>NC_134312.1:179438193-180638193 GCF_964195595.1 Calonectris borealis
CACAAGTAAATAGACGGTGACATGAGTTGAAGATACAACTGCCTAAACCTAATGTGTTTCTCAAAACAGGTCACTTATCCTCGTCTTTGTCTGTTCTAACATCAGGTACCTGAAAGATAAGCAGTTATCATAAACTAGGTGTCTATGCCTCCATTAAAACAGATGGAAAGAGGTCTCTCTAGGAAGAGAGACACATCCCATACTAAAACTTTGGATGGGATCACTTGTGCCCTGGAAGCGCATCTTTTTCTCTATTGACAGATATTTTGTTTTCCAGCCCCAGCTCCTTATTTTCAGGAGGTTTAAATTTAGATAACATGAAATGGAAGCCTAATTTAATGATGTTTTAGTCAATTTCTGAGCAGCATCGAGGTTTACAAAAAAGTGTGATTTTAAAAAGCTAGTTTAATGAGCATTAACACTGTAATATATCAGAAAATATGTCTGGATATTAGTGTCATGATGAAGAAAACATTACTGAGAGTAAGAAAAAGAAAAATTGAAGAAAGGTTTTCCATCTTCCAGTGTACAATCATTGGATCTCATGTGTGACAGAAATTTTGTACTTAGATTTTTTCTGTTTGAAGCAATATGAACCTCCAGGGTGCTATTCAGCCATGTAACCCATGTTATACATCCCCTTTTATGAAGTGTGATGGAAAGTATTCTGTTTTTCTGAAGTAAAGCATTACTCAGGTGTACACAGACATTTCTTCCAAAATAAATGTAATGAAACTGTTTAAACAACTTGCACATACTTTTTTTGTCACTGAGAAATAATAAAAATGATTAGACTGCTTGGAAAAAAGCACAGTGTTAATAGTTTCAGTATAATAAAAATGTTGGAGCTAGAGTCATAACAACTGGGATTCCAGAGACTTGAGACATGTGAATGAGCTTCTACAAATTTCCTGTTCCTGTTTATCCATCAGGCTTCTGTATCAACTAGAAACTGAAGTCATTGAATTAGTGCACCTTCAAAACACCTAATGCCTAACTTTCTGAACTTGGGAATGAGTGGAGTCTTTAAAAATCTGATATGACAATCACCAGATTCAAAGTTTGAGTCCCTTTCCTAATATTCATATTTAGTTTGGAGTTGAGTTCTATGTATCTATACTACAAAGTGACTAGCATGAGAATTTTTTAGATGTGTGAGTTTTTGTATTCATAATTCTGCCAGCAGAATTCTTTAACATTAATGAGAATAGAATAGAAAATAATGGCACAAATATTAAAAAACAATATACATTTAAATGGTAGTTACATACAAAGCAGTAAACATCTTAAAAAATTCACAAAAAAAATCTAATCATTTTGTGCTGTCTTTTGTTGGGATTTTGTTGGGTTTGTGTGTGTTTCTGTGTTTGTGTGTGTGTGTGTGAGTGTGTGTGTGAGTGTGAATGGATCTCAAATGTAGGCACTACGGGCACCACTCTGGTTTTGTCATGAGTCTGGATTAAAGGCTTTTTCCAGACAGCATTTTTTCCACTCTTGAGGTAGAAGTTTAAGGTAAGTCAGGTCAAGTACATCCTGAAAATTCCTATTTCTCTTCTTGAATACTTAAGGGAGTCTAGGTGATTAGTTCATATGGGTACCTACATAGCAGAAGTCTAAAGTTATTAAAGTTAATCCCATCCTATGCATATGTTTGAGGAGAGATGTTACACTTGGTTTCAATGCAGATGTCAGCAAAATTTTGCACAGGGAGCTGCCATAGAGAGTCACAGAAATACCATGATTAACTTCTAGACTTCTTTACACTATATTATTCTTGTTTTATTTGCACTATGTTAAAATCCATCAGATGAGTTTTGATTTGTTGTATTTTTAGATCAGACTATTAACTACCTCACTCATTAATATAGCTTGGACATTCAACACCTTAAGAGAAAGCAGTCTGATCTAGTTTCTGATCTGATCCTTTCATAGAATTTTTGTAGACTCTAGGATTTTTGACCAGAAAAGTTTATTAAAATGTCAGAAAAAGAAAAAAACATTTCAAAATCAATAATACAACAGATGATATATTTTGCCTGTTTTCAGATGAAAAACTGCCTATTATTGATGCAGTAAATGGTTTTCGGTTTGAATGGATTTATTTCTCAACTTCACTGACAACTCAGAGGGAAAGAGAATAACATGAAGGAGTACTTAAGCAATAAAGCATAAAACTTTAAAATACAAGGGGACTGGGACAACCCAATCACTTATTACAAACCACTTCTCCATGGCTGCATTAGATAGAAGATTGTGCTCATACATGAATCTCTGCAGAAATAAAGAAAAAAAATACAGTTCATGAGGTGTTTCTGATAGTTGTAAAGCTCAGATGCACAATATTCATATCCCAAGTTATGCCCAAGCCTATTTTATGGCTATTTTGTAATTCTAGTATTAAACTTCACACATTATATTTTTCTGTAACTTCATTCAGTGAAAAATGTCATTTAACTAGATTCAATTGTAAATTACTTTCTATTTCATCAAAAGGGTTTTTAAAAAAGTACAGAACTGCAGCTGAGTATCCAGACTGGATGAAGCCCTGAGTAACTAATCCGATCTCATAACTGACCCTGTTTTCAGCCAGAGACTTCCTGAAGTCCCTCCAGCCTGAACTATCATACAACCTTATTCAATTCTCATCATAGTAATACTTTTTTATTCCTCCCCATTCCAAGAATTACATACAATTTCTATAGTTCAAAAGTACTCTTTTGCTTATCTATACACCATGTCATGAGATACATATGCCTTGTTCTGCCTCTGTGATGTAAACGGTGCCAGACAACATTATAGACAGAATTACCATTAAAATCTACAAATCTGCAAATCTACACATCGCTATAGTTTCTACGTGCCAAAAGGAGGTATTTTTCTTCTCAGGAAACCATTCTGTGTTCTATTCTTGCATTTACTTTTCCACACCTTTATGAACTCTTGTACAATAGTTCCCTCAGGAAAGGTAAGAGTTTGAGAATGTTATAGCAAAAGGGGAGGAGAATCACACAGTGAGTTAAGAACTATTCCACATTATGAATGTGTCTCAAAATCTCTACAAGAATGAAAATGTAACAATTCAAGGAAATAAAAAAGGGTCAAGCTGAGGACTGTGTGAGGAGTCTTCATCAGTACAAGGGAGAAACAGGTCCTGAAACATGCACGTGTGGAGGACAATAGTAGTATTTTCAAGAGGTAACAAGAATATTGTTGCGGACACCCTAGACACCTCTAAGAGGAAAAGTGAGAACCTGTGTGTGCAAATAGGATCTGAGCTGAACCCCGAGAAACAGAAAGGCAAAATGAAAAGTTTGGATGGAAGAAAAGAGCTACTTAAGACACATAATTATATGTTGACTTTAAAATCTTTACTCAGTTGTTTTTGCTGTATTGAGATTCGATTTATTTCTGATTATGACGTCTAAAAGGAGGAAAAGAAGTTTGAAACCAGTGGTAATGTGTTCAATGCAAAAGAAACAATTCCGTCAGTTAAGGGGTTTTCAGAATGTGTATTGGGTTCTCAATGCTGGGTTAGGGTCATTTCTTTCTTTGAGTGTATTGCCTGCATAGTCTCCACTTCTACTGTTGATCCAAAAGGAGTGAATGAATTTTTCTTCAGTAGATGCAGCAGGCACACTTTTATTCTGGCTTTCTGATACTTGGGAATATTAGATACTCTGCCACTCAATTTTTCTCCGTGGATTAAAATCCCATCTGAAGTAATTTATGAGAAGCAGTTGACTTTTTTTCATTGTGATGATGATGTACAAAACCTTCTTGAAAACAGTCGGGATCTAGCACTTCCACATATTCATATCCTTCTCCTTGAAGATGACAGAAAAAAAGGACTTTGGTAATTCTCACATCCAGTTTTTGTTTCTCAGAATACTGTTATTATCTTCCATTTTTCCAAGTACATGAAGTAACAGATCACCTCTTGATGACAAAGTTTAAGAGCGTCTCAGACTTCAAATGAATTTATCAGGTCAGTTGACCACATATGGGCAAGACCTCCCATCAAGCTACCTTCCATATTACAGACACAGCAGGGGGGAAAATGAAGCTTTCCCTCAGGATGCTTATTCAGGTTTTAGATACTTGATTCAAACAAAGTGTTTTCAGACTCTTTCTATCTATTTTAGCACTGTAGTTATCCTAAGCTATTTCTATGGTCATTGGAAGTCTATAGCATATTCCTACAAGTGATTCAGTCCAATTCTGACTGTCATTTCTGAAACATTTTTCCTCTTTCTCTCCCTCTGGACAAAAATATGACTAAGGTTCTAACTCAAAGCTTTTCTCCAATTGCACAGAAAGAATATGGGTCCAAATGTCCAGTATCTTCTTCAAGAGCCAGGTAACAAGAAAGAAGAAATATTGAGAGTGAAAGAAGAAATATTGAGAAATATTGAAGAGTGAATTACGGCATATTTCTTCTAAATCACTCATGTCTTTTCAAAGATAATTTTCATATGAGATTTTGCAAACATAAAGTAAAACATTTTGTAAACAATGTAAATTTCAAAAAGTTGTGGTAGTCATTAGAATGGTTTATACTTTCATGGCTTCCTTGTCCCAAGATATTCCTATAAATGGGTTACAAGTTCTCTCAAAGCTTGTTGCCTTGTACCAAAGGTGTGACAGCAAATGTAATTTAAAAGCACATTCAGAGAGGGAACATCACCATCTGTGGACTCTCTCAGAAATGTTTCTGTCTTTGATACTATCAAACTGTGGGTTTATACTATTCCCTCCAGGTCCCCCTGCCAGGTCCCCCTGCCACGTTCCCTATGCCTTTGGTCTAGAAGTGCAGATTTGGATTAGTTTAATAGGCTTGTCCTGAACTTTACCTTCAAATGAAGATAACCTAACACTTGCTGAAAGAATTGTATACTGGTTATCAGAGATGGAATTTGTTTGGACAATCACTTTAAGAGGAAAGAATGGTTTTCTTAGAATAGTTACTTCCTTGAGCTTTTGTCCTCCTTCCATTTTTATTTGTAATGTATTAAGCGGTGTGAAAGGCTTGCCGTATGGAGGAAATGGTTATTCATGAGGAATCCAGTCTTGGATAGATGCACAAACAATACAGACTCTTTAAGAAAATGTTTTAAAGAATCATATGTACTATAGGGTAAGTAAAGCCCTGTTTAAGTAACTGCTGTTCTGTGCTTAAGGTTGTTGTATATTAAATGAAGGGTTGAACAAACTCTGAAAGATCTTTCTCATTTCCCACTACCATGGGCAAAATCAGTCAAGCTAGGAAAATAAAGACATAATGAGAAACTAAGCATCTATTTACATTCCCAAGAGGCTGTATTTGTTCAGACATGATAGTTCCCCTGTAACTTTCGAGTTTAAAAGGGGGATTTCACCTGAAGTCCTGGGTGAAGGTTTATTCGTTGAGAAGAAAGGAAAAATAAGAAAGAGGGTAAAATAACTTTCTTCCCCAGAGGCACAAAAAGTATAAAATTAGATTTTTTTTCTAAAGCTCTCCATCCAAAACAAGAAAAAAAAAAAAGAAAAAAAATCACACAAGAAAAACTAAGCAAAATTTTAAAATGGGATATGCAAGAAGAAGTTGTCAGTACATAAGACAGATCCTGTAGATGTACAGGTTTTTTCTGGACAGACAGATAAACTGACAATACTTACAAATTTCTATATGCATAGACAAAACAAGAGCTTGCTATTCTGAAGGAGTAAAGAGGTTGGAGCTTTTTCAGGATTGTAGAGTATCTTATTTCTATTTTAAAGCTAAAAACATTCTGTCCTGGTTTCGGCTGGGATAGAGTTAAATTTCTTCCTCGTACTGTGTTTTGGATTTAGTATGAGTAGAATTTGATAACACACTGATGTTTTTAGTTATTGCTAAGTACCCTATAGTCAAGGACTTTTCAGCTTCCCATGATCTGCCAGATGCACAAAAGGCTGGGAGGAAGCATAGCTGGGACAGCTGGCCCAGCTGGCCAATGGGGTATTCCATACCATGTGACTTCATGCTTGATATATGAATGGGAGGCATGTTCCAGGAAGTAGCGATCGCTACCTGGCAGGTGGTGAGCAGTTGCATTATGCATCACTCATTTCGTATATTCTACCATTATTATTATTATTGTTGTTGTTGTTGTTGTTGTTGTTATTTTCCCTTCCTTTTCTGTTCTATTAAACTGTCTTTATCTCAATCCATGAATTTTACCTTTTTTTTCTGATTTTTCCCCCCATCCCACTGTGGGGGGGAGGAGTGAGCGAACAGCTGTGTGGTGTTTGGCTGCCTGCTGTGTTAAACCATGACACATTCTTAAAAAAAGCTAAAACAGGCCAGGATTTACTTTGTTTTTTTTTTTTTAAACAAAATTTCCCAGAATATCCTGGTAGATTATTAAGTACATTTACATTTACGGACCATCACTGCAACCACTTATCAAATATATGGAGAATTAACATCTGAACTTGGATGAATACAATTACACATTTTAAATAGATGCCTAAATACCTTATGTATTTATTCCAGTATGTTTTATTTGTTGTGATCTTTCTAAATGCTGAGGTAAAATCTTCTGCTTATTATGCTATTTTTACAAAACCATTTGTTAACCACTTCGTGTAAAATCAATGAATATCAGTGGAAGACTATGTTGAAGCTTACTGATAACAATTTCTGAATAAGAGTAGAGAAGTAATAAGAATTTATATTTGTTAGTCCTTATCTAATGTCACTATTATGTGGAGGTGGGCAAACCAAATTTATGTATTAGAACACAATATTATAATAAGAACACCTAAGATGGCATATAACTGCTTCAGTTAGATAACAGAGATGCTGTAAATATTGTAACAGGCACATAGCACAGAGGAACACTCTTGTTATTCTTTCACTGGCCAGTCTTCCTGTGTTATTTGGTCCAAATCAAAGCCTCGTCTGACTTTTAAAACTAATTGAACTCCTCGGTTTTCAAAAGCCTTTTGTTTCATCATTGTTTCTTCAACTTACTAAAAAAAGCAGATGGTGACATATTTCTATTCTATACAACTGTACAGGAGCTATTACGGTATGCTATTTGTCATAGAGCCTTGCTAATTGGAACATAAAGTGCAGATTATGCACATCAAAAACACCTTTCAGTGACTAAATTAATCCATGTTATTCAGAGTGCAAACACAGTGCTAGTGGTTCCTTTAAGAACTTTGGCTTTCTAGATCAGTTAAACATCAAACACCCCTACTTTGCACACAAAGTGCCTTCATAATAAACAAACTACGCCACTCAGATTTTATGTCTTCTGCATGTTATGGAATCTTTCTGTAGAAAGACTTTGGTGACGCCTCGTGGAAAATTGAAAGTTCTTCTTTTTTCAAGTAATTCTGCAAATATTATAATTTGTTTTTCCTTTCTCATTTTAAGATGCATTATCTAAGATAACAGCTGTTGTATCTCTGTTATGATTCTTTCTCTTTAAACAGAATAACCCATTATTTGTGCATGACACCTATTCTGAGTCACAATACACATTACCATTTAATTCCTTTTATTATTTAAGGGCAGGAAGGGGGCATTAATGGCAGTATTTCCATTTTGGTCTCTGTAGTTGTGAATGTCTTTGTCAGTCTTAAAGTGATTTATCTAGCCTGAGGCATCCCTAGAGGACTGCAGCAACGATTTTTTCTTATCCTCCCCACCCCCCCACCCCCCCCCCCAAATTATGAAATAAAATAAGTTTATCATTCTATAGTATAGCTAACCCAGTAACACAATCTCTGTATACACGGACTAAACATCAGATATGACACAATTCCTGTTTTTGCTTGTGCATCTTACTCTCCCTGATGTGCACTGTCTTCATATCAGTCTGTTAGTTATACTTCTCTTAAATGACAGTTAACTGGTGAAAAGAAAGGATGAAGGCTTGTGGGAGTGGGAGTGGGCTGTTTAAATGTTATTGGAAAGAACTTAACTCTGAATAAAATTATGTGCTTATGTTGGGTCAATTTACCAGCCATGTACATTTTGCATGTAACTGAAAAAGGAGAATGGAGGGTGTAAAAAAGACAAGAAAATTAAATATTATAAAGATATCCATAAAGAATCAATTTAAAATAAAAGGATTTTTTTTTCCTAACCAGAAAAAGGGGAACATTCCAAGGAAACAGAATTCTGTATGTTGTCTGTTTCTTTTTCTCTAAGAATCCTTTACTGGATATTATCAGAAGTAAAATTTGGATTGGACAGTTTACAGATAGGGTATAGATGCTCTTATTTTTCTTACCTGGAATTTTTCAGAATGGAAATTAGCTGGTTCTATGAAAGACTTTATGTGAAATCTAGATATAATAATATAATGATTGTAACATGTAAACCAACTACATATCTGGTTTTTGTTCTCTTCCACTCCTCTCCTGTGCCCATTCCCAGTCAATGGAACAAAGGAAGGAGAGCAGAAATGCATTGACAGTGGCAACTAAGCACCACGCAGCCACTCGCTCGCTCCACTCCGGTGGGATGGGGGAGAGAATCGGAAGTGTAAAAGTGAGAAAACCCGTGGGTTGAGATAAAGACAGTTTAATGGGGAAAGTAAAAGCCATGCACACAAGCAAAACCAAACAAGGAATTCATTCACTACTTCCCATCGGCAGGCAGGTGTTCAGCCATCTCCAGGAAAGCAGGGCTCCATCATGCGTAACGGTGACTTGGGAAGACAAACGCCATCACTCAAAATGTCCCCTGCTTCCTTCTTTTTCCCCCAGCTTTATATGCTGAGCATGACGTCATATGGTATGGAATATCCCTCTGGTCAGTTGGGGTCAGCTGTCACAGCGGTATCACCTCCCAACTTCTTGTGCACCCCCAGCCTACTCACTGGTGGGGTGGTGTGAGAAGCAGAAAAGTCTTTGACTCTGTGTAAGCACTGCTCAGCAATAATGAAAAAATCTGTGTTATCAACACTGTTTCCAGCACAAATCCAAAACACAGCCCCATACTAGCTACTATGAAGAAAATTAACGCTATCCCAGCCAAAACCAGCACATTCTCCAGCCCTTATTCCATACCATTTACATCATGCTCAGGTCCCACACTATGTGATACATCCTCATTAACTACCACCACACTTCCCATCCTTTGATATATACACAGATATCATTCCCTGAGTCTACGGATCACCCCTGTAAAATGTCCATAAAATGTTCACAAATGTCTGCAAAATGTCCACTGCGTTCATTTAATCCATGATTTTGGGCTCCATCTGTTATGGCAGTCACTCAGGACAGGAGAGGTGGTGTGTTGCATAGAGTTATTGGGCACCAAAGACAGCTCAGGTCAGGTCACTGCTGCACTTGCACTGCTTCTTGTAAGGCTTCTCCTCCATTGGTTCAGGTGGTTCCTGCAATAGTAATTCCTATAGCATGCAACTCGAATCATGGGTTACAACAATTTAAAGGTATTTCCATTACAATCTCCACCCTTGGCCCCTTTGGGCCAGACCATAGGTTTTAACACTGCAATGAACTCCTCCCCTTGTTCCTAGCCTGGCTAGCAACAAGGGGTTTCTGCTATAGTAATTCCTATAACATGCAACTCAAATCCTGCGTTACAACAATTTAAAGGTATTTCCATTACAATCTCCACCCCTGGTCCCTTTGGGCCAGAGCATAGGGTTTAATATTACAGTAAACTCCTCCCTTTGCCCCTGCTCCTGCTTGGAGTTTTCCACAGACTGCAGTCTCTTAGGGGTGTACCTGCTCCAAGTGGAGCCTTATCTAGGCGCCACAGTCTCTCCAGGGGTATACCTGCTGCAGCATAGACTTATCCACAGCCAGTTGCTTTGAGGTGCACCTGTTCCAGCATGGCCTTTTCCATGGGCTACAATGCTTCAGAGACATACCTGCTCCAGCGTGTCCTTACCCACAGCCACAGTCCCTTCAGAAGTACACCTGCTCCAACATGGCCTTACTCATGGCTGCAGTCCCTCCAGGGGTGTACCTGCTCTGTCGTGGGCTTATCCATGGCCACACGCTTTGAGGTGCTCCAGCATCACCTTATCCACAGCCACAGATGCTTTGAGGTGTACCTTCTTCAGTGTGGACTTATACTTGGACCACAATCCATTCAGAGGTATACCTGTGGTGGCACAGACATAACCACAGCCACAGATGCTTCGAGATGTACCTGCTCTGATGTGGGCTTATCCATGGCCACAGACACTTTGGGGTGTCCTGCTCCTGCGTGGACTCATCCACAGGTCACAGTCCCTTTGACTCGAGTTCACATTGGAATTCCAGCCTGTCCAGTGCAGCAGCACAGAAACAGCGGTGATGCCCTGGCCATCTGCCAGCCCAGGCACATCCCCATTGCTGTTATCAAACTGTTCCAGCACAGTAAGATGATCAGCAGTACAGCACCATAGCAAGCAGCGAAAGCAAAAAAGCAGCCACTAACGAGCACTAGACTCTAATATACAGTAAGGCAAGCAAACCCCATGTGAAGCACAGGAGCCTGCCAATTAATAGCTAAACAGCAATAACAGCTCTAAATTCGATCTAGCACATTCCAATCAAACCTGTCATTGGGCGTCAAAACAGATGGTTGTGATTTAATCACAGCCGGCAACTAAGCTCCACACAACCGCTTGCTCACTCCCTTCCAGTGGGATAGGGGAGAGAATCGGAAGAGCAAAAGAGAAAACTCATGGGTTGAGATAAAGACAGGTTAATAGGGAAAGCAAAAGCCGCGCACACAAGCAAAGCAAAACAAGGAATTCATTCACTACTTCCCATCAGCAGGCAGGTGTTCAGCCATCTCCAGGAAAGCAGGGCTCCATCATGCGTAGCGGTTACTTGGGAAAACAAACGCCATCACTCCATATGTCCCCCGCTTCCTTCTTCTTTCCCCAGCTTTATATACTGAGCATGACGTCATATGGTATGGAATATCCCTTTGGTCAGTTGGGGTCAGCTGTCCTGGCTGTGTCCCCTCCCAACTTCTTGTGCACCCCCAGCCTACTCACTGGTGGGGTGGTTTGAGAAGTAGAAAAGAACTTAACTCTGTGTAAGCACTGCTCAGCAATAGCTAAAACATCCCTGTGTTATCAACACTGTTTTCAGCACTTACCCAAAAGATAGCCCCATACTAGCTACTATGAAGAAAATTAACTCTATCTCAGCCAAAACCAGCATATTGATGAAGGCCAGTTTTACACTAAAAGTAGGAATGTATTTGTTATGTTTGAAGCACACTATATACTTCCCAAAATTACACTGTTTACAACCAGCACTTACTGTTTGAGATTTCAAGTATGGACAGAATTTTCTTAGAATTTACAAGTAAATCTGTTTCTTAGTATATGAGTTACTTTGAAAATTGTTTCTAAAAATTTAGCAGTTTCTCTCAGAATTTGTCACAAATCTTTTAAATAATAAAATAGTTCTTCAGACCTGGTGCTTGGCAAAATCGCATTGATAGTTGTGCAGGCGTAGTATCTGAATACTCATTTTAGGATTCTTTCTTTCTTTCTTTCTTTTTTTTTTTTTTCTGGTATTACACATACATGAGAATTTAGTTTCAGTGCCTTGAAAAACCGATCCTTTTTTTCCAAAATAGTATCTAATTTCATTTTTGGACACAAGAATAGTACTATTTTTGAGGAGATGTGTTGACCTAATTTTATTTACTTTAAAATTGTTACTATTTGTGCTATTTTCCATTCTCTTTCCTTCTTTCAGATACCTTCCCCGATTCTACATTTTTTTGTATATTATGGAAAGACAACTCTACTTAGTACATCTCTTTCTGTCCTTGAAGCAGAAGAGCACGTGTTATAAACCTCCAAATTTTAATTCCTTTAGATGCTCATTATACAGGACCTGGAAGGCTAGAACATTTATCCTGTTGATTTCAAAGGTTCCAGAATTTCAAGTTCTTACTGCGTTTGCATAAATAGCTGAAAATGAGAAAACTCTACTCCAGTCAGCAGTTCAAAGATAGGTGATTAAGTTTTATAGAGTAAAAAATCTAGCAATGTCAATCTGTGAGTTCAATTCAAGTTTCCTCTGATAAAAGCATCAAGGTTAGCTGAGCAGAATGGAAATGATAAGAATATAGTTATCATTCTTATTATCCATTTATTATTCTTACCTGTTATCTGTCGCAGATTGCTAATAGTAGCAACTTGACAGAAAGAGCAAAGGCATAGTAAAGCTAAAAAAAACCTTTCGTATTTTGGTAGAACAGTTGACCTGACTAATTGGTTTCTTGGTTCAGGTTATTGTAGAAAATGCAATGGAAGACACAAGTGTTTTCTTATGAGTTTTCAGAATACTGTAGTCAAAAACGTTAGCTTTTTAATCTGGGGGGAATCAATGGCCATATTCCCTTGCTTAAAATTATGCATTTCTTCATCTGATAGTCATTCTGATTAAGTTCCCTCTGTTCAGCTCTGTAAAGTAACTCTCTGTCGAGAGATACTGTAGAGTAACTTTCCAGAATCAATAAGGATACCTCATGTCATTCCCATTTTTGACCGCGGGTATACTCTTTAGGTTTTTGGCACACTGAGAATTTAGTAAACTTGAAAAAACCTGTTATTTAGAAGTTTTGTGAGATGCCATTTCCATATATCATTAGTTTTCAACATGTCTTTTCAACCACTGTTATCCGTGATGCTGATGCTACTCATTTTCATATCAAAAGTGTAAATTAAAGTTATACAACACTTAGTGAAAAGGTTTCATATTATAAAATGTTATTTCATTAATAATTTCTTCATTACATCTAAAACAATATCAGATCGAATACTCTTCCTTTTCTTCTTGTTTATCTACAAATGAATTTTTTACATTCGTTTACTGCATTTATTCATAAAAAGATTCTTCTGAAATGTTCTAATAAGTTAAGAAAAATTATTACCTGAGTTGTACATTTTTTGTAATTTGACAAAACTGAAGGTATATCTTACTGATGCTTATACATGATCACTTTTATCTCTAGCTTTGAATTAGTTTTCAACATCTATCTGATTTAGAGATGCTTTGTAATAGGCTGGAAATCCTGTACAGTTAACACTAGTACTGTTTCAGGTGATGTGCTTACTGTAGATAGCTATAATGACTTAAGGAGCTTTCCTGGCTAAAAGGATTGGTTGAATTAAAGAGAAAGGAGTTGCTTCAACAATGAGAAGCCTAGTTAAAATACTGGCATTCCTGTAATGCTTAACAGATGCTACCAAGTCTAGTCTTCATCAAAAAACTGGAGAAAATAATTGTATCCCTGAAGTATAAATATGCACATTTATATGCATGTATGTCACATGCATAAATATGGTTTCACTTGTAAGTATAGTGCCCATATAAAACAAGGAAAAAAAACCCAAACCAAACCCCAGACCAGGAAAAGGAGCAGGGAATAGTGCACTGAATTTTGAAAATACCAAATTAATAAACTAAGCCAATATGTGTGTGCATGTTTGTGTATGTTTTCAAGTGAGACTCATCTTTAGCACTGTCTTAGCATAGTCAGGTTCTGTACAGAGAGTGAGAATGCAGTAATGCAAATTCCTTGTCACAGTCAGTTTTGGCTTCCTCCTTCCTCTGTTGTACATTCATTGTATACACAAACATAGGAAAGTTCAGAGCTTAGAAAAGACCTTTTTTGATGTCCAGCAGAAATATTGCTTGTATTTCCCAGGAACATTGCCACCCAACTCAGTTATGAGATTTTATCTTGTGGTACTTAATAAATTTTCTCAGCAGGTTGCTGTGTTCTCCGTGCTCAGCAACAGCCAGCTCTTCACTTCCGTAAAACAACATCTAAGCTCCATAAAGGACCCATTGTCTGTAGAATCCTAAACACAGTCCTTACACAGAAGAAGCACTCTCATCAGACACCGTCTGATAAGAACATCATAGGAACATCATCTGTTCCTCTGGCATGGGGCGGGGGGAGGTAGTGTCTTTATCCTGGTCATGTAGAACTGTGATAATTGAGGTCTTTCAGCCTGGTCACAGTTGGTGTCATTCTTCTGCAGTTTGTTAGGCAGTGGGAATAATACAGCTGTATTACACCAGAAGTCAAATTGTTCCAAAATGTACAAAAGTATCACTCAGGAAATGTTTTTGATGTTTTGCTCATCTACTCATTTCTTCTTGCTTGCTAATAACTGTTGCCAGACATTTCTATCACCTTTCTTCTAACTTTTTTCCACTTCAGCTTGTTAAGATTTTTTTTACTTTTTTCGTTTTTTTGTCAAGATATACTCTTCTTCATGGAAGTAAAAAGTTTTCATGGAAAATACTAGTTACAATAAAACTTTCTAGGCTTCAGGGTGAAATTATTAATTATAGAAGTCCACTCCATAGAATAGCCACAGGCTTAGTGGTTCAGTTAATCACCTCAAGAGTGAACAAAATTTAATGTCTACACTAAGTTATTTAAAGCAAGAATTAAATTTGGTTCTTCCTAAAGTCAAGCAAGTACCCTACATGCCTCTGTGTCCTTGAAGGGATTGTTTGCTTTATGATAAATTTCAGTTTTATGATGGTGGAAAATGAAAATAAATTTCAATCTCTTGACATTATATATGTGAAACAGAATTCTTGTTTGCCAGACAGTTTTAATATTTCTCATAAAATTTCCTTATTTACTTCCAAAAACCCCAACCTATGCTGATCTCCTGCATTCTGACAACTCAAAAGCTTATTGTTCATCTTTATCAGACAATAATTCAAATAACATTGTTCTGGGTTTGAAATCTAGTGCAGTACATAGTTCTTTTCTTTGAATCCAGATAAAAAGTGATATTTCCAACATTCTCACAGTACAATGGAAAAATAGAAAGAAAAGAGTACTTGACATAAGCACATGAAATATCAGATTCTGTCTAAACATATCTAAGGCATAAATCCTACAGTTCAGCTGACAGTTATATTTCATCCTCCAATTTGCCAAATGAAGGGAAAGTATACAAATGGGGCAAGTAGGAGAGAAGGAGGGTTCATTTCCTTTGCCTAAACATATTACCTTTTGGAATGGCCAACAGTATCCCCAATAGTCATTAGCTGCTTCTCCGCAGGTCTCCCATGGATTCTGTATTATATCTGTCAGCTTCTTATACCCTGGATATCTTAGAGGAACTCAGATGACGCTTCAAGCTTCTGTTTAGGCTACTGGCTTGGGTTCTGTATATTTATTTCTTTTTGAACAAGGATAACTTATGTATATAAGTCTGGAATAGAATTCTTTAGTAGCACAGGCAGCTAGGTCATGCAAATCTTCCATGTACCCCTCATCAGTGGAACTTCATTCTGAAAATGTTACTATGATATGAAGTTACACTCAGTAGAAAATGGTTATTATATATTTTGATAATTTTATTTTTTAATTACAATTAATAATTCTAATGGTAATTATAATCACAATAGCATACACTTAGAAGCTACCTTTGATATCTACACGTAAATTTAGAAAGTTGGTAATTTAAACCAAAATTATTAGTTAGTACTTGAAAGTAATGTAAACAGGCATGATTTCATATTTAAATAACAGCAACAATTTCCATGGCTACTGAGCATTCAGGGAGACTTTAATTCTTAAAATGAGTTCCCAATGCCAAAAGGAAAGTGCAATTTATAGCTGCTGGAACATAAAGCATCTGTTATGTTCTTTTTCCCTATTAGGTGTTTCTTTCTATCAGATACAAAAGCAGGGTTTTTTAAACATCATTTTCACCAGGCTTTGTGGCAAAATGTCTCAGTTCAGAAAACTACACTTATGAATTGTTTAGTTTTGTCTTTCTCTTTCTTTACAAAGAAGACTCCACAGAATGTCTTTCTGAAATATCTTCTAAGCCACAGAAGAGGAATTTCCTGTGTTGCCTAGGAAACAGCTTTAGGTAAGCCAAAAAGCCACACTTTGGTATAAAAATGTTGACATGGAGAATTACACTGGTATAAGTTCAGAGTTTTAAGTGTGCTGGCATATATTATGCTGGTGCAACTAGTAAAATTTTTGCAAATGTGGATTGTTACTGTTGGTAATGGGCATCTCTATATTATGAAGCTTTCTGGTGGGCCCTTTGCCAGAAGAGCATTGAATAACATTATGGACTTAATGGACAGTTGCCAAGGAATTTTCTGCCAGGCAGTTTGTGAACTGATTATGGATCCTTCATAGGCTACAGACTAGTTCAAAAGGATCATTACTTACAGGAGAATCAGGCCAAAAGTTTCAAGTATCTGTTTTTAAAAAAGCATCAAGATCAAACGATCATGGACTCCCCAGTTAACACAGCTCCAAACAGAGCACTGTGAATCTGGCAGGTGCCATCAGGGTTTCTTTGGATTACCATCTCAGGTGCTTTTCTCAGGACACGCTTTACTTGCCTGACTGTTAGCATCTAGTGTCCTTTAAAATGCTCTAGAACATACCTCCTTTAAGCCCCCTGTATTATTTGCCAGCCTATTTGGATGTCCTAAGTACCCTGGGGCATTTCAAACAGTATCAGTTAAGTAAATTTAGGTAACTGAAGAGATCCCAAAGTCAAAATATTCAATGGAATTTGCAGCTATTAGGCTTCACATTAGAGATCTGTTCATTTCACTTACTCCTGTGCAAGAGTCTCATGTCATTTTAGATGCCCCGTGGAACTCACTTCATCTCTAGTTGCATCATATCTATCAGGCTCTGTGGATGTCTTGGACATTATAGTGGCACCAGGTGCCTATGTTGTCTAAACCCTGTCCTTGATTTCTAAAAGCTAGAAATCTGTGTCTGAGACAGTTCTTCCGGTGACCAGTTCAGTGCTCACACATATTCACCAAGTGTCATTTGCAATGCCCTTCAGCTGCCTGGCTGTATGTTTTCCACAGGTCTTCTGACATATCTACTAACACATTTTGGAAGTTTTGGATACCCTAGGTTCTCCAAAGATGCTTAAATTCCCTGTACAATCAATCAGTGGAGAGAAATAATCTTTCCAGTGGCATTGATCTGAACAGTCTAAGACACCAGTCTTAGGATGAAAATAAATGAACCTGGAGGTGATTTTCTCAGAACTTAAATATCCAACACACAAGTTTTTATCACTGTTTCAAATGTCTTGGGAACTGTGGGAGACCTGTGTCCTGGAGTAGCAACTGGAACACAGACAGGATAACCAACTGCATTTTTAATGGTACTGCAAATGGACAGCTGAATCAAGACATTAACTTTTAGAAACCGAAGCTAGGGCAGAAGAATCCCACCACTGGTCTAGTGGAAAAAGAAGGCTGAAGTTGACTGGAATTATGTGAATTCTTGAAAAAAGAATGAACCTTCAGT
The DNA here is from genome assembly GCF_964195595.1 of Calonectris borealis. Classification (NCBI taxonomy): domain Eukaryota; kingdom Metazoa; phylum Chordata; class Aves; order Procellariiformes; family Procellariidae; genus Calonectris; species Calonectris borealis. Next base: position 179,455,502 of record NC_134312.1, read on the forward strand.
CTTTCAAAGACAGGGCTTTCATGCCTGATTCCAGGAGAGGATTAAGGCTGGTGAAATCTGGCTACCTCCACCTATCCAGTGGTAAAATATGGATGGGTATAATTTCAGATACATCATGCTCCTCACTCTTCCCTGTTGTGTGAATTATGTTCTGAGAATATCTGAAAGCACTGTGATATGGATGTGTGCAGATAGATGCAAGTTTCTCCACGCTCTGATGTGTCTATATCCTGGGCTGATATGGCTGTAGGCCTTCTAAAGTGAAGCTGGTTCATAGCCAACTGGTTTGGAGCATATGCAGAGTAAGTCTGCGTCTTTTCTACATGTACATGTGTGTACCTACACCCTCTTTCATTTCTATAAAGAGGAGAGGTCTGATTGTGGCAAAATTTGTGAAAAAATAAGTTTTGAAAATAAAGTATGAACTAATATAAGACCCTCTGAGGAAAAAACTAAGTTTTATTATAAATGGGGAATAAGTCCATAAAAGGCGTAATGCTGAAGCCCTTTTGTAGTTGTTTAACCGCAGCCGGCAACTAAGCACCACACAGCCAATCGCTCACTCCCTTCCAGTGGGATGGGGGAGAGAATCAGAAGGGTAAAAGTGAGTAAACTTGTGGGTTGAGATAAAGACAGTTTAATAGGAAAAGCAAAAACCACGTGTGCAAGCAAAGAAACATAAGGAATTCGCTCACTACTTCCCATCAGCAGGCAGGTGTTCAGCCATCTCCAGGAAAGCAGGGCTCCATCATGCGTAACGGTGACTTGGGAAGACAAACGCCATTACTCCGGACATCCCCCCTTCCTCCTTCTTCCCCCAGCTTTATATGCTGAGCATGACGTCATATGGTATGGGATATCCCTTTGGTCAGTTGGGGTCCGCTGTCACAGCTGTGTCCCCTCCCAACTTCTTGTGCACCCCCAGCCTACTCACTGGTGGGGTGGGCTGAGAAGCAGAAGAGGACTTGACTCTGTGTAAGCACTGCTCAGCAGTAACTAAAACATCCCTGTGTTATCAACACTGTTTTCAGCACAAATCCAAAAGATAGTCCCATATTAGCTACTATGAAGAAAATTAACTCTATCCCAGCCAAAACCAGCACCTTTAAACACGTGTTTTGATTGATGTAGACGCCCTTGAAACATTTGGGATAAATTATACAATTCCTATACTAAGATTTATTAATTTTACTTAATCTTCTTGATGGCTGCATCACATAAAATAATTTGTCTCTGGTGTTTCAGGATGTGTTCATGATACCAAACACTAAAAAATCTTTTCAAGAAAACATTAAAATACTATAAAAGAGATTCAGATATTGTACTCCACTGATAGTTGTCTTGTTCAGAAATTTATCTGGGAAAAAATCTGGGATTATTTTTTCACATTTTTTTTTTTTAATATCTATGTTCACTCAGTTGTAATATGATTAATTTTTACTAACATTGCAAAGCAGTCTGTGTGGGAGTGTGTGCAGTGTGTGTTTGTGTGAAAGAGGACTAGAGGAAAGGAATATAAACAACCTTTAAACACTTTACTTTTGTGAAAAGTAGGAAAATAATGCATTTTCTGGAGACCTAGCTGACTGCTGCATAGAACATCCTTGTGCTCACCAGAGATGCATAAACCTTTTGAAATTCTCTTGCTAATAATTTATTGTGTTCTAGCTTTTTAGTATATTAAAATCATATATAATAAAGTCCAGAACTGGTCTTCCTACGTGATATTAATTATGCCCATAAAGACCACTATGGGAGAGTCAATCCTGATTAAATACTTTCAGCTCTATTATTTGTAATAAATTTAATATACTGTTGGCTTTAAGTATTATTTATACGTACACAATTATGGACTTGGAATTTCCAACTCCTTTAAAAATTTGTTAAATTTTTATTGGTTGGTAAAAGTAGCATCATGCACTTTATGGTGAACGTGAAATATATCCAGAAATTCTGTAAACTTACTTTTATCATAGTTGCCAAAATGTTGTCCTAGTATATGTAGGCTGTAAGAAAATATTAGTCACATAGCTTCGAGAGAAAACAGGTCACAAATAAATTATTTTTAGGATGAGGATAAATTTCCACTCCACTACCAAGAACAGGTTGAATCTTTCATCAATATTTTATTGGATCAATTAATTTACAAATAGTAACAATGTTGTTAGAGGAGGAAACCAGGAAGAATCTTTGGTTATATAGCAATTGTACTGCAATACAAGTGCAATGTCTAGAAGGCTCTGGCTAAATTAGGTCAGAGTTAAATTCAGAGCTGTTGGTAAAGTAGTAATAGACAGACAATTTCTGTAGGAACTTGCAGTCTAGGTTGCTCCATAGCCCTCTTTTAGGTAGCAAGACTGACCAAGTTAATAGTTTCTTTTGCCATACAGACCAAAGTATACGACATGTTTACCAATATATATGTGTATGCATATAAACATTAGAAGAAAATAGAAAATATTTTAAAAATATATTTTTATGATTAGCCAAGCTTTTCCATCTAAATAAAAACACATCTTTCTGGAATTTTTTAAGACCTGATTCACCATCTGGAGTTGTATATCTGTTTTAACAGATTAGATAGGGTGATTTTGATCATACATGTTTGTACCTAAAATTAGATGAGATCAATTGAGGTCAACAAGTAAAACTGGAGGTATGAGCCACCAACTGTAAACACTGCATCTGTAAAACTGGAACGAACCTTGTCTTTATCTATATGGGTTTTTTAAAAGACTTCCTTTAAAATACATATTATAAATTATTTCTCTTTGTTTTGTGAAAATTAACACTCCTCAGCTTTCATGAGAGTTGTCCTGTGCTTTGGTTTGCAGTAGTTTATTTTGTCTTTTGTTTAGCTTAAGTAACTTTGGCAGCTCAGAATGTTTCTTCCTTTGTAAAGCACAGCACATCCTAAAGTTTTATATAAATGATTGTTAGTAATAATAATATAGCTATATTTTCTATTAGTGCTATTATTTACCAAGGTGAAATTCATTCCCTGTTCCTTAGAGAGTCTGAGTGATAGGCTTTTGTATAAAGCACAACAAAACCAAGATAAGAGTATACATTAATGTGAGAGGTTATTAATAAATAATTCAGATATTTTGAATTTTACTGAGAATAAGTCAAAGACAGTAACACATTTATTTTTATTGTCTAATCCTAGTGTACAAGTAGGCTCAGGGTTCTTGGGAAATGAGGCAGTTTATTCTTATTACAGCACTAGAGCTTCAGGAAGAACTATTGTCCTTGGTTGTCCCTCCAGTCTTGAAAGTCCATAGCTGTGAACGCAGATGAACAGGCTCAGTGTGTACAAGGGCACACAGACTTGTTACGAAAAGCGACATATCAAGAAATTGATATCAGAAACATGACAGTCCTTGAGGACAGTAGAGAGATCATAACAGAAATAGTGTTGTACTTAACAGTATTTGTTTCCTGTGCCTTGGGCAGAATAATTTTGCTGCTGATGTGCTCAGTGAGAGAGACAATATGATCTTTTTGAGATCTTTCACTTGTAATAAAAGACTTCTGGTTACAATTTTTTTCCCAATCCAAATTACCCAAATACAGCAAATATGCTACAGTAATAATTTCATTTTAAATAAAGTTCAAATTATTAAGCTGCCTGCTTTCATGGGGAACACTTTAAATTTTCACTATTCATCTGTTGTCTTGTTTTTAACTATCATGTCTTTTTAAAAAATGCTTTGGAAGCAGTCTTGTATTGGTTTGCGTGGCAAGGTTTTGGTAGTTGGGGGGGGCTAGAGGGGTGGCTTTTGTGAGAAGCTGCTAGAAGCTTCCCCTATGTCTGATAGAGCCAATGCCAGCTGGCTCCAAGACAGACCTGCCACTGGCCAAGGCAGAGCCCATCAGCGACGGTGGTAGCGCCTCTGTGATAACATATTTAAGAAGGGGGGGAAAAACTACGGGGGAGCAGCAGCCGGAGAGTGGAGTGAGAATATGTGAGAGAAGCAGCCCTGCAGACACCAAGGTGAGAGAAGAAGGAGGGGGAGGAGGTGCTCCAGGCGCCAGAGCAGAGATTTCCCTGCAGCATGTGGTGAAGCCCATGGTGAGGCAGGCTGTCCCCCTGCAGCCCATGGAGGTTAACAGTGGAACAGATATCCAACTGCAGCCCATGGAGGACCCCATGCCAGAGCAGGTGGATGCACCCAAAGGAGGCTGTGACCCCGTGGAGAGGAGTCCACCCTGCAGCAGGTTTTCTGGCAGGACTTACCACCCCATGGGGGACCCACTCTGCAGTTCCTGAAGGACAGCACCCCATGGAAAGGGGAAGGTGTTTTAAGATTTTGGTTTTATTTCTTATTACCCTACTCTGATTTTGATTGGCAATAAATTAAATTAATTTCCCCAAGTCGAGTCTGTTTGCCCGTGATGGTAAGTGCTGAGTGATCTCCTGTCCTTATCTCGACCCATGAGCCTTTCATCATTTTTTTTCTCCCCCTGTCCACCTAAGGGGTAGTGATAGAGTGGCTTGGTGGGCACCTGGCATTCAGCCAGGGTCAACCCACCACAAGTCTATAATAGAACCCCATTTGACCTGAACAACTAGTCAAAGTTCAGGATTCAGTGCATTGTTTCTAATAGGAGAAGAAATTGATTAAATTGAATCAGGAGTTTCTGATGCAGTTTGGTTGTTTATAAAAGAGGTATAAAGTTGTTGTGAATGAGTGATTTAGAGGCCACTTAAAGATTCACCGTCAAAGGTATTAACAGAAAGTGATTTCAATAGAAATTTATAAAAGCGCAACTTAACAGAGTTCGATGGCAAGGTTCACTCTATGACTTACTACATGGATGAAGCATACAAAGGAAAATCAAGTTAGAATTGAGCTGGAATGATTTATACAGAGGCTGAGGATGAAAAGAGTAAGGGAGACCCTCTTGTTGAGTCATGAGATTCAGAGAAGACCCCCTTACTTTCTAAACTCCAGATGGAGCTTAGGTGCAGCTGGATCCACTCCTAGTCCCAGATTTGGTCAATGGTTTATGTCTAAGGGATTATATGTGTTTAGCAGCAGTCTAAGGTTCTTTCACAGTTTTAAGGTGGATCACAAGATTTTAGCAGCACTTAATAGTTAACTAATTTAACATTTACAAAGTGCGTTAGTAGAGTCCACTGCAATCACGACAGTGACTTAATTCCAGATGATGCTTACTGTCAGTTATCTAAATCAGTTCACACACACACACACACACAGAGAAATATATATAAATGTACAAAGGTATACCTGTTAAAAATTTCCCTCAAGTCCAGTGAAATATTCATGTTGGCATTTCTCAACAGGCGAGGCGTGGAGACTCGAGGAGTGTTTCAGCCCAGGTCCTGTCGTCAGTTGGTGACGGTGCTCCGAATATCGCAAACTCCAGAGTTCGCGAGCTCTGAGAGGTGTCCCACTCGGAGACTCTGGGCACAGCCCGCTGAGGTCTGGGAGAGCTCAAAGGGCATCACTTAGGACCACTGTTTATAGGGTCACAAGATGATTAGCTTTAGTCATCCGTGAAAATTCTCAAGGTTTCAGTAACAATGGTACCATCCCACTCGAGTTACAACTCAGATAAGGATGTCAGGGGATGACAAATTATCCCCACTCTCATCTCCCACTTGGGCCAGGCAGCAGGAGTTCCTGGTACGGATAGTACTGTTCCCCCACCTCAGCTATGCAAGAGTTCGTGATATGGTCAAGGGACGTTTCACCGCCTGACTCATTACACCAAGGTCAAGGTTTAACAGGAGTTTCTGAGATCATGGAGCGGCCCAGGAGACGCAGGGGGGAATGCACCATCCCTAAACACAAGATGACTCAAACAACAAGGGACTTTTTACTTTTATTTCCTGTACCTTTTCTACTGGTCAACTTATAGTTCCCCAAAATCTTCCCTCCCCCTCCCCCCCAAATTCTGCTGCTACTTCCTGGCTTCTGCACTTGTCCATGATTATTTCTCTGCTTTGTCTCTCTGCTGGCACTTCTACTCATGTACTTACAAAAAGACTTAGAAATTCTCAGTGATGCTCTCATCCCATTTAGGTGATGTACCTAAGAGATTTCATGTACCTTTAGATTTCATGTACCTTTGCTTGACCACAGACTTTTGCCTACTGTAGATACTTGAGTTTCAGAAAGCATTATTTTTTCTATGGTATTAAATGCAGGACACTGATTATGACCGCTAGTTTCAACAGTATTTTCTTTATCTCAAAGAAAGCTTTATTCACATTTCTATAGCTGAGTTACCAACTGTAGCTGGGCTTACTAGTATGTGACTGGGACAAGTAACCAGGATGGCTACATAAAGCAGGCTCAAAACATTAGCTCAATCATTATCAAACTTCTGGGAAGAAATGGCCTGTTTCACTTAACACTTTTCCAGAAAGTTCCTAGCAAAGTGCCTCTTAGGTACTGTAAATATTAAGAAAGTATAGATGGCTACTCACTACAAGCAGCAAATGGAAGAAGAGCAAAATTTGATTATGTGATCTGGATCATGTCACTTGGCAGAAAGTTTTCTGTTTTGTTTTACTTAGACATAAAGGTGTGAGTGTATAGCTTAGACCTAGAAATGGCAGCCTGTAGCTGTAAGATATAGTGCTATTCACATCTTTTTCTTCATTGGGTTAGCTATAGAAAGTGAAGCCTCACATCTCTCTATTCACTCTTTATCTTTCCACCCCAATAAACCAAGCAGGAGGTATCCATACTTAGATTTGAGGTAAGTTGTAGGAAGCTGTCTAGAGTGGGAGAGTCAAGTGGCTATGTCTGAAATGCCTTTTGAATTGAAATCTATCATCCTGTCTACTGTGGTTTTTTTCATTCCAGTACTCAGACTTTCTGGAACAATTCAGCACAAACACTTTATGTGCATGATCCCCTTTATCATAGTCTCTGTTACAGTCCTGTCTACACTGTGAGCATTAAGATTAGCTAATCAGTAACCACACATTTTGATGGGTCTGAAGTGTGTCTCAGGACAGCTTTACTAGCTGTCTGTGGGATCATCCCTATAAGGCATGACTATCATGTGTCTACATGACAAACAGCATTTTAGGCAATCTCAGGATGGGCTATCAATGGAAAACTGTAAATACCTCCTGCTTAGCTACAGATATACTCTAAAGGCAATGGGGATATAAATTTCTGCCTGGACCTTTTCTTATGTTCGCAATTTATTTTGCCAGTGCTGATGTAACTAGTGCTTCATTTCTTCCTTCATGAAGTGTACCTGAATGACATATAGTCCCATTACTTACTTTTCACCCTTTACTTTGTACTTGGTGGCATCAATCACCTGATCAGACAAAATTGATTATACTTAATTGAAAAAGTCATTGTGGCATGTGTGTGAAGGAGTTTGTGGAAGTATAATAAATAAGGGACCTTCTATAATGAGAAATTAGACACCTTGCTCATATTTAGACATTTCAGACAGCTAGTGCTGCGTTCAGCTGATCAAGCTAGGCATCTGTTGCCATTCAAGATGCTATTAGTGTACCTTTTCTGTTCCTCAGACAGAGAACCAGGTTTTCAGCTGGTGATGTTTAGTGTCTACCAGCTCCATGAAGATGTCTCAGACATCTTTGGGTACCGTGAATGTATAAAGAAATAAATAGAGTTCCTAAATTTAGATGAAGTGAATGCAACTCAGGATGATTTCCAACTGTCTTGTCATTTAGCTTGTTTTCTGTTTTTTTTTTTTAAATGAATGATTGCCCCAAGACTTCTTTTGTTTTCTTTGTTACTACTGCTTGTTTACACGTACTGTCATTGATATCTGCATATTTTCTTAAGCTAAATAAACAGCAGGATGATTTTATACAACTGTGTAAATAAACAGATACTTGTGAAAATTTGATAATGTACCAATACGTTAATTAATGGACAAGTAGATAAATATGTTAAATATATTTCTAATTAACTGCTTTAGCTTCTAATCCAACATTTAGAGGAACCTATGCTGACTGAAAAGATATTTTCTCATAGAAAAATACAAGTGAAGGATCAGCAAGGTATACACGGACTGGAATATGCTTGTAGCTAACACAAACTTACCAACTACCAATAGGCTAAGTTCTGACCCTTCATACTAGATGAACATGCCTGTTTTGTGGATGCTTCTACAAATACAGCAAGTGGTCATTTTTCTACTGTGTGTAAGATGAAGAAAAAAAAAGTAGGGGGCAAGAGTATAATTTTTTCTTAGTTTAGTGCATTCCCTAGTGATTCTACTGAGTGATGGAGGTTTCATATAAAGATCAATGACACTGAAAACTGGTTTATAACTCAGTTTGACAGCTAGTATGGTCTCAGAATTGCTCTGCTGTAATCTACCCTGTCTTCCTTGGTTAGCAAACATTATACCAATTACAGCTATGTCAAATATAGTCAGAACAGATGCTCCTTATAACCAACAACTAATTTCTAACTGCAAATTTATAAATATAAAACCACTGATTGCCAATTCAAAGTGCATCACATCAATGGTTAATAGAGAAAAATGTTTGTAAAACTATGATGTGGCCTCATCAAAGCAACTAATACAGACAAGCCAAAATCTTTATTGATGTTTCTGGGGAAATGGGATTACAGTGATAGGGCTGGGTAAAGATTAAACTAAAAGGTGAAGGAAACCTTGACAGAATCCATTCAGACAGAACTTCAGTTTCAGTTGTCTCTGATGGAGAAAGATACATTAAATAGAACACTCACAGTAGATGTAGAGTTATAAAGTAAATTAATACCCACTGAATAGCATGTACCTGTAATTTCCACATAAGTTAATCATAACCAACTTAGCAAAACTGTCAAGTTAGACATGTTAAAAAAAAAAAGAAAAAAGTAAAAACCACATTTTTGCTTCTATGAATGCAATCCTTTGGGTACTAGTAGTAGTGCATTAATAAATACTTTCAGACAGATGAAAAATATTTCCTGTGAAACTGTTAGAACAGTTGTACCAGATCAGTATCATGATGCTAAATGTGTTTCATAGTGAATGCCTAGGAAACAGAATAAGAATATAGCAATCTATATAAGTTCTTGGAATAGTTTCTTTTTCTACACAATAGCAGTATGAACACAAATAGATACAGGTTGTTCAAGATTCTTGTTCAGAATTGGAAAAGTAAATGTTTCTTTGTTAGCTGAAGGAATTAGAAAAAGACTATAAAGCTATAAAGGTTTAAGGTGAAAAAGAGGGTGTTGTGGTTTAATCCGGCAGGCAGCCAACTACCGCGCAGTCACTTGCTCACTCCCCCCCAGCTCAGTGGGATGGGGGAAAGAATCGAAAAAAAAAAAGTGAAATTGGTGGATTGAGATAAAGACAGTTTAATGGAACAGAAAAGGAAGGGAAAATAATAATAATAATAATAATAATAATAATAATAATAATAATAATAATAATAATAATAATAGTAATAATAGAATATACAAAATGAGCGATGCACAATGCAATTGCTCACCACCCGCTGACCGATGGCCAGCCAGTCCCCAAGCAGCAGTTGCTCCTCTGTGGACAACTCCCCCTAGTTTATATACGGAGCATGACGTCATATGGTATGGAATACCCCGTTGGCCAGTTTGGGTTAGCTGTCCTGGCTATGTTCCCTCCCAGCTTCTTGTGCACCTGGCAGAGCATGCAAAGCTGAAAAGTCCTTGACTATCGTAAACACTACTTAGCAACAACTAAAACATCAGTGTGTTATCAACATTATTCTCATGCTAAATCCAAAACACAGCACTATACCAGCCACTACGAAGAAATCCCAGCCAAAACCAGCACAGAGGGAAATGTTGATTTGTCAAATTTATCACAGATATGGACAATATGTTTCTATTTCTGTGGGAATTCTCTTGATCATATTTCTCTTTGCTTTTCCAGTCAGCCTGTATGACCAGAAAACAAAAACAGATTGTTGTTTTTCATTTAAAATCTTTATAAATTGAATGAACGGTGTAGCATTCTTTACTTTTCATCAGCACAGGTTCCTCAGAAGCCACTGGCTTCAAGCCTGAATGGGAACCTGAGTTTGAACGTCGTCATGTTAAGAAGGATATTGAGGCTGGATGTCCCAATTTCTGAGTGAGTACAAATGTAATATGATATTTAATAAGGATAACTATATCTTTCTTTTTTCAATCCTTGCTTCCACATTTTTTAATGAGAGTAGCCATGGCTGCTGAGTGTTGTGTTGGCCTGATCTTTTAGTGTATTTTAGCTGTACCAAAGAATATCTCCCATTCCAAATGAGGCTTTGAGCAAGGCATGACTATGCAGATTATTAATGGGACTAAGTATCAAAGTGTAGTAGCTCAGTCGTGCCAAGGTAGCAACAGTCCTGGCCATTCATGGCAGCACCATGCTATGTATCTTCAGAATTTTCCTAGGGCAATCTTATGTGTCAGCAATCTCTTCTCAGGATGTTCTGAAGATTATAGACTTGAATTTTGGTACTTACCTTACTTCTGAGTGCCACATTTGGTGCCCAGAAGCCTCACATCTGTGAACCAAAGCTTACATTAGAAATTTTGCCTGCTTTCATATCTCTTAACTTCAAGTTGCTCTTTTTATTATTTTTAGTTGCAGATATTTTGGAAGCATGGCATATTCAGAGACTATAACATAATTGTTCTTTATGGCAGATGTATTTTTATTTATTTGCTTCCTATCGTATTCCTGCCTGAATGGTTCAGACAAGGGATATTTTTGGGAAGAGAGTCCTAGAAGGGGTAATTAACACAAGTTCCCAAGTCTGGATTAATGAAGTTCTCAATTTCTTTGAAGTTTTACAGACAGTGGGAATAACAATTTATCCTTTGTAATGTTCGGGAAGACTGGTAACACAAAGAACCTGAAACTGCATTAAGAGGCAGTGTTGACTTATGGACAGGGCAGATCACACTCAATTCAAGAAATGATATAAGGCTTTGACCAAGACAAGAAAATGTTTTAGTCCTACCTGTACTGATTGGTTAAGATTGATTAAATTGTTGAGAGATTATCTGTTTAAGAAAGTAAAGTTTTATCTCTTTTTATTTTCTGGTGAGCTTTATAGATTTGTTTTTGATCAAAATTAACTTGCTCTTATGAAAGCTAGCTAATTCACTAAATAATCCACTATTAGCCCCTGAGAAAAGATAAGAGTACAGGTACAGGATTACTAAAGCCATTAAAAATTTCGGAGACTGAAGCATAAATATCCACTCCAGAAGGAGACGACCTTGGCTGCCCACTTCAAGGGGCAGAAACTTACGTGGAAGTTTTGCAGAATCCTGGCATTTATGTGCATCAACCTAGCAATTGTGGCACAATTTATCACCCTTTCTTTTTTTTCTTTTTACTCCTACATAGAACAGATTATGAAAAATATTTAAACAAGGAATTAAACAAAAACGTATTATGCCATTATATAAAGCTAACACATGCTTACAGTTTGAATATTGTATGCAGATCTGGTGACCTCATGTCTGTCTATTCCTCTCTCTAACTATATGACCATAAGTAGATATAAATGTAAAATATACACAGAATATTACATAATAGAAGTATATGCTGTAGAACTACACAACACAGAGCTATGAAGAAAGGTCTGAAACATGAAATACACTGGACTTCTAAGGTTGCAAAAGACGTTGCTGGGAAAAAGATGGAAGAGAAAGGGGAAAACATAATAGGGATCCATGATACAACGTATGACATACAGAAGATAGATAAGGAATGGAAATTTACTACGTAGGATTTGGATGACACTGAATGAGAACAAGCAGATAATATTTTTAATGAAACTAAAGAAAAGACTGTCACACAAAGCATATTAAAGTGGAGAACTTATTCCTACAACATGTTGTTACGTGTAAAAAAAAAATGTGTTCAGAAAAAAAAATGCACAAAGTCATAACAAAGGGAATTAAACACGATTTTTGGATGTGATCTAAACCTAAAAAAAAAAAAAAAAAACAAACCAAAACAGCAAATTGCAGAGGCAGGAGTTTGTACAGACAAAAATATTATTCTTTACTTGGCCTGTTGTTTAAATATTTCTCTAATTGACACCATGAATTTACATGGGAGTTTGATCTAGCTAAGTCTATACTACCTTTTTTTTGAGAGAGTATGTGATTTTTGAACTATAATTTTCTTTTTCTTAATACCTTCTCGTATCTTGCCAACCACTATGGTACTGGGGTTCCAAAATTGCTGCCTACCTTCCTGCTCAATATTGATGAAGAGAATATCTGCAGGTTTCATGAATAGGCCTAACCAAGGCAGGTTGCTGGCTTTGTGCATTTCAACGAAGTTTAAAGATCACCTCTGTGATCAGCATGCACTTCCTGAAAAGCCCTTTTCCTCTGTGCCATCTGCATAATCCTCTACCATCACTGAGAGAGAGATTGGGGTCTGGGAGCAGAGACTCTGTTTAGGGAGGAGGGGTATATGCTCTGTAGCATCTTCATCCTCTCAGGCTCTGACAGCACTAGAAGGATCAGCCACTTGCTTCTGGATCTTTGGCCTGACACCAGGGCTTGTTTTTCTCCCCGTTCATCCCATCATTGCAACAGTAACAGACATCAGGCAAGCTCCTCCCTGCTGAAATAGTAGCAGCTTGAGAAGGAGCTGCTGTACTGGTTAGGAAGTATGGACACAATTGTGCGAGAGGAGGGGTCAAAGGAGAAAGCAGTTGCTGGCAAGCAGGATGCTTGTTCCTCAATGAAGGATATAAGGATGTAGCGTCATTCCATCCCAGATCCACAGGTCTTCAAATCCCTGTTGATACCCGACACTCCTTTTGCCACCATCATCCTTAAAAAAATTGGACGGACTTCTCCTGTTCCCTTTTCTTTACCACACTGAATCCTTCTTCTCTTACCTCCTTCTAAGCCTATAAACCTCCTCTGACCCTTTCCACCCCCCTCATTCCTTATTGACATAAATGAGGATTTTAAAATTCTGGAGGATGAGAAGATCTGCTGAAAGAGCCTGTGAATAACAATTCTCATGTCATCAATGAACATTCTCCAATACCTGATAGTGATCTAGTTGAAACTCCTCTCTGGGAATTCTGCGTTTCACAATCTACAGTGCAGAGAGATGGCACATTTATTTAATTCTTACATAACAATGTCACAGAGTTGCTGTAGTTGAAGCTCTGAAAACATTTCTCTTTTTCAGGGGTTTATAGTACTAAGTTTGAAAAAAAAAAAAAAAAAAGCCATGATGACTTTTGCACAATTTTGCACAAAGAGCCACAGAGAATATATCTTATTTAGTGGTGAAATATATATATCAAAAAAAAAGCAAAATATCCACACAATCTACAAGAATGGGGAAAAATTTATTGGCTCTGCAAAAACAATTCTTATGTCTGCACGTATGACACAACATTTTTAATGTGTAGGTATTTAAACAGTGGTTATCCAGAAATCTGGTGATATCTACATGCAGGAAATTTTAAGAAATATGAAGATACACAGTAATGGAAACAGTTTGCAGTGTGCTGTACTACTGATATAAGAATTTAAAGAACTTGCTGCAAAATTGTATGACATTTTAACGGCTCTTAAGGAGGTTTAAGACAACTTAATCTGTAAAGAAGTGTTGAACATGGAAGTGTAACGATGTTTTTTCTGAATTAGGATACACACCAAACCAGGTACTTACTAATTAGTTGGCTGGTGGTGTTCAACCCCTTGTCAACCATAATGTCCTCTCGTAACATTGCAGTGAAGCTATTAAACATCAGGTGTCAGAACAGGTTTGGAATGTGTCATAAGATGTGTTGGGGTAGCACTCAGGCTATGCCACACAAATCTTGAGCATGGGTGTGAGCTTAAATTCAAATACGTCCCTTGGCTCTGTTTGATGTGCTAAACCCACAGCCAAGTGATCATCAGGGAATACACATGTAGGAAACTCAAGCCTGTGGTATTATTTAGTATAGATCTTCACTGCGCTAGTTATCTGCAGTTTGAAATGAGTTAGGCACTTTGCCTGTGACGGAAACAGGTATATGTCTTCTAGGGAATTCTGTGGTGACATGGGTGTCTCCGAGGAGCTTTGCTGTGTAACGTTAGCTGGGTGGGATTGATAGGTAGCTTGGATACTGACTTGAAATTGTTTTCCTGCCCTAACACTATGTGAATGCAATCTTTGATGGAAAGCCTTTATTCTCTGGGGCAATAATGAGCCATACCACAGCACAGTATTTTACAGTTGATTTACCAGAGTTCTGTATCTCCGTAGGAACAGTTAAATATTATGACTATGATCACTTGGGATCATTCAAGGTCTGAAGTGTGCAAATGCTAACTACACTACTTCACTGAATTTCAGCTTGGACACACAGAATTCAATGTGCCCCATGTTAAATCATGACCTCCCCTACGGGCAATTTTATGTCGGAATAATTAGCTGATCTAAAGTTGAAATGATGACATCTATACCAAAGTACTGGTACCTTCCAACTTGGATCCTTCTGGAAGTTACAGAACAAAGAGAAGCTAAGAATGCAATGTTTTTGATAGATTCTAGTCTAGCAAAAGCAGTTGCTAAGGGATAAAGTTGAGCAAAGATGAGTATGAGGACATACTTATGGTTATTCTATATAATAACCTATACTACTTCTGTGGAAATCAGTTCTTTATTTCCCTATTTCTGTGCTTCTTCTGTTGCTTTTTTTTTTAGAATGATAGAATCATTAAGGTTGGAAAAGACCTCTAAGGTCGTCGAGTCCAACCATCAACCCAACACCACCATGCCCACTACACCATGTCCCTAAGCGCCTCATCTACACATCTTTTAAATACTTCCAGGGATGGTGACTCAACCACTTCCCTGGGCAGCCTGGTCCAAGGCCTCACCACTATTTCAGTAAGGAAATTTCTCCTGGTGTCCAGCCCAAACCTCCCTTGGCGCAACTTGAGGCCATTTCCTCTCGTCCTGTCGCTAGTTACTTGGGAGAAGAGACCAACACCCACCTCACTACAACTCCTTTTAGGTAGTTGTAGAGCGCGATGAGGTCTCCCCTCAGCCTCCTCTTCTCCAGGCTAAACAATCCCAGCTCCCTCAGCTGCTCCTCATAAGGCTTGTGCTCCAGGCCCTTCACCAGCTTTGTTGCCCTTCTCTGCACACACTCCAGCACCTCCATGTCCTTCTTGTAGTGAGGGGCCCAAAACTGAACACAGTATTCGAGGTGCGGCCTCACTAGTGCCGAGTACAGGGGCACGATCACCTCCCTACTCCTGCTGCCCACTCTATTTCTGATAAAGGCCAGGATGCCGTTGGCCTTCTTGGTCACCTGGGCACATTGGCGGCTCATGTTCAGCCGGCTGTCAATCAGCACCCCCACGTCCTTTTTCTCTGGACAGCTTTCCAGCCACTCTTCCCCAAGCCTGTAGCGTTGCATGGGGTTGTTGTGGCCCAAGTGCAGGACCCAGCACTTGGCCTTGTGGAACCTCATACAATTGGCCTCAGCCCATTGATCCAGCCTGTCCAGGTCCCTCTGCAGAGTCTTCCTATCCTCGAGCAGATCAACACTCCCGCCCAGCTTGGTGTCATCTGCAAACTTCCTGAGGGAGCACTCGATCCCCTCATCCACATCATTGATAAAGATATTGAACAAGACTGGCCCCAATACTGAGCCCTGGGGAACACCGCTTGTGACCGGCCGCCAACTGGATTTAACTCCGTTCACCACAACTCTCTGGGCTCGGCCGTCCAGCCAGTTTTTCACCCAGCAAAGAGTGTACCTGTCTAAGCCATGAGCCGCCAGCTTCCCTAGGAGAATGCCGTGGGAGGCAGTGTCAAAGGCTTTACTGAAGTCCAGGTAGACCACATCCACAGCCTTTCCCTCATCCACTAGGCAGGTCACCTGGTCATAGAAGGAGATCAGGTTGGTCAAGCAGGACCTGCCTTCCATGAACCTGTGCTGGCTGAGCCTGATCCCCTTTTTCTTTGTTTTCTTTTTTTCCTGAATATTGAAATGTTGCTTAACAGCTCAACCCCTTTTGGCTATCCTGGGAATTGCATTCAGATCTCCCACTCATACTGATAGGATGTTTCATGGCAAAATGGAGCTTTGTGGATAAGCTTGTCAGGAGGAAAAAATAATACACAAAGTGATGATGGTTCAAGGGGCTGTGACCTTGGTGACCTAACTGGTCTTTTCCATCAGCAGTATGGAACTAGAATATTTTTCCTCACTATGGTACAAGGCCAATTATGTGATTCTGTTATTGATATAGATCCTTAAAACAAAACCAAAACAGAACAAGAAAAAAACACACATTCTCTAGTATTAATTAGAGTGCCTTGTCCTTTCTTTAAGGTTAGAATGTACAATTTATTTTAAATACCACTTAAGGAAAATATTTTGCAAAAGACACAAAGGAACAATGACATTCACTCTTTAAGAGTGTTTTAAAACCTTAACCTTCCACCTACTAAAATTGATCCTGTCTCAAAGAGGAAAGTATTATTCCTATCAAGAAATACTTATTTGGACAATGTGAGCTATCTTCTGTTATTTATCTATATTTTTCAATAACACTGACAATACAGACTTAAACCAAGGTAGAAACACAATTATTTACTGTTGTTTCTTGGATTACTTTCCCTCTGTGACACAGAAGATTAAACATAATTAGTTCCAGATAGAAACACTTCTGTGCTTCATCAAGGACCAGCTCACAAATTAATTTTACCTGTTATTTATATGGTTAATAAAAAAAGTCAGTTAAAAGGAATGTAATTAACATTCTGTATAATAAAATGCTTAGAACGTTTTTTGTAAGAAAAACTATTTTCACATCAAAATGTCAATAGTTATGTGGAAGGAATATAATTTTATTTTTCTGTAATCTAGAGTGTATTGAGGGCATTATATGTGAAATATTTAAGTTTTGGTGTTGTTATTTTCTTTTTTCCTTTTTTTTTTTTTAATATGACAGTAAGAAAAATACATTTTTTACTTAGCAGAAATATTAATATAATAAACATGTGAAGATACCATAGCACTGGCTGTCAAAAATTTGGTCAATTTTTCACAGTTGCTTTGAAAGAGATATCATTATATTAGTAATTTTGAAAATAATTTGAACTTGTAAATGGATGTCCAAATAAGAATTTAGAAGACCAACATTTTATTTCCAGGTCTGCAATGAACAGTGTGACTGTTCATACTAGTTGTCTTTCTGTGTCATCTTCCTTTCTATTCTCTGCCTTTTTTCTTCAGAGAATTTATATTTGGATGTCCATTTCTAAATTTGTTTCAGTGGCCAGAACAATCTGTTTCAATAAACTCCAAAGAAAATAAAAACTTCATTTTAATTTTGTCTCCTTTCCTGGGATCCAGAAATGATTGGTTAATGGGATGTTTTTTGGTGAATTAGTATGACAAGTTTTTTATTTCAGACTTTTCTGTAATTGAACCTTTCAAAAACTGTTCATGGAGATTTCAGTGAAAGCTCGCTGCACAGAGACTTTAACACACTTTCCATATTTAGTCCATTACGGCCTGTTAAATATTCCATATCTTATCATAATACTAACCCTGATATATCCATTTATTGCTTAGCTTATGTCCTGGTTTCGTCTGGGATGGAGTTGATTTTCTTCCTATTAACTGGTACAGTGCTGTGTTTTGGATGTAGTATGAGAATAATGTTGATAACACACTGATGTTTTAGTTGTTGCTAAGTAGTGTTTACGATAGTCAAGGACTCTTCATCTTCCTGTGCCCTGCCAAGTTGTGGGGGGGTGCGAGGGAGCGTGGCCAGGACGACTGGCCCAGCTGGCCAATGGGCTATTCCATACCATATGAGGTCATGCTCAGCATATAAGGATGGGCGAAGAAGAAGGAAAGGGGGACGTTCGGAGTGATGGCATTTGTCTTCCCAAGTAACCGTTACACGTGATGGAGCCCTGCTTTCCTGGAGATGGCTGAACATCTGCCTGCCGATGGGAAGTAGTGAATTAATTCCTTGTTTTGCTTTGCTTGCACACGCGGCTTTTGCTTTACCTATTAAACTGTCTTTATCTCAACCCACGAGTTTACTCACTTTTTCCCTTCTGATTCTCTCCCCCATCCTACTGGGGAGGTTTGAGTGAGCAGCTGTGTGGTGCTTAGTGGCCGGCTGGGGTTAAACTACGACAGCATAACAACAGCAGATTTATATGTCCTATTTCTCTGAGATTATTGGTTATTTTTGTAATGCTTGTAGTGGTGGGAGACCTGTAGGACTGTGTTTGGCTGGTAGAAATAATCCAAATGTTATCTTAGGTGCTCAGTGCTACATAGTGCTGGCTGTCCTACAGCACTGGACCTGAAAGGTGGCCAAGATCTCACTCTGCTTGCATTCTTTTGAGTTACAGTAAGTGAAGGTCTGGTGTAATTCAGCATCTGGCTTTAGAAATCTGGAGTTATAGAGAGATTAGCACTGTTATTTTTTGCTGAGCAAAACCGGCAAACCTTTTAATGTGTCAGTTTTAACTGCTTCTGTCATACAAGATGCAACGTACTGCTTATAACCACATAAATGTATCTTAGGAAATGTCATTCTATTAGGAAAACAGTCACATTTTTCCCATTACAACCACCACACACACTTAGAGGCTTTTAAGATAAAAAGAGAGGCACAACATAATTCCCTAATACCATACTGAATTCTTTTCACTGGGATGGCTGAATAGTTCAAAACAGCCGTTACCTTGAAAATAAATGACTGTGCTGAAAGGAGAATTAATTAATTCAGATAAATTAAATAAACTCTGCGAACTGACTAATGTAGCAGAAATTACTGGGTGCTGATACTGCTGTTTTAATTATTAAGTCCACACTAATTAATTTCAAAGCTACCTTTTTTGAAATCCACGGTTTGACCAATGTTCAGAGTACAAAACATGCCAAGAGCCAAATTTTGCTTAGTAACACTTTTGCAAAAGCTGGAACTGAGTATTCATACAACTAGATGTGATAAATGTTAAAAGAAAGTGACAATTTCAATAAACAACATAGGTTCCAAATAATTGTGTGGTATTTGCTTGACCACAAACTGAGAAACAGAATTTGTTTGGGCCAACCTATTTCTTTCACAGTAGGAGCTGTGCTTTTTTGTTAATTGTTAATATGGTTCTGAATATAAAGGGAACTTAATGTCTCTTTGAGAGCTGCAGTAGAATCAGTGATCATGGCTACCCTTGACTTCGCACAGCTACTGGACACAGTGAGATTCAGCCATGAACTGCTGAGAGATCTGAACCTCGTTGAACCTGAACTTTGCATGCTCTGTGCTTCATACTCCTCAGCACATCTATTTTGCTGGTAGTGGATTTTTTTAATTATTATTTTATTTTTGAAACCTTGAAAGACTACTGGATTTCATCCAAAATGATTTCTCAATAGGTAGGTTTTGTAACCCATTCATTGTATCTATTGAAGCAGTGACTTATGGTCCCAAATGGGTGAGAATGGATGTCTACCAACATTATGTGTTATGTTACATTTAGCAGTTGTTCTAGTGTTCATGATTCTTGTACAGCAGGACATAAGTAACATAAAATCTATTTATACCATACTTTGTTCCCTAACACTTATCATGTGTGAAGAACTGTTTCACATATTTCTGTTTGGGAATGTTCAACAGGGATTTTACTCTCTATACATTACTCTAAACAGACAGAAAGGAAGGTATTATGTATTTAAGACTATCTGTCATAGTGATTAGTTCTATAAATTGCTAAAAAAGATACAGCCAGTAAATTACATCTGCTGCATCACACAGCAGTCAGCAGTAACATCAATATAGTAACTAAAAGATACATTCCCACAAGGATTTTGTTCTCTAATCCCTTATCATTTTGTTTCATTCTTAAAATGAAAATACCTGTAGCAATAATTTCTCCCGACAAGCTGAAAGACATTGAACAGAGAACAAGTTTAATAAAACACTTTAATTACCATTTTTAGTATAACTTCACCATGTATCAATACCTCTTACGAACGTCTTAATCAAACTTGCTTTTTCTTGTTTTCACTTGAAGCAAATTTAAATTTTTTTGAGAACTCTACATAGCACTTCAAGGACCAGGAAAGAATGTCTTTATGAGAAAACCACAGACAAAAACCCTTATCAACACTTCATGTCGCATACTCGAATTAAAAACATTTGAGGGCAGAACAAACTTCTACAGAAACTTTTGAAAGCGAGCTTTTCTGCAATGAAGTTGCTTTTTAAGGCTATTCCTTCTGAGTCTGTCTACTACAAAAATTCCATGTAGGCTAAATCCCTGATTAATTTAAAAAAAAAAAACAAACAACAGCATTTTTTAAAAAATACTTGCTATTTCATTGCCATATTAAAAGCAATTTTTCATAAAAATCCAAATAAATAAATGACATCTTTAATAGCATTACTTATACCACGGGCATTTTAAAAATATCACCTTCTCTGTACCTTGAAAGAAAGAAGCTACCTTTTCTGCAATGTCTCCTAATGATTAGCTTGGCAGTTTTCTGCTCAGCGTCCTGCCAGCTGGGGTCTTCCTTCAGAGTGTTTTAAATTTCCAGTATATTGTACTGGGAGCACAGGCAAGTTGCTCCAATGCATGGATTCCCCTCTGGGAGTGAGGCATTGCAAAGCTCAGTGTTACAGTAACCACGTCATTTTGCAAGTCTAGCACTCAGATCATTAGAACTGAATGCTTGGGAAATTAATATTAGTATTCACACTACAAGAGCCTCAAACAACATCAGCATTGCCATTACAACCTAAGTACTGTATGCTTAGTTTCAGCTCAGAAAGAATTTTTAATGCCATGTTATTCTAATCCCCTGAATGTAAAGGTTTTACAAAGGGAATGTTGGCACACTCTTAATCGTGACAATGCAGGCATCATGCTGCACAGGCTACACAGGCTGATGCAGGAAGCAGCTTAAAATCCTAAACATTGCCTGGTATTTCCCAAATGCAATGTTGTGGTGGGTTGACCTTGGCTGGCTGCCAGATGCCCACCCAGCCACTCTCTCATTCCACCTCCTCAACAGGGCAAGGGGAGAAAATAAGATGAAAAGCTCATGGGTCAAGATAGAGACAGGGAGATTGCTTACCAGTTACCATTACGGGCAAAACAAACTCGACTTGGGGAAAAATAATTTGATCTATTGCCAATTAAAAAGAGTAGGATTGTGAGAAATAGATTAAAAACAACAACCCTAAAACTCTTAAACATTTTCCCCCACCCCCACCCTTCTTCTCAGGCTCAACTTCACTCCTTTATTCCTAAATCCTCTACCTCCCCCTCTCAAGTGGTGCACGGGGGATGGCGAATGGGGGCTTGTGGTGAATCTGTAACGGTTTCTCTCTGATGTGTCTTCCTCCTCACATTATTTCTCTGTGCCAGCATGGGCCCTTTCCACGGGCTGCAATCTGGATAACTGCTCCACCATAGTCTCTCCACAGGCTGCAGGGGAATGGTTTGAGTCGGAAGGGACCTTTAAAGATCAATTAGTTCCAACACCCTTGTTGTGGGCAGGGACATCTTTCACTAGACCAGGTTGCTCAAAGCCCCTCCAACCTGACCTTGAATGTTTCCGATGATGGGGAACACATCTGAGCAACCTGTTCCAGTGTCTCACCCTCTTCCTAAGGTTCACATTGACCACCTCTCAACACTGTCAAGGTCCCTCTGGATGGCATCCCTTCCCTCAAGCATATCAACTACGCCACTCAACTTGGTATCATCCACAAATTTGCTGAGGGTGCACTCAATCCCACTGTCTATGTCATTGATGAAGATATTGAACAGTACTTGTCCCAGTACAGATCCCTGAGGGATACAACTTGTTACTGATCTTCATTTGGACATAGAGCCATTGACTGCAACTCTGGATGTGGCCATCCAGCCAATTCCTTATCCATTGAATGGTCCATCAATCAAAGCCATATCTTTCCAATTTAGGGACAAGGATATGTAGGACCTTATCAAATGCCTTACAGAAGTCGAGGTAGATGACTTCCTTATCCACCAAAACAGTCACTCCATTGTAGGAGACCACCAGATTAGTCAGGCACAATTTGCCCTTTGTGAAGCCATGCTGGCTGTGTCTAATCACCTCCCTGGCATCCATACGCCTTGAAGTAGCTTCCAGCAGAATCTCTGCTCCTTCTTCATGTTCACATGACTGTTTCTCACACTTTTTTTTTCTACTCACACTTTTGTGCAGTGTTTTCTGCCCTTTTTTATATATGTTTTCCCAGAGGTGCCAGCATCTTGGCTGCGGGGCTCAGCTGTGCCCTGCGGTGGGTCCATTGGAGACGTGTGGAAGTGGCTGTGTATGGCACGGGGCAGGCCCCGCCTCTCCTCACAGAAGCCGCGCTGCAGCCCCTGCTGCCGGCACCCAGGAACAGATACCCAATACAGTGATATGCCTGATTGTTTAAGAGTAGCACAGTCTACAGAACTGTGGCAAAAAAATCAATCGTTAAACATATATCCTACTGAAGATCTTAATATCTATCATTTATATTATTTCTCTGCTTTTCCCACTTTAACGGCTTTTTGGTTGGGCTTTTTTTTTTATATATATATAATCAGTATCAGGTGTGTTTTTTTCCTTCCTTCCATGTATACATCTATGATTTTGCTGTCCTCCAGAAAATGTTGTTACTAGAAGATTTGGCTCCAGTATATACCCTACAGTCACATAAAACTTTCAGATTATAACATATTAAAATTTTAAAATGTAGATTTTAAAATAAATTGGCTCTTTTGAGCAAGATTAAATTTTAATTGTGAAAATAATTTACTTTGGAAAGTGTCTGTCTATCCAGAAAAAAATCAATGTTGCTACTAAAACCACCCCTTTATTTTCTTTTAATTCAAGTAAATAAAAAAGCAAATTATAATAAATTTTAAAAAGGAAAAAATGTAAAAATTTTCATTTGGAAAATTTTGTCATTGTGTTTTGGCAACATAAGCAAAAAAAACCCCATAGTTTCTGCTGGTAAACATTTTTTAATACCAAATATGCATTTAAAAGAAATTAGATTTGTGTCACTTTGTTCCAAGCTTTAGACACAACAATCTTTTCTATCCTTGTAAGGCTAGCTCTTAGAAGGTAGGAGCTACTCTGTGGTTTTAATAAATGTTCCTCATGTAAAAAGCTTGGAAGCACATGAATCTGGAAGAAATATGAACCTGACCCTAAGAAATGTTTCCTAGTACCATATGGATATTGCTATCATCATCCACATTTCCAAGAGTGCAGCATGTGTTCTAACTTGCAGAGCTCTAGCTTAGAAAAAGGTGTCATAGGGAGCTTATCCACTACTTGATTTTCTTCTACTTACCCTTTATTATTAGTCCAGAGGAAACAAGATGATTTGCCTTTTTTTAATGATTTCCCCTTCCTATACATTTTAATCTATACTTAACTATATGCAGGAGTAGGTTCTTCTAGGTACTGGAATACAGCAACTTGCAATTTCCCAGATGGAAATTCTGAACAGCTGAGTTTCTGCTGTTTGCTTCCTGGTACAAGAAAAGGCATTTGTAGATCAAGCAAGCAGCAGATGGAGAACAATTGGAGTATATAATTATTCAGCCTGGGTTCCTTTTAAATGGGTAGGCTGAACTCTATCTATTTGGCTGGGAAGACAGAGGAATAGAGTAGCACATGGTAGATAAACCTTCCAAAGACTCTTTAAAATAAATCTAGGTAAATATGTGAAATAAATTAATCAGTTACCAGGATCTCTTTTTCCGTGAACTCCAAAATCTGGCAAGTCACTGTCAGTCTACTTTTGAAGGTTGAGATTAATACACAGCCTACCTAAACACTTCTGTATTAATAAACTGCATTGATTTCAGTATGTTACCTGAGGACTCCATCTGGTAACTCTCTTTTACTTTGCCAGATTTTGAAAAGCTGCAGCCTTACTATGATCTATTGCCAAAATATAAAATCCACTGTAGGAAAGTATTAACACATTGTGATTCTTGCTCTGTGGAAGTGAATAATTGAATTGTGTGACTTTTTGAAACTACCCTCATAGGAGCATTACATTTTATAAGCTGATGGCTAACAGGAAGACTACATGCCAAAACCGGTGTCTAGAAAATGATTATTTTCATTAATTATTCAAGATTAAATGGACTTATGAAGGAAAATACATAGGACATCAAAACAGGAGTAATAAAGTATTATGAGAAAAAGAAGCCAATCAGAAGAATTAAAATACCAATAAAATGTGAAATTAGAAACAAATAAAGGACAGTAAAATATGTCAGAAGACAAATGGGAAGCATTGTACCTTATTACCATACCTAAATTGCCTTCTGAAACTACATAGTCAAATCGGAAATTACTGATATATTTTCCCTACAAAAGGTTTCATAGCAAAAGAAGACAGAGACAGAGACAAAGGAAGCTAGGACAGAGAAAAATGGATGAAAGTATTTGTTTTTACTAAGAAAAATAAAGATTAGAATTACAGCTACATGTAGTAAAATTTAATTTTGTTGAAAAAATTGATACTGAAAACCAAAACTGATTTAATAACTGAAGAAAATTTTAGGACTTATTGAAGTTTTTATTGTGCTAAACCCTAGGAAAAATCAGGACTAATGCTAGCAATTTAAAGTGAAGGAAACTAGGAATTAGAAGAGTATTTGAGCAGGAATGAAACTGTACTTGAAATGTTACATACTTCCTCCTGTTTTTTGGTTTCTGTCTTCCACCTCATTTGACGTTTCAAAAGTCCATTCTTTGCTATGAAACTGTGACAAGAAAAATCTAAAACCTTACTGTTTCCTTAACTCATGTTATTCATGTTTAAAGACTTGTTGATCTCAGTAAGAATTTAGATTAAAAAAATTATATGCAAAACAAATAATTATGCAATGTAAACATATCTTATGTGCAATTGCTCCCTTTACTTTTTCATCTCTTCAGTAAAATAAAGTTGATAAAAAATAATCAAGCATATGCCACAGATTGCCAAAGGCGCATTGGCTTTCAAATTAATTCAGGAAATTTAAAGCAAGTTAAAACTTACACATGCATTCTAGAAAAAGACTCATTGTAACTCAGTACAGAATGACTAAGCACAATTAGATAACTAACTCCTAAATTATGAGCCAAATATATTTACAAATTAACGTCTATTTAATATAATATGTAACAATTTGATAACATTCTTAGGATCTTATTATTTGTGCACATCAACATTTTTAGGGATGAAAAATTGATTTAATTCCCACAGTTTTAAAAACTTCTTTCCTGAAAAGTGAATTTCTTTTTGTGGGGTTGGGGGTTCAGATACACAAGGAGGTGGGCTATAACCACAATGAATTAATCTTTTGTTTACTTTTGAACTTTACTGCATTTTAGAGATCCTGTTTTACTTAATTAAATACAAAGTTTCAACTCAACAAGTAAACAAAAATACAAATAGCAAATCTCTATCTCATGGAAAGGCAGCAAAATTGTGATCTAGATTATTTTATATTTTCTTTCTATAAAGAGGAGAAGGTATTATTTTGCTTTGGCCAAGCTGATATGGGTGTATATACACACACCACTGCACACAGGCATGTTGGCATATAAACAACTGCACATACAGACGTGCATCAGGGAAAGCTCTGAACAAGAACAACAGATGTTAATACTCTATCTTTTCAAAATGCTGGCATTTTTTAAGTAGCCTTAACGAAGTGATTACACCTGCTATGTATTTAATACAGTCTTTACTACCATCAGTATGACTAGAATTTGTATCCCATGTGCATTAATAGTAATTACCAGTGTGTGAGAATTCTTCTACTAGAATTAAAATCCTGTTAATTAGATTTTAATATATTAAATACACTGTGGAGTAGGTAAAATGTATACAGTAGAAATATATTATTTTTAGAATATTTAATAGAAAAAATGAGAGAAGCTCATAAATAAATAAGAAAAGTGCATCTCAAACAGTTGTCTGTCCGGGTTTACAACTGAGAGTGAGAATTTTACCCTGATTATTGAATTTTATCTGACTTAAATTACAATAAATAAAAGATTCCTACCTTTTATAGCCAGAATCTTTTATAATTTACATAGGTGCAGTATATGCTATGTCATTCCAGCTGTATTAACATGAGGATGTAATCCTTTCAGTCTGCCACAAAGAGTATAGTTTGTTAGTTTTCACCACTACAGTGTCATGGCTATCTTTGCACATAACAATGACTGCATTGTGCCCAACATCATACTCTGTTACTTTGCTGTTTTCATTATCTTAATTTTTTTTTTTTTTTGGGGGGGTGTTATGTTTACAATCCAGAAAAGTACAATACTCCATTGAAAGAAACACAGTAACCTAAAGTTACCTTAAATTTCATGCTATTAAGGCCAGGGATTAAATTATTTCATAGGTAGCAGTAGATAAACGATTTAGAGTAGAGCTGTTACATGACAGTCAAATATATAGAGAAAGAAAATGTGGTGATTAATGACTCATTAATCTGGTTGATGATTGTTATTCAAACATTCTTCTGTTAAAAATGGACTGTATAAAAGAAGCAGTAGCCAGTGTGAAGTGGCTGCACTAAGCATGTCACATGCAGTTAAAAGCATTGGTTCACATTTTTACACACACCTTGTGGCCGTACCTGTCACTGATACTATTACAATATAATGTTAATATGAACTAAGTCATCCGGGATCTCTGTTTGAAGAAGAAAAAGAAGTGTATGTGGTGATTTTGCGATTACTGATTCTTCAGCTGGCAGGACTCATGGATTTACATCCTGTGCTGTGGAGATGGAAGAGGTGGCTCTACTTCAACTACACTAATATTCTGAAATTGGGAAAGGAAGAAGATTGGAATGAAAATGAAAACAGAGAAGTAACACTGCCATATCTCCTCTTGTTGCTATGGTTATAGCTAGAGGAGGCAACACCTTAATAGCTATTCACTGTGGAGGTTAAAACTAGGAAAAGACAAGAATCAGATGATCTGTCACACTAGGTGAAGAGGAACAGAGATTACTATGTCATTCGCTGAACTCTCCCTTTTATTTATACAGAATTTTGGAACAGATGGTTTTCTCTTGCAAGATTCTATATATACATGGATAATCTAAAAGCTTCAGGACAAGAAGAAAGTTGTTTTGCCTGAAGATGCCTGAAGGTGACTTTACAGATGTACTAGTTATGAAAACAAACAAACAAACAAAAAGGATCACTATTGATTTTTACTAGGGATCATCTTGTTTAATGATAGAACTATCCAGACACACTACTTCTTCCTGCAGCATAGTCCATATACAAGATTGCTTTGATTCTTATTCTGCTAACTTTTTTTCCCACTGACACGCTTGCTTTGTATACCATATTTCTTTAGTTTTCTTTTGCTGTTCTATGTACTACTCTTGAGAGGACTGCTTCAGTAGTCTGAAGATTCCATGCTGGAGCTTCAGTATGAGTAACCTGGATGCCGGAATAGAGAATATTTACATATGATGCCAAGTTCAGGAAAGAATGCAAGTGTGTTGGAGGACAGGAATAGAATTCAAAAAAATCTTGACAAATTGGAGGTAAGTTTGAAATAATAGGATGTGATTCAGTAGGGACAACCATAAGATACTCACTTAGGCAGAAATAATAAATTGCACACACACAAACTAGGGAACAACTTTCTAGGTAAAAGTTCTGCAGGTCTCCAAGTTAGAGAGGATCCCAAGGTAAACATGAGTCGACAACATCATAATATCATTAAAATAAAAACAAAAATTAAAAAGTGGACATCATGCTAAAATGTTTCTTGTGGCCTACAAGATGCATGCAGTTATCCTTTTATTCAATTCAGAATTCATGAATAGTCTTGCATACTATGTGAATTTTTTTTCTACCAGGCTTTATAATGAGTAGGTACCAATTGGTGAGAATGCCAACCAGAGCAGAAATACTGATTGAAAGTCTTGAGATTATGACCTGCAAGGAAAGATAGAATAAAGAGAATATTTAGGGAGTATGTGATAATAGATTTCAAGAAAATAAAAGACTGTTTCAAAGAAGGGGATAATATGTTCTCTGTATAAGAAAAGAACTAATGGACTTAAATTGCAAGAAAAAAAGATTCATTGTCTAGTATAAGAGATATTAGAAAACACTTTTGGAAGGAAAAGGTAATGAAGAACTGGAAAGTTTGCTAAAGAAACTTGTTGACCTTCTGTTATTGAAAGTACTTTTAAGCAGATGAGACAAATGGATTAGTCTTCCAAAATCTTAGATGAGAATGGATTAGTCTTCCAAAATCTTTTTCATACTTAAGATAGTATGAAGAATCTCAATTGACTTAAGATGAAAACACTTTATTCTTCATTCTTCTTCTCTACGTTTTCCTCTTTCCAGTCTTTGATATTTCTGAGATGCTTCTTGTTATTTTTTATGAACACCTGACAATAATTAAGGATAGCACTAAGAACACATAAATTGGGGTTATATTCTTATCTTCCCTTTGTTGTATTTTACGTATTTTACTTTCTTTCTCCTATTTTGTTGTGGCATTTTTTTTCTTCTTTCCAGCACACCGTTTAGTTTCCTACATAGGTGAAAACCTATTTCATATTTACACCTACTGTCATATCAATGTTGATTCTGAAGCTGTTCAATACTAAACCTCTATGAACTTTCCTTACTTCTCACTTTAGCATCCTCTTATCTTCAGCCTTCTCTGTGTTTCTCTATAATACTCAGAAAAGAGAAATTATGTATATAATGTAGCTCAAAACTTATCAAGGATAGCCTATAGCTAATATTCACATTCACATTCTTCATATATCCTCTTATTCACCTTCCTATCACTATCTTTTATATCATCTCCTTTTGTTGTAATCACTGTGCGTAGTGAGATCTGTATGAACTGACACATGCAATTAAATGAATTCACAAAGTGCTGGAGCAAGTTTATGTTTGCTGGAATTGCATAGAATTGACAAAACAAACAGGAATACAAACAAAACATGCAAATAATCATGAGCTATGTTACAAAAAAGATTTGTAACAGAACAAGGACTGGTAAACTCTGGTTCTCCCCTTGTTTTTTCAAGAAAAATAAAATCAGCCAACTTGCCTTTTTCCCCACTATAAATATTAAGCACAATCTTATAAACAAAGGTTTGTAAAACTCAGCAAAAGAACAATTTTTGCATTTAAATGGAAAGTAAAAATGCAAGTGAAAATATACTCTCCACTCAATCTCTTATTTACATGCTAAATATAGTGTTTAATGTTGGATTTATAAATCAACAGGAAGAGAAAAGAAAAACACCTGCAATTCGTTGATCTTCTGTGTATTCTGCAAAACACGGTGGTCTGATGATTCTTCTGGGGAACACTGAAGGTGTGAAGTCTAGATATATGCAGTGTATATTTGGTTACCAGGTGATGGATTCATTTCTATAATGCAAGTAGGCTGCTGGCTAATATTGGTGATAGTAGATTTTATGGCTTGCCACATGAGAAAAGATCTACAGAAAAAGTAGAAACAAATTTGTAATAAAACATTTCTATTTCTATTTGTGCTCTTATGAAGTTTCTAAAAATGTATAAATTATATTGCTAAAGAACAATATTGCAGAAGAGTGTTAGTATCTGCAGGGAAGTGTGTATGTTCATGCATGTGTGTAGTCATCTTAATGGAAGTGAAGCAAAAATAATCAGGTTTTGGTTCATTAATAATTGTCAAGTAAAGTAGAAAAAAAAGGCAAAATAAGAAGTCAGACACTTCCACTACTGAATTCATCCTGGTCTTTAAGACAAAACAGTTCAGAGAATCACAGAATGGTTGAGGTTGGAAGGATCCTCTGGAGGTGGCCCTTTGCTCAAACAGGGCCACCTAGAGTCGGTTGCCCAGGACCATCTCCAGACAGCATCTGAATATCTCCAAGGGTGGTGACTCCACAATGTCTCTAGGCAACCTGTGCCAGTGCTTGGTCACTCTCACCATGAAAAAGGTTTCCTTCTGTTCAGCAGGAACCTCCCATGTCTTGGCTTGTGCTTACTGCCTCAGTCCCTGTCACTAGATACCTCTTGAAAGAGTCTGTCTCTGTCTTCTTTACAGCCTCCCTTCAGGTATTTGTACATGTTGATGGGATCTACCCTGAGCCTTCTCTTCTCTAGGCTAAACAGTCCCAGCTCTCTCAGCCTTTCCTCCTATGGGAGATGCTCCAGCTCCTTCATCATCTACGTGGCCCTTTGCTGGACTCTCTCCAGTAGTTCCATTTCTTGTACTCTTGTTGCCCAGAACTGGAGAAAGTACTCCAGTAGTGCCCTTAGCAGTGCTAAGCGGGGAAGGATTATCTCCCTTGGCCTGCTCTCAGGACTCCTCCTTATGCAGCCCAGAATACTGGTGATCGTCTTTGCCACAAGGGTGCAGTGTTGGCTCACGTTCAACTTACTCTCTGTCATTCGCCCCTGCCCGAGTCCATTTTGCAAATCTGCTCCCAGCATGTACTGATGCATGGGGTTATTCCTCCCCAGGTGCAGGACTTTGCACTTTTTTTTTGCTGAACTTCACGGGGATCCTTATGGCACATTTCTCCAGCCTGCTGAGGCTCTTCTAGATGGCAGCACAATGCTTTGGTATGTCAGCCACTCCTCCCGGTTTTGTGTCATCAGCAAAATTGCCAAGGGTACATTCTGCCCCACCGTGCAGACCATTAATGACCATGTTGAAAAAAAGGATTGGATGCAGTATGGACCTCTGTGGTAGACCACTAGTTACTAGGCTCCAACTAAACTTTGTTGGACAACCACCCTCTGAGCTCTGCTGTGCAGCCATTTTTAAATCAACCTCACTGTCCGCTCATCTAGCCCATACTTCAACAGCTTGTCTATGAGGATCTTACGACAGACAATGTCAAAAGCCTTACTGAAGTCAAGGTAGATAAATATCCACTTCTTTCCCCTCATCTATCAAGCCAGTCATTTAATTGTAGAAAGTTATCAGGTTTGTCAAGCATGACTTCCCCTTGGTGAATCCATGCTGACTCCTCTTGATCACACCCTTGTCCTTCATGAGCCTGGAAATAGTTTCCCAGATTAGTTGTTTGAGCATCTATCTGCTCAGGAATCCAGGAGAGGCTGACCAGCCTGTAGTTCCCTAGGTCTTCCTTCTTGCCCTTTTTGAAGATAAGAGTGACATTTGATTTCCTTCAGTCTTTGGGCACCTCTCCCAATTGCCATGATTGTTTAAAGGTTATCAAGAGTGGCCATGATTGCTTAAGAATTACCGAGAGTGGCCTCACAATGACATCAGCCAGCTCCCTCAATACTCTTGGGTGCCTCCAATCAGGGCCCATGGACTTATGTATGTCTGATTTGCTCAAGTATCCTTTGACTTAATCCTCTTCCAAAAAGGGTGCATCTTCTGTGCTCCAGACTTCCCCCCAGTCTCTGGGACCTGGGATTTCTCAAGGCTGGGCTTGCTTGTAAAGACTGAAGCAAAGAAGGCATTCAGTACCCCAGCCTTTTCCATATCCTGTGTCACCAGGTCTCCTGCCTCATTCAGCAATGGGTCCACATTTTCTCTAGTCTTCTCTTTGCCACTTCTGTATTTAGAGAAGCCCTTCTTGTTGCCTGTGGCATCCCTTGGCAGATTCAGTTCCAAGCAGGCTTTCAAGTCTTACTGGCAAGACCCGTCCTTATGCAGCCCAGCATATCTTTGGACTTCTTTGCCAGAAGGGCACAGTGCTGGCTCATGTTCAGCTCACTGTCCACCATTCCGCCCCGCATCCTTTTCTGCCAGAACTGAGACAGGTCGCCCACAGAAACTCTGCACAGGGGCCTTGTGGGCTGAAGGGGGTCAGTGCCTCCATCGCTGGAGGAGTTATTGCGGGATGCAGGGCAAGAGTGCTTAAGGGTGCCCAAACATTACAGAAGGATATTGTTCAGGGGATTGTGGAAATGTGCAAGGCTCATCCTAGGATGAAGGGGATGAGGGTCTTCCGGAGGAAGAGCCAAAGGTGGGAGAGGGATGGGTCCATCTGGATGGGGGAGGAAGCAGCATGGAAAGAGAAAAGGAAAATCATGGGCTTATGGGAAATTTCAGGTTGGAAAGGACACCAGGAGGTCCCCAGTGAAGCCCCCTGTTCAAAGCAGCATCAGTCAGAAGGTGTGACAATATGGTTCAGGGCTTTCTCCAGCCTTGTCTTGAGAAGCCCCAAGGATGAAAACAGCACAGCCTCTCTGGGCACCCTGCTCCACTCTGGACTGTCCCCATAGGGAAGGAGGTTGCCCTTTCTCTCCAGTGTGAACTTGTCTTGTTTCAGGCGAGGCTCGCCTCTCATCCTACAGTTGTAAGCATTTTTGTTCAGGGCTACTCAGTACCTCTGCATCTGTGTGTGACTTCTCATGATGGTGAGACTAGCCAAGGCTACTTATTGTGGATTTACGACTGACTTCTTTCTGGAAACAGGCTGCCCAGGCTTCCCCTTCAATACAGGTTCTCAAGCACTGCTCCTGAACTGCCATTCCTCCCTCAAGTCAACTGCTGGATGCAGGTAAAGCAAAAGCAACGTAGACAGAAGGCCATGTAGGTTGCATTTTCAATGTCATCCAGGCAGATGGGGCATCAGCACTATGCTGCTGTCTCCGATGGCCCTGCTGGGGGCAGCTGGCTTGTGCTGGTCCTTGCAGCAGAACCTCTCTCCTCCAGAGAAAGGTGTCCCACACCATGTCCTGCCAAGAGAGACATGCAAAGTGCCTAACCTTTTCTGGCGCTGGGAGTGGAAAAGCAAGGAAAGCCCAAGAAAGCTGTGGGAGAGGGAAGGTAAGGGTCTCCCGAAGGGTCACCTTATGAGCTGCAAAGCAACAGCAGCCCTGTGGACCAGCCAGCCCCAAGGGCAGCCCTGCAACCCTGCCTTTCCCCCTTACCTCCCTCAGGAAGGCAGTCCCCCCCCACCCCTGGAGGTTGAGGTGCTCGGGAAGCATTCTGCCCACACACCAGGGAAAGGCAGGCTTGGGCAAAGGGTCCTGGTCAGAGAGAGCCTTTGTGGCTCTGGGCGGGAGAGGCGCCAGCTGGGGCTTGGAAGGAGGTGGAGCCAGGCTGGGATGTGCATCTCTGTACCCCTTTGGAGGTCTGCTCCAGGGCAGGAGGGAGGGAGGGAGGGAGGGAGGGGGCACAGGAGGGGAAGTCCCGGTCTTCTCCACACCTCCCCAGTGCTCAAGTCGGATTGGGTGAGACACCTGATGTAGGCTCTGGCAAGCTGTCAGGAGGCCCTGGGGGAAGAGCTGCTGTGCCCAAGACTGCTGAGCCCCCACACTGTCTCACAGACATGTCCTGGTTTAGCACAGGGTACCTGAAAGACGTGGTCAGGGAAGGCAGAGGAACTCGCTGGGAGTTTTCAGTGCTGGATGGCCCCAGCACCCTCCTCATGCCCACAGTCCTGGGACAGCCGCTGTGCGGGACCCACAGCACCTCGCAGCTGGGCAGGTGGGAAAGGAGCGTTGGAAGAGGCTGCCTTCATTCAGCACCTGGAGCTACTGCTCTCCACCAAGCCAAAGCTTGAAAACCAAGACCACGATCCTGCTGGAGCCTGCATGCCTTGTGTGTGTGCCCGCAGGAGTCCTGGACTAATGCAGGAGGACAGAGCCTGTGGCTGTTGAAAATGTCTCTCTGACATCACAGGGGTCCTCGGAGCCACCCACCATTGGCCACCCAGCCAGGAAGACAGATACCCCAGGGGGGGGAAATCCTGCTTTGCAAGACATTTGGTATCTTCTCATGTCCCTGCAGGCAGGTTTTAACCTCAGGCTTATCAGGTCCTGTGATGAGAAGTTGGTGCCCTGTGCACAGGGGCCCAGAAGTGAGTAGTCCAACAATGCAGGTGGGGGAGCCCTGGTGACCTCCTCAGTGCCAACAGAGCGCCCCGACTTGACTTCTCTGATGGTTGTCAAGGGAGAATGATATGCCTCTTGTTGCCAGAGGGAAAGCCCTAGAGATGACAGAGTGGTTGAGGTTGGAAGGGACATCTGGAGGTCACCATGTCCAACCCCCCTGCTAAAGCAGACTCACCTAGAGCACATTGCCCAGGACAACATGTGTAGAGCGTAACTGTGTATAAAACCAGCAACAGTTGGAAATAATAATGAAATTAATTTGATGCTGTTTAAATTTTAAAAGTGAAAGTTTACAATGGTAAAGAATTTTCAAGGTTCTTGTTAAAGTCACAAAACCTGACCAATGAATTGGTGAGGGGTTCTGGGTGCTGAGGAAAGAATCCTCAATAAAATTGCTAGTGGTCTGGTTTTGGTGGTTTTGGTGGAATGAGGCTAAAGTTCCTTTCTGAAGTTTCTTTACTGAAAGTTTCTTGGCAACTTGTGTATGTGTGTAGACTGAGGAAGCAGGTATGACCACCCTAACTGAAGGCCAGATAATTTCTTTGGACTACAAAATGTATTAACAAAACACTGAGTGTTTGTTTCCTTGTTTTCTTGTCTTGGGCAGACCAAGCAAGAAGAAGGAAGCATGATAACTTTTCTACCTCTTTCAGTTTTGATTTAAATCCCTCCACAAACCTGGCTGTGAACAAAATGTTCTTGCTAATATTTTATCTTTTATACTGTCTCTTAGCTTTATCTTTTTTCTTTTTTTTTTTCCCTAATAAAACTGACCTAATTAACTTTTTTTGCAGAAGTGGAGTAATGGAAAGGCAAGCTTAAATCTAGAAGACAAAGTCATTAGACAGGTACAGATGTTTAAATGTATTTTAAGCACTGAGTTTCAACATCCAGGTGTCATTCTCTGCTTCCGAATTCTGCAAATTGATATATGCTTCTCACCTAAAACTTTATATTGGTGAAGCTTCATGGATGTTTTTTATCTGCTGCTGAGCATGTTTATAGCAGCTTACCATCAGTTCTTTAGTGCTGTCTCCCCCATTTCTTCCTAGCCAGGAGGTATGCTTGAAGCTTGCTTGAAATACTTTCGCTTCTCTCTTCCCCTTTGAAAAGCAAAGCTAATTGGACAAGGCTTTTTTTGTGCTGCTGGTACTACCTGCTATTACTCCACAGCTGACTAGCTATAACACACACACAATATGATGAAGACTTCATCTTAAATTTTCTTTACATATTCAAGTATCTAAGCCCTTTTTTGTCACTTTGGAAATGCTCTATCTAACTGGAAAATAGGATATTTCTGAATATGTATGAGGCTCCCTTACACAAACAAATTCAAGTTAATTCAGGAAAAGCAGATGGTTTCTTCACCTGAGCATCACAAGCAGCTTGACTGTGTGCTTGTTCCTTGCACTGACATCAAGACTCCAGAGTACTCTCGTGGCCTGATTTCTAGATCCAAGTCAGGCTTGGGTGCTGAGGCATTTAACCGATCAAAACTGAGATGTGACACTTCAGGATACGGATGTATAACTATCTGCCCTGGAAACTTTTGAAATTAAGCAATGAAATACCTATGGAATTTAGGCAAAGTAACTGCCAGCTGATAGAGGGTTTTCAATGTCAGTTAAAGATTGGGATGGTTCACGTTACTCACCATTACACCTCATGCAACTAAGTCCACTTTTGAGCTTTTTTGGGTCTAGCCTAGATACCTTCACTGGTAACTCCATGCCAGTGAATCCTAAATAAGAATGGTTTCATAAACTGTGATGAAGAAAGTAATACATGATTCCGTTGTCGTTATTAGTAACGAGCACACCTAGATGGTTGTACTGGCTTTTGTAGATCACATTCTCAGTAATCTAATTCTTCACAGGTAATGTAAATTTGAACAAGCATCAGGCTCATTAGTTACATCATACAAGATGAAGCATAAAACCACCCTTTGAGTCTAATCCCCAGCCTGAAGCCCTGACAGGTAACTGTACTGAAATTGAGCTTTCTGGCACCCACAGTATGCCTTAAGTATTTAGCCTGATTAGTGTGTTTGTTAATTCTTTAATGCTCTATGACTGTAATTTTTCTGCTCTTGAAAATTTTAATTTTACAAAACAAAATGACATAATATAAATAAAAAGTGGATATGATATTTCAGAAGTGTAAATTAATTAACATAGTATATAAAAAGTTGACAAGAGGATCATGATCAAAGTCTTATTACAAAGTGCTAAACTTATTCCAATTCTATTTATGTGAATAATAGGGATCAGGATATTAAGCACAGGTCCTAATTAATTTGCCAGTAAAGTTATATAAATCAATCAAAAATCATGAGATGTCAATGATAATGTAATCAAAAACTAATTCTGAAGTTAAGTAACTGTTTAAATACCTAGGTAAAACAACTGAAATTAAAATTTATTTTCTCAGTCCTCTTCCACTCAATCATGCCAATTTACACAGGTACCTCTGTGTAACATAACATATCCTACCTCTGTTAACATAAATATGACTTATTTGTTCATCTCAAATCTAACAAGTTCATTAACACAAGCCATCTTTATACCAGCAAAATAGATTGGATTGCACATTTATTTTGTACATACAGCTATACATCTGTAATTATTTAAATTATTAATTTCATAGAATCGTAGAATCGTAGAATGGTTTGGGTTGGAAGGGACCTTAAAGATCATCTAGTTACAACCCCCCGCCATGGGCAGGGACACCTTCCGCTAGATCAAGTTGCTCAAAGCCCCATCCAGCCTGGCCTTGAACACTTCCAGGGATGGGGCGCATCCTGGGAATGTGCCCCATCCACAACTTCTCTGGGTAACCTGTTCTGGTGCCTTACCACCCTTATAGTGAAGAATATCTTCCTTATATCTAACATAAATCTACCCTCTTTGAGTTTAAAGCCATTATCCCTTGTCCTATCACTACAGGCCCTTGTAAAAAGTCCTTCTCCAGCTTTCTTGTAGGCCCCCTTCAGGTACGGGAAGGCTGCTATAAGATGTCCCCGGAGCCTTCTCTTCTCCAGGCTGAATAACCCCAACTCTCTCAGCCTTTCTTCATAGGAGAGGTGTTCCATCCCCCTGATCATCTTTGTGGCCCTCCTCTGGACTCACTCCAACAGGTCCATGTCCTTCTTATGTTGGGGGCCTCAGAGCTGGACGAAGTACTCCAGGTGGGTCTCAAGAGAGCAGAGATGAGGGGGACAATCACATCCCTCCACCTGCTAGTCACGCTTCTTGTGATGTAACCCAGGATACAGCTGGCTTTCTGGGCTGCGAGTGCACATTGTCCACTCATGTTGAGCTTCTCATCAACCAATGCCCCCAAGTCCTTCTCCTCAGGGATGCTCTCAAGCCATTCTCCGCCCAGTCTGTATTTGCACTTGGAATTGCCCTGACCCATGTGCAGCAAATTGCACTTGGCCTTGTTAATCTTCAGGAGGTTCACAAGGGCCCACCTCTCAAGACTGTCAAGGTCCTTCTGGATGGCATCCCTTCCCTCAGGTGTGTCGACTACACCACACAGCTTGGTGTCGTCTGCAAACTTGCTGAGGGTGCACCCAATCCCACTGTCCATGTTACCGACAAAGATGTTAAACAGCGCTGGTCCCAATACCGACCCCTGAGAAACGCCACTCGTCACGGGTGTCCACTTGGACATAGAGCTGTTGACCGCAACTTTTTTGAGTGCGACAATCCAGCCAATTCCTTATCCACCGAGTGGTCCATCTGTCAAATACATGTCTCTCCAATTTACAGAAAAAGCTGTCATGCGGGACAGTGACAAATGCTTTGTACAAGTCCAGGTAGATGACGTCAGTTGCTCTTCCCTTATCCACCAATGCTGTAACCCCATCGTAGAAGGCCACCAAATTTTTCAGGCACACTTTGCCCTTAGTGAAGCCATGCTGGCTGACACCAATCACCTCCTTATTTTCCGTGTGCCTTAGCATAGCTTCCAGGAGGATCTGTTCCATGATTTTTCCAGGCACAGAAGTGAGACTGACTAGCCTGTAGTTCCCCAGGTCTTCCTTTTTTCC
This sequence comes from Calonectris borealis, assembly GCF_964195595.1. Classification (NCBI taxonomy): domain Eukaryota; kingdom Metazoa; phylum Chordata; class Aves; order Procellariiformes; family Procellariidae; genus Calonectris; species Calonectris borealis. The sequence continues at coordinate 179,493,460 of NC_134312.1, forward strand.
CTTTTTAAAAATGGGGGTTATGTTTCCCCTTTTCCAGTCAGTGGGAACTTCATCGGACTGCCACAACTTCCCAAATATGAGGGGAGTGGCTTAGCAACTTCATCTACCAGTTCCCTCAGGACCCGTGGATGCATATTCTCAGGTCCCATGGACGCATCTTCTCAGGTCCCATGGACTTGTGCACCTTCAGGTTCCTTAGATGGTCTCAAACCAGATCTTCTCCTACAGTGGGCAGCTATTCATTCTCCCAGTCCCTGCATTTGCCTTCTGCAGCTTGGGCGGTGTGGCTTGAGCACTTGTTGGTGAAGACTGAGGCAAAAAAGTTGTTGAGTACCTTGGCCTTCTCCATATCCCAGGTAACCAGGTCTCCCATTTTGTTGCAGAGAGGGCCCATATTTTGCCTAGTTTTCCTTTTATCCCTGATGTACTTACAGAAATTTGTTGCCCATGACATCCCTGGCCAGATTTAATTCTATCAGGGCTTTAGCTTTCCTAACCTAATCCCTGGCTGCTCGGACAATTTCTCTGTATTCCTCCCAGGCTACCTGTCCTTGCTTCCACCCTCTGTAGGCTCCTTTTTTGTGTTTGAGTGTGTCCAAGAGCTCCTTGTTCATCCATGCAGGCCTCCTGGCGTTTTTGTCTGACTTCCTCTTTGCTGGGATGCATTACTCCTGAGCTTGGAGGAGGTCATCCTTGAATATGAACCAGCTTTCTTGGGCCCCTCTTCCCTCCAGGGCTTTGTCCCATGGCACTCTACCAAGCAGATCCCTGAAGAGGCTAAAGTCTGCTCTCCTGAAGTCCAGGGTAGTGAGCTTGCTGTGCACCCTCCTTGGTGCCCTAAGGATCTTGAACTCCACCATGTCATGGTCACTGCAGCCAAGGCTGCCCTTGAGCTTCACGTTCCCCACCAGCCTCTCGCTGTTGATGAGAACAAGGTTCACATAGTACCTCTCCTCGTTGGCTCCTCTATCACTTGGAGATGGAAGTTATCATCAATGCATTCCAGGATTGCTTATGCCCTGCTGTGGTGTCCCTCCAACAGATATCGGGGTGGTTGAAGTCCCCCATGTGGACCACAGCTTGTGAATGTGAGGCTGCTCCTATATGCCTATAGAGGGCCTCATCTGCTCGGTCTTCCTGGTCAGGTGGCCTGTAGCAGACCCCCCACTGTAATGCCACCTGTCCCTGCCCTCCCTTTAATCCTGACACAGCTATAAGATGACAACTCCTAATTTTAGTACATACACCTGCAAGTTAACACCAGCTGAGAATATAATCTAAATGTCTATACATATTCATGTTTTTGATCTTGAAAAGCAGCTACAGAGAGTCCCTCACCGCGCAAGTATGGTACAGAGGATGCAACTCATCTGATTGAAAGTACACATCTAAATCTGAAGCTAGGCACCTCTTCCCAAACAGACATCATTCAATACTTGACGGATTTCTTTCCTGAAGCAGTTCAGTTCTTGTAATGACTTTTTAGCAGAAGAGCTTTTCTACATGAGTCATGGTTGAAGGAGAAGAAGGAAAAAAGGCCGAAGAGATGCTTCTATTGTTATATGGCAACAAATCCTGCTTGGCCAAGCTAGTGGACTTCTGTGATGGAGTGACTAAATCAGTGGACAAGGGAAGAGCTCCAGTTGTCGTCTATCTGGACCTCTGTCTGGTGGATGAGGAATTGGTTGGATGGTCACATCCAGAGGATAGTGGTTAACAGCTCAATGTCCAGATGGAGATCGGTGACAAGTGGTGTCCTGCAAGGGTCTGTATTGGGACCAGTACTGTTTAATATCTTCATCAATGACATAGACAGTGGGATCGAGTGCATCCTCAGCAAATTTAGAGATGACACCAAGCTGAGTGTGCAGCTGACACACCTGAGGGATGGGATGCCATCCAGAGGGATCTGGACAAGCCTGAGAAGCAGGCCTGTGTGAACCTCATGAAGTTCAACAAGGCCAAGTGCAAGGTCCTGCACCTGGGTGCGGGCAACCCCTGGTACCAATACAGGCTGGGGGATGAAGGGATTGAGAGCAGCCCTGCCCAGAAGGACTTGAGGGTACTGGTGGATGAAAAGCTTGACATGAGCCAGCAATGCATGCTCACAGCCCAGAAGGCTAACTGTATCCTGGTCTGCATCAAAAGAAGCGTGACTAGCAGGTCGAGGGAGGTGATTCTGCCCCTCTCCTCTGCTCTGGTGAGACCCCACCTGGAGTACTGCATCCAGCTCTGGAACGCTCAGCACAAGAAAGACATAGACTTGTTCAAGCGGGTCCAGAGGAGGGCCACAAAAATGATCAGGGGGATAGAACACCTCTCCTATGAAGAAAGGCTGAGAGAGTTGGGGTTATTCAGCCTGGAGAAGAGAAGGCTTCGGGGACACCTTATTGCAGCCTTTCAGTCCTTAAAGGGGGCTTATAAGAAAGATAGGGACAGAATTTGTAGCAGGGTCTGTTGCGACAGGACAAGGGGGAATGGTTTTAAACTAAAAGAGGGTAGATTTAGACTTGATATAAGGAAGAATTTTTTTACAATGAGGGTGGTGAAACACTGGCAGAAGTTGCCCAGAGAGGTGGTAGATGCCCCATCCCTGGAAACATTCAAGGTCAGGTTGGACCTGACCTCTGAGCAACCTGATCTAGTTGACGATGTCCCTGCCCATGGCCTGTAAAGGTCCCTTCCAACCCAAATTATTCTATGATTCTATGATTCTATGATTCTATTCAGTATGGATGGCACAGGGAACTGAGGGGAGATAATTTCTCAGGGAAATACGGAGGGATGCATCTAATGCAACAATCAAGATGATAGATAGAGGTTTGTGCCAAGTACTTGTGGATCAAAGAGCTTCCCCAGAATCTCAGACTGCCCATATGCTTCTTTCAGCATCTGCAATGGTCAAGCTTGAGGAGCAAAGACTTTCTGCACACAGGTAGATGATGTTAGTAAATAACAACCAAATACCACAGAACAGATTTTTTCTCTTTTCATATTATATATTTTGCTTGTTTGTATTTCTTGAACAATGTTGCCTCATTTTCATTAAGCTGCATAGACAGGCATTTAGGATGACTGAACATGTGAACTGATCAGTTTCTGGGCATGTTTTTCACAATGCAAGAAACAGCTCAGTTTTACAACTTGAGCGAGTATGTGCACTTGTAATGGTTTAACCCCAACCGGCAACTACGCACTACACAGTCACTTACTCATTCCCCCCCTGGGAGCTGGGGGAGAGAATCGGAAGAGTAAAAGTGAGAAAACTTGTGGATTGAGATAAAGACAGTTTAATAGGTAAAGCAAAAGCCACACATGCAAGCAAAGTAAAACAAGGAATTCATTCACTCCTTCCCATCGGCAGGCAGGTGTTCAGCCATCTCCAGGAAAGCAGAGCTCCATCACGCGTAACGGTTACTTTGGAAGACAAATGCCATCACTCCGAATGTCCCCCTTTCCTTCTTCTTCCTGCAGCTTTATATGCTGAGCATGACGACATATGGTATGGAATATCCCTTTGTTTAGCTGGGGTGAGCTGTCTTGGCAGTGTCCCCTCCCAACTTCTTGTGCACCCCCAGCCTACTTGCTGGTGGGGTGGGGTGAGAAGCAGAAGAGGCCTTGACTCTGTGTAAGCACTACTCAGCAATAATGAAAACATCCCGGTGTTATCAATGCTGTTTTCAGCACAAACCCAAAACATAGCTCCATACTAGCTACTATGAAGATAATTAACACTATCCCAGCCAAAACTAGCACAGCACTACAGTTTTGGTCTTCCTGTACTACCTTTCCATGGAGATTAAATCCATTTATAAACGATCTACAGAGAATGCAAAAGATACATCTGTGGTGGGGTCCTTGTAGAGAGGAGAACACACAGAGACGTATGTATTTCTCTCTTGTATCTGTGATGCGCCTGATTATAGCAATAGATCAGTTTGAGCACTTGCATAAGCTGAATTAAGAACTGCCTCATCCTTCTGTCTTCATGAAAGAGCAGGTATGGCTACTAAGAGTCAAACTAAACTAAAACCGTACTTGAGTATTACTGCTCACTGAAAGGTCTCTTATTCAAATTGTAGAAGTGAAGTACATCCAGGGTGGAGATAAAATCTATGACCTGTTTTCCCAGAATGAAAATAAAATAATTTTAAAATATGTGAAGAAATTTTCAATAAAATAAGATCAATGTAAATAAAAAAGAAGATCTGGTCTGTGTTTTCGTTAATTAAAAACTCATTGCACATCAAAAGTACACAGAAATCAGAGCATATCAGCACTGAGCATTTGTGTCAACAAAGTTATCCGATTCATGCTATCTGAGAATCATTTTACATTGATTCATTTAGTTTTGAAAGATTTATTCAAGAAGTCAATTAACAGTCAGTGGAAAATGACTTCGAACCCTTTCTCTTCTAAATGTCTCCATCTTTTGATGTCTAGTTAGGCTTTGCATTTTAACATATCTTTGTTGTAATAGACTCAGAATATACCCTCATACAGTGCCAGATGGCCTGTTGACTAGGTCACACATTGGAGAGATGGGCACAATTCTCTTAGGAGAACCAACATGTGTTTTACATCTGTCACAAACTGGTGTAAACTACACTACTTGCAGTGAAGCTGGTGTTGTCTTCCTCCATACTCTTACACCTCTGCAACACCATGGCATAGATACCAGTAAGTACACATATGGCCTAGTAATGATTAGCTCAAGATAATAATGGAATTGTATCCTTATACCCTCCAATAGGTATTGAGCTCAGTCTACGTTATATAGAATCATAGAATCATAGAATCATTAAGATTGGAAAAGACCTCTAAGGTCATCGGGTCCAACCATCAACTCAACACCACCATGCCCACTAAACCATGTCCCTAAACGCCTCATCTGCACGTCTTTTAAAAACTTCCAGGGATGGAGACTCAACCACTTCCCTGGACAGCCTGTTCCAAGGCTTGATAACCCTTTCAGTAAAGAAATTTTTTCTAATGTCCAATCTAAACCTTCCTTGGCACAACTTGAGGCCATTTCCTCTCATCCTATCGCTAGTTACTTGGGAGAAGAGACCAACACCCACCTCACTACAACCTCCTTTCAGGTAGTTGTAGAGAGCGATGAGGTCTCCCCTCAGCCTCTTCTTCTCCAGGCTAAACAGTCCCAGTTCCCTCAGCCGTTCCTCATAAGACTTGTGCTCTAGACCCTTCACCAGCTTCGTTGCCCTTCTCTGGATACACTCCAGCACCTCAATGTCTTTCTTGTAGTGAGGGACCCAAAACTGAACACAGTATTCGAGGTGCGGCCTCACCATATATTACCTGTAGCACAAAGCATCATTGTCAGACTGAGCCCAACAGGCAAGAGAGGTGAACAAACATTTAATTGGTCGATCATGATGGAGTTTGAAAGTTAAGCTATTTAATATTTTACAAACATTTCAGGCATGCTCAGATGCCATTCATTGCAAATACTTCCATAACTAGGTGGCAACATTGTGGAGTTTTTTTATGATTTCAGTTTGGGATTTCTATGCTTATAGTGTTTCATTTTGATGACTAAACCTCATCTAAATCCTTTCTGTTGACCTGGCTGTTGAAATTTACTGAGAAAGAAAAAAAGATTGTCATTTTTAGAAGTTACAAACTAAGAAGGACAGAGACTAGTTTTGGTGGGCATAAACCACAAATGCTTGTCAACTATTACTCTGTGAATGATACTTTGCTTTTCAAGCTAGTTATAAAATGATCTTCTAAAGATGAGATTGTCTCAACCTTTATGACTAATGTATTTGAACATTTATAGTCCTTTTGTGCTGCACCAGGACTTTGACCTCTCTGTGCCTTTAGTCATTTTTACAAGCAACTTATGAGACGTCAGTCTTTGTCAACCCAGAAATAAGCTGGTTCTTGACATTGGGGTTTTCTCATTGATTAAATTGTCATAGTGTACTCACAGCCTAAATGCTGCCTTCTGGTCACTGTACTTTTCTTGTGTGGAAAATGACCTTTGTGAATAATTACATGCCCCAGATGTGTCAAAATGAGGAGGAAGCAACAATCCAAAGTAATAACACTGTAGGAACTATTTGTCCCTTGATTCTCTTGTAAACTCTATGGGGGATGGGGGGAAGGAAAAAAAGTACCTGAAATATTTTTTACCAATGTATCATTGAAAGGTAATTTAAGGTACATTTAGGATATTTTATTTCTACTTTGTATTCTGCTTTAGAATATTTTAATAATTGACTTGTATTGCTTGTAAGAATAAGTACATGCTGAGATCTAGGTACTTTTTTGAGCCACAGGTCCAGTCACTGCAACAGTAGGTCTGGTTTTTAACTACATTTATGCTCCTATTTGTAGGTAATTTATAATTCTAGGACTACTATATTTTATGCCAATATGGAAACATCCCTAAGAGTCATTATGCCGGGTGGGAATTTCTGGAGTGTAGTGTATTCTGGCTGCACTCCATCTATGCTGCAGGGCTTAAATGGGATGCCACTGAAATGGTACAAAAGTTCTTCCTCTATCTTCCTGAATTGTCCAAATTCAGAACTGAGCAAAACTTTACAACTAATAATTCTTCTCTGAAAATAGTTAATCTGATGCAATTAAAGGCTTTCCTTGCAACTTTGTTGACTTACCAGAAACTTACTAAAACCAAAGCAGATGGGTAGGTTGGAAGGCTTGCATGAATGCCTGTTTTTCTGTCAACTCACATACCAGTCAAATGACTGACACGTGGTTTCACTGGCTCCCTGAAATCCCACCTGTTTGGGTGTAGGCTGGCCAAGTGCCTGGGAGGTCTGGCTAACTTATAGTACAACTGGTAAGATACAGGAATGCCACGGCTCCATGGATAACCTAGGCTGCATGATTTCCTGGTCAGACCGTTTCTTGGCTGACTATCTATTTTTCTGGATCTCTGCCCAGAAAACAGGCATGGTCCCAGTTCCCCAAGCTAGTTGGACAGATCAAGATTGCTGGCCTACAAATGATAGAAAATATGCACTCTGCCTTCTCTGAAACAAGTTTTTCTCAAAACATTATTTTTCTATAAATTCACCTTTTGCATTCTTTATTCTGATTCATAATGAAAAAAAATGTCCCAAATTCTAAATTTTTACAGGATGAAAACTCCAATTCAAAATTCAAATGACATTTCAATGAATAAAGAAATGGATTGCAAGAGGCAAAAGCTAGAATCAAACAAGGAATAAAATCTAGATGAAAATTAAAGGCGTTTTTATTTAGGAGTGGAAATCACAAATACTCCTATACATGTGGAGGAAAAAGTCAGAGTTGTAACTTAACTGTAACTGCAAAGAGTACCATGGTAACTGCATACTGACAGTTCACAGGTCTTACATGTTATGGCTTCTCCAGAAGACGATATGACCAGTCCTCAGAAACATGTCAGAATAGAGTTTTGTATGCAGCTGTGAAGCAGAAATATATTAACTAGATATGACCTCCATTTCCTGTAATCTAGATTTCTTCCTGTCTCATATGTCTCTTCTTGTCTCATAACCAAGCAATATATGAGATCAAATTACCTCAGCCTAATGTTGCATGGCTGTATTGGGGGTTCTGTGGTTGTTTTGTGCATTCCTGTAGCTTTACTCTCTTGTTTTTCATCGGATAGCAAATATTCACAGATAAATAATGCTAAGATCCTGTTAAAAGAATATTGTTCTCAACAGTTCAAATAGAATTTTAAGCTCTCATCTATGTATGCATAGAAAAAATTTTTTTTTTCATCTTTTGTTTAGAACATATCATTAATTCCTCAAATTTATATGGCTCTATATTTATATGGATATGGATATTGGTTTGTATGTGTAAACATACAGCTAAGTAAAGAAGTGTGTATTATGTTAACAGAAGCAGACTGATAAGAGTTTTTTAAAACATCTAAGAACAGTTTCTTCATATGCGTTTGGTGCCTCTGCTTACACATACCACGGACACACTTACATATATACACATGCTACTGCCACACGGATCAAACATCACTGAAGTAATTCTTTCTGTTCTTTCATAAATCTTATGCCAGGGTCAATATTTACTTCTCAGAGAACAATGTAGATCACAGAACATCTTAAGAATTTACCTCATTCAGAATCCAAGACAGAAAGCAACCCTTCAGCTTATTGTAGAGCATCATCTGCTTGGAAGATACATGGCAAAACTAACAACAATATGCAGAACATGTCCCTAAACCCTAATATTTATTTGTATAATTTAAAAAAAAAAAAGGCAATATGCCATAAAACAACTGAATAACAAGAGATATTACAGTATGTTTTTATTTTGCTGATCTTCTGATTGCTGGCTAAATTTGTAAATAAATGTGCCTCTCGTAAATAAAACAAAACAATTAAAGTTGAGGTGTTGCCTCATTGATTTTTTAGTCCATGGTCCACTGAATGAGGAAAAGTATTCAGTCAATCAAGCATAAATGACAAGGACATATATATGCTATTATGTTAGAGTGAACTCTAAATTTTCTAAGGTCCCAGGTTTTCTATTTTGTCTGTGTGGCATATAGATTAATTAATGCAGTTTCCATCTGTGTGAAATGGAGGAGTTATACTGATGACAAAACTTTAACACAGTCTGGTGGATAGAGCCTCTTAGACTTCTTCACCAGCATACAGTTTTCTGACCCAGACCCGGCTCCCAAGGACAGCAATGCAACGTACGCTGTTTCCAGACTTGACTAGTTGCTGATACACTTGCCCTTCTAACCTTAACAAATACTTTGGGGGTGGGGGGACTCAGCACCGTCTGTTCCAAGGCTGCCATCGGCTTAAGGCTTCAGACCCTGCTGAACTGATAAGGCTGGCAAAAAGTTCATCTTGACTAGCTTTTATAAGGGATTGAAGCTCAGAGATTAATTGACCTGGAGGACAGGACACTGAAACACTACTTTTGGAAACAGATGCATCAGGATTATGGAAAAAGAGGAAAGTGGCAGGACTGTGAGCCATTAGGTGCAATTACTATCTGGATCCTCATGTACCTGAAGACTTTGTGTTGCCTGCCTCCACAGTACACCTAAAGACAAGCAGGACCTGGCTGTCTGTGTACCCTACTACTTAGGTTACGAAAAGCATAGCAAGTATCAGAAATTTATCTGTAGCTTAGATGCTGTTCCTGGAGGTTTTGATTTAGTTTAAAAAAATTGATTTCATGGTGATAGTGATATGTTCTTTCCTGCCTTTCTGAATATTGCTGGTTCAGCACTTTCTTCTCCTGTGTGGCCAACATCTATGTGTGAAGTCAGGTAGAGCCCTGTAGAAGAAGTATACTAGATGTATTATTCCTGTCATCATGGAAAGATGAATCTAAATGAACAATGTGTAGGTGAAATAAACAGAATTAGAGCAGCAATTCTAGAATGGCTGTAACTGTGAAAAGGTACCAACACTGGGTAGGTAGCCTTCATGAAAAGAAATGATTGCCTCTGTCAGTTATGTCTGAGCCCACAACATAAAAGATCACAGTCTTTGGCATCTATTGGCCTGTGATGGGCAGGCAGGAAAGGGTGCTTGATTTGTAAGGACAGAGAGAAAATAATCATTTATGTGCATGTAGATACAGATGTTTTAATTCTATGTATGTGATATTGTGAAAGAGAAGTCTATAATGCCAAGACCAACTACCTTATTTGGGATTGTCTGACCCCCTCCCATAAAGGGGCTATGCAGTTGTCCTCTCCAGTCCAAACCTATAGAAAGAGCAGCAAAGAGCAGCCACCGCTGTGCAATGATTGCAACATGAACATGAACGCTAAACGGATCTACTGCGCATGTCTTTCAGGAAGCAAATGGGAAGCAGGCAAATCCAAGATAGATTTGTGTTGTTGAAACGTACAGAACGATGGGATGATATTTGTGCAGTAATGACAGTCTTTCCCATGTGCAGAGTGGACACAGCTATCTACTCCACAAGGTCTCAAGACTCTGGAGCATTGCACGTAAATATGCTTTACTGAGGTGAATGTTTGTCCAGGAAACTATAATGTGTTCAGCACAACTACCTAAGATAGTAAAGATGTAGCCTAAGTCATCCAGGAAAAAAGTCAAAAGAAAAAGGGGTTTCTGTAAGCAGAATGTCCAGCAAGGCTAACTTAGGTGACCTTCTGTCCATGCAGGCCATTCTGTTCATGGCGATCCAGTCTGACCAGCTCTCTGCTGAGAAGACTGTAGTCGTGACCTTGATCACTCTGCAAAAAGTAGCACTAGTATCACAGTAGATCTGTACTCCTGACATGATCTGACATGGAGTTCAGTCAACTATCCACATAAATGTGAACTGCAGCAGAACACTAAGTCCATGTTACCAGCACAAGTAGCTCTGCACACCTTGTGCAGTGACAAAATTACCCACCCAAGCAACATTTTAACTAATCGGGCATGCACTTAAGGAATAGAACGTTTACAGAGTAGACATTCCCAGGTATATTTGGACTTGATTGTTATTCAGTAGGAGGTTTTTAAGGACTTAAATCCCTTCCTTATGAAGGATATGGCTAGATCAGATCCAGTCATCTATTCACTCATGTTTAGCTGCTAGGACTCAGATAAAATTAATCAAGAAGAAAACTATGAAACCTTGTCAGAAAAAAGGAAAAAATTAAAATGCTAAGAAAAAAGGATGAATTTGTACACAGTGATGTAATTGGGGGGAAAAAAAGAGGGAAAAAGCCCAGCTTATTTGAAAGTAATAGCCATCTAATTTAGATATTGTGAAGAAAAAAGACATTTACTGGAATTATTAGTGGTTTTATGTAAAGGTCAAATTAAGTATAATCTCATGAAGCTTTCTGTAATCTAATTGTATTCACTTCTGTAGCAAATATAGTATTTGTCCAGCTTTCGCATGCAGATTGCATATTATAATTGAAGCATTATTAAATGAAATGGTACTTTGACAATCACATAGAAAAGATCTGTAAATATTATTTTCTATGAGTTGTATGGAATATGGATATAACACATGCTAGTCTTATTTATTAATTGGACTTTAAAATACTGCAGTCAGCTAACATTTTCTTAGTAGCAAATGATGTTGTATGGCTAAAGTTCTAGCTTTAGCTCTATGCTTATAACTTACCCGCCCACAAGAACTGTAAAGTTATTAAATTCTGTAGTCCAACCCTCGGAAAATTAAATGGAACTTTCATACCAGTCCTGTGCTGCTAGAAGTCATTTATGAGAGTCTTAAAAGACTAAAAGCTTTTCTTACTGATTATGTGCGTATGCTGCATACAGACTATTTACACATGAAACACTTCTTCAAATACATTTGATGATCTTCTTTCAGAAAAATATGTATATTTGAGTTCTGTGACTGAGGAAGACTTAAAAATATTTGTGTTCTCATTTGCACTGCTGCAATTTGGCAGCTGCTCTAGCAGTAATGCTTTAAGAATTATATGCAAGTAATTCATTGCTTCCTCTTCCTGTGCATTTTAATACATTCCAAAGGTTCCAATTCATCTTCATGCCTATCAATAAATATTTCACTAAATGTAAATGCTGCATTAGCAACAATGTGCTTTTACTACATCTGTACTTCAAGCATAGAAGAGCTGAACTGTTTGGGTGACATCCAGGTACAACACTCTACAGATTCAATAGGTTACTATATTTCATAGAGGATAAAAATAATATTTCTTGTTTTCAAATGAGACTATTTTTTAGTCTTCCATTAGTATCCTAACTGATATTTATTTTATTATTATATCATTTCCTAAATGCCACTATTTTCCTCCATTGCTTCCCATAACCTTGAATCCTATAATAAATGAAAAAAGAGACATTCTTTAGAAATTATCTTTACAGGAATAAGCTCTGGTTCTGGATATTTCAGAGCAGTGCTTCTTCTTTGATTCTTATTTGTATCATATCTGAACCAATTATAATCTCTATAATCTTTATCAAGATTCAGAGAAACATTGATTATAATATTTTGCTTAAGAATGAATTTGTTTTCCTTTTCAGAAGGTCATAAACCAACTAGGGGTAAGAAAATCACATTTCATGGCTACTTCCTAGAGGCATATTGAACTGATTGTAGTATCTCTTGTCATACCAACATAAGAAAGAAAACAAAAAAGGAAAAGGTGGTTTCCTAATAGAGAAAGGAGTAAGGTGGAGTACATAGATGGGAAACTGTTTTTTATTCTGAGGGTCAAATCTGGCTTTAAAACACATTTGTTGGTCCACATAATAATAAATTACACTAAAAAAAAACCCAAACAAGTGAAACAACACCAATAATAACAACTACTATAATAATAATATAATCCAAAACCTTAAAGATGTGAGATTAACACTTGAGTTGCTAATGTGATTAAGCACATTTTTAGGCTGCATTTAGCTTACAGGGTACAAATTGCCCAGTCCTATCTATTGCCAAATAGATGACCAGATTTCTTCATGAGGAAGTCTCTCTTGACATATGGGTCTTCTGCTTTGCAGTGACTATTGTTCCTGGAGGAAGACTAGCATAAAGTGTGGATTTTTTGTTCCTCTATAGAGGACACTGTTCCCTCTGAGCAATGAAAAACTTTCAAATCACCTTTATAACGGGAAAACTTTGAGAGTTGGAGGGATTGTGATGTGATGGTATGGTAAACTTTAGATGACAAGTTTAGTCACAACAAATGGCATAAGTCCCTTCCTTGCATTACCTTTGCCTTTTCTTGCTCATGGGGCTATGTCGTATAACTATTCACACTACACCTTTGTGACACGTGTTCCCTACTCTTATCACCATGCTGACAATTATCACTGCTGAAGTCATTTAGGGCAGTATCTGTGAATAAGAAACTAGCTGACAATATGGTAATCAAAGAAAAGAAAGTGTTTTGCATGCAACTTTTACTACTTCAAGGGACTTAATAAAATGCTGAAATGTTGTACAACATCATTTTGTATATCCATTAAAAGTGTCTCTCCTTTTTCAATCATATATTTTTAATAAAGTATATTAACAAACACAGATAAATATTAAAAAGCCATATGGGGAGAGAAAGCAATTGTTCACAAATGAGCAGAATGAAGACTTTCTAAAAATAAGAAAAATTAGTACTATCTAAGATTTAAAATGGGAATGCCATGCTATATTAACAGTTTCAAAGACAGAGAGGAAATCTGTAGTGGCTTAACAGTGAGCCCTCTGGCTTCTAACTGTGCCAGTTAAAACAGAAGAGGCAAGCATCCTTTTATCACTAGTAGGCATTGGCATAAAAAGTAAAACCAGCTGATTTAAGGCTCTGCTGGATATTCAACAATGCACATCACGACTGTAAGTATATATAACGTCCTAGAGGCAAGATCTTCAGAACAACTTAGTGCAACTCATAAAACATAAGCGGATGGCATATCTGGAAGGCATGCTCCTGTAAAATGCAGTGCAGGAGGATATTTATTGATCCCTAATTTGTTTTAGTCACCATAATTACTTCAGTGTTGTATTACCCTATTTCATCTTTGAAGAACGTGCCATAGCCTGACTCTTATTTTTGCTAAGGTCCCTTTACTCTACTGTGTCCATAAAAATAGACCTTCGACTGGGTGTGGATGTAATTCACTGAAAAAGAGCATTACAGCCTCAAATTCAGAAACACAGAGCAGTAGTGATGTCATTTTTTTCTGGAAGGACAAACATACTGAGATGTAAGAGAACAGATTGAATTTGTCTGCTTCTTACCAGAGAAGAAAAATTGGACTGAAATGGACTATTTTCATTCACAGCTGACAAATTATTTGGAGTCACAATACCTGATTGTTAAACAAGAGTAACTGATCTTAAGCTGTCTGTTGTTTCTCATCTTTTATCATTTGATTCATTCATGGCCATCACATTTTGTATAGTTTCCGAATTAAAAACATTTATATAAATGCAGGTTGATATTCAGGATATCTACTGTAACATGGTAAAATGTCCATAAAAAGTAAATAGCTCTTTTCTATCATAACATTCATCAAAACAATGTAATTAATGTTGTCATACAATACTTAATAGAATGACTGTGTTTAAAGGATAATTCATGAGAATAGAAGACCTATTAATCTTTCATTCTGACTCATCAAAGATGAAAACTAATGCTTATTTTTATAGCACAAGTTTATTAAAAAAAACCCCAAACCACAATTAAAAGTAAAGCTCTTTTTAGAAAAGTTTTGGTTAACATACTCATTAGATTGAACAATGAGAGAACAATTTTGAAACATAAAATTGAAAATGGTCAGTAAAACTCATTTTTTCCCTATAGTACTTTTACATTTAATTTTAAAATCAGTCAAAACTTTCCATTTATGACACAACTTGTTAAAATTATGCCTCTGTATTTTGAATGTAAAGTGAAAATACACTATGATAAAATGTTGATAATATAATATTATCAAATATTGTTCAATAGTTCTCTACCTTTCTGTCTTTCTTTATTGTTCTCATGAATATCTGAGAATTTGGAAGTTGTCATTTGGAAACTTCGGACACTGCAATTCAACATTGCACCTGAACATAATCTCAGAAAAATTTAAAAAGCTGTATATTCAAAAGTGTATATTTTCAAAGATGATTTGAGCTTTGCTATTTATATCTTTGCAGGTTAATTCTTACAAGATACATGAAATAAATACTCCTTGGTTATGTCAAGTTGTGCTAAAGTTATAAACACTTTACAGTACTTTGAGGGCCTGTGGGTATCCAAAACTAAAGCAGAACCTCTAAATAATTGATAAAACATCAAAATACACAAAATGCTCTGCTCTAGCCTAATGGTAGATAATGGATGGAAAGGTCACTGAATTGAAGATAAGACAGAATGAAATGAATATAAATTAACTTTATGATGCTGAAAAGCAGCTTGATTACTAAGATTGTGAGACACGATTCTGTCCAGAAGCTATGTAATGAAGATTAATAAAAGTGGCAATCTTGAGTCTTGCTTTTTGAAGTTTGAAACACAGTTTGACAGCTGAATAATAAAAAAAAAAGGTTCATTTGGAGCAAGAAGAAATGCATTTAAATCTTCTGTTTCCTACTCAAGATTTCAAGATGTAATCTAAAAATAGTTTATCATTAAAGAATTGTTTTATGTCTGTCTTTATTTTTACACTGATGGACATTTTTTTCAAGGCTCATGGGTACAAAAAATAAATTGAAGTCCAACTCTCCCCTTTCAAAGTTCTTTTTTTTTCTGGGATTATTTTGACTAATAGAGATCTGCAGGAAAATTGTTACTGCTTTGTACAGTGACTAGAGCTCTTTTTCTTTCTGTTACCTCTATGTTTTAGATGAAATGGTCAAGTATCTGTTTTACTTGGATTATGCAAGAAATAGTGTTAAAGTAGGCTTGGGCAGATCAAATAACCTATGGCCATAAAGCTGAAAGCCTCTGATAATACTTGTTTCTTGAGTGACTGGATATGTTCTGGTAATTTGATTGGAGGATTTGTTGTCAGTGGGAATGTTTGTAGTTGCCTCCAGATAAGTGTTAAAATGTATGCTCTTGTTATTAAATAGAATGAGCTAGTTTAAAATGTCAATGTTTTGGCAGACTGGCAGGAAAGAAATCTTTATTGTGATGCCTTTAGCATAGCTAGAGGGTGAGACAGAAACTATTCCAAGTGACTTTGATAGAAACTCAGGAGAACGAATTAGGGCAATTTTTGCTCTCATTTGCACCAACATAAATCTGGAGTGACTCCACTGAAATAGATAGCTAAACCCGAACATAATCAAACATAATTTCTTCCTTTTATTATCGTTAGAAAATAAGTAATAATTGTTGTAAGTTATAATTTTGTGGCCTAATGAATTTTGCTCAGGGCTTCCCTTTGGAGTAGAATTGATTCATAATCTGCATTTAGCTATTATAATAGATGAGGTGCCCTTTTAAACTCCTCTCTTATATCTGGCCACTTTTCCTTCAACCCTATAGCTAATTCTTTTGTGATCTCAAGTAGGGTTTCGTTATTATAGGGCAACACTGAGGAACCAGCTGACATATCCCTTTCTCCCAGACTGGGCTACAAGGCAATCTCTGTAGAGAGACATAAGACTTAAGGGGTATTATCCAGACCCATGTTGTTGTTGTTCAGGTTATACAATGTTCACTATCCATTTTGCACAACACATAAGAGCCATGACACCTGCCCCCAGCAGTTTGCAATCTAAAATTAGATATGCTACAGTGAGAAACAAGTAATGATTTTTGTTGCAATATAAGAGCTGTTGGTCTTGTAAAACTAAAAAAGGAAAGAAGAAGTTATTATAATAAGTTTGCATGAATTTTCAACTTCCAGACCAATTGTAGTTATAGACATTGTATTAGCTAGTCAAAGGGCTTCCAATAGCTAATATAATTTGTCTGGACTGAGATTGTGGATACAAATTGAAGAGCACAAGAGGATACTAGAGCAAGATACCAGTGAGAAGTACAACTTATCAGCACCATTAGATCATTTTAATTACTGTAGAGGACATGATATAGTTTTAACTGTCTTAGCTGCATAGCATTAGGATGATGGCTAATTTAGGAAGTACAGTAAAATATCTGAAAAGACTTTCCAAGGCAGTACCCTGCAATAAATGGGATGCAATTAAAGCTGGGGTCAGTGGGATTTTTCATTTGATGCTCCATGAAAAAAATACTCTCTAGCATATTCCAAACTTTTTGCATTGAGATGTAAAGTGGCTTGGTAGAGACAGAATATCAGAGGAAAATGGACAAAAGATCTATATTTTTAGTGTTTACTTTGAAATTGAAATAGAATAATTACATTTATGCCAGTAGTAAAGCTTAAATGGCTGGTATTCGAACAATGTTTTGGAAATGTAAAGCAGTGGTGTGTTTGTGCACAAAGGAGTATTATTATCATGTGCTCCCTTCAGGAAGAATTCACTTGGTTCTTTACTTAGTTAAGAGAAGTCTAAAAAAAGATGAGAACAATAGCCCTAAGTGACACAGATGATACATTCATCTTAGTTCTGGTTGTCTCCTATGTAAACTTTTGCATATTAAGATAGCATGAAGTCTATTTAGTTCATGTGCCAACAAACTCTGAACATGTGAAAGGACTGAGGATCAGCACAGCAGGAGGATAAACTGGAAGTGTGCTTTTTCCTCCAGTTCAGATTCTCCAACAGTTTATTATATCTGTTATGATGACTCTTTGCTATGGAAGGTTACCTCTGTCCTGAGGCCAAACTGCAAATGCTTAGTTCAACTCAGTTTCAGGTTATTCTGGAGCAGTAAAAAGCAGTAGAGTGTTCTGGTAACCCAGGCCTAGTACTGTTTACTCAATTTATCAGAAGTAATATTATGTCTGGCTAAACCAAATAGAAAGTAGGTGATTTTATAAGCCCCATTTCTATTTTTTATTAATTAATTTATTGAATTTTCAAGACCTTTTCCTTTCCTGTAGAGCTTAAAGTCTGAATGGTAGTAGAAAGAATTTTATAACATTCAAATTAAACTATTTTGTTCAGAAGAAATAGATATCGTTATGAAAAGGCAATAACCTCTGTCTCTTTAGCCAATGGGGATACTGTAGGAATTTGTGACACAATAGAGCCAATGGGTGAAGTAGGTATTGGTGAAAAAGGACTGAAAGACTTTGAGGTATGAGGAGATATATTTTGATCTTCTAAAGAATCTCTAGGTTTTCCTTTTTTTGAATCAGACATGCAGATCTCTCCACTTCCTTGCCATTGCTTCTCCAATTACAGACTGCATGTGTAACTTAGAGATAAGTCTAATTTAAACTCATAAAAATTTCATCTTCTGAAATCTCTGTGATCTTCATTTGAGTTTTAGGTAGTACATAAATAGCCTTAACCAGTCTCTCTTCAGCTGTACAGCTACTTACTTATTTATTACTCTTTCATTTCTGTTGCACTGCTTTTTGTAAGATTTGATTTTAAACTACTGTCTAACTAGAACAAACAATTATGCAAATGAAAAATTAGATTCTTCAACACTTCAGAGAACTGCTACACATTTAATTGCTACAAGGGAACACAAAGAATCAGTTAATTCCAGAATAATTCAACATCTGCTAACAAATTCAAAGAAGATACTGAATTTATTGTAGATCTGTAAATACTCTGCAACTTGGCAGGTGGTATTTTTATGGAGCAGGGAACAAAGCAGAAAAAAAAAAAAAACAGATGAACCTAATTTTCCTGGGTAAGGGGCATTGCTGCAGTATATATATAGAAAATATTATAACCTTTTACACTTGGGAAGGTTTTGTCATTGCTGCTGATACATTTTTTTAAGATTTTATTACAACTTTGGAGCTCATTTCATTTGGTGTTACATATGGAGTTTTCTGTGCTAAATTTGCTATCTCAGTGATTCAGGTACCACGTTTCTGACATACTGCAGAAAACATCAGGCAGTTTATTTCCATGGGACATTTTAAAGGGTGTTACAGTTACAGCAGAGCCTGAGGAAAGAGCAAGGGATCTCATGGAAGGCTGCTGATCTCTACAAAGTTCAGTTTATGTTGCAAAGAATGACACATGAAAGCTTTGCTTGGAAGTGTCATCTGAGCTGGCACAATTGTCAGATGACAGGCAGCTACATATTGTGTACAAATAGCTGAGAGGCATAACTGCAAGGCAGGATCACTTGGTATTGCAGATGGTAATTCCTGAAACAGGTCATTTATAAGGATGTGCTTTTAACTTTAAATTCCCGGTTTGCTTTCATCTTAAGGCTATAAGGGTTGAGACAAATAGTCTTTGAAGCCTGAAATCAAAATTCAAAAGTTTTGAATATTAAAAATTATATAAAAATATTTTTGTAATAGCTGATCTGGTAAAACCTTAAGAATGTGACCACTTTTATGAAAACTGTTGAGGCTGAATTGTTTTTCCCAGTAAAAGGATACAGCTAGTAACCATGGACAGCTGTCTTCCATTTTCTATGAACATAAATGATTTGCTGATGTTATACTTGTCTATGAAAATGACTGACACTGAGTCATAGACAAAATGGACTTTCAAAATAGGCAAAGAAGTCAGTGGTCTATGGCAGCAAAAAAAAAAATGGGTAAAGTGTGCCCATAATTGTGTTGCTCATTCGCCTTTTTCTGAATTTGTTGGTATTATGCAGAAAGGGAAGGAGAATGGAGACACAGTGGCTGAGAATAGTTGTTGGCAGCGTGCAGCCCTTTGTTAACCTCAGGAGACCTCAGTGAAGCACCACTGGGGAATCAGAAGGGTCAATGAGATGAAAAGAAAATGGCAGCTTCAATTTATGAATTGTTCGGGATTTTTGGTCCACTTAACTTTCCCATCTACTCTTGGTGTCATCTACAGAAAAGTCATTTGAAGACAAATCTCTATGCTAATCTCACTGAATCAAAGTGAAGATGACTTCTTAAAAAGGAAAGTCTTTAAAATGAAAAACTATGGAAAAAAAAAAGAAACAAGGAGAATTTTAGTTCAAAGTCAGTTATTGTTCATGTTTGACAATGATCAAGACTCTCTCATATACTCATTTATGCTCAAGAACACACATAAAACATTGATGTAATCATATATCACAATTAAGAAGGTTTTTTTTTTTTTAATTATTAGCCAGCTAGTTAAATAAATATTCATCAGCTCTTTGGCTATACCCTTGTTAGAAGACAAGACTAATTAAGTTCTATGCGGTAGGGCTCCTATAAGGTCAACTCCTTTAACTATTGGTTCTGTGTATTCTCATTCCTTTTTCTCATTATGCACATGCAACATTTTTCCATTGCACTCTGAAGTCTCCAAACAAATTTGGAGACATTTCAAAGCAAGGCAGAAATTCACAACTGATATTCCCTTTATTCCTTTCAAAGTGATTTGTCTTTATGAGAAAATAGATAAGATAAAGAGTCTACTTTGGAATACTTTGTATCTATTTAGAAAAGAACTCTACTTAGACCTGCTTCCTCAAATATGAGAAGTTGAGATACTTCCCAGCTTATACATCAAAATGCACTGACAAAAAAGTGGTCTACAGTGTGCAAATGCAGCTTGTCTTTGGAGTTAGGCTCTGAACTGAAAAGAAATTCCGTTAAGGATAACACGGGTATATCTTGGGGGAAATATTGAACTTCAGCCATTTGTAACTAGTGACATTGTAATTTAGAGTCATCAATGTCCCACCAAGATTTGAAGAGAAATCCCATACTTCTTGTTGCTAAATACTTAACTTTTAATGTTATAATAAAAAAAGTTCTGGTTAAACAAAAAAACCAAAACAACCACCCAAATTAAAGACCTAGTCCTCGGACTAGTATTTGGACCTAAAATGTTAATAGAAATAATGATACCACTAATGATCCGTTGTGGGTGGAATAGTATCAGAGGTGGGTTTTTTTGTATTGACTTTCTAGTATACTACGCCAACGAAGAGTTCCCTGAACAGGCACAATTCTAATGGCAAAGCTCTGTTGTGGGCTTATATTACTACAAGTGTAACCATGTATGTATATTTATATTGCAATATCAGTTCAAATAAGGAAAGCAAGCAAAATCAATGCAGCTAGTTAAACCTTTTTTTAGTATGAGCTACTCTGTCTTCAAACTTCTGATGGAAATAACAACGCTGGCAGAAGACTGACATGTAGGCCCACTCTTCTCCAGTATATTTATCCAACTTCCAACTTTTGTCACATACAATTTTAGATTAATGCTGATGTTTTTAGTTTTTACAAAAGTTTGATGATATATTGTAACATTGCAAGGTTTTGAAACTGATCTCACATGTAATTCTAGTTGACATCCCTCACCCGTCACTGTAGGATCTAGAGTTTCTGTTATAAAAGAAAATGGTTAGCAACATTTAAACTTGGTGCTAACGTGTGCAACTATATTGAATGTACTGAACAAAAACGTAAAGCCTTTCACTGACATTCATTGTATATAGTCATTTAAACATAAATCATTCATACCAGACTGGTAATACAGAAGACACCTATACAATATATATTCTCAGAAAAAAAAATTTGAATAACCATACACATATATATATAGACAAACACATTTCTAGAGCCGCTTGTTTTTGCAAGGAAGAGACATACCTAATATGAAAAAAAATTTTTTTGAGGGAGCCAAAGTATAACACTGAACTGTCAGTTTATATCAGTGTAAGTAGAGTCTTCAGAAATTATAATTTTTCTCTATATTCAAACACAATTTAAGTACATATTCTTTGTTCAGATTATCAAGCATAGTTTTAAATTGCATAATGAAACGTAAGTATGCAAAATTATTATGAATTTCTTCAAATGCTATTCTCATAGAATACTCAGATTTGCAGATTATAACACGTAAGACTATGCTTATGAATATGTGCAGTGGATCTGATATATATTTTATTATTATGGTCACTAAGAAATAAAAGACCAAACTGATTCCTTTTAGTCATTATAGAATCATTTTCACGTTGTGTTGCTTTGCTGTTTGAAAAGAAGTCACAACCTTTACGTTATTTTGCTGTATTTAGATAAATAGACAAAAAATGAGAGTTTCGAATCCTGTAGTGTAGCAGCTTTCATCTATCAGTTTTATATTTGGAAAACTGTCTTCTGTGATACAATAACAATTAAGCCTTTATACATTGACTGAAGAATATTTTTTTACCATGAAAAACTTAAATTAAATTGTACTGAGGATCACCAAACTTTTAAAAAGTATTATTATATTGTTTTTTCTACACATTTTCCCAATATTTCTTGCCACAAAAGGTGTCAAAACATTCATGTTATAACCTGGTAAGGATAATTTCCTTAAACTGAAGAAACTTGCTTTCATATTTAAGCTATGTATTGTACAGGATGACATAAAAAAAAAAATATTTTTAGCTCTTTGTAGTGTATAATTTTCATAAATATTTATAGAGCAAATTACCTCTCTTTTTAAAAAAAACTTAAAACATTGTTGAAAATTACTTTCTATAAAATCTACTATCATATGTAATCTTTACACCTTTAAAAACTTTCAGATAATATATTGGAGGCTATAGTCTGATAAAAAGAGATAGTATTTGTCTCTTGTCATACTTTTAGCTGAATACTGAATTAGGATAAAACCACAGATAACCCCTGGCAATACAGTGTGCCATTGCAGATTCCCATTGTATCATAAAGATGTGGGTTACGTTTTGCATAAGAATTCCTTAAGGCCTTTTTCTCATCTGGAAATCAGAAACTGAATATGTCAGTATAGTGGTCACCCATACGCAGTGTCAAGCTTTCTGGGATGGACCTTTTTTATTTCCCTCAGAATAATTTTTGTCCTGTGGCCCTGTATGTAAATCACAATAACATATTTCAGATCTTGTGTATTTACTGATAATACTGTAGAGCCTTCTTTCTCTAAGACTTAGCAGACTGGGCACATTTTGACACGATCCTGAGCAAGAAGGAAACATCAACTGGGTCTTAGAAGACAATCAGTCTCTCAGGCATTATTCCAGGTGTCCTCTCCTCCTCCTTTTCTCTTTTCTTAACTAAACATCTCTCGTAGTCTTCATGTGCTCGACTGGGGGTGAGGGGGCAGGACTCCTGTCACATTAGGGAAGAGGGAATGATGGTCCTGTGGCTGCATAGGGACTGTGAAGGGGAATTGCTGCCATTCTGTGCTCTCTTGTTACTGTTCCCCATTCTCCAGGCTCTTTGCTAGATCACTTGCAGTGACAAGGCGAAGGCAGAATTCCAGTTTCTGGTGAGGAAAATATTTTTTTTGTATGGCAAAATTGCTCTTATCTAAAATTGATGGATTTGATACTCTTAAATGCTCTGTTGAATGAGACTTGTATGGCTAAAGCACAGCTTAAAGATCTAAAAAACCCACTCACATACCAAACACAATGTTCAACAAAATTTTGTTTTCTATGATCATTAGTGGCTAAGGTAAAGGAAAACGTCAAAAATTGCAAAATAAAATACCATGAAAAAACAATGGAAATACCCATGAAAGCAAACTTATGCTCGAAAAAGTAAGGTAACACATAAAGTGTTACCAAATAATGTGTATTTAAAACACATGGAGCAGATCATTCTCCAAAATATTTAATTTAATTAAAAAAAAAAAAATCTTGGTTTTTATAAACAAATACAAAATACAAAATACAAAATACTGAATATTTTAAAATTTATTTCAAAGAATAAAAATATCATTACTGTTTGGAGAAGAAAAGGTGTCATTTTATTTCTATTAATTAAAAAGAAAGGATAAAAATAAGATCTAAGAGTAAAAAATTTTTTAATTTAGACTAATTAAATTAGAAATAAGAAAAGAAAAATCCAAACATTTTGAAAGATATTAGATATACGGAATTCTTTTGAGACTGTAAATATAAAACCTAGTTGTCTCAAAGCAATAATAGCACAAGCAATAAGTTAAAGGCCGTTAAGTATGCTAAAATAAAGTAAATTTATATTATATTCTCCCCCTGAACATCCAGAAGTCCTTTAAAACCCCTATTTCCATTCTGTGATCTTCTCTTCATTATGGTATTACATGATCTAGATTCTTCTGTGAGGATATTAGCTACCTTCTTAGGCATTTTTACAGAATTTCACTTCCTCAAACTAGGACCCCAATCTCATTCCATTTTTCTACCTCATGCCACAACCCCCCATCCGAATGTCTTCTGTTTCTCAAGCTCTTTCACTGTGTTCCCTTATCTGAAAGAGCAGGTCCCACTATGGCCTTGCCTGTTGCGATCAGTGTAGTAGAGGAACCGTACCACAGCGCAGCAGCAAGTGGCAGCTTCTCATCAGTCCAAAGTGGTGCCTATACAAATGACAAAGTCATTTCTTTAAGAGAGGGACCAGTGAAGTTCATGGGGACTGGAAGATTTTGTAAGGCTTCAGTATATTAATCTAGCTGGAAATTATTTAAATTAAATAAATAAACATATGCCACATCTGGGACTTTTCAAAGCATACTGTACACCTGCAGATGTCACAGATGAACTCTTTTCATACTCCGAAGGTCATATTTAATTCAATATACTTTGTGTAGACCTGATACGATGTCAACACATGTTTCACTGTTCTATTCAAACTGGGTTTCAAAACAAAACAGGTAAATGTAACTTGGCCAGAATATATTTCTGGTAAAACCTGTTCAAAATCCAGGTTTGCAGTCATTGAGGCAGGAATCCTTTTAAATGAAACATCCCTGATTTTCCAAGTAATAAAGCATTCCAAAATTATTTTGGATAAACACGGTACCATGAAATGCTATATTCCAGCAGCAAAATCTAAGATAATATCAATGTGATAGAACAAATTAAAATGTAGTGGGTCTCAATTCAAATGGAATAAATATGTTCCAAAGGGTAGACTGCTTAAAACTGCAATTTAGACTTGGAATCTTTTCAACTGATTGACACATTTATATCCTGCACAGACAATACTCTTTGCTATTTGAAAATATTTTTTTTGTTCTTTATACCTCTTCCATCTTGTAAGTATTAAAATTTCACCACGGCACAGCACATGAACAGCATGAAATGTTTAACTAAGTGTTAACAACTTATTTCTTCAAAAAGCTGTTCTTTCCTGCATATTTTAAATGGGGCTCCGGGTTTTAGAATGAGGGAGGGGTGCCGCTGATATTGCCAAGACAAAGATACTTCCCATTTCCATAATCACTACAGGTGAAACTGTTTTCTTCTTTAGCTTAAAAATCCTGCAGTCCTTTTTTCTTTAATTTTATCATAACAAGCCCCACTCACGGGCATCTGCAGTCACAATCAGCAGTAAGAATGCCTGTCTCTTATGACTGAATTTCCCAAAGCATTGGCAATTCTTCTAAAACCAAACTCAAAACAAATCTATGGTTTTCTTTTTTTTTTTTTCCCCACAGAACTTTGAAAAATACAATCAAATTCATCTATTTAATTCATCTTTCTGAATACAGACATTTAAAGGTCTGTCTCAGGGAGAGAAGTTGCCATTCAGATATCTATTTTCATTAGCTTCTCATTTTTTCCAGACTTATGAAGATAATGGATTTAGAGGAAGAATTTAGATTGAAACTGCTGCTTTGTTTTGTTCTGGTTTGGGGTTTTGTTTTGTTTTGTTTTGTTTTGTTTTGTTTTGTTTTGTTTCATTTGCTTTTATTTCCATGCAGTTATCCAGAATGCAGGTAACTGAAGCCTCCAATTGTTTGGTGTCTGTGGTCTAATGTTTTAAATGGTCTGTATTGGCCAATGCTTCACCATTCATACTCTGTTCTGTGCTACTAAGAGTTCAGCAGGTTGGCAACGGGGTAGTTATCCTTGCAGAGTATTATCTGAAGGAGCAGATACAGGGAAATAATCAGAATTTCCTTGAGATTGCAGATTCTGTTCTAGCCTTCTAAAGATGCTCTGTGAGAAAAAGAAAAGAAGGAGCACAGGGATTAAATAGCCAATCTACTAAATGTGGTTGTAACCTCTTGCTTAAAGGCAACTTTGTCCCACATGCCTGAAAATTAGATAATATGATGACTATTACAAAATTTGTTCTTAGAAAGATCTGTGAAAATGCAAACCTGTATAGTGGAGAGCTGTGCCTGATGAATTAGTAGAGAGTATAACAAAGGATAAAATCAGTAGATGGCTGGATAAATACTGTATATTGAGGAAAAATAACCACAACTTTTCTACAGGGAAATCATGCCTTACAATGTTACTAGATTACTTTGAGGCAATCATGCAAGTAAAGAAGATCTAGGTTGATATAATCTTTTTTCATTCCATGTAGAGATTAAACATAGCTCCTCACCAAATGTCCTTGAAGAAGCTAAGCAAGTAAAGGACAAGACATGTGTCCTTGAATGGAAAAAGGAAAGGAAAGAGGAAGGGGAAGGGAGAGGGGAAAGGGAAGAGTAAAGTGAGTGAAGGGGAGGAAAGGGAAGAGAAGAGAAGGGAAGGGAAGGGAAGGCAAGGGAAGGCAAGGCAAAGCAAGGCAAAGCAAGGCAAGGCAAGACCTGGTGAATAATTTTTACTTCAAAGGTTGACGTAGACAGAGTGCTTCAGGAATCTGTGCTCTTGTACATATTCTTGTAAAGTATGGAAAAGGGCATGGGTAATGAGATGTTCAAATCCGTTTATATCAGTACGTTACTCTGCAATAAAGAGGAGGGCTGACTCTGGAAAACTGCACAAGGCTGAGTGATAAAGGCAATGGAATTGGTGCAGTTAAGTGCAAAATCATGAACACAGGAAAAGTCTTGATTTCATACTTACAGTCATGGATTTTGAGATGACCATAACTACCTAGGATGAGATGTTGGGGTTATTTTAGATAACACTATGGAAATAGCTTTTCTGAAGTGGCTAGTGATCGGGGGGGGGGAGGGGGGCGGGAAGCAAATTAAATGCTAGAAATTATTGGAAAAAAAAAGAATGGATAACAGCAAATGCCCTTCCCTCAAAACACAAACAGACAGAAACCACTAAGCCAAACCCCTGAAAATTTTATCACTTCATAAGTCCCTCTTGTGCTTGCATGTTGAATATTCTCTGCAGTCCTTGTACTTTCAATCTTGAAAAGGATATAGTAGAATGGGAAAATTTCAGCAAAGACAGCAAAGATGATTGAAGATTTTGAACACCTTCTGTACTGGGAACTACTAAGTAAACAAACTAAAAACAACAACAACAAAAAAGGTTTTTTCACATAACATATGATTTAACTGTAGGCTTCTTTGCTGCAGAATATTGAGTATGGTGAAAGTTTACAGTGGTTTAAGAAAGGAACCAGACAGATTAATGACAGAAAAATCCAAAGACAACTTATCTGGCTCATGATGTTCCTGAGCTGCAAATGGTTGGAGTCTGAGAAAGAGTTGTCCTTTATATTTTACACAGGAATTTGTTAACTATCTTTAGAAACAGGTATGAACAGCATGGATCTTTGGCCTCCACTCTGGCTATTCTCAAATATTTATGAAAATATGTATAGGGAAATTTCATCGTTGTTATTATCATTTTTCTTCTAATATTTTCTAGCATTTTGTTTTCCCTTCCCCTGTGATGCTTACCCTGGAGTCTCTCCTGGAAAGCTTTTGGGTTTCTTGATTTTTAAAAGAAAATGGTTAAGTTTAGGTGGAAATCTCAAAAATAGTTGTAATAAGAATGTTAAAATCGGAGAAGACGTAAGTGCAGGAATTTTAATATTGAGAAACAGGTGCAAAAAATATAGAACAAAGTATTAATTAAGTATTGTAAGATACCTAACTAAGAATTGCAGGACAATTTGATGTTGAAAAATTTTAAATTGGTTGAAGGCTATATTTAATTATGAGAATCCAGACGGTGTTGCTGAGGTGTTATTTTTACTCATCACAAACTGTCTAATAAATTACTTAGTTTCACTTGGACCACAATGAACGATGCTATCATCAAATCAGTTCTTATTAGCTGCATCAAAATAAGCAGGACTTGTTAACTACTATGTCCAGGGGGGACATGAATAAATGAATGCCTGAAGTTTCTGAAAATAGTTTCACTGCACAGATTGAATGAACCAAAACCATCATGCACTTTAAAATTGAACTGTAGTAAAAATGAATAAAAAGTCATCACTCCATAATGCAGGCTTTCTAACTAGAGTAATTGTTGTTAAAACACATCAGTTAATGGGAATATTTAAAAAGGTCGTTGATAATAAATGTTTCTTAAGAGAGTATTTATTGTTAAAAGAAAGTATCAAATATCTGCTGCTCTTTGCAACAAAAAATGTGTTGAATTTGAAACAGTATATATATATAAATTTTTTTTAGAACCCACATAAATGCCAGTAAACAAAATAATCTGGATTCTTCAAAATAACATATCAGGATGCCATCAGGCTATTAAAATTGTAACTTACCAGCTACGTCCTTTCATTTGCCCTTTTCAACAGAACCTTTCTTTAAATTTGTTATATGGGATAATAATAATTATAGTAGTCTTTTGCAATTGATGATGGCTGCTAGCTTTAATACCTGTGAAATGCTTACATATGTATATATATAGTACTGCTGAAATCTTTGTGCACATGCTTGTTCATAAATCCATTAATTATCTCAGCAGATTCAATGGTTAACTGGCCTGCTTAAAGTTAAACAGCTGAATGGTGGCAGATGCAAGACTGTATGTATTTAGAAAACTTTAAATACTCCTGGTTTATTGATTTGAAGCAAAGTATGTAAGGAGTAAATTAAACCCCAATGAAGCTGATGGTATTGTTTGAACTGACTTCAGTAAAATTTCTATCAATCTTTCACAGTAGGGACCTAGAGTAGGTTTTAGGTGATTACCTTTAGATGACAGCCCTGAAAAAGAGTCATATTCATTTTCTGATTGTTTTCAGAAGGTGAATATATAGAATCTAAAATTCTTTATGTTGAATACAAAATTTATTGTGGAAATATCCATTCCACTGTAAAAATAACTTACATATATACAATATTTTTCAAAAAAATCATATGTTGTACTTGGTGGATTGGAAACACTGTAGTTCAGATCTGGCAAACAAGATGGATGATTGAGGCTTATGAAGATCAGCTACCTCTGTCTAAGGGCAGTCTTCAGAGAGAAGATCGCTGCATGCACACTTAGAGAAAGAAAATATTTTATAACAAAAAGCTTTCTACCCATTGACAAAAGCACAAAATTCGGTGCCCAGAGGCTGAAGTTAGGTATATTTAGACCTGAAAAAAGCTCTAAATACTTTTGAGGTATATTTACACAGCACTGGAATGTCTCATTCAAAGGAAGTAGGAGGAAAGTTGTTCTTTACTACCTTCTTAAGGTAAATTTGATTATTCTTTTCTGAATATATTTAATTATAATTTTTGGGAGAAATTATCTAACTTGTGTGTGTGGAGAGAGGATTCTACAATGTCCTTTCTGGCTTTGGAATTAGTGGGACTTAGTCCTTGTATTCACCTTCTTTCTTCGTGGGACTGGGTCAAAATTGTTTGCATTACACTTCCATTGTTACATCAGGTATAAAACAAGGCTGTTCCTGCTTCCTTAGTAGATTTGACTTATTAAGGGACTATTAGCTTTGAAAATCATTAGGAAGTCGTCTAAGTATTGATCAAACTTTTTTTTCTCCTTCGAGCTTATTTGAAGAATGATCCTAATACAGGTGTTATTATTTTGTGTCTTTACAAACACATCTTCTTTGAGGAAATTGGTAATGCCACCTAATATAACAGCACTCTGAAATCACAAAATATGAAATACAGATTGTTTATCCTCCCATATAAACAGTGTACAAACTGTTCCCCAAACTGGATAAAATTAAAGTGTGTGTTTATTATTGCTCAAGACTTTCTGTTTTCTTCTGGCTGACATATGGCCATCTTCCAGCTCTCTTAATTTTCAGTGCTGGTGGGACATAGTCACTGAAGGTGACATGTGCCATGTGTCACAATTATACCTTTGAGATCCAACAGATGTTCCAGTAACTGTCTTTCATATCTTTTGCGTTTATTCCTTAATTCTTCAATTTAATTTTGAAGCAGGCTTATAAATATGCTTAGATGTCTAATACCCACTGCTATGATGGAAGCTGGGTGGCTAAATACTCTCAGAAATCTGGCTTTGTTCAATGAAATAGATGTATGCAAATGTAACTCAAATTTCAGCAAGTAATTCCACTCCCTTCAATGATTATGAAAAAAGACAAATGATACTTTAGTTCAAAAGGGATATTAATTTATCTGCACAGTAATGACTACATATTCAGAAGTGGCAAAATGCCACAACTGGACCCAGACTTTTCAAAGACTCTCGCTTCCATAAAATCAACAACAAATAGGAGGGAAGTGCTTTAGGAGACAAAACATTGTTCTAGTGCCCAGATAGGACCGGTTCCAAATTCAGCTATTCTTGTCCCAGAAGTCTAGGAACATGCATATGACCACTGACTAATTCTTCCTCTTCCCTGAAAAATAAAATGTGTTAGTGAAAAATTGTATGAATTAGTATCTGTTGGCCTGGTAAAAACTGTTATTAACTAAAACATAACCTCTCAAAACTTACTTTGCATTGGTATCTTAGCAGCAAGATGAAAAACTGTGAAATCTTTAGAGTAATGATAAACTGTGGCAGTAAGAAAGAGCCATCTGTGAATAAAATGCTCAACTTGTTTATCAGCAAATGCTATATAATCACATATTTTAAGAAAAATGTACTGCAAAAAGTCACACAGGCACAGCAGCTAAACAGTGAGCACTACTGAAGCTGGATGTTAAGAGCAGAAAATGGCATATGTGAAATATGAAAATTTTGGAACCTAGAGGCAAAGTCAAATTGTCTATAATGTCTCTAACCATAAGAAGTTCTCAGCTTGCAGCCTCTAAGCAGTGAAAGCTTCTGTGTCATATTTCTTGCTGGATCCCATATTTCCTGCTTTGTCTGCAAGATAACCTCTGGTTATTGTGGTATGTTGTTTTGAGATGAGCACTGTCAATGATATGCACTGGCTGTAAGCATCTGTGCTGCTTGCCTCAATTTGCTATAAACTGCTCTCTTTAGGCTCTTAATTCAAACTCTGCTGTTGATTCTCTCATATAATATGTAGACTATTTTATCAAA
The DNA here is from genome assembly GCF_964195595.1 of Calonectris borealis. Taxonomy (NCBI): domain Eukaryota; kingdom Metazoa; phylum Chordata; class Aves; order Procellariiformes; family Procellariidae; genus Calonectris; species Calonectris borealis. Next base: position 179,524,070 of record NC_134312.1, read on the forward strand.
AAAAATGAGTGTTCAGCACAACAGAAATTATCTAATCAACTGCCAGTTTTACAGGTATAAAAGCTGGTGATTTTCCTTCATTTGTGAATAATTTGAAACTATGCTGGATTTCAGTGGTTGTTACATTTCACATCACTATTTTGACTCTTGATACATTTTAATCATAATGAAGAGTTATTATGTACATAATGCAAAGAAAAGAAAACCCCTAGAAAACTAGAAACATTTTTGCAAACGAAATGTGAGTGCATTCTTTAAAACCTGAGAAGCTGACTAATGAAGTCAATTACTTGGGACAGGACTTGATTCTGTCCCTTCTCAGTCTAATATTTCCTTTCCAGTTCTCAATATTTAGTAAGTGTTTCAAGTTGCTGTTTTTCCACATAAATAGCTGATAAAATTTTGTTGTGGGTTAACACTGGTAGGCAGCTCAGACCCACACAGCCGTTCACCCACTCCCCCACAGTGGGATGGGGGAGACAATTGGGAGGGTAAAAGTGAGAAAACTCGTGGGTTGAGATAAAGACAGTTTAATAGGTAAAGCAAAAGCCACACATGCAAGCAAAAAAAAAAAAAAAAAAAAACAATTAATTGACTACTTCCCATCAGCAGGCAGATGTTTAGCCATTTCCAGGAAAGCAGGGCTTCATCATGTGTGATGGTTACTTGGGAAGACAAACACTATAACCCTGAATGTCCCCTCTTCCCCCTTCTTTCCCTGAGCTTTCATTGCTGAGCATGACATCATATGGTATGGAATACCCCATTAGTCAGTTGGGGTCAGCTGTCCCAACTGTGTCCCCTCCCAACTTCTTGTGCACCCCCAGCCTACTCGCTGGAAGGACAATTTGAAAAACAGAAAAAGACTTTCCTGACACTGTATAAGCACTGGTCAGCAACATCTAAAACATCAGTGCGTTATCAACACTGTTTTGGTCGCTGTTGTGGTTTAACCCGGCAGGCAGCGAAACACCACACAGCCGCTCACTCACTCCCTCCCACCCCCTGCAGTGGGATGGGGGAGAGAATAGGAAAAAAAAAAGTGAAATTCGTGGATTGAGATAAATATAGTTTAATAGAACAGAAAAGGAAGGGAAAATGATAATAATAATAATAATGATAGAATATACAAAATTAGTCACGCTCAATGCAATTGCTTACCACCCATCGAGCAATGCCCAAAACAGTGATTACTACTTCCTGGACCACACCTCCCATTCGTATACTGAGCATGACTTCATATGGTATGGAATACCCCATTGGCCAGCTCGACCAGCTCTCCTGGCTATGCTCCCTCTCAGCCTCTTGTGCACCTGGCAGACACGGGTAGCTGAAAAGTTCTTGACTAGTAGGATACTTAGCAACAACTGAAAACATCAGTGTGTTATCAACATTCTACTCATACTAAATCCAAAACACAGCACTAGGAAGAAATTTAACTCTATTCCAGCCGAAACCAGGACATTCACAAATCCAAAACATAAACCCATACAAGCTACTTTGAAGAAAACTAACTCTATCCTAGCCAAAGCTAGTACAATATCCATTCCTTATTCCATAGAATTTATGTCATGCTCAGGTCCCACACTGCACAATACATTCTCATTAAACACCTCCTACCTTCCCATCCTTTGATATATACACAGGTATCATTCCCTTAGCCTATGGACCATTCCTGTAAAATGTCCATAAAATGTTCACAAAATACCCATTGATTTCACTTAGTCCATGACTTTGAGCTCCATCTGTTATGGCGGTCACTCAGGACAGGAGAGGTGGTGTATTGCATGGAGTTATTGAGCACCAAAGCCAGCTCAGGTCGAGTCACTGCTACACTTGCACTGTTTCTTGTGATGCTCATCCTCCATTGGTTTGGGTGGTTCCTGCTAAAGTACTTCCTAAACATGCAACTCAAATCATGGTTTACAACAGTTTAAAGGTATATCCATTACACATTTAAATATTTTTATATTCCTTTCTAACAACTCTACTGCTGCTGCTGTTCCATTAGGAAATTGATATGACATTTTAAGTATGACACAAAAAGTTGGAATTCCATTATACACATATATAGAAACCTTCCCGGTTTTAACTGGAGAAACTTTCAGGAAGTCCATTGGCAACAAAAGCTGATTCTCAGGTAGGGTGAATAGAAGCATCACAGAAATTAATTTAACTTTATTTATTTATATCAGCTGAGAATTTGCCCCACAAAATAATTCAAGTGACAAAAATCAGATGGAAAAACTGTATTAAAAATGAGAGCAGAGATTCAAACAAATGCAGGTTTAATTCACACCAAAAACCTCAGACAATACACAAAACTAGAATAACCTCATCTACCTTTGTGGGTTTTTTTCTTGCCTTTCTAGCTGCGATATGGATCCCAGGCCAATCATCAAGACTACTAAAATTATGCATATATAAGAAAAAATGTGTAACATCTCCATAGCTTTAGTTGAACAGATCAGTGGGAATACACTTTAAACATGATTCTACAAGTTAATTGTCCTAGCAAGAAAGAGAAACAACAACATGTCTAATAAAACTAAGCAAGCTGCAGCTTTTCAGATCTCAGTAGAAAATGGTCATGCCAAGCTATTTATCAAGCAATCATGTAACCCTAAAACTCATCAGAATTTTTTGAAATATAATGTCTTATGTAATTACAGAAACAACTCTATACATACAACTCTATACATGTCTAATCAGCTAAGAGTGTGCTAACTGCTACCTGTGGGCTACCTGTATTTGTAAACAGGAAAATGTAGCGGCCAAGTTCACTGACAAGCTTGGTCTGGCAGACATCTTAATCTGACGCATGAATGGACCCCTGCCAATAAGTAGTTACAATTACTTTATTTAAAAAACAAAAAAACCAACCCCCCCCAAAAAAAAAAAAAACAACCAAACAAGCAAAAACCCTAAAGAAGAGCAGAAAACTTCCTTTTAGATAATAAAATGTATGATGTGTGATGGGGGGAAGGAGACATAAGTCTTTTATTGTATGTACTTCCCCAGAGTAAAGTTCTTTAAGCAAAAAAGACTACAGTAAACCTTTAATTCAGTGCCACTCACAGCCCACTCAGAAAGTCTTAGACACCCTGAGTCTAAAGCATCTTCTTAGCCATGAATTGGAAAGGGAGGAAACACATTGTGTTAATTTACCTTGACCATTAATAGTTGTGTTGGCATGGCAAGGTGAGCAATTCCTGGTTGAATTTTGACTTGATAAGGATCCAAGTCCTGCTTCGGACTGTAGGACTTGGGTACAGAGGCTGACAGATGGTCATGGATGATTCTTCCTAATTAGGGAAAACCGAAGGAATCTTTATGCAGAAATCATGTCTGGATAGTTGTCCATGGGACATATGGCAGAATGCTAATGAATATGTACTTTACACTTACACATATATTCGACAGAGAACAGTTATTGACAGGCAGTATAACACACAACAGTGGAATAAGGACCAAGTGATTAAAGATTACATTTTTAAAAGATTTCCAAAAGAGATTTGTTTGTGTGTTTTGATCACCTGAGCGCGCAAAGAGACTACCTTATCACTTGTACAGCTAGGTAGGTAAAATATATATTGTACTCGCTACACACAACAATGCCTTTCTCGGAAGTAATTATGAATAATATGAGATGAAATCCAAAGTGATGTGAATAAATTGGAAATATTTATGTAAAATGTTATCATTTGCAGACAAAACCAGGTAGGTTTTCACTCTACATGAGGAAGTAACATTGCTATAAATCCATTTTGTGTCCTCTTTGTCAAAGATAGCTGAAAGAGATAAAACGTAGTATCATAGAATCATAGAATCATTAAGGTTAGAAAAGACCTCTAAGATCATCGAGTCCAACCGTCAACCCAACACCACCATGCCCACTACACCATGTCCCTAAGTGCCTCATCTACATGTCTTTTAAATACTTCCAGGGATGGTGACTCAACCACTTCCCTGGGCAGCCTGGTCCAAGGCTTGACCACTCTTTCAGTAAAGAAGTTTCTCCTAATGTCCAATCTAAACCTCCCTTGGCGCAACTTGAGGCCATTTCCTCTCATCCTATCGCTAGTTTCTTGGGAGAAGAGACCAACACCCACCTCACTACAACCTCCTTTCAGGTAATTGTAGAGCGCGGTGAGGTCTCCCCTCAGCCTCCTCTTCTCCAGGCTAAACAGTCCCAGTTCCCTCAGATGCTCCTCATAAGACTTGTGCTACAGGCCCTTCACCAGCTTCGTTGCCCTTCTCTGCACACGCTCCAGCACCTCAATGTCCTTCTTGTAGTGAGGGGCCCAAAACTGAACACAGTATTCGAGGTGCAGCCTCACCAGTGCCGAGTACAGGGGCACGATCACCTCCCTGCTCCTGCTGGTCACACTATTTCTGATAAAGGCCAGGATGCCATTGGCCTTCTTGGCCACCTGGGCACACTGCCGGCTCATGTTCAGCCAGCTGTCAACCAGCACCCCCAGGTCTTTTTCCTCTGGGCAGCTTTCCAGCCACTCTTCCCCAAGCCTGTAGCATTGCATGGGGTTGTTGTGGCTGAAGTGCAGGACCCGGCACTTGGCCTTGTTAAACCTCATACAGTTGGCCTCAGCCCATCGATCCAGCTTGTGCAGGTCCCTCTGCAGAGCCTTCCTACCCTCGAGCAGATCAACACTCCTGCCCAACTTTGCTGCATCTGCAAACTTCCTGAGGGAGCACTCAATCCCCTCGTCCAGATCATTGATAAAGATATTGAACAAGACTGGCTCCAATACTGAGCCCTGGGGAACACCGCTCGTGACTGGCCGCCAACTGGATTTAACTCTGTTCACCACAACTCTCTGGGCTCGGCCGTCCAGACAGCTTTTTATTCAGCGAAGAGTGTACCTGTCTAGGCCGTGAGCCGCCAGCTTCTCTAGGAGAATGCTGTGGGGGACAGTGTCAAAGGCTTTACTGAAGTCCAGGTAGACCACATCCACTGCCTTTCCCTCATCCACGAGGCAGGTCACCTGGTCATAGAAGGAGATCAGGTTGGTCAAACAGGACCTGCCTTCCATGAACCCGTGCTGGCTGGGCCTGATCCCCTGGTTGTCCCACACATGGCTTGTGAGCGCCCTCAAGACGAACCGCTCCATGATCTTCCCCGGCACCGAGGTCAGGCTGACCGGCCTGTAGTTCCCCGGATCCTCCTTCCAGACCTTCTTGTAGATAGACATCACATTGGCAAGCCTCCAGTCATTCGGGACCTCCCCTGTTAACCAGGACTGCTGGTAAATGATGGAGAGTGGCTTGGGCAAGCTCCTCCGCCAGCTCCCTCAGTACCCTCGAGTGAATCCCATCTGTCCCCCTACGTAGACTTGTGAGTGTCCGGGTGGCGTAGCAGGTCATTAACTGCTTCCTCTTGGATTATAGGGGGTTTATCCTGCTCCCTGTCCCTATCTTCCAGCTCAGGGGGCTAAATACCCTGAGGGTAACTGCTCTGACTATTAAAAACTGAGGCAAAGAAGGCGTTAAGTACCTCAGCCTTATCCTTGTCCTGAGTCAGGTGCAGCATTATCTGGGCATAATCAGACAGCCTATTCAGCAAAATGACTTCTGAGATGACCCTATCTGGAAAATACATGATCTATTCTATGGCTTGAATTCTGGGGTTCAGAAAGCAGTTCCTTTAACTCCCCACCTGCAACTATCTTTGCCTCCACAGGTTGAAAGAACCACTGGAGAAGGGAAAAAATATTTCAAATATGTCTAAAATTATGTATGTGGAATAACTGAGCCTCGTGGTTTAACCCCAGACAGCAACTAAGCACCACGCATCCACTCACTCACCCCTCTCCCCCCCAACTTTAGTGGGATGGAGGAGAGAATCCGAAGGGCAGAAGTAAGAAAAATCGTGGGTTGAGATAAGAACAGTTTAATACTTGGGGGGGGGGGGGGGGGCGGGAATAATAGTAATAATAATAATAATAGTAATAAAAATTAAAATTATAATTAAGAGGAAAACAATGAGAGAGAGAGAGAGAGAAACAAAACCCAGGGAAAAAAATACCCAAGTGACGCTCACCACCTGCCAATTGATGCCCAGCCAGTGCTGAGCAGCTATCGCACCCCCCTGGCCAACTCCCCCCAGTTTTTTTGTTCAGCATGACATCATATGGTATGGAATACCCTGCTGGCCATTTGCATTAGCTGTCATGGCTATGCTCCCTCCCAGCTTCTTGTGCACCTGGCAGAGCATGGGTAGCTGAAAAGTTCTTAACTTTGTATAAGCACTACTTAGCAACAACTGAAACATCAGTGTGTTATCAACATTATTCTCAAACTAAATCCAAACCACAGCACTATACCAGGTACTAGGAAGAATATTAACTCTATCCCAGCCGAAACCAGGACACTGAGATCACTTTTATCCCTATGTTAGATTATTTTTTGCCTTTTCAAACCTCCCAGAGAAAACTCACCAGTTTCTGCCATTGTAGTAGCATTCTCTTCATATACTCTTCATATTGGGAGTATATCCTTGCAGAATGGTATCAGCTTTGTAAATATGAGTTTAATGAAGAATAATTGCCATCTACTCTGTAGAACTGTACTCTAACTGGGTCCTATATTTTGTAAATCATTCTTGAAAAGACTTACCAATACAAGTTTCATCCACGTTGATACTATAATATCTATGTATTCCTTCATGAAGTTCTCAGATGTTTACAGAGATATTTCTGACTGATTACACTACAAATCTGCTTCTCTTGACAGAGTACATATTACAACCTATTCTCTGTAACACAGCAGATCCCACACTATGTTCCCTTCTACACGTGAAGGTGACCCAGGTTCATGCTGGCATGACAGCAAATGTTTTCTACATGGAAGTATTTCTCAGACACATAAAAGGACATACAGAAAACCTTATGAACGCTTCTGGCAATGGAGACCTTCCTCTCTGGCCAGAAGATTACCCAGGTAATCTTAGTTCCTCCTCCCAGTGGACTTTATGTGATATACAGACTATAGATTTAACATGTTTTGTAGTTGTGAAAAGCAAACTGGTTTCAGAGGAAATACTCCTTTTGAAGTTCTTAAAAGCCTGCTACCTTCACACAGACCTGTGGCATTAAATGCCTGATTGTGAAAACTCTCGCAGTGAGAAATGTGGTCCTTCTGAATAATGGCCTGTGCATACGAATGTGCAGCATAAAAGGTTCATGATAGAAAAACAGATAATTGTGGAAAAATGAGAATTTTTAAAAATGTAATCTTTATAAATTCATGAGATCATTTGTGAAACAAACCTTCATCACCTCAGACACAGTACCTGACAAAAAGGGAAAGGAAGCTGTAGGTATATGGTATTTAAATACATTGCCACTGGCATTTCTGAATTCTGTCTGCTGGTTTGTTTTTTCTTTTTCTGTAATAGCAACAACAAATCTTGCAGCAAATAAGGAAATTGGGAATATACCTTTATAAAGGAAAACAAACTTGATGATGCATCAACATGTTTCCAAATAAATTAAAAATTAGTATTTTAAAAAAATGTATATTGAAAATACAAAATTAGAAGCTTAGCTATGGGACATTCTGGCTTGCAAAAAATATAATGGTACAGCCAAAAGGGAGAAATTTTAAACATTTATTTGAGAGGGAAACCAATAGCTTAGAGAAGATAGAGTCTGAATAAATCAAACAGATGAAGAGAAAGTAGAACTATTTTTCTTTTAAAAACATAAAATAAAATAACAGATACCTCTGAAAGCCAAGAGTGAATGAATGTAACTCAAAATGCTTGATTCAGAAATGTAAATGTAAAGCATATTTATCTTTTAAAAAAGTTGTGGTAGGATCAATCCACTCAAAGGAAGTTTTCAGTTCTCTCTAATATCAAAGTCTAGTAAATAAAAAAGCTAAAACAGAGAAACGCAGACCATGAAATATAAATGTGCATAAATATAAATATGTGCAATAATATTTTTGCATAAGATGCTAAGACTTTTGCATATGAAGAAATTTCATTTTTAAACTAGACAAAAGAACCTTCTTTGTTAGTGTTTTGGACATTATTTGTGAAGTGAATATCCATACTAAACTATTATGCTTTTAGATTTAAGATGTTTTGCTTTTTATAGGGAAAAAATATAATAAAATTAATGTCATACTAAAACATTAAATTTTAAATTCATAATTCATTGTTTGTCCTGAATAAATTCATTTAAAAGTAAGTGGAGTGCTACCAATACAAAAAAAAACCCCAACTATATTAAAAAAAACCCAAAACTTTATTAAAGTATAGTTAGAATCATAAGAAAACCTAAGACTAGAAGGACTCTCTGGGTAACTGATTGCCGACTGTTTTTATCACATACTTTCTTGTCATATAAACTTACGAACTTACCATGTTACTTCTTAGATCAAAGTAGTTATTCACAGCAGCATTACTTATGTAGAAATTCATTCTTTTAGGGGTTGAATGCTTTCTAATTTCCTTACAAAGTTGCTCATAGCTACCTTATATCCATGTATTAATGAACAAATATTATATTTAAATGCGAAGTTGCTCTCCCTATGAGCTGTTACTATAGATGCTATAATACTGCTGTAGATTCAATTGTGGGATATAGATATAAAAAAAATTAGTGTATATTGTCACTGGGATTTCTGGAGACATTCTGTTAAATAATAATGAGAAAAATTGTACCTTTGGAGTTCACCAGGATGGCTCAGATATATAAAGAAGGAGATCATTCTCTGCTGGATACCTGTGTATGATTTATTCATAAATCCCAGATTCTTTCTGCCATTCTGAAGGCACAAAGTATCCATGACTGACCATTTAAGCCTCTTAATTAATTTATGTTTACTGAATTGATACAAAGCAATCAAAGCCTATTGGTAATTCTGTTCATGAAAGCTTTAAAATAAATTTATTTACCCTCCTATAACAATTCTGCAGAATTATATTAAGTTCATATATATAAACATCTACAGGAATTTTCCGTTGGAGCTCAAGACACATATAACCTTTCTTTTACAGTTCTGCTTAGCACGATTGTTTCAAAATATATTGAATCCTGAATGGCTTTTCTATGAGGATTCAGGTAATACATATTATTTTTAAAAAACCCTATATGTTAACTATTATGTTAAAAATAATTTGCCTTCACATAGAAATCTACAAATTCAAGAGTGTATTTTGTATCAGTAGAGTAGATCATAAAAGTTAGCTTCAGTATTTGCACAATTGTTTTCTCCTAAATTCTAGTATTTTACATGTTGTCTCTCCCGAAAATGAAGCAAAGTGAAATAGAAGTGATCCCATTATTTAATTCAGGGTAGGCTTTAGCTGTGTCCTTAGTAGCTAGTTCAGTGAAAATGTCATTTCAGTGCTCAGTAGAGGTGAAGAAAACAAATTTACTATTAGGAACTATTAGGAAGGGCATATAGAAGAACATAACACCCATATAATCATGTCACTACTTACAAATCTATGAACTGTCAGCATCTTGAATACCTTCTACAGTTCTGATCTCCCAAAAGATATTCTCCCCAAGAACTGGGAAAAGAGAAAGCGGTCAAATGCACAACCAAACAAATTAGAACCATTCAGCCTGAAAAATAAACAGCTGGGGATGAATAAGAAAGAAGTTATAAAATCATAAATAGTGTGGAAGAAATAGAAGGGGAGTGATTGTTCATTATTTCTTCCAATGATGAGCTGTTAGCATGTTAGCTATTAGCACTGGGAACAGTGTAGTGTTCAAGGTAACAGTTTCCTCCTCCCCAGTCTTGGGGTCTGCTTGGATCTACTTTTAATATTTTCCTATCACATTCTGCTTCATTGTGGTGGGCTCTCAGTTAAAGTTTGAATGCCATATGACAGCTTCTCCACAGAACTGGAAAGGAAAAGGTTAGAAGGGAGAAGATCTTTTCTTTTTCATGACAATTACTTGTTAGATGGATTTCTGAATCTCATAGACTTTATGCCTGTGGAGTTATTCAACTTGTCTTCAACACCACAGTTCATTTATGGACAATAATGCAAGAATACAGCTAGTAAGTAAAGCATCATCTAGGTATGGTAGATCCAATCAGTACAGTGGATCTCAGTAACTACTGGATCTTAGTAAACTGCAGAAGAATATGATTATTTTTCTGTCCTATCTGTAATTTGCTTGACAGAAACTGGCCAGTAATGAACATTATTTACTATTACATGGCATAATTATGCACCATGGCAATTGATGTGAGTTTTGTCAATGACTTCAAAAGTTGACTGAAGGGTTAATTTTCTTCTCCAGCTGTTAAATGAATAACAAAGCTATATTTTGTTTCTCATCTATATTGTCTTCCATCATTCCTTCAGCCTCCCAAACAAAATATTCAGAGATATGCATATATACTTATTAATAACTACTGTAACTTAGTAACTGTAAAGATAACTGAACCAAGAACTCTGTGTTCAGTTTTCTAATAGAAGTCTATCTTGGATCATAAGTGCTAGTAGAAAGATGGGCATGGAAAAAAAAAAAGAAATATAATCTGTTCTCATCAGGATCCAGAATGTTTCCCTGCAGTGCTTCCAAAACGATAAATCTATTGGCCATTAGTTCCTAAATCCTGCCTGTTATGCTGCAACCACCTCTGTGGCCATAACAACTAGTGGTTTTATCCCATCTGATCTGTACCTATGCTCCAAACCCATGTTCTTATTGTTAGAGGATACATTGGTACCTCTTAAATGGTATCTTCACTATATTCACTACAACATCAAATAAGTCTTGCTCAGAACTGTGTCATAGACAATAGTGGGTGCTAGAAGATTTGGATGCTTTTGTCTGTCATGATATTCTGATCCTCATTATGCTCACACTTGCCTGAACACCACAGTGTTACGAACACACAGGATCGGTAACATCTCACTGATTGACAGGGCTGGACTAAGCTGAGCAGAAATTTGAAGAAGACTCAGGGAAGTAGGATATTAGATATGAAACCAAAGTTTGCAGACAGGTTTTGGCATGGTGGAAGAGAGTGGAATGTTTGCTGAAGAGAATAACAAAAAGAGAATCATGGAATAGAAATGGAATTACTGGAGGACATGTCAGTAAATGAAATTAAGAACAACTTTTGTTGCTTCCATGTTCTGCAAATTAAGTGATTATAAGAATATGTGTTTTTCTTTAAACCCTCAGGTGATAATATTGGCACAGGTTTAATGCATACATTTGAAGGCTTTCCATTACGGATTACAGGGAGAGTTGGGTAACATATGGCAAATCTGAAAAATGGACACGATGAAAAAAGTTTTGTTTAACTGTGATAAAATCAAAGAGTCTTGCCATTTTCTTCAAATGGGAATAACTCTGACTCTGCAGATTTTACTTGGTGTTTAGCCTGTAAGCACACTACTGCTATATGAGATCAACAAATTTACATTTTTAAAATTTGCAGCAAGTTGCTTAATGTAATTTCACTATTTCCTTATATTTTATTAATTAAACATTTTTATAATAGAATTTAAAATGTAATTTTAAGAAGTAAAGAAATTATTTTCTGTGCCTCATTTAGATGTATTTTAGAGAATAATTTCACTTTTTCGAATGATGCTGATACACATACAGCACTACTCAATATCTTTATCATTATCCTCCTGCTTATACATCATAAGGCAACATACAAGATTAAGATCACTGTGCAAAACAGTTTGCCTAATTGGTTGCTGCAAGATTCATCGCATCTAGCATACAATTACAAAAAAATGCATTCTATTTCACTGTCCCCTCTCTCTACACAGGTCATTCTGAAGCTTTAAATTAAAAAAAGTATAGAAAAATCTGCTTAAATCTTGTTAAATCGCAGTTAAGCTAACTAAGCAGATGTCTAAATGTTTTGGTGAATAAGAAAGTACTGATGAGTTGAAGTCTATATCAACAGCAGAACAAATTCGAGATAGTTAATATCTGGTTATCTTCTGGGTACACACAGTAGCTTTACACAGAAGTGTAAGCATCATATCTTCTCCAATAATTGTTCATCTGTAATTTTATTTCCACAAGTAGAAAAAAGATCAGGTAAATAATAACTAATATATGATGAAATGGTGTAAAAAGCATCACAAAGAAAGCTTGTTTACTGTCTTTGTAGTAAAAATCAGCTCATAATCTCCAAAAGAATGAGATGTTACAATAGTTTCCTTTCAAAAGGGCAGGATATCACTCTACCTACAGAATTCATTTCTATAAAGTAGGAATATCTGTATAACTCTGGAGCGTAGGCAAATTCTTCACCAATCCTCCCAGTCAAAGGGAAGGGGTTTGAAAGGGCCAGTCAAATCTGGCGAATCAACAAATGGTTACAGGACTGGTGCCACAGCCAGGGCTTTGGTTACTTAGGCCCAGGGACTCGCTTTGAGAAACCTGATCTGCTGGGGGCTGATGGGGTCCATCTGTCAGAGAAGGGGAAGAGCATCTTCGGTCATAGGCTTGCCAAGCTGGTGAAGAGGGTTTTAAACTAAATTTGCCAGGGGAGCGGAACCTCAATCCATCCCGCTCCTATCAGGTTGATGCCAGTGCCAGCAATAGCTGCCCAGAACCCGGAGGAGGATCACAGGTCAGCAGGAGAGTACCTGAAGAGCAGCAGAAAGGAACTCCAGCCACTCCAGCCAGTAAGTCAGCTTCACTGGGGGCCCAACTTAAATGCCTCTATTTGTTAATCTGGTATCAGTCAGACAAAAAAGGTGTTTGATCTTACATGGGCATCCGCCCAAAGGCCTTTAATCTGTCATAGTCATTAATGCCAATAGCATTTTCACTGAACTGCTAGAATCCTTTAACCCTTTCTAGACAATGTTTTGACATATTCTTCCTTCCAATTAAATCTGATGATCGCCTGGTTGAGTGAATATTCTCAGGAGCAAAGGGAAAAAGTGTTCTCCATTTTCTTTAAAATGACAGATCATGATGATGGCCATATGACACTTAATTAGCAAAATACTGGATGGAATGCATTTTGTAATTTAGCTTCTGCCTGACCTTTTTACTACAGGAGCCAGTGATGCGTAGGTTATTATGTAACTAAATATATCAAGAAAGCTAGAAAGAGACTAAATATTGCATTTTATATTTGTAAGGATTTACAAAAATGAATATATGACAGAAAAATAATGTTATACTTCTGACTCTCCTGAATGTTTTAATGACAGGCATGTTCATTTAACAGTCAGAGAATTATTTTTTCTTGCAGCATGTGTACAAAGCTAGAAAGAAATTCTGTATCATTTAGGATGTTTGTTTATATTGACAAGAAATCTCTAGAATAGGAAAATAAGACATTGTTATTGTTTGTTAAATGGCCAAAATTCACTAAAACTAAACACTGAGGAAGACATATTTACATATCTTTATTATACAAGCTCTGAGGCTTCCAGGAAGAAAAACTCAGGCATATTCTATCTCCTTGTAGGTTTATGTGAAAACATCTTTACAGCGTAAATGGACTAGGCACAGAATGACTTATTTTGACCACTATCTTCAGCAACTTCACATGCTGCACAGACAAAGCTTTTGAAAGGTTCAGTGTTAGTTATTATGGAGACAGATGGGATTTGCAGGCAGCCTGCACTCCACATAACCTCACAACACTGGCACTGAGAGTCATGAAGTTACTGAGTTTGTACAGCCATTGAACTGGACATACAGCTGTCATTTGGCATCATCCTGAGCTAAACTATACAGAAATTTAAGTCATTTTTATTCACAAGGCTAGGTATAACTTCCTGACGGTTTTGGAGATGGCAGTTCTCCATCTTGTAGGTTTTGTACCAGAATGCTATATTAGAACAGAGATGTACAAATAAACCATTGCCTTCCACTACTACATAGGAAAAAGAGAAATGAGACATTTATAAGCTTCTATAGTTTTTCTTCTCCTTACACTTGCATTACCATTGCAGGTATGTAGAGACAGATACTACAAGGGGAATAAAGGCCCTTTCTCACCAGTTACCATTTTCACAGCTGTGGATGACCTTTCTATTTCTTTGGTTATTATTTTCAGATCATCTTGTCCCACATTGCCTTGTCAAACAACTGAACTGAAAAATAACTGAAACTGAAAAAATAAGATCCCCAAAGCCAGATTATAAATCTAGGCAGAAGAATGTCTGTTTTATTGAAGGCCAGTGTTGTAAGCTCTATCTTGTCCTTATGTCTGCCAAGTTCAGCAGGATGAGAGCCAGACAGTAGACACTAATGAGTGACAGACTTCCACAGAGAAGGCAAGAAAGTTTATTGAGAAAAGTAAGGAAAGCATAAAAGTTTTAAATATGAGAAGAAAACAGAGAATTGTTTTCAGATGTAGTGTATGAGGTACTGAATTTCTATATTATGCTGTGTGCTCAGGAGAGAGGGAGGATCATGGCTCAGGGAAGGATCAACTTCTAGCCTGTATTTGTTGGTGCCCCATAGAAATCTTTTCTTCTCTAATGGATTTTCCTTTCTTCATGATGTTTTTGCACAAGTGTGAGTGTCTACAAGTTGCAATGCTGTAGAATGTGAGACTCAGTAGTACAGGCATTTTTATCTCTGTTTCTCCAGTTAATGATGATTTAGGGAAAGCTGTGATAAAGCTCTTTACTCACTAATTCCTCATTAAGGACTGTATCATGACATTCTATCTCAAATTAAGGGTCTGCTTCATGTTGAGTACTACTAAGGCTGTCAGATTTTAAATCTGACAATAAATTCTGTCATGGTACAGCTACCGTCATTCCTGAAGCCTCTGCTCCCCTGCTAGCCTTAGGCATTTGACACAACAGGATCACAGACAGCAAGCAATTTGGAAAAAAAAAAAAAAGACAACAAAGAAAAAAAACCCAAGCAAACAAACAGATGAAAAAAAAAAAGAAAAAAAAAGTAGTCAAAGCCAGGCCTGGGCATATGGCTGCTTGCTGGGTAATCAGTAGAAAAGCCAATCTTATCACACCACAATGACAAGGCAGAAGGCAAAAGGGATTTGGTTGTCCCAGTTATACTGAAATTAGGCTATCAATTCTGGTGATGGGAGGTCTACCCAGTCTTCTCTGTTTAAGTGTCTGTCAAGCATAGTATGAAACACATATATGCACAGCTAGATGACCCTGCTGGAGCTTCTGAACATCTTCTCAGCGTGATGTGCAAATGCTGCTATGCTCTGTTAATCTAAATCTGTGTAAAGTATGAGAAAAGTAATGTTCCATATACTGCAGTAATAGACATATGATCTGAATCTTGCTTTCAACCCATTGTATGAAATATTTAAATATTATCTTGGGCATTTCCTAAGTCATAGGAAAGATGATGAAGAATAAAAGGGATCTGCATGAGGTTTTGTATATCCATTTAATCTGGAAATGGAAAAGAGCAGTCTGACAGCTATTCTTTGCAAAATTACTAGAAGAATGTTCTAGATTCTTTAGGTTAGTTAACAAACTGTTCTCTGAATTGAGTCTTTCATTTAATCAGTATGCAAAAGCAACATAGCACATTGGTGTGTCTACCCCAGAAGTGACTTCTAGCTGCCATTGCATTATAAATCATTAATAAGCACTAAATTTGTAAAGACCCTTACATTAAACTCACTGAATAGATTATAGTACATTTAATGGCCCATGCCCACAGTTGTTTTTTTTTTTTTTAGACTAATGATGCTTATAGCTGGAGACTTGTTATTTCCACAGTTTTGTTTGTAAGTGGATTGTGTTGCTTTTCACCTTGTTGTATGTTCATGGCTTTGGGTAATAGTTTTTTGTAGAAGGTTTTCTTTTTAAAGGATAAAAGCTCACCCTCCCCATCGTTATTTTTCCTTTTATTTCTCTTGAAAAAAAAATGCTTTCAAACACTCTCCTGTCCTTCTCTGAACATAAAGACAACAAAGAACAAGATGAAAATACAGCAGCTCCCTTCCCACAGTGTTAGCCTTCCTTTCCTTCGATAAACTTCAGTGATTTGAACTATCATTAAAAGGAATTTTTTTTCTTTCTCTTTAAGCCTTCCCTATTAAGTGAGAGTTCTGCAGATCACACAGATACAAGTCTGTTGCAGAATATATGTTGCAGTAAGTAGAATTAACCTCTTGACCTTCAGCTCTCCTCTCCTGTGATGTGCATAGATATTTCTCTAACCATAAAGCAGTTTTTGCAGACAAACAAAGGATAGCTTTTTGCCATTATTTCTTACTAAAAATCTAGCTAGAAATCTACAGATTTCAAGATAAAATATTTTTCAATCCTAGGCTATTTTAGCTGTACTTAGTGAAATTGCAGATGTACATTTCTACTAAATATCTATCTTTTCAATGGCAAAAATGCATCCATACTTAGTTGACTTGGGAAAATGAAATGGAGGATTTATATTAAAAAAACAGATTTGTCTCACTTGTTCTCTAGTTCTTATAAAAGTGTATTTGTAAGTGGTTGCATATTTTTCTCAATGATTTTTTTAAAAGTATACCCATGAATTTGCAGAATATAGTTGGAAATGAAGCTGTGACTGTCAACAAGAAACAACTGCAATCTGTTTAAAAAAAATAGTAACAGAGAAGAAATTATTTCACTAGCTTTATTAGGAATGGTTCTGCAATATTCTGAGATCCAGCTGAATGCAACAAAGCCTGACAATACTCTGAACCTGACATAATTTAGCCAAAATACTTCAGGAGCAGAATTTATTACATTTTCTAGAAATGGCATAGCAAATAACAGATGCAAGGAAAAGTTGTTTTCTTATTGATAGCATTAGAACAGGAATGAACATCTTAACACTGTAAATTAAGACCTATGCTTACCTTTTAGAGCAAAAAGAACTGGGGATTAAGGTGTGGGTGTAATTTCAAACATATTTCTCAGCTGAGTGATAAAGAAAGCAGTGAAAAATGAGCAATCAGAATGACAAATTTTTCAGGATAAGTTTCTGGCCAATTTAGGGAACAATTACTTTTCTTGAATAATTAAAAATCTATGTATAAAATGTTAGAAATGTTAGGTGCTCTGTGACCATAGGACTAAACAATAAAAACTCAGGGTCAATGAAAATGTCATGACTTGATTTATCTGAATTTTAAATCCTCCATGTGAATGAGATGGTCGCTATTTTAGGGATTTCTCAAATACAGAATTGAAAAAGGGCATTGAACTCAGAAAGGTTTTGGGCTTCATCCATCAAAAGGACTTATGTATCTAAGTAGGATTTGAATACAATGTGAACACCTTAGTCTAAAATTATGATCCTGCAAAGACTCTCAGCTGCTTCCTAAAAATAAATATTCATAGACGTCATACTTCTTTAATTGCAAAGTTTCACAAAGACCTGAAATCCTACATCTGTATGTTCCAAGAGCTCTCTTCATCGTGATAGGACTGAACAATCCAGAGTTCATACCCATCTGTAGATACCAGGCATCCCTCTGCTTAAACACTATGAGAATGTTGCTCTATTAGATTTGAAAACAGAAGTTTCGTCATTTACCCAGAAGGCTGTAGGCCTTAAGCAATGGATTTGTGCCTGGCATTTAAAAAAATGGAATAAAAATATAACTGAAAGTCTTCTTTGTGTTCCTTTCCTAGTCTGAAGGTCATTACCTGCAGTGTGTTGCCTTCTTCTTCTTTTTACCTGACCTAGCTTGCGTGCTGCATGGGACGCAGAGAGACTTAACAGGAAGTTCTGATTCATCACTGGGGGTCTTGCTTTTTGGCTGTCAGGTTTTATATTGGATACAGTTTACAGATACAAGAAAATTGCAAAGGGTGTGCAGTGAAATAATGAGAGTTAGGTTTAGGGTCTAGGGTCAGTTTTTCATTTAGTTTCAAGTCATACAACTGTACTCATGTCACTGGAACTGCAACGAATTATTGTATACATTATATAGATCTAGGTAGAGCAGCCAACACGTACACACCTGATTTGTTTTACTCCAAAAAAGAGAAGGATCTATAAACGAGGAGGATCTCATTCTTTTGAACTCCTCCAGGTATGGATTCTTTTCCATATATGACCCAAAGGAATTATGTAGCTTTCTCTGTAGATTTTTATGTCCTTTCTCTGAAGTGGAGAAACAAAATTACTTCATTTATTATTTGGATGTTTGACTCCTATATACCATTTTGAAAATCTGTATTTGTAAAGTTCATATAGAGGTATTTATGTCAGTAAATGTTATAGATTTCTGTTGTGGTTTAACCCCAGCAGGCAACTAAGCACCACACAGCTGCTCGCTCACTCTCCCCCAATGGGATGGGGGGAGAGAATCAAAAGGGTAAAAGTGAGAAAACATGTGGGTTGAGATAAAAACAGTTTAATAATTGAAATAAAATAAAATAATAATAAACAGAAAAAGTCTTCACTGTCTTTTTTTTTTTTTTTCCTAGCACAGGCTTTTTCAAGAGGAGATTTGCTTCCAAAAATTAAAGTTATATGGCTGACTATAGAAAAGGTAGATCTTTGACTTTGGGGTTTACTAGGAGATGATAGAGGCTTTTGGAGGTAGAGAGTATTGGAACTGATTTAAATCATTTAACCAACCTAAATTGGAGAAATCTTCCAGGGAGTTTTGTGTGTGTTACACTTTATTTGAATATGTCAGCTGAAAGTATATGAAGTAAAGAGATTTATTCAGAGCATAGCTTTCAGTTTGTTCATAAGAAACATTTTCTTTTTTTTTATTTTTTAGTTTATATTATTTAATTTACTTAGAATAGCAATAAGCATTATTGTGTGAAAGACTCCTGCCTCTGACATGTGTTTTGCCAAGGCAGATGGACATACCAGCCTCTGGGGGATGTATGTTTTACATTTTACAGTAACACTTATACTACTTGTAAGCATAATTATACAAAGAAAAACACTTAGACAGGACACAATTTGTACTTCTGTAAAACTATCACACACTACTTTATTTTGGTTCCTGGCTGTACAATTACAAACTTTTCTAAAATGGCATTTTTGTGCCTCTGCTGGGAAGATACGTATACTTAAAAGCAACCAAGTTTTCTAGTGCGGGCAAATCCTGGAAGGTCTTTAGGCTCTTCATTATATAACACACCTGTAGTTTGGAAAGTCTTAAATACTGTACAAAAAGAATAAAATATTCTCCTTGTAAAATGGTTGTAACTAGTGAAATGGCCTCCTAATCTAGTTAACAGATCTTGACAATTTACCCTGTTAACTCTGTTGTGTTATCTCTTCAAGTACGTCTTCTTAGCTCATGAGAATGAGAAGTAATCTAACTTCAGTCTCTAATGAACTACCTGAACTGGATTACTGCTGTTGCCATGTTCTGTAACAAAGTTTCCAAATATTTTTTATTATTAGTGGTGTATGGTAACTTGGTAAGCTTCTGCAGCTTTACTGTGAAGAGGATATTTTAACTTTCAGTTAGAGTGATGTCCCCATAGGTCAAGGGATGTTTTTTTACACCAGGTGAGTATATATGAAATGTCTTAATGTAGGATAAAAGCCCTACCAAGATATGGATGAATATACTCGACCAATCAAATGTTTTACAATTTAATTAAAGAAAAGTAAAGAGATATTTTCCTCAGGTGAAACTGTCTGGTTTTATGCCATTCATGCAACAGTTGCAAGACAGTGCATTATCTGCAAGTTGCAGGCATTATATTGCTTGGTAAAAAATATTACTGAAAAAGGTTGCAGTATTTTCAATAGCCTCACTTTGTTTCTCTCAGGGGAAACTGGTGGGTGTTTCTTCTGCTAAGACCACTGAAAGCACAGGGGAAATGAAGCTTGCCTGGGGAGATGGTCTCTCACGAACACAAAGGAGTATGTGTGCAAGCGTATATATATTCTGTAATAAATTGTGCCACTTGGTGTTCTCTTGATACCACAGCAGATGTGAAGCTGAACGAGAGATATGAAGTGAAAGAAGCAATCGCTATTACAAATTCTGTTAGGATTCTTACTTTCCCATAAAGGCAAGAACAGAAGAAAGCACAAAGTCTCATAAAGGAACATATATTTATATTCCCAGGAAGCTGGAAGGGAAAATCAACTGGATAAGACTGAATAACTTACTTGAAGAACTAATGGTATGTTTTTCTTAAATGACAAGTAATGAGAGCTCTTTGGACTTAAAGGCAAAGTGGTGAGTCTTTGATAAGAAAAAAACACACTAACTTTAAATGTGTGTCAATCATTGTAGTAAGTAGCTTGTGAGAAAAAGGGAGATCTGTATTTTCCTCAGTCAGACTGCTTGTTTAAGAACACTAATGATAAAAAACAGTCTCCACTAGAAATGGCTAAAGTTCCAATGGTTGTAATTTTTCAGCCTGAAACAATCCTTTCCTAAAGAAAAGCTGAAGCATTTGAAAGCATGAAGGCATTAGACCCAGGTCCCACCTCCAGCTTGTAATAATTTGAAACCAGATGATTAGACAATTTGTTCACATATGACAAACTCAAAATGCCAGACTTACTGTTAATGTACAGAATGACGCCATGACAGACAATACTTGTTGTAGACATGACAGATGCAAAGTATGACAACAAGGTGCATGGTACCTTTGAGATGCCTTAAGCTGGAGGTGTTACCTCTCCTTTCCCATAAGTCTGTTTTTCTTTAAGAATCGTGGGGATAGAGAAAACTTTCCTGAGACATTACATACTCAAGAATAAGCTGTCCTGTGGCAGCAGTGTCTTTCACATCAACCTACTATCATCGTAACGTTTCTACTTGAATTTTAGGTAGCATTTACAAGTTCTTATCATATCACCTTTTTTATTATATTTATTTTTTTTTAATGGTACTAGGTGTATATTTGGGTAATCTGGATTTTAATCTTTTGTCAAACATTTCAGCAGATGACAAACCCAGTTTCAAAGGGTGCTTTCCTATCTGTTTCAGTGCTAGAGATCTGAATTAAACTTTCAATTATTTTTTAATTTTCTTTTAACTTAAAGTTGTTTGCAACATGTTTTGTGAGTTGTAGATAGCAGAACTCCAAATAACATGTTATCAATTATTTTTTGAAAAAATAAAAAGCAAAAAATTCTCCTACTTCTCTGATTTCTTGGAAATTTTATTTTGTCTCTAATTTCTGTATAAAAGCTTGATTTTATTTCCTTTTATCTTCATTCTTCTATAAAGCTTATCTTTTCAAGAATGTTTTTTACCACTCATATATACTCACCATGAGAACAGTTTCATCACTAAATGGTCTAAGCATTTCTAAGCATTATATGTCAATGTGCAACATGACTGTATTTTCTTCATAACATCATTAAGTTTTAGGTATCACTCTGACCTGTGTATCAGCATCCAGTTTTGGGGTAATAGGCTTTTATTTGTTCTAAGAGCTATGATGACTCCAGACACTATAAGATACTTGCAAGGTGAAGTTGTGATAATGTTGTATTTGTAAGTTTAGTGCTGTTAAGGTAATATAAAGGTAATATTGAACAAGCAAAATCATGTATTGCAATTATGTTGCGGGATAAATGGCCATAACTTGCACTGAATATAGAACATGAATGATTTAGGGAGGTGAAAAGGTATGCCTGTGCTTTCTGTTCAGGACTTGTTTTCACAAGATGATACATTTAACATCTGTAATTCACCTTCCTGCCAAGCCAGGAAAATTATGAATATGTTAACAAATAAATATAGATTTTGGTTTTTGAAAATGCTTTTGTGATTTTTATCAAGAAAGAGTGCTAAATGTGTTTCTTATTTGTTTCTCGTGTACAAATATACAATATTTTTAGTGTAAAGTTCTCTTCAGTCTGCTTAAAAAATCAGGCTCTGTAAAGGAGTAATATTTAGCTGACCCATCTTTAGTAGTTATAGCTGTCCATCTGTTCTTGTTGTTTTCTATAACCTGACAAATTCTATTTGCTTTTTTCAAGTTCAAATCAGAGTTTCAAAATAATGAGTACCTGACTTTGAAATTGCAGCATGTCTCACTGTCTCATGTTATTATAAATGCTTCCATAATTGCTTTCTTATTTTGAGTTCTTATACGAAAACACTTCCCAAACCTTTACTTCTGCTAAAAGTGCAGTATTTCTCAAAATCTAGTAACACAGTCTGATAACTGACTTGTTTTTTATAAACTAACACCAGGCTGCTACAGCTAATGCCTCTTCATGTATGTTGTGTAGGTTCACATTCTGACAAAAAAAGAACTACTTTTTGCTTCTCTTCCTTTACAATCATCTCACATATGCTCATGAAGAGACCAAATGGCTGCTTTAATATGCTTCTGTCATCCTCTTATGCATGCAGATGTTAAGATTCATTGGATTCCTTAGTTGGAGTTCATAGCATTCAGCACCTTTTCTTCCATATTTCCCTCTACCCTTCTTATTCTAACTTCACTTCTGGTGTTATGCAATATTTTCACTAAATGAAAAAGAACTCTAAGTCAGGGGGTATACTATGCTGAATGTTTAGTATAACAGAATGCAAAGTCGAAAATATTAAAGAAAAGCATTCATGAGGAAAGGCATAGGAGCAAAAAAAAAAAAAAGATATCTGTATTTCTTTGTCTAGTTCCATATGTTCTCATTCTAAGAAGGAAAACTGGTCCTAAGCAGAATGTTCTGTGAACTGCAGCACCGCGCCCAAACCTCTGAAAGCCTTTGAAACTTGTCCTTTCGAGTCACACAATATGACAAGAGAGTATGCCAGCAAAATGATCTCTGTCACTTCAGCTGTCTTTCTAGGTTAGGTAAATTAATTCAAGGATAGCTGCACTGGATAATATATCCATAGTTTATTCTGGTATACCAAATCTATTATCTTGAGGTAAAATCAAGATCAATAACAGAAGAAGAGACAAGAATAGAAACACAAATAGAAGAAATTCTGGCTTAACTGAATTAAGTGAAAAATACACATTGAATTCAACTTTCCTCCTATTTTGCTAACTGTTGTAGTTTAACCCCAGCCAGAAACTAAGCACCACACAGCCAATCGCTCACTCCCTTCCAGTGGGATGGGGGAGAGAATAGGAAGTGTAAAAGTGAGAAAACTTGTGGGTTGAGATAAAGATGGTTTAATAGGGAAAGCAAAAGCCGCGCACACAAGCAAAGCAAAACAAAGAATTCATTCACTGCTTCCCATGGGCAGGCAGGTGTTCAGCCATCTCCAGGAAAGCAGGGCTCCATCATGCGTAGTGGTTACTTGGGCAGACAAACACCATCACTCTGAACATCCCCCCATCCTTCCTCCCTCAGTTTTATATACTGAGCATGACGTCATATGGTATGGAATATGCCTTTGGTCAGTTGGGGTCAGCTGTCCCAACTGTATCCCCTCCCAGCTTCTTGTGCACCCCCAGCCTACTCACTGGTGGGGTGGTGTGAGAAGCAGAAAAGGCCTTGACTTGTGTAAGCACTGCTCAGCAGTAACTAAAACATTCATGTGTTATCAGTGTTGTTTTCAGCACAAATCCAAAACATAGTCCCATACTAGCTACTATGAAGAAAATTAACTCTATCCCAGTCAAAACTAGCACACTAACAGAAATGGTATTGGAACTCAAACACAGGTCTGCAAGTTACGTATTTTCTATATGTAATTCCATACCCAGACTTTAGAAATTGATATTATCTTGTGTAGTTTATCTTCCCTCAGAAAATATTCTTTACTGAGCACTGGACCCTGCAAAATAATTATTTCTCCTTAATTTCTTAACCCTGTAGTATACTTTTTTAAGTGAAATATTGTGCAAATCTTGCCAGTACCAAAGCTTTTCTATCCGTCATGAAGTCTAACATTTTATTTTTGTTTCAGTTATGTGATTCTAACAAGAGTCTTAAAGAATGTTTCAGATTTGTGGCTGCCATTTTACAATCAGGTCTACATAACTTCAAATCTCTTGTCAAGGTGGCTAGAAGGAATAATACAAACATATTATGGGTTTGTTTGGGTTTAAAGGGTTTAAAATGAAAGCTGAAACAATATTTACCTTTTTGTCTAGAGGACACAGGTTATATAGACTTTAGTGTATAGAGCGTATACATTCTTATCAGAAATATTTTTTCATCTCTGCAAACAAATTAATAATTACATGACTTTTATGACAGTATGACTGTTCAGTAGATATTTATGCCATTCCACCTGCATACCTAATTACAATAAAGGAAGAAATAAGCGTGCAAAGAAAACAAGGAAGAAAAGAATGAAAATGCATGGATTGCCTCTTCACACAAGGGCACTTTCTGTTTAGATAAAATGCAAATTAATTGTAGAAAGCAGGAACACGACAAAAAGTCTTATCTTCTTCTACATTTTACACGTTTAATGTACGAAAATGAAGCAAAAATATACAAAGGAAGTATAACACTTTCAATTTCAATCTACAAAAACATTGTAAAAGATTTAACTTCTAGTTACTTTTTCCTGCTTTCTTCATATTTTCCTGGATGTCCAGGGAAATTAATTCAAATACACAATTCTTTTTATCCACATTCAATAAGAAAAAATGCAACTTGTGCCACTCCAACACAACCACAGCCTGATAAAATTTCCTGTAACACAAATTTTAATTCCATTTTATTATTTCTATTCTATTTATTTCAGATAAAATAACAGGCATTTAAAATCAAATGCAACTTGCACTTGCAAATGAAAGCCCTTGCCAAGTGTCACGGATGAGTGATACTAAACAAAAGTATCAGCATTCTGTAAGAGCTGTTCACCTTTCAGAATCGGTTCACAGGACTGGGTCCTAAGGATAATAAAATAATAGAGACACTAAAAGAAAAGAAAGAAGAGAAATGCTAAGTATTCCTGGAGGTGTATTATGATCATTCATAAAATAATTGTTTATATAAAGGACATGCTTTATTATCATATTATTAAACTAACACACTGTTTATATGAATGTATGTTACTATGTATAATAGCATAATAAAATTGCAACTGGATAGATAGCTGTGATGAAATGAGTATTGCTTCAGTGGTGCATGTCAACTTACAGAATGCTAATGCCAGCTGAAGTAACATTTTTTGGTTCAGTGATTTAGTCTATCAACATCCTGGAAGCCAACTTGATGTGAATGCTTTTGTCTGTTTCAGTTTTTAAAATATCATGGGTTAAGGAAATATTTACATGTATGCTAACTATTGGATATAAGAAATCCTGCATCGGTTTTTTTTGTATTTTGTTTTCTATATCCTTTATTGTAGAAAGAATTCTAACATTTCAATTGTGGAATTATAATGTAAATTATTGAAAGTATTGTTGCAAGTGAAGTATAATGTAGAGAACTGAGGTTTTTAAGGGGTTTGGTTGGTTGCCTCTTACTGTGCCTTGTGTGAGGTCTGATTTTTCTAGCTGTATTTTGAGAACACAGGTTTGGATTTAAAACATAGATTTACTCTGTGTGTTTACCAAAGTAGAAGATCCTGACCACTTCCAAATAGAATTGGCCTGTGTGATCAATACTATTGTTATTTTTGCAGTGCAAACCTGCACATTATTTAGCTTCTTTTCACTCCCTGCTTATCCATCATCTGAGTCATAACTTCATTTATCTATATCAAATTGGGCTGTGAAAATGCAAAACAAAAAAATTATGAATCTCAACAGGAGCATTCAATAAGTTTTAAATGTCTAGCTGTTCCACAAGCCTTACAAACTTTGATGCTTAAAAAACCCAATATGCTGGGAATATCTGTTTGGGTTTCTAGGAAGCCTCTGTAAAGTTAGGCGATCTTGGCTGTCCTGGTTTCGGCTAGGATAGAGTTAATTTTCTTCCTAATAGCTGGTGTAGTGCTGTGGTTTGGATTTAGTTTGAGAATAATGTTGATTACACACCGATGTTTTAGTTGTTGCTAAGTAGTGCTTACATAAACAAAGACTTTTCAGCTTCTCATGCTCCTGCCAGTGAGAAGCTGGGAGGGGGCACAGCCAGGACAGCCAACCCAAACTGGCCACAGGGATATTCCATACCATATGACATCATGCTCAGTATATAAACCGGGGGAGTTGGCTGGGGGGGGTTGCGACCGCTGCTCGGGCACTGTCTGGGCATCGGCTGGCAGGTGGTGAGAAATTGCATTGTGCATCATTGATTTTGTATATTATTTTGTCATTATTATTATTATTATTTTCCCTTCCTTCTCTGTTCTATTAAACCGTCTCTATCTCGATCCACGAATTTTACTTTTTTTTCCATTCTCTCCCCCATCCCACTGTGGGGAGTGAGCGAGTGGCTGTGTGGTGTTTAGCTGCCTGCTGGGTTAAACCACAACATTGGCATAAATAATAAAGAATAATTCTGGTTTCCATTGTCAACATAGACAGATAGAATGGGGGAAAATTAGGCATCTGATTTTTTTCTGTGTGTAAAGCCAAGTTTTCAAAAGCATTTGCAGATATAAAGATGGTGTTAAATACCTGTCACAATTTTAAAAGGAAAAATAACTTTTTCTGGGACTGAAATTCAGCAGCTCTATGCAACATTGTAGTCTAACACAACCAAACTTTAATACTGTTATTTAGGTGAAGGAAGGAGAGTAATTGAAATTAATTTCCAACTTTAAATATCTGCAGAGCTATGATGATCTCTCTTTGTAAAGTTTCTTACAGCTTAGGAATTTCACTCAAATCCTCGAAGGCCATAAAGGTTGAATAGTAATTTTTTGTGAAGTCAGTTACTGTGTATGCCAGTGAATGCCTTTATCCTTTTCATTTTTGCATTCTTCACCTATAAAATGAGGAAAATATGTGTTTGTCATTTCACAAGAATGTCATGAAAGTAATTGTGGCATGATGTTTGAAGTCTTTTGGAAGGGTGTGTGTCAAACTCAAAGGAATCCTGATACTAATGGAACAATTTCACTTTTCTGTGCAAACAGACTGGGATTATTTTTAATTCAGACTGGAAACCTACTCCTAAAGTCTTCTGTTCTGTTTGAAAGGAATAATGCACAGTTAAAACATGGAGTGCATTCACCTTCTGTTTTGTTATACAGCGATTCTTATGTTTTAAAATACAGCTAAGATTAATAAAACATTGCATGTTGTGTTTTTTTAATAAATAGCCAATTACTTTAGGATGTTATAGTTTTCTGTCTTTTTTTCCTTTTTTTTCCTTTTCCTTTTCCTTTTCCTTTTCCTTTTCCTTTTCCTTTTCCTTTTCCTTTTCCTTTTCCTCTTCCTCTTCCTCTTCCTCTTCCTCTTCCTCTTCCTCTTTCTTCTGTATCCCTACAGGCATTATGTTCCTTGAGTATGGTCAAAGACAGTCTGGGGGAACAGGGGAATATAGTCCAGTTGACAGAAACTGTAAAGTAGGAAGGGAAGAGTCTTTGACTCTTTACACATCTTTACTTTGTTGTCATAAAGTGTCAACCCTTGCAGCATGTGCTCAGCCTAATATAAAAGATGTATGACAATAACAAATTGGGAAAAATTCAGCAATGGTTATGCCATTGTATGTCCTGTGGTTTTTAACTGTAACATGAGTGTAGGTACACAGAAAGTTCAAACTAGCATATTTTTGTCATGATTATCTACTTGTATAACAATGTGTTTTGAAATCTTTCTTCAAAATTATTTAATTTATGCAGACATTTTTTTGAACACTGTTAGGAAGAAGAGTAATGATTTTCATTCACAGTGATCCCCAAACCCTTTAACAGCTTCTCAAACTAATTCAGTATTTGTAAATGTTAACCAGAACATCAGTGAAACACAGTCATTTATGAAAAGAAATACAGCAGTTCACACACAGTTCTTGGGTAGGAACTGTGGTCAGCTGAAATCATACAAGCGTGTCAAAAAGAGATTTTAATTTCTAAAAAGCCAGTCACTTTAAAATGTAATCATTTTCATAAGTATCTTATGATGATGTTTTCCTTTGTGGGGGGTGTGTGGGGGGGTGTGTGGGTAGGCGTATGTAAATAGAACATAATCAGCATTTTCACAGCTCACCTGTATGGGTCACCATTGAATCATTTCTTTCCCAGCCACATCCCTAGTTTTAAGTGCAGAGAGGGCAGTTACGTTTAATATAACCTTCAACAGAACTGCTGTAAGTGATTCCAGCTGAGAATCTGTCTGACTGTTTTCTCATTTTGGTATTGTCTTCATATTTAAGAAAGTTTTAAAATAAGACTGCTACAAACATAAGTGTGAAACCCCCAGAAACTTAGTTTTAAAAACATTAAGTGATGACTTTTTATTATTTCTGTTGTCTGGTGTTTTTTTAGTTGTTTTTGTTGGTGGTAGTAGTGTTGGTGGTGTTTTTTTTTTTTGACAATAGTGGATTCTTAGGAGTTTTAGAGGTATTTCTCCTCTAGTTATGCACTTATGCTCTCCTCTTCATTCTTTATTTTAAAATACACCCTTGTATCCATTAGAGATTGATGTATACATATCTCAGATGAAAATTGTCCCTTGGAATGAGGTGTGTAAGTTTTTAATCCCCTCTTGCTATATAAAAGTAATTTGGAAGTCAATGGAACAACTCAACATGCAATTCCTGTTTTCAGGAATGACATGACTCCAGAGAAAAAGTATAAAAAATCATAGAAATTATATATTTATTAGATTAGACCATGTGTTTTACATATATTGTTGATATTGTACTTGAATCATGAACATAAACTAAAATTAGTTGATTTAAAAATATAGACCTGATAAACAGCAGGTTGAAAGAGGAGGCAAAAACATGGAAGATGTGGCATTTATTGATTACAAGCTTTTTCATATACTTTAGAATAAAAGAAACTGGAAGAAACTAATTGACTCATTTGACCTTAGTATCACAGACTACTAAGGGCAGTGACACTATTCCATTACAATTTTATGTAAGCTATTTTACTTCTTAACATCTGAAATTTTGTGATGAGTGTAAAAAAGATTAAAGCGTTCATCACTGTCAAATCTTGACTGCCAAAGTAGCAGAAAAGTGAGAAACCAGTGGCAGGCAATTGAGTAACTTTTATCCATGCAGAAGCGTATTTTCTTCATATTGAACTACTGATACATAGTGATCAACTCACCTTTTTACCTTTTCAGTAAGCTGTAAATGTTGGCTTTTTTAAGATTGTAGTTATAAAGTTTATTTTCAAGCTTCTGAATCATTTCTGTACACCCCCTTTCAACTTCCTTTAGTATGTCAGCATTTTTCTCAAAGTGGACACCAGAATGGAAGAAAATATTCAAGTGGCAGTTTTATGTAGTCTAGATTACTTCCTTCCTCTTTAGTCTAATGTCTGCCTTTTAAATATAAATCTAAGGGTCATTGTCAAACCTTTTGCTTTGGAATTGTATTAATCTAGGATGATCTGCAAAACCATACATTGCTATTTTCCAAGTCCATTCTTAAATTATCACTATCCCCTACATTCATTGTTTCAATTCATATTATTTTAGTTGTTTTAAAGCACATTAGAGGACAATGTTTGTAAACTCTACAGTAGCTTAGTTGTGAATGTTGAGCAGCTACTGACTGTCAAGTTTCAGGTAGTTCTTCATGTACCTACAAGAAGACATGTAGGCTAGGATTCACTAAAGAGTAATCTATACGTAAAAAAAAAAAAAAAAAAATCATAAGCTGTTCATTTTGGTCTACTTTTCACAGTCAAGAAGAAGAAGAGTTGTCTCTAGAAGGTGCTTCATTTGACCTCTCTTAAACACCTAAGCCAGATTTGAGAAGAATTGCCCTCTGGAGGTCCCTGATCCTCTCCAGTGACTAGAAAAGGAGACTAGGGTAAATAGTTCAGCCATAGACACCTAGTTTTTAGATGGTCAGGTAAGGAATTTGAATCTCAACTTGCGATCTTACTCCTGAAAAGTTAGATGTTATGTACTTCACACATTTGGAGCTAAGCAAATATTTTGATTGCTTTGTGGGACAAAAGGGCAATTAGTCCTAAATTTCACATAAAAATACATTAGAAGATGCTTATGGAAACATATATGAGCTTCATATACTAGTTTTCTATTTGGTTCATACTATCTATGTCTATTGGAGCATAAACTGCATGATGCTGGTGCAATGTTAGATACTATCTGACTTGAAAATATAATATAAAATATTATATTATATTTATATATAATATAAAATAATATAAATACTAGAAACACCCAACATAAATGTGCTTGAATTTAGTGAAGCGCATTCACACATTATTTTAGCTACAGCTATCATGCACTTACACCTTCCTGTACTAATTAATTATGTGGATTTTATATGTTTGATGTTTAAGTTCTGTCTTCATCATGATAGCCCTAGATATTACACTTGACATTTAAAACAAACTCTCAATTCCCTGCTTAGTGCATTAATAGAGCTTAGTTTATTAATAGAGCTGCCTGAAACATTTTGCTTCTTTTTACCCAATGCCCAAATACATGGTTTTTTTTAACCTCCAACAATATCTTTTATTTAATAAAATCAAGCAGATTTCATAATAATTCTTAGAGGCAAATCTTTAGTTTTTGAGAAATTTTCAACCTGCTCTTTGATCATTTTATAAATTCACATACATGAGCTATCACTAGAAGTAAAAGCCAAGCAGATGTTGAGTTGAATGACACATCTGTTGGCTTGAGAAAAAATTATATGTATGCCAAATTGGATTTGCCCTTTATTTTTCTCAGGAGACTGAATCTCATAACTGAAGCAGGCACAACATAACAATTAAAATAATTGCTTTTAAGTCATCAGTTCCATTGCAAACACGTATTTTAATGATATTATTTTTCATAATTTTTAATTGTATATATATATAAAAAAACATTTAACTTAGAGATGAACTGTATTTTGAGATACACAGCTGGGCTTATAAAATTTATTATTGGATGTATTCAATGGCATATTATCAGTCAGAATAAAAATATACAATTGGTTTATGTCATCAAGCACATACATTTTTGTGAGCAATATAGTAATTAAAATCGATTTATAATTACATACCTAAACTTTCTATTATTATGAAATAAATAGCTGGATCTATTTCTAAGCAGCAAAAAGTACTAAAACAACTATAATTTCTAAATAACAGAGACAAAAATTTACACTGGAAAGAACTGAGCAGGCAGCTTAGGAGAGAAAAAACCACACACATTCAAATCATAAAAGGGTTTGGTCCTTTTCAGGGACAAGTAAGAATAATATTTATTCAGATGTACTGAAAAAGATCTTGTTACAGAGATGATAATACATTTTAAACATATAATAATGAAATATTTAACACTTAAATAACACTTATCTGTGAAAGGAGATGTACAGAAATTGTAATACAGCAGCAAAGAGACACTGAATGAAATTAAAAAGCAACAAATATGAAGTTGATGAAAAAGAATACATCTTTACACAATGCATAATTAACTTGTAGTTTTCATTGCCACGATATCCCTGAGACAAGAGCTTAGTTGGATTGATAGAAGGATTAGACACTTATGTAGATAATGAAAACTCTCACAGCCACATTAGAGAAGGAAAAAAAAAATGGATTTCAGCACATAATCTAATCACTAGCTGAAAGAGCTGGTAAGACTTCTGCATTGTATGAGTTATTTCATAATTGTTCATTACTGAGGTTTTTGTAACTTTTCTCTAATCAGAAACATTCATTGCTTCAAAGACACGCAGTCCCTAGTCTGCTCTTTCATTCTCCTCTTTGCTGTGAGATTCAAAATGTTGGTGTTAATGGTTTCTTCCTCCTCCTCCTCATTATTGGATCTGCTTAGGTTTATTTTTATATATTTTCTTGATGGAGTCTGCTTACACGTTCCTTGGTTCCCTGTTACTCAGTTTTACTGTTGTCTTTGCTATCTTTGTAACTGTTTTTACTGAAAAATATAAGATTGCATTCCTTTAGTTATTCCACTCCATAATTTATTCTAGAGTCACAGGCAATTCAATAACTGAACATAGCGGCTCCCTACCAGTTTAACTAAAGTTTAACTTAAACATATTTAAATAATGGTTTCCTGTTACTAGATCATTGTTATGCCAGTTAAACAAACAAACAAAAAATCTCAACTCAAGACAAATGCAGTCAATTCCCAAAACATCACTGTTGGGACAATAGAAAGTCTGTTATCTTTCATTAGCAAATGCAAAAATAATGTTTACTGGGAAACTCATGCTAGCATCAGGACTTTAAATATCTCTTATTCCCCTTTAGGATTAAATGAACATTTCTTTTTTGCATCTTTCTTCTCAGTTAAGGATTCACTAAAGTTAACTTTGGTGCTGGGGAGCAGCAAGAATTAAATCATAGAATAAACTTAGAAACAGAATAATTTGGGTTAGTAAGGGTGTCTGGAGGTCATCTGGTCCAACCTATTTCTGAAAGATCAGGATGCAAAGGGCCTTGTCCAGCTGAACTTTGAAAATCTCTAAGGATGGAAATTTCACGGTTCTTCTGGGCAACCTGTTTCTCTACATAGTTACCATCCCTGTGAAGAACTTTTTTCCTTATTTGTGTAAGAATTCTTGTTGCTGCATTTTGTGTCCACTAATTCTTGTCCTTTTGCTTTGCACTTCAGAAGAAGAGTGCATCTTCTCTGTAATCCCCCTCCAGGTCACTGAAGAAAGCAATTATATCCTCCCTCAACTGTCTTCTCCAACCTGAGCCAAAGCAGCTTCCTTTGTCTCCTCTCATGTGTCATTCTTCCGCATAGTTTAGAGAGGTATGGAAGGATAAATAGCTAAATTGTTTCAAATGTTTGCATCACTTGTTTCAAAATATGACAGTAATTTTTAACTGAAAAAAACCCATAGTTTTCCTGTTGTATCCAAATGACACATGAAATGGACATATTGAACTGTTGAAGAAAATGGCTGAGTATGCACAGCAAAATAATATAAAAATGCTAGGACTAGTTTTAAATGAGCTATCTAACTAATTGAACTTCATGTTGCTGATGTTTAACGGCATCCATTACCTGAGCTATATCTCTTAAAGTTACCTCAGAAATCTTTATCCTATGCTGAAACTTGCAGTATAGTTGTAGCTTAAGTGATTTTTTGAAGTATTCTAGCAAACATCTGTTGACCTTAAAATTTCATGTCATCCCGTCTGTTGAGGACCATGAGATGAACTCTTCAAGGACCAGAACACCGAGCTCTACAACAGGAGAAATAATACAACTTCCTTCTAATACTATAGCTGCTCAGAATCACAGCAAAAGTAGAGCAAGCAGATCAAAGGAAATATAAAAGACCAGAGTTGCAAACTCCATCAAGCCTTGTGTCTTTTAAGAAAAGAGCTTGAAAGTGACTTTCTTTCATTATCAGAGACTAAAGTTCATATTCTGATAATAACAGCAGTCTTGGATGTAAAACCATCTAAAGTAAATTAATTGAGTTATGAAAAAAAAAATCCAGGAAACAGCTATTTAAAATATAGTGGTAAGATGGAACTTATGGGTTTTCTTGTTTTAGATAAAACAAAAAAAAGCATTAAACAATTTTTGACTGAAAAGGCAAAATCTTACATTTCATTTAGTAATAGTATTTGAACAGACCCAAACATAACATTGAACCAAAAAACACTTGATATACAAAATGTTTTGTACAAGAGAAAATAGCATACAAAAACCCACAGCAAATAAGGGAATTTTAATGATCTTAAAGGTAACATTTAAAAAAAAAAATGTGTTGAATTTTTTTTAATAAATTTGTGAGTGGAAACATGAAACAGTTAATCAACTCTTTGTCAGTTGCTCTTTTTCCGTTAGTAATATAATAGAAAAAATTATCTCATCTTTTTCCGTGTTAACAATTCTGTTCTGTTTTGCAGTTCCAGGATCAGATGGCAAATGGTTGTCTATGGAGAACCATTCATAATGGCAGATCTTACACATAATGTGAAGTACTCCATCAGTGGCATCAAATGCTTCACGAAAATATCTCATGAAAATATCTCATTAAAACACAGGAGAATATTTTTCAGAAAATTGTCATTTTACTCCTGACATAACAATTCTGAAGTTCAAGTGAGACATACAAAATACTTCAAAAGCTAAGCCTGGGAACAGAAATTAATAATTCTGCTACATATTAAAAATCACAGAGTTGACAGAAGCAGTCTTTTTATGGATTACTATAATCTTTCATGTTGTCCCTTCTTGGTATCCAAGTGCTAATGACTCTTTCCCTCTGTTCCACAGGGACTAACTATCCCTTCCTTTAAAGTTCTCTGACTCAGTAACATAATCACACCATAAAAAGAATAACTGTGTTAAATATATTTGAGGTTAATTTTCCTGTTTCTTGTCTTACCTACTTGAAAGTTTGTTCTTTTACATCTCTACTATGTAGTGTAAAAACCTTTCCACATGAACATTGCCCCTCAATTCTCTTTAAGTTAGAAGTTGATCAATCTAAAATCTCTCTATGATCAGAGATCCAGAGGGTAGCAGACTGAATGACATTTTGGCAGTGCCTTCCTCTTTCCAGTGACTAAATTTCTAAAAGTAACTCTTCAGTTTCATACCAAAAAAAGTTATGTGAAAGGGGTAAGGCCCAAGTTAATTATCCAGCTATGTTTTTATAGTTATAATAATTCCCCCCTTTTTTAATTAAAAGCTATTTTTCCTCAAAGCAGAGTACTGAAGTTGTGCCATTGAGGTCAGCATGTGGGACAGACTGCTCTGTAAACACAATTCAACACTCTTTAAAAGGAATAGCAGATATGATTCATCACACTGACATTTCATGTAAAGGCAGAGAAATAAACATGCATGAGAATGTTTTTGCTTCTTCCACCTAATAACTTACAAAATCCTGCCAAATTTTGTACCTAAAAGTTAGGTGCCAGGTCTAATTTACAAAGGGGATTGAAGAGAAGCACGATCCACTGAAACTGGATAATATGATACCAGACCTGTTTCCAAGTTGCTGTGCTGATTTAGGTAAGCCATACATTATCCCTACAGCTCCATTTCTCCATTACTAATAGAGGGATTAGCCTTAATAGGGAGGATTTGTGTTAATCTGGTCTTTAAAAATGTAATGCATTAAAGAAGTGCTATAACTATTAATTTTTTATTCTCTCTTCGTATAATTTTCATGACTTTTTACCTTGCTGCTTTGTTTTAAGACCATCCCAATAAGTCTTCTAAGTCAACATCTAGGCTTCTCTTTTCTATCTACATGAAACAACAGCTAATCCACTTGTACCTTTCTCTTTCTGTTAGCATACTTCATTTTTCATATTTTTCCCGTACACCAGAAAGAACCCAACCCATCTCTTATTGATTCAGAACAAAGGAAATCCATAAAATATTCAGTTCTTACTTGGTTATGAAATACAGACAACACTGTTCATCCAATCTACTGATACTAAGCTATTCCAGTTTTAGTTCCAGCTCAGATGTTATAACTCCCATATTCGTTCTTCCATATTTAACTTCCACATTCCTTTCAAGACTACTTCTGCCTTTGTTTTCTCAATGTTGGTGGTTTTTTTAAATAGTTTAGTGTGCTATTAAAATATTTTATTCCACTGTTTTTAAATCTATCTTTCTTGAACTGTTTCAACTATGATAGCTCTTGTATTGTATTTAGTTGTTACTGTAATATCTTTTCTTTTTTACTGCAGACCAGTGTGTCTAATTTTAGTCTCAAGACTGCATCTTGTAACCTTGCTCCTGAAAGGAATTGCCACCTTCTGTTCTTTGTATGCGCTTGAGAAACAAGCCTGGTTTTTCTTCGTAGTACAAAGCCCACATTGACAAAGACCTGCCTCTTGTCAGTATTTGGTACGTATGTCAAGTTTATTTTGCCCCTATGCCTTATTCTCTTGATTAGCAGATGACCCTGTCTTGTGTTTGTTCTCACAGTTACCTGTATGTCATCCTTATTTGTCTTAGGGCTCTGGTCCTTCTTCACTTTTTTTCATCACAGGTTTTCATCACTGGCTTTCTATATTGGGAATTCCTATAGAATAACCACTTATTTAATGCACTGTGTTGATTTCAGTTAGATCTGTCATGTCACTATTTTCTCCTTACAGTGCAAAAAATATTGTAGTGTCTTATCAGCATGTATTGTAACAAGACTGTAGCTGCTCATAGAATAGAGATGCCCCGAAGTACCACAGTACTCCTCAATTTTCAGCTGCTTTCACATCTGATTTAAGCCTTCCCTTCCTTCAAACAATTTGAGGGTAAAATATCAATCCCTCTCTTAAGTATATGTCTTTATTTTGTGATAAATCTTAGTGATTTATTGTCTTTCAAAAATATTTCTGGTCATTCTTATATATAAAAACTTGTATGCTGGAAGTTGTGAGTTCACTTTTCTAGGAAAAGGGAAATTGCATCCTTTTTTATTTGTTCATTTTTGTTTTCTTTCTGTAGCAACAATCTTATCGACAGCTTCCATCTTTCAAGGCTTTTATATTAGAGAATTGCCATAAGGATGATGAAAAAGGAATTCACTAATATACTCCAATATGCAAATGAGGCATTTAATCTAAATTATAGTTCAATAGAAATGTGTGAGAAATTACCAATAAACATTTACAGTTGAGATCTTTATTTTATTAAGTTTATTTTGTAACAGTGTTGAAAACATGAACAATTTGTTCTGAAATACTTTTGAACCAATATTTCTACCTCAGCAGTGTGATTTCTGTGTGTTCATAATAAATGGAAGGTATGTCTTTTGTATGCATTATGAGACACTATGAAGGGGAGGTTTGATGTAGTTATGTCAGATTGTTTGCATCCTGTAGGAATGAAGTGAGGAGCAAAGGTAAGAAGCATCTGCCATTTAACATGTCAAATTTACAGGGGCCAGTGGAGTTGACAACCATTGAAGAAAGCATGTTTTGCAATTTATAAGAATTAGAATACTCATTTCCCTGCATTTGTAACTCATACAAGACATGCAGAAAAACTGAGCTACGGTCTTACTGAATATTTCTGAGGTTGCTAGTGTACACAGTAAAGTAGCTAATCTAAAAGATTTTTTTTTTGTGGATTTAGTGTTTGTGGTGAAATCAATGACAGTGCTCCCCTTAATTGTCACGACAAATATATCATAGTCCAACACTGGACAGAATAAAAAGTATGTGTAGTGTAATTTTCTCTCTCAAAATAGTTATAAAGGAAAGAACAGTGACTTAAAAGTCAGAAATGTGGCCATGAATGGCTAAATATTAACCACAGATAGCAAATGCCTTGCTATGATAATGATAATTTCTAGAAAAAAAATAGGATAAATAGAATTTAAACATGGAATGCAATAAAAGTATTTGCAAACCTAAAAATACTTAGAGAAATCAGTGCACATTATGACAAAAAAAAAAAAAAAGGATGGAACATATCTGGGAAGCAAATGCCTTTCTTAACAAATAAATCACTATCCTGAATGTCTGCAGGTCTATGGCTATTATTTTACAAACAATAATAAGACAATACTGAAATGTTAACAGAGTTAAGAACCAGAGTGCTAAAGGAATCAAAATGGAATCAAAAAAGTATTTTTCACTTTTGAATTAAAAATCTCTATAACATAAATATTTTTTCACTTCATTTAACACCATGTTACTCTTAAAGGATGATTTAGTTTCTGTGAATGTAATGATTTCACATTTTTTTTTTCAGTGCAGAGGAAATATATCTAATGAAACAACACCCCTCACTTTTAACATTTAACATGATGCATGTACAAAACTTCAATGTACATAGAGATTACAGCTTATGCTTTATGGTAATTATAAAAAATACTGTTACTATTGACAATTAGGTACCAAGCTCAACTTATATGGTTGTCACAGGCCATCTGCATCCTATCCATTGGTGCAAAAGGCTTAACAGATTTTCATGTTGCTCTCATCTCCCAAACCTTTGCAATAACAGTGAAAATTATTTTTTATTACATTAATTGAACACAAAGTCATTACAATTTAATTCCTGTCAACCTTAAAAGGATAAATTTAACTCAATCTTATTAGCTTCCAGTCTATCAGTTCACTTTCCTGCAATTACAAAACCAAGATTTATAAAGATATCAAAATGTTTTATTGCTATTATCTGACAAATTATGTGAAAATAATAAGAAATGTTGAGGTGTTTAATGCAGACCTCAAAAACATGCTATGAAAATGAGAAAAAATGAGGAAAAAATGTTGCAGAATGGAAATAAATCTGACTTGATTGCTTCTAAGATACGTTAGACAGAACGTTAAGGAAGATTACTGAATACTGTATTCTTTCAGTATCTCATCAATTTATAGGAAATTGTCCTGATTTTGGCTTGGATAGAGTTAATTTTCTTCCTATTGGCTGGCATAGTGCTGTCTTTTGGATTTAGTGTGAGAAGAATGTTGATAACACACTGATGTTTTAGTTGTTGCTAAGTAGTGCTTACACTAAGTCAAGGACTTCTCAGGTTCTCATGCTCTACTGACTGAGAAGGCTGGAGATGCACAAGAAGCTGGGAGGGAGCATAGCCAGGACAGCTGACCCAAACTGGCCAAAGGGGTATTCTATACCATATGACGTCATGCTCAGTACATAAACTAGGGGAAAGCTGGCCAGGGGGCCGCTGCTCGGGAACTGTCTGGGCATTGGTGCGTGGGTGGTGAGCAATTGCATTGTGCATCACTTATTTTGTATATTTTTTTATCATCATTATTTTTATTTTTATTTTTATTTTTATTTTTGTATTATTTTCCCTTCCTTTTCTGTCGTATTAAACTATCTTTATCTCAATCCACGAATCTTACTTTTTTTTTCCCTGATTCTCTCCCCCATTCCACTGAGCAGTGGGGAGTGAGCAAATGGCTGTGCAATGTTTAGCTGCCTGCCGGGTTAAACTACAGCAGAAATATAGGCCCAGTTGTCTTTTGAGAAAGATTTTGTGGAGAAAGGTACTAAATAAATGTTATGAACTTGCCATCTCATTACCATGTAACCTTTGTTTTTTTGTCTGTTTGAATAACAGAAACATTATTATTATTAGATATAGCAGGCATCCAGGTTACAATCCTAACCAAGAATAAAGGTCAGAAACATG
This sequence comes from Calonectris borealis, assembly GCF_964195595.1. NCBI lineage: Eukaryota > Metazoa > Chordata > Aves > Procellariiformes > Procellariidae > Calonectris > Calonectris borealis. The sequence goes on from NC_134312.1 coordinate 179,563,051, forward strand.
TTGGGCTAAAATTACCAGGCAGAAGAATGAAGTGGTTTAGCATAATGATTTGTGGAATAAATCCAGTCAGCCACTGAGTAACACCTGGAAGAACTCATCCAAGAAACAACCTTTATAATATTGTATAAAGGAAAATTATGGCAATGATTTGGGTTGAGAGAATTTAATACTTTTTTGGGAGAATTGTCTCACCAAACTTTCAAGATTCTGATCTCAATTTTAGTAACTAAAGTAATTAAAATCCTTTTGAAAATCATGCCTCAGCTTTTTCCACTTCATCTCCAGTTTGAGTTAAGCACTTATATCAGAAATAAGCGCTCAAAACCAGAAATAAAAAGGCACTTGCTAAGTAATGTATGCTGAGGAAAAAGAAGTTGGAACTCAGTTCCACAAAAAGTTCTAATTTTCAAAGTAGCTGTCCTGGTTCCAGCTGGGACAGGGTTAACTTTCTTCCCAGTAGCTTGGGGGGTGTGCTGTGTTTTGGGTTCGGTGTGAAAGGAGCGTTGATGGCCCATTGATGCTTTGGCTGTTGCTGGGTGATGCTTGCACCGGGAGGGGGGAGCACAGCCGGGGTGGTGGACCCAGCTGGCCAATGGGGTATTCTATACCATGTGACATCATGCTCAGTATAAAACCAGGTGTGTGGGGGGGGGGCTCGCCCCCCGTTGGTGACACGCGGTCGGCGGTCAACACGCGGTCGGTTGTGTTGTGCATTGCCTGCTTTGTGTATTCTGTTATTGTTGTTGTTCTCATTGTTATTATTACTGTTCTACTTAGTTTTATTTCAATTATTAAACTGTTTTTATCTCAACCCGGGAGCTTTCCTACTTGTGCCCTCCCGATTCTCTCCCCCATCCCACCGTGGGGGGGGGGGTGATCGAGCTGCTGCGTGGAGTTTATTTTTTGCTGGCTGGGGTTAAACCACGACAGTAGCCATAATTAAACTTCAGAGAACTGTAAAAGTTAATACACAGTACACTCGGGATGAGCAAGAAAGCTAAGCTTCCTCAACAATGAACTCTGTTACTGTAGCTTAAAAACATTTAGGGCTAGCTCTGCAAAGGGTCTTCAACTACATGTACTAACAAAGACATTCCTGTTTGAATGCCTCTGAGGATAAAACTACCTATCTAACATATGCTTTAACATAAGCAGAATCTCACTCTGAAGGTTTCCTATGATAATTACCTCTTTCCAGTTAAGGCTATCTAAGCCCTTTCTTACTGACCACTGTGATTTTAAAAATCAGTTCCAATTAGGTGTCTAGATTAAGTGGCTCTCACTTCATAAGTTTTAATAAATTCTGCAGGCCTGATTTATCTACTTGGCTTCACAAATACATAGTCAAAACAAAGTGATTAAACTCTGTAGTTTTATCTCTCAGCTTCATCAAGTCACTGTTTACCTGTGGTCCCATCTTTTGCTCTCAGAACATTACTTGTGCTGCTTATACCAGTTAGGCCCATTTTCTTTACTTTGTGACCCACAGTCCCATTCCCTTACTCGATTTTAACCTCTGCTTTCTATCATTTTGCCTATACCTTAGCTTTCATTTTTGCTTCATCCTTACTAGCCAACTCCTCCCTTTGTTTCATGTCAGGTCACGTGCTGGGGACACTGTGATGGTAGCTTGCAGCTTGCTGCTTAGTGGTTGCCCTTGTCCAACAAAGCAAGAAATCTGATATGTTTAGACCCAAAAAGTAATTCTGTCTAGTCCAAGCTTCTGAGCAATAGCCAAGTATAACAACCCTAGTCTTTAAGTATGTACTAATTATATACCTTGGAATAACAGGAATTTTACAAATATTAAATATTATCTTTGGTTTCATAAACAGAAAAAAAAATGCTGCTGTTTAGAAAAGTGCAGCATAAATCGCATGTTTGTATAAAGAAAATCATATGCTTGTATAAAGCAAATTATATGCTTTAATGCTGAGATTCTACAGAGACTGCTATAGAAATATTGAAGACAGATGAAAATGCAGGACTTGAATAAAACATCAAAACAATGGTGACAGGATGGATGTGTCATTTTATGTACTTGATGCAATGTCTTTTATAGAATCAAATGTCTTTTATGAAATGCAAAAGATTTAACATGATTAATTTTAATTTTTTCCCAGCTAAGGATTCTTCCGGAATTATATGGGATTCTATCATAATTTTTCTCAGAGGAGAGAACGTATTTCTTTTTGTGGGGATACCTAGAATTTTCTCAGTATTGTTTATGGCTCCATTCCTTTTAGAATTCTTCAAATTTCATTTGCAACAGTTCATATTTTCAGGGTGTTCATATTAACTCTTTCTTCGATGTTGATTCTGTTTCCCACTCCCCTCTCTGTTTTTCTTTGAGTCAAACTTGTCAACTTTCATTTGATTTTGCTCTTCTAGGCTGATAACCTGCTCTGTCTGCCACAATTAAAACTATGGGAAATTTTACCACAGAGAAAATCCCTAGACACATTATAATTTTAAAAGCCCTCAGGGACTACATAATAAATATAGCATGATTACATCAAATAAGAATGACTGGAAGAAACTTTTCTCCTGAAATCTTTAAAAATGTAGAGAGAGAGTGTATTTGTATGTGTGTGTGCATATATATATGTATGTAGGTAGGTTGTACTGAAGGCAGTATTTAGCCCTGCCCTCTTTGTCCACTTCAGTTTTAAAACTTACCTTTAACCTTGTGTCTGCAAGCAGCTGTGGAACAAATTCCAAATAATTTAAATATCTAACACCTCATTTAAAGGCATTCAGGGATGTCAGCGGCCTGATGAGTGATCTAAAGTAAATTGCTTTGCTGCTCTGTGTCTACATTTCTTTATTTTTAAAATAGAATTCATGATTCCTCTGTCCTTCACAATGTTCTCTGAGCTCTATGGAGCAACTATGATGCTGAACAGCTTTTATTAACTGCAAAAGAAGAAAACATTAAAATGGTAAGCAATTTGAAGGTTGCTGGACATGATTTACATGCACTTTTTTTTTTGCATTTTTTATTTTTAAAAGTGTGGGAACAGACAATAATCTGATAAACATGAGTTGTAGCATAGTCATGAAAGGAAGCGTGGTATGTTCATGTTCGTTCATTTCATTACTAATACTATGCTTATTTGGTGAAGTTTAATTGATTTTTGGTATTCATGATCACAATTTAAAACAAAGATTCAAACTAGATTTAACTTAAAGTGGCTAAGAATAAGTTTATCAGTAAAGTAAACAATTTGGAACACAAGACTGAAAACTTACTGTCTTCTAATGAAGCTAAGACTTACTACTGCATAACTTCATAAAGAAAATTTACATTTTCCTAAAGAAAATTGACATTGCTCTCTGAAGTAGAAGATAGAGATGGAGTTATTGTCAGAGATGTATCTCTAGACTAATGTAGCACTGACTTTGTCTATGTTCTTTTCATTATTAATAGTTATCTCTTCAGTAAAAATATTTTTAAATGGAAAAATATAGTGCCTCGAACAGAGAAGTGATTAGACAGTAATTTCTGTGTACTGCATGGTGTATTTATTTATTTGTGTGCAGAATGTATATTTAAGTACAGTATTTATTCAGCATACAATATTATTTAAAACATGGCATATCTGGAGTGCCTGTAAAATACTTGTTTCAAGTGTTTTGTAAATTGCCTGTGAAATCTATCAAATTTATTAAACCATGCAAGGACTGTAGTAAGGAAAAGCAAAATAGTAAAATCGCTCTCCGCTTTCATTGACTATGCTGTTACCTGTGTCACAGGGCAAACAGCACTGTGCAGTTAGGTGAGACCTTGGCTACATCTACCCAGCACTTAACTTACTAGATGATTCTGGTATGTACTGGACAAACAAAAGAAACACAGGTGAACGGAAGGCTTACTGATGAGCTCTGGACTACATGTGCCCTCCTCTAATGGCTTAGGTGTGCATGGAAAAGAAACAAGGAAACACAGAAGAAATAACAACTTTATACCCTTTTAACACATTTGGAGCAGGAAGCCAGAATGTGATAGTAACTCGGGTAATGACCACTAGATGGATTTGGATATGTGGAAAATGGAAGAGGTTGGCCTGAGGTGAGGCCATTGGTGATTCATGCTGACCATTCAAATTAGAAAGCACTCCGTATGGAAACAGTACCTCTTCGACGAACATATCCACGGAAGCCCAACACCAAACAGGAACCTGAGCCCAAGGTGGAACCGCTATGTCTAACACCCAGACTGCCAGACAAGGCTTGGGCAGGGTCAGAGTGCTGTAAGGGCCGGCAGCTCCCTGTGGGCTGGGGGCCGGGAGCAGTGGGGAGCCCCCGGGGGTCCATCAGAGCAGGGCCTGGCAGCCAAGCCCTGTCCCACAGTCCCACCCAGGAGCAGGGCAGCCGGGGCAGCCCCAGCCCCAGGCATTGGGCACCTCCCTGGGGTCAGGGACAGGCCAAGGCTGGGCTGGAACATGGGACTCACGGCTGGGCAGGGCAGGGCTGTGGGGAGCTGGAGATTGGCTCTGCTGCAGCATCACTGGAGCAGGGTCTGATGCCCCTGGGGGGCTGACATGGGGTCCTGGGCCATGGGCAGGGAAGGGGGAGGCCCCAGGAGAGGGGGTCAGTGTTAGTAAGGCTGGTAGTGCCCTCAGGGCCCTGAAAGACACCTTACTCAGCTAGCGTGAGTTTTGTGTTCCCCCAAGGTCATGGTGCTGGTCGCAACTGGACCAGGTGTCTTTGTTAGTGTGCAAGTGCTCTTTACAGAGCATCTGTGCGTGTTTGCTAAAATGAAGTCATTATCCACTCACTGCTATATCTGTCCTGCTTAGTCATTAAATCTTCGTTGTTATGTAACTGAGTGGTATAATTCTGTTCTTCCAACTACCTCTTTAAAAATTCCTTCTGTGAAGGTCTTAACCGGAGGCTGATATTTGATCCTGTCAGCAGGAGGACCACGGTTTCCACACTAACACAACAGGAACTTTATAGGTGGACTATTGTGTGTACTCCAGCCTATAGGCTTTTATCCTGTGACATCTATAAAACTATTTAGTGGCCTGGGAAAGAGATAGATGTGCATATTACTTCCCCACTGAAGTCAAACAAAAGCCAAACACAGAAGGTTCATAAGCTTTGTAAGTTGGGTATCTAAGAATAAGTGAGTCACTGTTGCCTTTTGCTGTAGTCAGGGGAGAATGAGAGTCATATCATTAGGAGATTAAATTATTTTTCACTACTTAAACCAGCTTCTAGAAATTCCTCCTACTACTCTTTTCAGGCGCCCTAGAGTACCCTGCATGGCCTCCCACTGCCACGCCAGAAAGGTCCAGGTCTGTAGTAAGTCTAGTGCCTTATCTGTCAGTCTTGGCAGACATCTGAGATACACTAGATCATCTCAAATAGGTTTAGACATCTATGTTCACATAACTGAATAGCTCCCAGTGGTGTTGGGAAAGCGACTTAGTTGACCAAATGTTGATGTCTATTTTAGGATGAGCTGAACAGTTCTCTGTGCCTGGATTTAGTTGCTCACAGTTAGATGTTTAGTGCCATTTTTAGATGTCCTAGTGTATCTATGTGAAACTGGCAGATATGACATAAGATATGACTTGAGCTCTTCTGGAGTGACAGCTGGAGGTCAGATTAGATACTTTAAGGCATCTCAAATGGCACTAGATGCTTACGTTTAGACAACCAAATCGATCTGCTAGTTCTCACTGCGTACCAAAATTATGAAAATTGTCTTCTGGATCACTGTTTTCCTAGGCAAAGGAATGTTCTTCGTTATCTGATCTTGGAAAAAGGTCAAATAAAAGAAAGAAATATAGTCTGTGAAAGGAAAATTCCCCACCAGTAGGCTAGATGGGGAAAGAAACTGCAAAATACTTTGTGCTGGAAATTACAGGGCTCTTTAAAACAGAGAGATAAAATATACCAACAAATAAAAAACTAAATGAGTAAGATTAACTAGTAAAAATAAACAGCCAATGGAAGAGATTACTTAAAAATGTAGTAAATTCTCCAGCACTTGATGCCTTTACAGAAAGACCATTCTTACTTCTGAAAGACAGATTTGTATCTAATCAGATTTAGCTGAAGTAAAAGATGGAAGTACTGTAAAGAGTTCTATGACCTTTGCATTGACAAAGCCAGATTAGGTAATCATAAGTGATTCCTTCTGCCCATAAAAGTTCTCTGTTAATCTACTGGACAGAAAGTTATACTGTAGAAGCCTGTATCTTTAATAAAAATTCTAACCACTGTAAAATTGGATTGTTCCCCTGGGGAAAGAATAGTCTTTTTCCTGGGGGAAGTCTTGCAATGAGAAGTGTTTAATTTCACAACCTACTAAAGATACATTTTCTTTTTCAGAGGACGGGATCAGTCTGGATCATCTTACTGTGATGATACTTCTCCTTAAAGGGCCAGCAGTACTTTAATTTTAAAATTTCTAAAGCTCGTGTAATTTGTGTATTCAACAGGTTTAAATTGGCATAACTTTGTTCACACAAACTGGTGTATAGCAAATGATTAAAGAAAAATTACTCCTCTTTTTTTTAATTTAAAAGGCTTAATGGCTGGAATGTTTATAATTTCTTTTAAACATAGGCAATTTTCTGCAGCTTAATCTGAGAACCTGATTAAGTGACAGAGATTTCTGAGTGACACGAAACTCGCCTTGGCTGAAAACATAATAAGGCAGACTCTGAGTTGATAGAAGGCTTATATTAATACCTAGCCTGACTCATCCATTTTGAATTTTAAGCACTTAAAAATATGTCTTTCTTTCCAACTACTATGTGTACAAGGAAAAAAAAAGAAAGGAAAAAAAAGAAAGAAAAAATGTAGTTACCTTCTCCAACCCATAGAGAAGGGCTGTCAGTTTGTTTATACAGTCATTTACAATGCTGGTAGAAGTGCTGAAGGAAATGTCTGTGAGGCTGAAGGAAGCTGCACTACTGAAAGTGAAATACCTAGTTGGTCAATCTAAATGTAGCATTTAGTTGAGGTGCGCTTTCTATCTTTAATACAGATCTGTAAGTTTAACATACAACCTTAAATTAAGAGTGCCAACAGAAACAAGAACTGCCTTTCATTCACTAACAGACCAAAATCAAAATATCCCACAATATTTTCCAAGCACCTCAAGAAAGTGAGTTATTTTAGTCACCAACTGAAAAGGCAAACAATAGTGTTTATTGCTCAGATGAATTTCTTGAACAGAGATTATCAGACTTGGGCCAAGTATTTTCATTATCACCCAGCATTACACCACAGTCACACGTTAAAGCATGCCGTGGTGCTAGATTGTTGTACATTGAAACACACTATGTAGCCAAGGCTAGCTGTGAATTTGGAATGATGTCGCATGGCAATACTAAGTTTCAGGTCTATTCAGCAGTTGGGCTCACAGCATTCCTGTACAGTTGTGAGCTGTGGATCACCTTCTGTTATCATGTCAGCAGATTTGATCATTTCTATCTACTGTTTTTGTTCTGCTTGGAGGATTCAATGTCATAACCAGATTCAGCTACTAAACACCATAAATTCTGTTAATGTTGATCGCTTCTGATGACTTGCTCAAGTTTATGTCTTTTTGTACTGTGTGACTAAACCTGGGTGAAGTATTCCTGATTCAGGCTACTGAGTGCTGATAATCATAGAATCATAGAATCATAGAATCATACAGGTTGGAAAAGACCTCTAAGATCATCGAGTCCAACCGTCAACCCAACACCACCATGCCCACTACACCATGTCCCTAAAGGACATAAAGGAGAATAATCACTATCCTCTATCTACTGATTACACTTCTGTTGATGCAATCCAGTAAGCTGTTAGGATTCATTGCTGCCAGGACGTAAGGAACCCCAGAAGGACCTCGAAGCCTTTTCCAGCAGAGCTACTATCCAACAAGGCAATCGCCAACCTGTACCAGTAGAGGGGCTGGCACATGCAAGTGCAGGACTTCGCATTTGCTTATCGTGTAGTTCCTGTTGTCTCATTCCACTGACTTGTTTAGGTCAGTCTGGATGGCAGCCGTGCACTCTGCACGTATTGTCTGCACACACACGCATACACACATATATACCCACAGAGTTTAGAGTTGTCCACAAACTTGGCTAGGGTATAGTCTGTCTCCTCCTCCTCCAGGTCATTGGAAAAGGTATTAAACAAGATAGGACCCAAGATAGACCCCTGAGGAGCTAAGTAGAGTACAAACAATTAACCATTGTTTTACCAAAGATCTGAATTACCTTTTGTTCCTGTCTCTTTTCACAGACTGTGGAAAGATCCTAAAAGTAGCAAGGTTCCAATAGCAGGTGCTGCAATTAGATAAAGAATTTTGGATAAGATGAATTCTGCCAAATGTGAACTTTTTAATTTTATTTTTTTAATATCCTTTGGCAGGATATTAAAATATTTCCAAATATTTTATTGGGTAAGAAGAAGATAAAACAATTCCCAAATCAATCAGAAGTTGGCTATCTTTCTTCTGGATTCAGTATCCTGAAATCATTGTTCATAGGAAAGCGGTGCTCAGTAATGGAGCTATCAAGAATTCTTTCATATTTTACATTTATTTGCCAAAATGATTACATTTATGGCACACTGCCTTTGCCAAAATGCCGAACACATGCATATTCACTTCTACACTTCCCACACTGACAGCTGAGGTACCAGCTTGTACAAGTTTTTAGTGATCATCTTTGTATTAATTGATTTCTTCAGATGTTTTATCTCACACTTAATTATCTATTGCCTTTGCAGATCAACGTACTGAATTATCTGAGGCAAGTTTTCTCATAACTAACTAATTAATAAATAGCAGTCAAACGTGGGAACTGATGGTCAGTTTTGATGGTGGATATGGAAGGAACATAAGAATGACTTAGAAAAATTGGTGACAAACTTTGCTGATAAAATTATTCACAGAGTTAAGGATGGTAGTGTCTGTAATGAATTGCAGAAAGACCTCATTATATAGTGTAATTTATCAGCAAAGAAATAAGGGAAGAAACACTAGTGGATCAATATAAACTTGTGATGCAACCACATAGAGGAAACTACAATTAGCTTTTGGGCCTCCATTTCAAAAAAGTAGAACTAAAGGAGTTAAAGAGATGAGTGACAAAGTTGTTGTTGAAAGGAATAAAAGAGATTCCATTCTAGGAATAATTAAGAAGACGGCTTTTCAACCAGAAAAGAGATGAGACATTTACTTTAAAGTCCATGAAGTTATTAGTGGCATGAAAAAAGAAAGAGTGGAGAATGAATAGTCACAGTTTCTCATAAGAGAAAAAATAAGACACAGATAAAAAATCTTAGGTTCAAAGAAAACAGCACAGTATTTTGGGTAAAACAACACACACATACAAAGCAAAGTTAAGCTGTGGAACTCATTGATAAGAATGTTTTAGAAACCAAAAGTTTATACGGATTCAAAAAGCAAGTACAAAACAAGAGATGTTAGGGGGCAAAGCACTAGTTGCCATTAACAACAAAGAAATCATCTTTGTCTTGGGATGTCTTTGAGCTGCTGATTACTAGGAGGAAAACTAAGGACATATATAACTAGTTTCTTATACTTTTTCCACAGGCAAATCTGGCTACTGAATGAGAGAGGATAGTGAATTAAGTGGACCTCTGATATGATAATTTTCATGATACAGTTTCTTGACAATCCATCATACTTTTACACTATTTCTGTTCTTCTGCTTTGTTGAATTGCATGGATTAATTTACATTCATTGACAAAATTCTGTTACACTTTCCTATTGCTGTGCTTACGCTAGATAGCCTAGTCAGGGAACCTGATAAGCTGCAAAAATGCTAGCTCCTGGTTTCACATGTATAGCCAATCTTCATATTTCCTCATGGCCTTTGTACTTCTGTGTAACAGAAGCATCTTTCATAGTTTCATTCTTTTCCTGAGTGTACATTAAGCTAGGTTCTGTAAAAATCAGGACTGCTCCGTGGTGAGAGAAAGATGTTATTAAGGGATTTAAGATGTGCTATGATTAAAACTAATGCCATAGACATAAATGTTTTGTGTTGAATTTTGGGGGGTTGTTTTCTGGGGGTGTTAGTGTTGTTTGGTTTTGTGGGGTTTTTCCCCTAAGAAAAAATAAAATGTGCATCTATAATTCCGTTAGATTTTTAGACTTTCTGTCCTTTCTAGGTGTACATATTCTGTTAAGGTGTTTGGAACTATTACAAAAATTCATCTTTGTTCTTAAAATCTGTCGACTAATGACATTGAGCATTAACTTTTTTAATAAGGCAAGGACAGCTTGTATTGAATAATTAAATTATTTCTATTAAGATGTTACATTGTAATGAGAGTCTGCTGTAAGTTACAGTCTGTGTCATCCTGTTCTGCTCTTGAAGACCAGAACTCCACATTCCAAAGGGACAGATGTTTTCTGTGCCCTTTATGATACTGCTGAGACCTGATTTTTTCAGTTGGTTTGCATAAGTTTAATTAATCAGGATGTAGAAAAGAAATATATGATGATATCAAGAAATATATGATATATACAATGTTGTAATATTCTGAGTAACAGAAATGCTAGTGAGAGACCTTTTTTTTATTTCCTGTTTGTTACCATATGCTATGGGTCAAGGCTACTAAAAGGCCCTCTAACATTGGGTGTTGCAATATACTTTGGATACTGGTGCACACACAAACACAGTACTTCAGTTACATTATGCTTAGATAGATTTGCTGACTCTTTGCTTATAAGGAAGTCAATCAGTTAAAATTTTCTAAAGAAAGCTTTCTAATTCTGCATGTATGCCATGAATGAGGGATGTAATTACTGACAGGTGAGGGGGAAGGGCCAACAGTGGAAGCTAAAAGGAACATTAACTTTCCCTGTCCCCATTAACGTTGTGCGAGATGTATTCTATGTCATATGACAGGCAGTCTACTATGCTTCTGCACAGTGTTCACACCTCCTTCTTAATCAGTACTGCACCTGAACTGAACCCTGCAGTGAACAAGCCTCTGAAGTAAAAATCTGTAGTATTCAGAGTAAGTTATAAAATAGAACATTTGTTGCACTAAAAATTCCAATATTTTGTGAGGTTTTCATTCTACATAATAAACAAATTAAAATGGAATAAAAGTTTATTATAACATTCAATTAAAAATATCAAGTTTGTTTTTAAATATTTCTTGTATACATGTACATACACATTTGAGAATACCACTAAAATTGTGTTTATCATTGTATAGATGTTTTACTGAACTTAATTCAAATTGAAAATTTTCATCTGGTCAAAATGAAATTATGATATTGAAATTAGAATAGTAAAATAAAAAAAATTACTCTTTCATTTTGAAAAAAAAAGTTAGGAAAAATTAGCAGGATGCTCCTATGAAATATTTCGAACTTAACAAAATTCCTCTTGCTAATAAGAAACTGTTCCAGCTGTATTTTTTGAAAGAACACTACTTCTTTCTGCATGGCCACTAACCAAACTCAAACAGACTTTAGCACCTCCATTTATTATTGGCCTGACCAGGATATAGTCCAAGGAGTCAAGCAGCAATAAATTTGCAGCAATATATTAATATGATCTAGCACCATCTAGCTTTACTTTCAGGGCAACTCATATCAGACAAAAGTTCCTCTTTGCAAATGGGGTAGGAGTTGTTTTGCCTGAACTGATCATAGAACAGTTTCAGAAGTAAGTCTTGTGGTCACAATGAAAATTGAGAAGGAAGGTGCAACTTCCCTGCGGTCCTGTAAAAGTTTGGCTCAGGGTCTCTAAACTGCTTTTCAGTAGCAGAGAAAAATGCAAAATGTATATTCTTTTGCATCTTTTATTACTATTATTTCTTATTTAATTATTATATTTTAAGTTTCTTATAAGCATTCTGATAGTGATACAAAGGCTCTAGCACTATTGTGCTGAAATAGATATAAATAACTAAAAGTTGTTTTAGTCTTTCATATATTTTATAATGCCAAGGACAAAAGTCCTTATCTTTACTTCTGTAATCAATATAATTGACTTCAATGGGGTTAGTCATGGGAGTATGCTAATAGTTATTAAGAATATGTATTTTCTAAAGTGAAAATATTATGGCATCCCTAGATGGCCAAGAAGGGCAAGGAAGCAACCCAGGTGAGATCACACAGGATTAAGATTTGCCATACTCTGCATTGTCCCCAGCAACCCAGCCTCCTCCTGTAAAATGGAGCACCTTCTTGCCATTGTGTTGCTACAATGGAAGCTGGGACAGTGCTCAAACAATGACTCCATTAAAGAGCAATAGTGAACTTTTTGTTGGAAGGAGGAGCTCGAGTGATCAACTAGGACCTGAGCAGGTGAGAACTCTTTATGCTGGTATTGCGCGATAAAGGCCTTTTAATATCAGATCATAGCCTTTTTTTCTTCTCCTTTTCTTAATTATTTAGTGGTACCATAATATTCTAACTTCACCAACCATAGTTTGTCAGCAATCAAATATGACAACTTACAGAGTTCTGTGGATAACTAATTCAAGTAGTGAAGGTCCTTCCACCTGTATGTTTGTGTATTCTGGATCAATCACCCTTAGGAATGTTAACAGTAATCTATTTCCCAAAAATAAATTTTGTTCTCCTATTCCCATAGGAAATAAAGAAGGGGAGGGACAGGAGAATATTTTGTCTGCCAGACTTAATGCAATAGAATCTGCAGGGCCTTTGGTTATAAGAATCCAATCCAAACTGAGACTAGCCTTCCCTTTCTTGACTTTTCCTTTTTCATTATGTTTGGAGATTCTGAATTGACCTTTGCTTTTGCTTGAATTTAATTTTACATGGTTGAAGGCTAAAAGTGACTTTAGTGGAATTCAAAACGTGTTGAAGTGTGCTGATTAAGGATGCTTGGCAAGTTGTTTTTCTTATTTTTCAGGATGCTCTGAAAATGAAACAAAATCACTGAAATAATTATAAAGTTATTTTCTGAATCCTTGCACTAACTTGATAGCGGGAACACTGAGAATGTTAATGTGTTACAATTGCATTTTAGGAACCCTTAAAGCCCTCAACTCTTTGTTGGAAAAATGTAGGTTTAACTTGGATATGCTGTCATTCTTCTGGAATTTCAAAGAAAATAAAAGTCAGTGATAACACTAATGTACCCTACAGGGCTAAGTTAGAAATGTTTTTTTCAGTCTCTGCTGTAAGACTGAGATGTCTCTATATTTATCTCAATTTTATTTAACATAGTTGTTTATAATATAGAATCATAGAATCATAGAATCATAGAATTATTAAGGTTGGAAAAGACCTCTAAGATCATCGAGTCCAACCGTCAACCCAACACCACCATACCCACTACATCATGTCCCTAAGCACCTCATCTACACGTCTTTTAAATACTTCCAGGGATGGTGACTCAACCACTTCCCTGGGCAGCCTGTTCCAAGGCCTGACCACTCTTTCAGTAAAGAAATTTCTCCTAATGTCCAGCCCAAACCTCCCTTGGTGCAACTTGAGGCCATTTCCTCTCGTCCGATCGCTAGTTACTTGGCAGAAGAGACCAATACCCACCTCACTACAACCTCCTTTCAGGTAGTTGTAGAGCGCGATGAGGTCTCCCCTCAGCCTCCTCTTCTCCAGACTAAACAACCCCAGTTCCCTCAGCCGCTCCTCATAAGACTCGTGCTCCAGGCCCTTCACCAGCTTTGTTGCCCTTCTCTGGACACGCTCCAGCACCTCCATGTCCTTCTTGTAGTGAGGGGCCCAAAACTGAACACAGTATTCGAGGTGCAGCCTCACCAGTGCCAAGTACAGGGTCATGATCACTTCCCTGCTCCTGCTGGCCACACTATTTCTAATACAGGCCAGGATGCCGTTGGCCTTCTTGGCCACCTGGGCACACTGTCGGCTCATGTTCAGCTGGTTGTCAATGAGCACCCCCAGATCCTTTTCCTCTGGGCAGCTTTCCAGCCACTCTTCCCCAAGCCTGTAGCGTTGCCTGGGGTTGTTGTGGCCGAAGTGAACCTCATACAGTTGGCCTCAGCTCATCGATCCAGCCTGTGCAGGTCCCTCTGCAGAGCCTTCCTACCCTCGAGCAGATCAACACTCCCGCCCAGCTTGGTGTCGTCTATATATAAAATATAAATTTACCAATTTACCTATAGGTTCTGCTCAGAAATAAACTAAAAATATACCATTGTAAATCTATTCCTTTATGCCATCAAAATATAAATATAGTTTATACAAAAACTGTAAAATAAATAAATAAATTCCAGAGTCATGTTAATAAAGCACATTTCTATGACAAATATACTAAGACTGAGTATAATAGCAATAAAATGCTCTCTGACCAAGAAAAGACACACATATATAAGTATTTAGGATTTAAGTTCCCAATGTTGTAACTGGTCCTGTGACTCCAGGGGTTTTCCTGTGTCTTGTGAAAATTAACAGTTGGCAATACAGTAATTTCTGCATGCATAAGCACTGTTTCATGACAGAATTCAAAACGTGTTATAAAAAGATTTAAGTTAGTTTATTCTAAAAAAAATCAAGCTGTGAACTGACATATTCCTGCACACTTTCTGCAGTCAAAAAAAAAGTGATCAAATTTGCAGCAGTATTTAGAGGTAGGTTTTTTTGTTTATATAATCCAAATTTAATTCCATAGTTTTATTTTTTTAAAAAGAAAAAAAAAACATCTAAATTATGGGTTTTTAAAAATATAATAACAAATGATAGCTAATAGATTTCTAATACATTCAAAACTAATTCAGTCAGGACATACATCAAAATAATTCACATCAGATGCTGGTTTAGTATTGCTGAGCTATTTCTCCAAAGAAAGAAAATTTAAACTAAAACTCTAATGCAAATTAATCTAAAAATTTTTATTATGAAGTAATTTAAATCTTGTGTGACATAGTGGACAGTTTTCTTTCTGTACCTTTGTACTCCAAATTAGTACCTCACTACGGTCTAGGAAAAAAGATATGTTTGTAACTACTTGTTTCCTCTCTATTGATGACTTTCACTTTTTTTTTTAATTGATATCTCTTTTTTATAATTTTCTCTATACAATCACTTCCTTCATGTAAGTGGACTACTACACTTCTGCCTCCTGAACACCAGCTGTGCTTCACTGGTTTTTCTTGTTGTAAGTCCAAAGCAGAACAACCCAAAAACCATTCAGCTGACAAAAATCTGCTGTGCTGAAGCAGTAGGCCACCATCTGCATTTCTCTCCTGAACTCATTTTTAACTAATATGTTGAATAACTGAACAATTCTACCCTGTACTGGGGAGCTTATTCTCTTTTCCTTCATCTTTTCCAAACAGCTCATTTTTTTCCTTGCTATTATCTCCACAAGAGTCTAAATTCTACAGAGCTGCAGGTGACTTTTAACAGAAGTGAGGAATGGATACAATGGATAATTTAAAGCAAGATAGACCTCAGCAGAAAGGAAAAGTTGCCTGCAGAGTGAATGTATCCAAATACTAATGATGCTTTCTCTATTGGAGTTTCTGTCCTGCTCTGTTTTGAAAGATGTAGTTATTCTCTGTACTTAATTTAATTTACCATTTCTGAACTCACTGCCAGATTTCCAGATCACCAAAATTATCATCTTAACATCTGCCTTTTTCTTCCTTTATATCATTGCAGATAGGATTAAAGTTTTTATCTGGTACAGATCTTTGTTTTTTCTCTGCCTCTAACAGCTTGGTAAGAAGCTTCACACCATCCTGTTTCACATTTGCATTTGATGCCAAGTCCCTTTCTACTGATTATCTCAGCTGGAACGCCAGAGGGCCGAGAGGGAAGGGAAGGATTTAGCAGTTATGTCCTGCAAAGGAAATCATCTGTTATTCAAAAGCAGTATGTGGTGTTCCGTTCTCAGAATTGCATACAGAACTGTGCTTTTTCTCTTACCCTCTGACCTTGAAAATACCAAAGGAAATGGAAAGCTGAGAAGTTAGTGTATATGAAAGGCTACCGCTCATATATATAGAGATTTAAATGTAACTGTGATTTGAGGATGGACTTATTTTGGATCCAGGTTTTTTATTTTAAAATGTAAACTCTTTTCAACTAGTCATGATCCTTGAGTTGGCTCAAGGCTGAAAATTACAAAAATGTAAATACTGGTATTCTATAAAATGTCATGAATAATGTTTATGTAGTGGATTTTTACCACCATAAACTTTCATCTAATACAAAATATCACCCCCTAAAAAGAGACCCGTTAGAAATCCTTACAGCTAATATAAACTGAGGGGTTAAGGAAGGGTTTATATCTTTCATTATTTTTCAGCTAGGCTAGAGGGCAACTCTTCTTTTGGTCATGCTAAATAAGTTTCAAATTAAAGACAGTTTAACCTCCAATATTGGTGTGGGGGTGGAGGATACTCCAGGAAACAGGCCTGTGATAATTTTGACACTGATCAGTCAGTCAGGTGCATAGTGGTCTTGTTCTGTTCCACAATAGAGAGTTGTCCATATACATTTTATCCAGGAAGATCATGTATGCCATTAACTGTCCATCCACTATCTTCTAGATGCTTGTGGATATGCTATAGAAAGCTGTGAAATAAAGGAGCAGTTGAGGTGCTGATATCTTTTTACTACTGGTACAGTGTACATGAAACAGGTTTTAAAGATACCACTTGGGTCAGGGTTGATTTTGAAATCAGCCCCAAGACAGGAAACAATGAACTAATCTCTTCATCATCATTAAAGATTAAAACAATGATCTGAACTCTGAAGGAAAAAATGTGCCACAGTGCCCCTTGAAATTCTTCTCCCATGAAAGTCCAGACCGGTGGGTTTGTTCCAGTGTGCTAATGCTTCTTCCCTGCCAGTGTGGATAGGTTTCTATATAAGCAAGAAGGGAAAGAAGAAGCATTTGGAAGGGAGCTGGGATTAATGTGCGCTTAGGTCATAACGTGCAAAAACATGGCTAGGGAAGGACCTAACTGTGGGAGTCACAAAGTGTTTCTGGATGCTGGTATTTACTTGCATTGTTGTGGAGGTGTAAATGTTAATTTCAGAACTGACTGGCTAAAAATAAAAAAAAAAGTGCAGTGGAAGAATTATGATAACATTTTGAGGAAGATTCATGCTCTAGAGAAGATGTATGGTTGAAATTAATATCTATTTAAATATTTAAAGGTTTAAATGCAGGATAACCACACTGGATAAAGAAACATGTTTCACTGGGGCCTCTGTGGATTTGTACATGCAGCCCCACTCATTTAGATATTGAACTGCTTGTTTTACATGAGGCTAACAGGACTACAGAAAATTGTGGGTAATCAACCAGCTATGTAGATATGTAGAGGCATTGAAGCATCGCCCGTAAACTGTATTTTGTATCATTATCATTTCTATCTATTTCTTGGGGGAAAAAAAGAACCAACTGTAAATTCAGAACTCAGGACTACTTACAATTTGGGGGAAGGTTTTCCTCACTAAAATGTGAAGCTGGTGTTTTCAAGTGGATGAAGGTGTTTTGACTTTCAGAGAGCAATTCTGTTGCCTGTTCATATATGTCTAGTTCAATTTACTATATCTTAGGAGCCTGAGTCATTTACCTTGTACAGAAACAATAGAAGATTTGTATCTATGTAGTGTGGCAGTTGGAGAGCAGTCAGGATACTCATGGGTGTCTAAAATGTCTCTGGGTACCAATGTTCAGGCACCTGCATCCCACTCTCAGGTCCAGAGAGAGCCAAAAGACTGTTGGATTAAACATCATAGACTAAAACTTATTTGGGAAGCCTATAATGAGTAATAAATTGCCTCAATAGTAGTGTTCAAAAAGATATGAAGTAGACAACAGCATGTAAAAAGGCTGGGAATTTTTTGCCTCTTCATGGCTATGCAGACTGTACAAATATATAGTTTTAGGCCACATAGTAACACACGTTCTGCAACAATCAGAAGCAAAAATAATGTCATAGGGGTGGAAAGAAATGAACTCCCAGGCTGCATCTATATCTCAGACTACAAGTTCAGCATCAATTGTTTATATAAGAGAATGTTGTTTTTTAATGCGATTACATTTGATTATTCTGGTGGTTAGCTACACACATTTTCCTGTGACTTCCATGGGACTTGTCCACTTAAAGGGATTAACTTGTTCATTTCATTCATGATCCTACATTTTGCATTGCATAGCCATCTGGGACAGAGGACTTAAAGGTTTTTTGGAAAACATGAGGGTCAAGACTGTGGAAAGTCAGGTTAAATCTCTTGAAAGAAAATATCTGCCTCAACAATGTAAGGAAATTTGTGAGAGAGTTTAAAGCATAAAATGTATGACATGTATGACTTTTAAGTGCCAATGAATGATATCTGAATGGGCATTAAAATTCTACTCCTGTGACTGTCAGATCAAGGCATTGGTGTCCACATCCTTTTTACTGATTAATCATCAGATCATTCTTATTAGGAGTCATTCTATCATTCTTTTATTTATTTTTTAAAAGAGCCTTATGCAAATATGTTTTCTACAAAACAACGATCTTCTCAAGTATTTTAAAGTAATGTTGGATTTGCATCACTGGACAAATTGGGATATTCAAGCTTTGTTACAAACTGGAAATAAAATAAATCTTTATTCTTATCAGGAAGCTGTACTGTTCTATCTTAGTGCTCCAGACTCTATAGTTAATCGCAAAGAGAAAAAACTGAATATGAGACATAATGTTCTATATTACAGGAAATATGTAACATATTCAAGTGATCAAAACTGAGATCATTAATTCCCAATAAAAAATGCCAAAAAAAGTATAACCTTTGAAGAAAAGGATGGAAATTCAGAAAAGCTTCATAGTTCATGACAACATAACAGTGTAACCAAAAATGACAGTAAGAGGAAACTCTTTGAACTCTGTTTACTCTATCACCAGTCTTAAGCATAACTCACACAAAAACTGTTCATTCATTCTGACAATGTTTGGGCATCTGCTTATGCCAACATTATTACTGAAATTAAATTGATAAGCATGACTTGTATCAGAACGCAGTGTTTAAAACTGGAAAAATACTATTAAAGTATTTACCTAAATTAATTTGAAAGTAAAATAAATCCTATTTAAAGGTTTTATTCTTACTATCCATCTGCAAGAATATTTGAATGAACTAATCTGTAAATACAATATACATTACGAAAGGAAATAGAGCCATAGTTATCTGTGCAAATGTGTTCTTTCATAGATATTCATAATGAAAAAGCACATCAGCAATTCTGAAAACTCTGGGCAGGTTTAGGATTCAGCAAACAGGCAATAAATATAACACTACCTGACAACATTGAGCATTTGCACATTACGTTGAAAAAAAAAAAGAATTAATTATTTCTACAACTGATAGTTATTAAACTTAACAAAGATATGACAAAGTACATAATAATAACAGGTTCAAGTATATAAAGGTGTTCTGAGGTCTTAATTTTCTTCTTTAATCAGCTTTAGCTAGATAAATCCTAATTCCAGTGACACAACCACAAAACGCCTAATAAAACAAAATAGGCTAGGTTTTCACTCAAAATGCACATATTTTCTCCCACCTCCAGCAGAACAGTGGACATCAAGTTGTATTTCTGACTAGTCCATTTATACTTATTCCCTTTCAAGTATTTTTTGTTCTTGTTGAATCCACATCTCTAGTGCAATTCAAATTCACCTTTTTTTTCACTAATTATCCAAAGACTTTTTATATCTCACTAAAAAAACTCTACAGATCTTCCTTATATACAAGGAGATCAATGTGTATAAATGTACACATATATAGTGAAACAATACATTCTATACTGTTTATATTGTTGCACAAAGACTCACGGAAAGAGTGCTTGTTAAAAAAGAAGAAAAAAAATTGGGATACCTTACATAGGGTAATGCTTTCATTGGGAGTCAAACATCTTGAACAGGACAACCAGTAGCTGTCTGGATGGTTACCAGAGACTCTGTTGCATGATTCAGGTGACAGACCCCGAACTTTTGCCAAGTCCGTATAATCCAGCTGTCTCATGGTCCTACGTGGCCACTCCAGGGTATGCATGACCCATTTCTATTATCTTACACTGTGTACAAAACACCTGCTGTCTTATCTATGTACAAAAAGCAGTCCTACATGACCACTCCTGCATCTGCAGAAATTTCTACCGGCTATTTAAAATTATCTGCATATAGTTTAATAAATTCTACATCAGGAACTGACCTGCGGAATTCTTGGGATGACCAGATTCTCCACCCAGGATGTTAGTTAACACATATAAGGATAGAAATGGTGTCACCACTTGGCCTAAGCACGGTAGCAGCTGCCTGGGGGAGTCTCCAGGGCTGTCTGAAATTCCCACCTGGAGAGCTCCCATAACATTAGCCAAGTGCTTTGTTGAAAAGGTGGTAGGAATAGTGGTAAGAGTCAATCCTTTTATCTGAAGTTGGTCCATTGTCTCAAATCTATCCATTGCCTCATCTACGCAGAGACTAGCTGCATAGCTGCTTGGGACCACCTAAGGAATTGGGCTAAATGCACTTGGTTTACACACAGACACACAGGTACACAGCTATTATAATATTAGGACAAAAATTAATTTCATCTTTATAACACAGTTATAACTTAAATTTCATAGATCTTAGCATAATGTATTGCATGTAATTTTAGACTTATGAAGAAACATTCTAGGGAGAACTATAAGAATGAACAGAAATCTTGCACTGTTATCAATAGCAAAGTAGAAGTCAGTATTTAATACGATTAAAATCATTGTGAAGTGAATAAAAAAGATCCTGCTGGGACTGAATCTGTGTCATTTCTATATTCCCAATTTTAATTCTGACAGGATTTAAGAGATATGTCTTACCTCTTGACTTCTCTAATACTACTATACTTTGAAGCTCTCTGGAAAACAGTCATTCATTATTTAGGATAGATTAATATCTTAAATATTATTTAAAGTAGCTGCATAATATGGTGATAGTAACAAATGTTATTAATCTTTTAGAGTCAGGAGAAAAAAATCGTGCATGTATGTGAAGTTATTACAAATTTAAACTTCTCAAAAGATCTTTATTTTTCAGTGAGGGTCTTTTTCCATGGGCTTAATAGAGATCTGAACACAGGTTAAACTGAGATGTTGGAATGTCATTTGCATACCAGTGGAATGCAAACTATATGGTCTGCTTTGCTGTAAATGTTTTAAGATTCTCTGACAAGTCAAGTGTCCTGGTTTTTGCTGGGATGGAGTTGATTTTCTTCCTATTAACTGGTATAATGCTGTGTTTTGGATGTAGTGTGAGAATAATGTTGATGACACACTGATGTTTTGGTTGTTGCTAGGTATTGTTTATGCTAGTCAAGGACTTTTCATCTTCCCATGTCCTGCCAGATGTGCAGGGGGCTGGGAGGGAGCGTGGCCAGGACGGCTGGCCCAGCTGGCCAATGGGCTATTCCATACCATATGACGTCATGCTCAGCATATAAGGCTGGGTGAAGAAGAAGGAGGAGGGGCGTTCGGAGTGATGGCATTTGTCTTCCCAAGTAACCGTTACACATGATGGAGCCCTGCTTTCCTGGCGATGGCTGAACACCTGCCTGCCGATGGGAAGTGGTGAATGAATTCCTTGTTTTGCTTTGCTTGCGTGTGCGGATTTTGCTTTCCCTATTAAACTGTCTTTATCTCAACCCACGGGTTTTCTCACTTTTACCCTTCTGATTCTCTCCCCCCATCCCACCCGGCGGGGGGGGGTGAGCGAGCGGCTGCATGGTGCTCAGTGGGCGGCTGGGGTTAAACCATGACATCAAGTCAATTCAATTCCATTGTCATATTAATAGGTAGGTGATCAGGTGGGAAACAGAGAAGAGGTTTTATTCAGCTCTCTGTTAGTTTTATAAGAAATAAATGTCAAATCAGGTAGAAGTATGGTGTTGCTTTTTATATATGTATGAAATATTTTTAATCTTGCCAAGTTTGCATAATACATATGCTATTATCTGCAAGATAGGTATTACAGATTATTTTGCATCTAAAAGTTGCTTTCTTGTAGAAATATTTAAGAAAATTATTGAATGTATTTATAGGACAAAATGCAACAGTTTTTAGTGTTATAAAAAAACATAGGTGAGGAGGAAATTTTTGGTAATCAAGTCAGTTCCCTGCAACAGCAAGCATCACTTTGCATACTTCGTATTGAAACAGTAATTTTTTTTTCCTTCTTGTCTTTACTGAAAGACTTTCCCAGAACCTTACATCCTATTTCAAATCTGAATTTATGCATTTTATACTAGTTTCTCCTTGTGCCACTACAGTTCTTAAGAACAAATAACTTTTCCCCTTATGTGTTTCACCCCATGAACATTTATAAACAGTAATCATATTCATCTCAGTCTTTTTTCTGTTCAACTAAGTCAAAGGTTTATTATCTTCTCTCATAAAATAGACTCATTTATTAGCCCTCTTCACTTCCAATTTCAGTTTATTTTCATTGCATACAGATGACCAGAGAGTGTTACTTATTCCAACTTAGTCTCACCAGTAAATTGTGAAATGGCTTGAGTACTCTCTGTTGTTACTGGAAGTATCTCTGTAATTTGTCTTAGTGTTTTCTTTTTCAATGGTTGCACGTATAAGATTCCCCATCATGCTATGATCCCTGAAGGTGATTGCCTTTCTTTACCTTCCAGTTGTCTCCAGCTGACTTTTTTCTGGCTTACAAATGCTTTTTTCTTGCATTCATACTACTTTCATCTCATTTTTATTATCCATGTATTTAAGATCATAAAGTTCTTTCTGTATGAAATCCCAGATGTTGCCTCACAAATTTTAGTAACAAATATTCAAGTGCAATGTACCTGATCACATGAAATTTAGGTGAGATGAAGAAATACACCTTGTATTAAAATCCAAGAATTTAGCATTAGTCTAATTAAAATCTTAGCAGTCTAATCAAAGAATTACTAGTCCTGTTACAAGGATGTTAATGCTTCTACTCCAACATATCCAGTTATTACATCTAATTTCCAATAATTCTAAACAGAGACTTTCTAGCATTTACACCTTTCTTTGGTGTTATTCTGACCTCTACACTGCCCCTGTGTGTTCTAATTCTTTAGAGGGAAAATGGGTGAGGTTGCAGTGTCTTCTTTTCCGAGAGTAGTATGTTGTTAACATTGATGGTTTCTTCCTCCTCACACAAAGTCTGCTTGAGGTTATTTCTGTTTGTTAACATGGTCTGCTTACTTGTTCTTTCCACACGGTTTTGAAATTCCCTGTTATATCCAAACTTACTATTTTATATATGTTGAAGACTTGTTCTGTGTTTTCTTTGTTATTACTAAAACCAGTTTTATCCAGCTCCAAAGGCTGTGTTCCTTCATTGTCCAATAATTGACCATTTGTGATTTGTGCTTATATACTTGGTGCCTTTGTTCTTTCCTTGAGCTTATACTTTTGGGGGACCTGTATGTTTCACAGGTCTCCTTTGTGTCACACCCTTTACAACCTATCATATTCTTAGAAGGCATTTAATAAATTTGGTTGAACAGAATGTAGTTTTTTATGATGAAGCAAGCTGCCTACTGGATGGTGTTAAAGAGTGAGGCAGCGGCTCAGAAAAAAAAAAGCCTGATTTGAAAAAATCATTGTGTCATTCACAAAGTCTCCTCTTGTTCTTAGTTAAGAATGGAAAAAAGGGAAATAACATTTTTCTATCAAGGCTAAAATACTCTTATTAAATAAATGTGTTAATATTGTGGATCTAACCTCAGCTGATTAATTTTCAACATTTTTTTTTTATTCATCTACATCACTTTTGACCTGTTGCATCAAAGCATATGTCACCAGTGACTGTCAACTCTCCTTTTTGCAGTGTCTGAGTCTCATATATGGTCATAGAATAATCAATGGAAATTAATGTTGTGCTGAAGAAAAGTTGTTTTCTATGTATTTTCTTACTGGTCTTGGGGACTAAAAACGTATGCGTTATGCTACTTAGTAACATTTTCTATGTGGCTATGCAAGTAGGTGATATTTTTTACTTGTACTTTCATCTTTTTGATTCCTTTGTACCATGGGTTTTCATGGTCTTTGTGTTCTTTGCACTGGGTATCTAAGGAGCACTCTGTATGTTGACTTTATTGCTTGCTCACGACTACTCTTGAGTCATGCATAAGAAATGAAGTCAGTAAATGGCCATAAAGTGATCTTTCTCAGAAGTACCAGATTACATTAAAGCAGATTAGATTAAAATAGACATTTCATACATTTCTTGTCACTAAAAGATTCTTTATCAGAATTAGATGAGTCTGCTGTTTACATGGAATACTCCTATAGCAATCTTAAAAATATATGGCAATACATTATTCAATAATTGTCCAAAATTACCTGGATTGATTATAAGAATGACAATTAAATTTTATTCAATAGACTGGAGAGCAGTACAGGGTAAAAATACAACCACCACTTAGAGCTGTTATAAGACACAAAGACCAGCCAGGTACCCAACTCCTATTGAAAGTAAATGGGAACTGGTAGCATAAATTGTTTATACCTTTGAATATCTCTTTCATAAAATAGTTTGTCTCCAGTAATCAATCTTCACAAGTTTTAGTGTAAAGGAACTATTTTTATCTTAATGAAATATGGATATAATATCTTGCCTTGGTGATTCCTTGCATGTTGACAATCTTGACTAATGTTCCTCAATCCTTCTCATCCATTATTACAAGATCTAATACAAATTTTTGGGAGATATTACAGAATCAGATAGAGGGAACATAATCCTCTGTTGTCTCGTGTAGTTTTTTATTCCTGAGCAGAGGAAGTGTACACACTAGCAGATGAAGATAGTATATTCTTTCTTCCACTTTAGACTCATTTTCTGTAGATGCAAATAATCACGTTAGATCAGACACTGAAGAATTAGGAACATTAGGTTACAAGATTATATTTAATGTATGAAAAAGAATTTAAAATGTTTGATGTGTTGTTTCACAAATCAGTTTGTATTTTGCCAGTGTCTTCAAACAAAGTAACATGCTGAATAAATTTCTGATAAGAAGTCTGGAGACTCACAAAGGAAATTGTATATGAAAGTTTTTTTCCCCTTGTATTGTATACGGTAAAAATATTGTAGTGGGAAAAAAAGAAAGATGAGTCCTTGATTACTTATAAAAAATTGTTGGTTCCTAACACACAAAGTAAGCTGCTCAAGAGCAGTCCATCCATACAAACCGTGTTATTTTGTATATATTGTATTATTGTTGCATTAGTAGCAAACTCACTGTGGGGAAGGAAACACACTCATGCAAGCTAGTAATGCCTAGGACAATTTCAACTGCCTAGCATGAGTCAAGTATTGAAACTCTTCGTTATTTTTCTGAAAAAAAAGTGATGGTACTCTTATCACCTTTTCATCCAATAGGTTCATGATGACAGCTATCGTGAAGTGTATGACAGACACAGGCTCACTTTGTTCTTGAATTCAAGGACCTGAGATTGCATTTCTATTGAAATTAACTAATTATTAGTCTGAAGGTTATTCAGGAGAGAGGTATGCTCTCAATTCCTTCTGCCAAAGCTGCTCCACTATGCATAAAGTAATTAAATATTAACTTGGTTTGTGAGCATATGTAAGCGTGATTTTACAACTTGGTGGTTAGAGTACTCTTCTAAAATGGAAGAGATGTATAACCTCTTTTAATTCTAATGAGTTTTTTATTATTTAAGTATTTTGGGGGGGGAGGCAGGAAATAAATAAATAAATAAATAAATATCTTCTAATTTTAAGGCACCTACAGTACTCAGCTGTTCCAGGACTAGCCTCCACTCCTGGTTATCAAAGATTTTGGTTTTGTGGGTCCTCTATCATATCTGCCAACTTGATGTGGCATCTCGTACTTCCCCAGAGCATCTAAAACAGCACTAACCCCCAAAGTTAAGGCAAGTGAACCAAGTCTCTAATCAATACAGCCAACTGAACTTCCTGAGTTATTTGTCACACCATAAATATGCTTGGTCAGCTGAACAGTTTTCATTAACCATATTGCCTATGGGTTTTGTTTGATTGCCCTACCATAAGTGTCAAGCACTAATTAAAATGACCTAGTGTATCTGAGACATCTCCTTGGCACTGGCAGATATGATGCAGGCTCTGTGGAAACCTTTGCTCCTTGTATTCAGTTTACGTGGCAAGGTTTTTTTAGCAGGAGGGCTGCAGGGGTGGCTTCTCTAAGAAGCTGCCCCCATGTCCGACAGAGCCAGTTCCAGCTGGCTCCAAGAGGGACCCATGGCCAAAGCCGAGCCTACCAGTGACATTGGTAGCACCTTTATGACAACATATTTAAGAAGGGGTAAAAAACTGTTGCAAAACAACAGCAGTGGAGAGAAGAGTGAGAAAAGGTGAGAGAAACAGCCCTGCAGACACCAAGGTCAGTGAAGAAGGAGGGGTAGGAGGTGCTCCAGACATCGGAGCAGAGATTCCCCTGCAGCCTGTGGTGAAGCCCATGGTGAGACAGGTTCTTCCCCTCCAGCCCATGGAGGCCCATGGTGGAGCAGATATCCACCTGCCCATGGAGGACCCCACGCCAGAGCAGGTGGATGTGTCCTGAAGGAAGCTGCAGCCTGTGGAGAGCCCATGCCGGAGCAGACTCCTGGCAGAAACTGCAGCCCATGGAGAGGAGTCCACATAGGAGCAGATTTTCTGGCAGGACCTGTGGCTGCTGAGGGACCCATGCTGGAACAGTTCATGAAGGACTGTAATCTGTGGGTGGGAACCCATGCTGGAGCAGGGGAAGAGCATGAGGAGGAAGGAGCAGTAGAAACAACATGTGATGAACTGACCTCATCTCCCATTCCCCATCTCCCTGCACCACTCAAGGGGGAGGAGGTAGAAGAGTTCAGAATAAAGTTGAGCCCAGGAAGAAGGGAGGGGTGGGGGGAAGCTGTTTTATTAGATTTGTTCTTATTTTCTCATTATCCTACTCTGTTATTAATTGACAATAAATTAATCTTCCCCAGGTCGCATCTGTGTTGCCTGTGATGGTAATTGCTGAGTGATCTCCCTGTCCTTATCTTGACCCATAAGTTTCTTGTATTTTCTCCACTGTCCTCCGCTGTTGAGGAGGGGGAGTGATAGAGTGACTTGGTGAGCACCTGGTGGCCAGCCCAGGTTAACCCACCACACTCCTCTACACTAGATAGACAAGATACATAATCCAGGATATCTCAAATGACACTAAATTCCTATTCATGACAGTTGAACTAAGCCCTACATATCTATCATAAAGCATATTAAAAACTGCTCAGTTCTTGAAGTGATGAGGAGATAGTTAACTAGCTGAAACCAGATATTCTGCTGTGCGTGGGAAAGTTATAATAGCCAGACACTGAGAACACCACTGAACCCCCCTGACAACCCCTAAATGGAGTGGACTTCTTTTAAGACTGTGGAGCCATGTAGTTAAGTAATACAATATTGTCATTTTTAGTAACAGGCTACAGTCTTTGTACTGCTTTTGCAAGGCCTCAGGAATGAGGCTTGTCAGAATTCTTTGTCTGAACTTCTTTTTAAATACCTAGAACTTCATTTTTACATGGTTCATCCATAACAGAGTGTTTAACTATGGCTAATCTGTTTTATTTTTTCTTATGTTTGTATGGCAGAACCATAGTTTTGTATTTAATAGGAGAAACAAACAACTATTTTGTGCAGAATGAGACACTTATAACTCTAATGTGGTGATGTAGTACAAATACAGGTCTGTTATGATAGCAAAAGCCTTGAAAAACAGGAACACAGAATGCTGTAAAGAGGAATAGAGGAAAGAGATGGTAATGCCAGAGGCACAGGCTAGTATTGGAGACACCATGCCTTTAAACAACTCACAAATAATCAGTTAAATAATCTCATACTTAGAACTGGACAAAACACATTTCAGGGATAATCAAAAGAACAAAGAACTGTTGTCTATTATTAAACTTTTTCTGTATATTAGTACTAATTTCTTCATCTTTTCTGTTTTATTCTTTGTTCTGTAATAATTGAATCTGAAATAATAATAACTATTTGGATGAACTAGCAAGATTTCAAGCATACAAAAAATATGTTCTTGGATTTTTTTCCTGTTTGCCCACAAGATTTTCAGTGTAAGCATCAGCTGATAGGTAAAACAAACCCAGTGGTGACTCATGGACTATTAACTGACAACTAAAAGCCAAGAAAACACCCTAGGATATCACAAATGGCTATAAACATTCATATTTGTGAGCAAATGAGTCAAGGCCCTTTTGACTGTAGTATAATCTTACCTCTAGACAGATAGCTAAAGCATGCACTGTTTTCAGATACTCACAATGACTCATGCTATATTATCAATGTCAAGAAAAAGAGCTATAGTAATACTAGTTTTAAAGACTGTTAGTGCTAATTTATTTATACTGTTTTCTTTTACACAAAGTAGTTCAAACTATTAAAATCACTAGTAATGTAATTCCCATTTGCATGATTTGGGGAAACCATGTCAATTATGGAAATCAATGAACAATTTGTGATAAATTGATCCCCACGGTATCCCTGTAAGTTGACTAACACTAAATATATGTTCCAATTGATTAGATCTTAAGATGCAACCTTGGCAGGCTTAACACTTGGTAGAAAACTACATACATCAGGGAGGGTGTTTGTAGAAGTAACATTCATCAATTCATACATATACATGCATACATATATATATGCATAAAAGTTTTGTTTCTGCTTTCTCGCCTCCTTCCACCTTCTCCTAGCCATAATCTCCTCTGTAAGTCAGTACCTGAGTCAAACAGCAAAGACATTAATGGGTTCAATGGAAGTGCTGGACCTACCAGTTTTTTAAATGTTACAGGTTTGACTGCAGGCTGAGTGTTCATTATGGTTGCGCCAGAAGATTTCAAAGTGGCTGCAACATACTGCCCTGATATAACTGACTGAAAAAAAATTGTACCTATTTTGCAGAAGCTAACATTGTATTCCCTTCTTACAGGTGGAAATGATTGTATGAGTCAACAAGGCCTTAAAAAATCAGGCCTTACATTTTTCAGGACTGCCTAATTCCCAGGATCTGTAAATAAAAGACTGAATGCTTTAAGAAAGTCTCAGAGTTTTATAGTTTCAAGTGTGAAAACTATCTGATGAGAAATAAAAAAAAAAAAAGAAAGCTCACTCAATATTCTTCCTCAAGGAGGTTGCATGTATTTTCTTTTAAAATTACGAAGATTTTTATTTCAAAAAAAACCCACCAAAAAACCCCCACCCTGAAAGAGATTGAGCTTCAAAGGAATTGGAAACCGATGAGGAAATGCAGTACTCTGTATGTAAATAACCCACTCAAACATTTCTATGAATATCTCCCAGTCTACATGTAAAATAGTAGATTTTTGTTTTAACAGTGCTTTCTTTTGAAGAAGATTACTAAAAAACACCTCTCCCATCTCAACATTTTCTCATGTCATAAAGAATCTTTCTGAGTACTTCTATTAATCTTGGCAGCGGGAGAATCTAGCAAGACTGCGTACAGTATCCATTTTCTATTCAGCCTGAAAGGACATGCTTACTTGTAGTACTTTGTGCACTATTTATGGGATCATAAAACCCAACACAATAATAATGATTAATTTTTAACTGGCAAAATAAAACCATTCAATACAACTAATTTGATGCTAATCTAGATGCAAAAGTACCACAATCTAATATGGAACATATTACAATAATTGTGTTTGATTTGAAAATGTCTTTATCATAAAGCTAACCCTGGAAATCTTTCTGGAGTATTTTCATGCAGGAAATTCTTTGTCTCTTTCGAAATGGAAATGAAGCACAACTGAAGAATATCAATTCATTTTGAGAGGTACAAAATGCAATGAGAAGGAAAACTGAGATGTTTATAAAATTGCCATGGTGCATAAATGTGTGAAGTATTTCTTGGTTTGTGTTTAGAGAATTAGATTGTCCTTCAAAGTCATATCGTGTGCTTTTTTCTGTCCTCCCTTTCTCTTTCAGCTTTTTTAACTGTATGGTTATTAGTCTTGATAAATAACTAATATTAGAACATAATTTACCTTTGAAAATGAATACATTAATTTTGCAGTGCTTCCTGATATTATATTTTGAGGGCATAGTAATATTGGAAATTTCAGTATATACACCCTACTAAGGGGTTAATTTTCCTCATCATTAACCTTTTTGGTTGCCATAACTCCACTATTTCAAAGGACTTCTGGTAATGGAAAACTAGGGTGTAACAGTAGTGCTCAGTTAGCCCTCACATGGAGAAAGCAAAAGTTTATCTTTAAAAAACATATAAATCATATTGTTGTTCTATTTAAACTTTGAGAGGTTTTACATAGAGGTTATCATGGCTTAACACAAAAGCATTTTCCTGTAAAATCAGTTTAATTATGATGAATAAAGTCAACACAGTTAGGGTCTGAAGTCTAATATGAAACATATCTACTTACACACTCCTACTGAAGAGCCCCACTTGCTCTTGGCCTTGTGAATATTTGCCACTTAACCATCTTATGACTCATTACACTCGTGCATCTGTAACTGATACCTGCTCAGACTGCCAGGTTATTTATGAACCTACACAAAGTTTAAAGCAGATTATGTGCATTTATTCTTAATTGTGCATAAAACCTAATTCTAAAAGAAGGTTTTAGAAAATACATTTTTCATTGTCCAAGTGGGATGTACACAGAATTTAATTCTGTCCCAGGAAGATTCTGAGGTGAAAGTATGACATTTTTATGCTTAGAAAAGCTATGTAAGGTTATTTTTAGTTCCTTTTATGGCTCCCTCTGAGTCTTGTATGGCTTGAGTGAAGATAACTAAGGGAGCCTGGATTTTCAAGTGGAAGGATACAAAATTAGTCCCAATACTGTTTTTTAATTCTCTAACATAATTATTATGATTCAACATTTGAATTGTAGTACTGTGTAGAGTCCCCAGTCAGGGATTAGGCTAGGCATGCTGAACACATTTAAAGAAAAGACAGTCTTTCTTCCCCCAACAGGTAAAAAATGTTTTGCTCTTATTTAAGATGACCAACATAAATAATTTTTAATTTAGCAGTTGTGTTAATAATGTTAACACTCAGATACATATAGATCATTTTATGGTATCTAATTGAGAAACACAGCTTGTAGCTAAAGATGGGAAGTTGCATTTGGTTACTTTTCATTTTCCCTGTGGTCTGTCTTCTTTGCTGTGGTGCATTTCATCACATTATGGACAAAGTAGTAGAGAATCAGTCTTAAGATTTCAAGTTACTTTTCCAAATCTGTTGTTATGCACTAATTGTGCAGCCAGCTTTAAATGTTATTCTTAAAATAGGGATGAATTTGCGTTCAGGTGTGGGAGAGGAGTAGGTGTGAAGTCAGGGGATATATTTTTATTGTGCCATGTAAATGTAAACAAGGGTTTGGATTACTGTGTATAATATAAAGCAGAGGAGAAATATATCTAAATGATTTCTTAATCTCTAGTACATGGATTTATCTACCCAGAATGAGATTAAACAGGCATACACACATGAGAAGAGTGGAAATATACAGGTAGTCATTGTGGCACTGTGTAACTATATAATGCTGTGGTGGGTTGACCTTGGCCAGCTGCCAGATACCAACCCAGCTGCTCTCTCAGTCCTCCTCAACAGGACAGAGGAAGAAAATAAGACAAAAAAGCTTGTGGGCTGAGATAAAGACAGGGAGATCACTTACCAATTGTCATCACAGGCAAAACAAATTTGACATGGAGAAATTTAATTTAATTTCTTGTCAATTAAAATAGATTTAGGTGGTAAGAAACAAAAATGAAAACACTTTCCTTCCACCTCCCCCTTTTTTTCCTAGGCTCAACTTCTTCCCCGCCCCCCCCCCCCCCCCCATGTGTAGGGCTCAACTTCATTTTGGGGGGATGCAATCAGTTCGTAACAGATCCTCTCTGCTGCTCCTTCCTCCTCACACATTTCCCATGCTCAGGTGTGTGTCCTCTCCATGCACTGCAGTCCTTCAGGCAAAGCCCGCTTCAGCGTGGACTCTCCTCAGGCTGTCTGTAGGGAATGTCCACCTGCTCCAGTGTGGGATCCTCCAAGGACTGCAGTGTGTATATCTGCTCTGGTGTGGTGCTCCAGGGGCTGCAGGGGAACAACCTGCTTCACCATGGTCTTCTCCATGGGCTGCAAGGGAATCTCTGCTCTGACACCTGGAGCACCTCATTCCCCTCCTTCTCCACTGAGCTTGGGTTGTTCATCACTCTTCCGTTTTTCCTCACTCTTCTGTGCAACATTTTACCATTTCTTAAGTATATTTTCCCAGAGGTAGCACCAGCATTACTGATGAGCTCAGCTATGTCCTGCAGTGGGTCCATTGGAGACGGCTGGAACTGGGTGTGTTCAGTACAGGACAGCCTCTGCTTCTCCTCACCATGGGCAAAACCTTGCCACCTATATTCAGTGCAGGTGCATGCAACCTGTCAATTTCTTCCTGTTAGTTATCAATAACAATGATAACTACCAATATACCAATGCCTTCTTGAAGTATTATTCTGTCGGTCCTAACAGATTTTTCCCTCATCCAGTCATGCTGTCTGCTCGGTCATCTGTCTACTCTGTTTTTGACTCTGACTTTCTTCATCCTACTTCCCTTTCTCATGGAGGGATCTTCAGTGTCTCTTTGTTTCAGAAGGAATGGGAAAGGAATGGAGGTTCTCAACAAGGATGGAGAAGTTATGCACAAGATTAAGGAATGAAATATGGTAGGGAGCTTTCTTGAGCACTTAATTTTGATTGTCTGTTGTATTGGGTGTAGCAGCAAGCTGTTGATGCTTATAGGAAAATATATTTAAGAAGGGGCAAAATGCTGCACAGCAGTGTGAGTAGTGAGGAAAAAAAAAGTGTGAGAAACAACCCTGCAAACACCCAGGTCAGTGAAGAAGGAGAGAAGGAGGTGCTCTAGGCACAAGAGCGGAAATTCCCCTGAAGCCCATGGAGGAGACCATGGTGGAATGCAAGACTGCTTGAAAGTATGCTTTTTTTTTTTTTTTCTTTTTAAACTAGTGTTGCATTTGTATTGAATAAAGGCACACTGGTTTTAATTGAAGAAGAAATCCTTATCTGAGTTTTAAGATACAAATGGAGTTCTGACATCTTAAAGTAGCTAATGATCTGCCACACGGGTTGTACTTCAGCAGCTCTGTAGTCAGTATCTAATACCAAGCTGAAGTCAGTACAGAGGTTCCAACCGCTAGAAATGACTTTAGACGAGATCTTCCTAATTAGAATCGTATTCAGAGCTTCCTGTTAAACATTGTTCTTGAAACAGAGTACCATAAACATCATCTGTCTTATTTACAATGTAGTGATTTAATATTACAGCAATATGCTTTCTGTTACGAGCAACTACAAATTATATCACTCATTTTCATTGTTTTTACCTTTACTTCCTTTTCAGTTGTTTCATTTAAAGTCTATTATTTCCTTTTATATGATGGCTTACTTTTTTTTGTTGTTGTTGTTGTTGTTGTTAAGATTTTTCTATCTACTTTTCTCTCCCCTGTCCTCTTATTCTGGCTCAACTTGCAACACTAAAGATTTTACTTCTTCATTCAATTATTGGTCCTTTCCCCCTGCTTTTTTCCCAATACCCACCAGCATTTCTCACCTTCTTCTCAACACCTTGTACTTATCCTTTGATCCTTTTATTACAAATATCTTGACTGTCTTTCTACTTTTCTACTTTTTTTCTACTTTCTCACCTCCATTTGCAGCTGTATCGCACCTCTTTTCACTTGACCCATCTTATAGTTCTGTCTTCTCATTTTCTTTCTTTTTTAAATCATTCATTTGGTGTGCCAAGAGCTGACGACATGAAAGGATTAAAGCTGAAGTGCATTGGATTTTAGGAGGCTTTTTGCAGCCATCTGCTTTTCTGATAATTAATATGAAACTCTTTCCATCAACTTTCTCAGTTCTATTTCATCTCTGAATTTAGTCTTTGTATGGACTGGGTGAAAAGTAATTTAGGCCTCTATCTTCCTTTTTCATAACAAAGAGGGAGGAAGGGAAGGATAATGCTAAATCTCTCTGAGATCTTCATACTCACTTTCAGTGGAAGGATGCAGATTATTAACCCTACAGAACCTAGGGATCCATAACGAAAGTAAAGTAAAACTCTCTCCTCCCAGTATAAAACCCCTTATTCTTATAGTGCTTTTCAAGGAGAATACATTCAATAAAGTACCCTATGAATTCCTCTGTTCTTGTGTTCTTTTGTTCACCTTCAGCAGGTGCTAACTAATTATTTTTCTGTGGATGTAGAATAAAGAGGAGTCATTAACATTGCTTAGGGAGCAGTTCTGAGAGGTGAAGATTTTTTCTATATGCATGCATTCCTTTAAGAGGGTCAAATGGAGAGAAATCCATAGGGGATAACAGGAAGAAAGTCAAGGGTAAGACTTATATGGAGCTGGTTCACTAATACATAGGTTGCAACATACTCCCTACTAATTTACACTAATTTACAACATTTGATTATCTGTAATGTGCTTCAAGACCCTCATACCAATTATAATCAAGTATACATTGTCTAAATTGAAGATAGGAATGGAGTTTTACAACTTAAAGTGGTTAATGAGCTGCCTTATGGATTGTACTTGAGCAGCTATATAAAATTGTAGAACATACTAAGACAGACGTAGAACTAGACCTCCAAAATATAAATACTTCCTTTCAATCAATATTTAAACCAGCCTTTTTATTGAAACTTTCTTATGACAAATTAAAAGTTCTTTGTTTGTTTGTTATTGCTTTCATTTCTTGCTGAAATGTCTGATTTCCAGTTAAAATAGTAATTGTTAATAATTGTACACCAGAACTAGGTGCTATGAAATATCAAGACAGACTGAAGGGAAATGACACGTCAGACATGGTCTAGGGAGACATCTCAGGAGCTGGATATCCATCGATTCCTGAGAAATAGAGAGTTTTTTTCTCTGTTGCCTTGACACTTCTGTAGTTGTTTGCTTCCAAAGAATGCAAAAGCTATAAAATACATAACAAAGCTTTATGGCTTTCTGGGTATCACTTTTATGGGAATGCATATAAATTGCATATAGGAAAGATTTAAAAAAACCCCAAAATCCCAGGTGCATATACTTAGATAAATAAAATCATTTAAACTAACTACATAGGATCTAACTAACCCCACAAAACTAACCTAAAACCCCCAAAAGGCTATGGGCTGCATTCTTTTCTGCCTTTTATCCTGAACACTTCTATGCCACAGTGCTAAGTAGGAGCAAAAACCTATTAAATCAAAAAAGCAGTATTCTGAATGAATTTTACATCCTCTTTGCCTAAATTAAAATGAATTAAGATCTGCATAGTAATAGAAAAGATTTTATTACTTGACTCTTTTTCTTATTTTTCATATAGAAGAAATAATGAAATCATAAGTTACATAACCAGTTACAGAAACTACAAGTGACCAAATTAGCTGGTGGTTAAGCAAATGTGGTAGATCTTCCATGTTACCTCTTCATAAACATCATAGTAATAGCAATAATATTATAATATGATATTAAAAAGCAGCAGGGGTTAGTTCCCATAGACTTTCCCTGTGTTCTGGTGCACTTGACTCTTAATTTTCTTGCACTTTACTGTACGGTTATTTGTCCTTGAAAGCATTCTCTCTGAATATAAAGGAAGCTTAAGTCCTTACCTAGTCAACACTAGATTTGAAAATTGTCCAAGAGGAGTGTTACTTGCTGTCGTGGTTTAACCTGGCAGGCAGCCAAATACCACGCAGCTGCTCGCTCACTCCCCTCACCCCCAGCGGGGCAGGGAGAGAATCAGAAGGGTGAGAGTGAGAAAAAACCTCATGGGTTGAGATAAAGATAGTTTAATAGGACAGAAAAGAGAAAATAATAATAATAATAATAAAATACACAAAATGAGTGATGCACAATGCAATTGTTCACCACCCACGCTAACCGATAACCAAGTAGCAATCAGTACTTCCTGGATGATGCCTACCATTCATATACCGAACATGACGTCACATGGTATGGAATACCCCGTTGGCCAGCTGGGCTAGCTGTCCTGGCTGTGTTCCCTCCTCCCAGTCTAGCTTGGTAGCTTCCTGGAGGGTGGTTGTCCTTGACAAGATACTTAGCAACAACTGAAAACATCAGTGCGTTACCAACATTATTCTCATACTAAATCCAAAACACAGCACTAGGAAGAAATTTAACTCTATCCCAGCTGAAAGCAGGACACTTGCAGCATACTTGAGAAGAAGTTTCCTTACTAGCAATACTATTTTGCCTCTGGTATATTCCTGGGAGCATTGTGGGAGAAAAGTAGTTTATAGACCACACAGGAAACCCAAAACCTAGAAGTCCTTACAGACTCCTCTACTACACCTGAATGACTGGATTCGGGAATACATTCAATTGTCCTAACAGATATTCCCATCACCCTGCCTTATCATCATGCATGAGTTCCCACATGCTGTCATTCACAACATTTCTCTTAAAAGTCTCTGACATAGGCAAGATACTCTGCTTCTCACCTATTCAGCTTTGATATTGCCTAATGAGAAGAGAACATTGAGTACAGAGTTGCAAAGTGACTCAGGTCTGCCTAACAGTCACCTGTATTGCAATTGTTTATCACAATTACACTTTCTCACTATACCTCACTCCTTACTTGCTCAGGTCACTTATACCTCCCAATATCTGAGGCCAGAATAGCCAAGAGTAGAATTTGTGGATAGACTGTGGTGCTGCCCAGAACTGAAGTGTTAGGTGATGCACACAGATACACATCTGGGCAGAAGCTTAATAGGAGTGGGTTTTACAAACCTGGGAAACATTCCTTTGGTTGCAAATTCCATGCCATTGTGGGATTCATTTTTAGGCCCTGAACTGCAGTGCTAGCACATCACATGGGGAAGATGAAATGTTGTCAGATTCATGTGGCTCATTCAGACGTTCATGGCTTCCAGTCTGTGCACTGACCAACCTCTTCTCTGAGTACTTGTTAGAAAACACAGTTCAGAGCATTCAAGGTATTTTCACAGTGTTGAGATTGCACAGTGTCAGCTTGCAGAATCCTGTTCAACCCTTCCTACTGTTTCTGACCCATTTTTCATTGCCATCACCTCCATCCCTGCCCCAGGTCTGTCTGCACACAAGCAATAAACAGATGTCTAGAGTACTTTTACAGCTATTTTGGAACAATGGGTTTATTGTTAATTTTCCTTCCATACAACACTACTTTTATAAGCCAGAACTGTTTCTTTTCATGCAGCTGCAATTTGCAATTAGCAAACGAGCATTTGCCTGGAGGTTGCAAAGGGGAAAAAAAAAAAAAAAGGAAAGCTGCCTGACTGCTACCTGTGGCACTACCTACTCTTCTACCCACTTCTCCCTTCTTAACAGGCAGTTATACCCTCTCCAGGGAGGAAACAGAAAGGCTGATTGCCCAGAGATCTAGACCCTTGCCTGATCCAGACCCTTTCCTTGTTGTGCCTAAGGATGGCTCATAAAATGGTATATTCTGGGCAAATTCCCTCCAGATATTTGCCTCACTAAGGCAGTCCTCTAGAGTAATCTGACAGATCAGAATAAATGGGAACAATGACAAAAGCTGTTTTGGGAATAAGTAATTTTTTTTAGGTAGAGAACTTCTGATTTCAATAACTCTTTTAAGAGTTATTTCTGGAAATAACTCTTAAAAGCTTTTCTTTTTTTTTCATATTTAGAAATACTTGCTTTCATCCTGTTATATTTATTTAAAAAAAAAAAAAAAGAAAAGAAAAGAGATTTCAGCCTGGCCAAAGAAATAAATATTTTCTAGAAAAAAAGTACTGGTGTCTTGATTTGATTTGATTCAGAAACTCTAAGTGTGAGAAGTCAATTCTGTTGAAAATTAATTCAACCTTAAATGATGTGCCTGCAGAATACTGTTCTTAAATGTACTACTAATTTATCCCCAATTTAGTACCTAACCACCTTTAATGTCTTGACATGTCTCCATAGATATTTTAAAATTGCTGCTGATTTTAGTGTTTTATTTTGAATATTATCATATGTGACTTTCTGTATTGCTCCAGAAATGAATAGTGTAATTTTTTTGGTATCTGTATAACCACAGCACTTCCCTTTTGCTCTGTGAGGTTCCTTAGCATCATATGTTTCCTAGATATTTTGAAGAGAAAAGTAAACAAACTGAATCCTCGTCTTACTGGTTGTGGAAAAAAACTAAATACTTTTCTTGCCACAGCCAGTTTCTCAATAACGCCAGAAAACACCTTTCCAAAGGGCAGTCTGGAGACAAAGCTATACTCAAAATCTTGCTACAGGCCAAAGGGAACGTGCAACTTAGATGGAGCCATGATTTTTTGTTAGCCTGTTTAGTGTTTAAGAAGTATAATATTCAAAATTGTCTAATTAATACAGGAAGAGCCTTATTCATTGTCCTGGTTTCGGCTGGGATAGGGTTAAATTTCTTCCTAGTGCTGTGTTTTGGATTTAGTATGAGGAGAATGTTGATAACACACTGATGTTTTCAGTTGTTGCTAAGTGCCCTCCTAGTCCAAGGACAGCTCCCGTGCCCACTGACTGAGCTAGGTACACAAGATGGGAGGGAACATAATCAGGACAGCCAGCCCAGCTGGCTAATGGGGTATTCCATACCATGTGACGTCATGCTCAGTATATGAAGGGTAGGCGTGATCCAGGAAGTACCGATCGCTACTTGGTTATTGGTCAGCGTGGGTGGTGAGCAATTGCGTTGTGCATCACTCATTTTGTATATTTTATCATTATCATTATTATTTTCCCTTTTTTTTTTCCCCTGTTCTATTAAACTGTCTTTGTCTCAACCCACGAGTTTTTCTCACTGTTACCCTTCCGATTCTCTCCCCGTCCCGCTGGGGGT
This sequence comes from Calonectris borealis, assembly GCF_964195595.1. NCBI lineage: Eukaryota > Metazoa > Chordata > Aves > Procellariiformes > Procellariidae > Calonectris > Calonectris borealis. Next base: position 179,601,984 of record NC_134312.1, read on the forward strand.
GGGGGGAGTGAGTGAGCGGCTGCGTGGTATTTGGCTGCCTGCCAGGTTAAACCATGACATTCATAAATTGTTATACAAAATAATTGTTCATAGTGATTACCCTTTTTTCTGTATTATGCTTACCCTTTCAATGTCACTCTGGATCCTAAAACTGGCTGGATCCTCCAGTGCACCTCAAGCAGGATGAGGGTGTGAGTAATGACAAGTTTACAGCACCTTGAGGTCTTCCCTGAGGAGAATATGATGTTCACAAGGTTGGGGAGGGATTTGTTTCTTCCTTCTCAGCAGTGGCATCAGCTTGAATGTATTTTCACATTTTTTTGTATCACACTCTCGTTTCTTCTCATGTGCTCCTAGCTGAAGTTTAGGAAATGTTCAACAGAGTCTCCCATCCTCAGCTGGCACAAGAGTCTCTTGGTTTTTGCACAATGACCACTTTTATGCGTGAGACCTTTACCAATTGTGGTGTTCCCAGGGCTTCAGCTGCAAGAAGTGATGCAATAGTCACTGGATCACCAGGAAATTTTTACAATAAGTTAAAATTAGCTCAGATCAAGCCAAAGCCAGAAAGTCCTGACACCCTGCAATACCCGCATCCTTGTACTAGTAAAGGCAAAGATCATCTTTACTGGACTGCACTGATAGTTCTGAGGACTCCACTCCAGCTGAAGTACTCTTCATAAGGTACAATTTATCCAAAGAGTATATATCACCAGTTATATATAAGCAGGATATTACTCATCACTTTCATTCGTTTGTGAGTGTGTTGCACTTTTATGAAGGAACTAAGAGACTGCTCCCTGCTTTTTAAAGTAGAGGTATTGCTCTGATAGAGCTTCACTGACCATTTTGAAAATGCACACAAACTTGCAGAATAGATTTCTTTTGTCAATGGAAATCAATCTTGGCACCTTTCTAATACTCAGATATCAGCAGACATACAGCATTCACTTCCAGGTGTCACACTGCATAAGGAAAACATTCTTCTAGAAAACTTACATTAAACTTTTTTCACTGTCTGTAGTGGGGTTTATTTCCTTTCTTTTTCTCTTCTAATCTGAGAATCTAACTAACTAACTAACTAACTGTTTTGACATATAAAATATTGCTTCCTGGAACAATACCTTAGGAATGACTTTTGAGCTCAATCAAAAGATTTTAGTTTTTTAGTTGAAACTGGTATTTGCCCAGGATCAGGAGGTAAATATGTATATAAGCCATTTCTTCCTTGTAGTGAGCACGGGCCAGAAATAGGGCCAATCCTCTCCCCAGCATCCATGTTAAATTATACCATGGTTTCCAAGAGTTCTTTCCCAGCTTCTGGGAACAGCTAGGATGCTCCAAGTGTTTTTCACAATGATTGTTCTTTATATGGGGTAAGCTAAGAACGGATGATGACAGCAGGAAGACTGAGTGCATGTTCTGAGTGTGTGTGCTCATTTTTTAAAGAAGCTTTTTAGGCATTTTAGATGCATGAGAAGTCAATCAAAGCTGTAGACATCAGATTCTTTGTCTTAAAATTCAAAGGAAAAAGTAAATGGCTGAAGAGTTGTCATGAAGAAAACAAGTTACAGAATGAGTAGGTTGTACAGAAAGATGGCTTTCCCCTCAGATAATCTGTTAACAGTGGTCCAAGTTAAATTAGCCATCTCATTCACTCTGAGGCAATTGGATGATGATTGTAGACTGCTTGGCTTTGTTTATGGATTGCTGTCAGCCATTATGCAGAGTTTTGAGAGAGTGATGTAATGCCTGTTTAAGTTGTGAATGTTAGTATTTAACTAAAGAAGTCTTTGCTGATCAGACCTGCAGATACCCTTGGTAACAAATGATTTTGCCTGTCATTCTGTCCCAGTACATGTCCTGGCTGCTCCGGCTTGGTTGCAAAGACTAGTTTTAACCCAGAAGTAATAGTCTCTTAAGTTATTTGCAACACTCCATAACACATTGTTTGGCATCTGTTAACCTTCCCACGTTATTAAAGTAGGTTATTGTACGTTACTGTAGCTTAAATAAATATGCCACATTACAAAGAAAAATCTGCACTTAGATTAAAACAGTAAAGCTATGTTTGCTATAGAATTACAAAATATAGTCCTAAAACGTTGTGGGGAAAAAAGCATCCACATAGTGGGGTTACTCCAGGGATGAATACAAGTCTTTCCTTACATGATCATCACCATGTGAATGTAATGAAGGCACTGTTGAGGGACCTCATTAAGAGTGGTATTTTTTCTTTCAGCATTATGTGAGGAACTTTAAAACTGCATTATAAAATGGAGAATCAACCCTTTCATACACTTTGTGGGCTAAGGCAATCCAATAAGTGGGAACAGCTGTGACTTTAATCACATAAGAAATAAACCCTTCCATTATGCCCTGCTGAATGCAGATACAGAATGCAATAACACAACACCAAAAGGCAGGAGGCAATCAGTGGGGTATTTATTTCCTTTTTTTGTTACATGATCTGCTAATTTCTGTTAAAGTAATGTTCAATTTTTTAAAAATTTATTGTTGATTTAGATGCAGATAAGATTCATCAGCAAAATTCTAGTGGGTATTTTTAAGGCATATAAAGGTTAATGTCTTACTCTTCAACAGACTTTTAGAACCTATCTTGCCTTTTAACACTTTATACATTAATTTAATCATTTTCCATACCCAAATTTGTATTTTGTCAGTTACAATACTTGTGCAGAAAAATCACTTGGAACTATAATATGTTCCGCAGATTTCTTAATTTCCAAGCCATGAGTAAGAAAATAAACCTTTCTTTCATAAAGTTATCAAAAAGGAGATAAAATATTTACCTGTACAAAGCCCAAGTACACAAGTATTTTATTTTTTACAGATATGAAAGACCAGTGTTGCTGCATTTAGTGAGTCTTTTTACATAAGTAAAATTTGTAAATTAAGGCCCATAGCCATAAATGATGGAATTGCTCTGTGTAATGGGGAAAAATTAAAAATATCTTTCTTTTAAAGCGAGAAAAACCATGGCATAATGGAAATTGAGTTTGTGGGGATGGTAGAAAATTAAAGAAGGAAGTATTATGTGCTAAGAGGAAACTGTATATTTTATAATTAACCACAATGCTTAGTAATTTGTATTGCATTTCTTTTGTAGTGCAGACCTCTAAAATGCTTTGCTTCTGTAATTGCACGTATGCTAAGTCTTAAAAATGAGGAAAGGAAGGCATAGAGACACAGGCAGTGGCATTCATCCCAACTAACTTTAGATTGCTGTATCTGAGCTAGTTATCTTGGGGGTTTGGTATAGATAGATTCTCTTTATAGTCTGTCTTCAGTGCAGCACTAATGTTAAAGTTAGGTACCTCAGGTTTAATCTTTTTCTAAAACATCTGAAGATGTCTTAATTTGGTCAGGCAAATTGAGTTCTAAAGCAGTTTATTTCTCTCAGTTTACGGAAAGTGAACCCATGGAATCTAACTCAGGTAAATCCCACCTTCAGTGATTTTTATCAGCATCAGAAAGTAAGTCTCTGGCAGTGCTAGGAAGAAACTTTCTAACTTAGTAATTTATGTCCAGTGCGAAATTTTAAGTAGGACATTGTACTGGAAAATGAGATTAGAGTGATGAGGAATTACATAAATGTATCAAATATGTTTGGCCATCTCAGAGCTTTTACATGAATTAAGCCTGTTCTGTTACCCAACAGAATTTAAATTTTAAAGAAAGATGATGGAAAAAATGAAGTCCCTTCTGTCTGAGAAAGACCATTACTCATTTTTAATGAGTTTTACACCTTGCAGATTAATTGACAATGCCTATTTCAAACATATGAATTAACAATAAAAGCTTGAAGTGGTTTAACTACATAGGAATAACAACGGCCAGAAATAATCAAAAGAAAAGATCCATCAGCTAAAAGAAGTTCATGACATTTTCTCAAGCTTGAACAGACTTTTGTCAAACTGCAGAAGGTTTCTGATCAATGATGGGTCTGCAAGACAGACTCTGGACAGCTATGCCAGGAGAAGCAAGTCAATGGGGATGAGATTGTGAAAGCTCTGGGAGGTCCGGTTCTGACAAGGGTGGGCTGAATAATAGGTGTTTCAAGGAACAGAAGCTACTGATGTTTGAAAAAATGTGGAGAGGCCACAGTAGAGCACATAATGGGAACATACATGATTGAGTGAGATTAATTTAATTTGGTTTCAAACACTTGCAGTATGCGTGTCTGCTTCTGAGCAAGATTTCCTTCATGTGTGCTGATGAGCAACAGATACTTTTAGGGAATATTTTACCTGACCTACCTTAGAATGAAATTAATTGTTCCCTGGAGTATCATTAACGGTAAAGAGAGGCTGGCATGAGTAATTTGAGTATGGATGCCTTTGTTATACATGTTTAATTTTGGCAACATGTATCCAAACCACCAGTTTCCTCATTTGATAAAGTGTGAATAAAGAATTTTCATCACCATAACAAGGCCCAAAAGACATCTCTAAAGTAAATTTTAGCCATCATGATTTAAAAAGTCTTGCACATCAAAGGACATCCTCAGAAGATGTCCTTCAAATATCTTTATAGAGAGAGTACATAAAATTCACATATCAGCCTGACTGATATCCAGATAGTTTTCTTCTACTGTTTTCAAAAGCTTGAGCTGTACAGACCTCATTTTCCTTCGGATCTCATTTCTTCCTTTCAATAACTTTTGCCTATTCAGATAACAGAAATAGTTGTCCTTCTTCCAAATCCTTGGATATTTGACCTGCTTGAAGATTTGTATCTCCTTACTTTACATTCGTCTTTCCATGTCCTTCTGGGTTTGTGCTTAGGGATGAATTACTTGCTTCAGTATTTAATGAAAATGTGAACTATATAAATCAAAGTGTATAGCTCCCTTGTGTCCTTACTTACAGCTTTAGGCCATTCATATACAGTCGCTATTTAATTGTCAATTTTCCATTCCTGCTAGTCCATCTCATAGTATTTTCATTTTTTTACTGAGAGGAGAGAGTTGGACACTAAGTATATCAGTGATAAACAGTGTAAAATTTTCTAAACTCTTTTAACAAATATTTTCAATAAGACTGATTACTTTTAATGATTTTGTTGTTGTTGAAGAAATACTTTGTTAAATATATGGAAATAAGGAATCCAATAAGGATTTCTGAAGTAAAATTTGTTCTACAATTTACCAGTTGATAAGTTTTTTTTTTTTTCCATGTCAAATGACACCACTTTTTTGCTGCATGCTAGATATCTACAGTGCTTTCAAATAATTTGCTGTTCACTAAGGAAATTTCTCTGAGTAGTTAGGAGTACTCTTTTTTTAAAGTTTTGTAGTAAATCTCTCCATCATTTACCAGCAGTCCTGGTTAACTGGGGAGGTCCCGGACGACTGGAGGCTTGCCAATGTGACGCCTATCTACAAGAAGGGCCTGAAGGAGGATCCGGGGAACTACAGGCCTGTCAGCCTGACCTCGGTGCCGGGGAAAATTATGGAGCGGTTCGTTTTGAGGGCGCTCATGAGCCCTGTCCGGGACAACCAGGGGATCAGGCCCAGCCAGCACGGCTTCATGGAAGGCAGGTCCTGCTTGACCAACCTGATCTCCTTCTATGACCAGGTGACCTGCCTAGTAGATGAGGGAAAGGCAGTGGATGTGGTCTACCTGGACTTCAGTAAGGCATTTGACACTGTCTCCCGTGGCATTCTCCTAGAGAAGCTGGCGGCTCACGGCCTAGACAGATACACTCTTCACTGGGTAAAAAACTGACTGGATAGCCGAGCCCAGAGAGTTGTGGTGAACGGAGTATTAAATGCAGTTGGTGGCTGGTCACGAGCGGTGTTCCCCAGGGCTCAGTACTGGGGCCGGTCCTGTTCAATATCTTTATCAATGATCTGGACGATGGGATCGAGTGCTCCCTCAGTAAGTTTGCAGACGACACAAAGTTGGGTGGGAGTGTTGATCTCCTTGAGGGTAGGAAGGCTCTGCAGAGGGACCTGGACAGGCTGGATCAATGGGCTGAGGCCAACTGTATGAGGTTTAACAAGGCCAAGTGCCGGGTCCTGCACTTCGGCCACAACAACCCCAGGCAACGTTACAGGCTTGGGGAAGAGTGGCTGGAAAGCTGCCCGGAGGAAAAGGACCTGGGGGTGCTGGTTGACAGCCGGCTGAACATGAGCCGGCAGTGTGCCCAGGTGGCCAAGAAGGCCAACGGCATCCTGGCCTGTATCAGAAATAATGTGGCCAGGAGAACTAGGGAGGTGATCATGCCCCTGTACTCGGCACTGGTGAGACCGCACCTCGAATACTGTGTTCAGTTTTGGGCCCCTCACTACAAGAAAGACATGGAGGTGCTGGAGCGTGTCCAGAGAAGGGCAACAAAGCTGGTGAAGGGCCTGGAGCACAAGTCTTATAAGGAACAGCTGAGGGAACTGGGGTTGTTTAGCCTGGAGAAGAGGAGGCTGAGGGGAGACCTCATCGCGCTCTACAACTACCTGAAAAGAGGTTGTAGCGAGGTGGGTGTTAGTCTCTTCTCCCAAGTAACTAGCGATAGGACGAGAGGAAATGGCCTCAAGTTGCGCCAAGGGAGGTTTAGATTGGACATTAGGAGAAACTTCTTTACTTAAAGAGTGGTCAGGCCTTGGAACAGGCTGCCCAGGGAAGTGGTTGAGTCACCATCCCTGGAAGTATTTAAAAGACGTGTAGATGAGGTGCTTAGGGACATGGTTTAGTGGGCATGGTGGTGTTGGGTTGACGGTTGGACTCGATGATCTTAGAGGTCTTTTCCAACCTTAATGATTCTATGATTCTATGATTCTATGAAATAAAATAAAGGTTCTGTAAATGTCTGTTGTTTTCTCCCTATATTTTTTTTTCTATGACAGAAAACTTGAATGGCAGTTATCCATTTCTGTTTTCTCAATTTGTATGAGCACACATTTGCAGTAGCAGTTTATGCCTCAGTCTATGCATAAGCATAATGAGAAATGGTGCCTGCCTTTCCACAATGCCATATCTTTCCTCCAGTTTCTTAGAACTAGCATGTAGGATCATGACAAAGCAATGCTGCAGGACCAGGGATGTATGAGTTCTAAGTGATGCTTAGGGGAGCAGGAGATAGCAGCCATGCAACGCAAGTGGGATGTCCTCTTTCTTGTAAATTTCTTCAGTAAATTTGAAGCAACACAAGGTCTTTGAGTAAACACTACAGCTCTAAATAAATTGAGTTGGATATCTAGAAAAAAAGATGAAGGTGCTGACTACCTTTTTACTGAACAAGATAGTTGAAATGGAAAAACGTCCAACCTTTCTACTATCCAGTCACTAAATACCCGTGTTATAAGACCACAGGAGCCTCATGCTAGAAATGAGTCTTCCAAATGACATGACTGACCCTTAGCATTTTAAAGTCAGCATGTCTCCGCTGACTCCAAGGGAAATACAGAGATTTACTAAAGATGAGATTTTTCAGATGTTAACTGTTTCACTCTGGAAAAGGTAGAATGTACCTATCACAGGAAAGGCTATAAATTCCAGCAAACTTTGGCAGACACGACAACTATGTGGAGTATTATCTTTACTATGAACATATATGCAGAAGTTCAGTCATAAAGACTATTAGTTTTCCAGAGTTTTCTTCTTCATTGCCAAAAAGCCTCTGTATGAAAAGCATGAAACAAACTGTTAATGGCACAACTATGACAGGATCTTAAGGTTCTTGGTCAGGTGCCATATTCAACTGACAAAACTCTCTCTGATCTTCCTTCTGTGTAGACAGTATTGTGAACTATAAAGGATCACATGAGTGTTTGCTGTATATTGTCAATTAGCCATATTTTTTCCTGATACAAAAGGGATGTATCAAGTTCAAAAGAGCATAATACTGAGTATACAGACTGATGCTGTTAGGGAATAAAGAATTAATGAATCTGTAGATGTTTCCAAGCCAGTTTCCTTGATGGAGGAAGGGAAACAGCTATGTGGAGGCTACAATTCTCCATTCTGGCATATAAAAGTAGTGGGATACTTTAGATGTAAATAATCTTGCCAAACTTAGATATCTGCAACATAGATATCTAGAGCTGACCCTGTAAGGCTACCTTCAAGATTAATGGAGAGAAATAGGTACCCTTAAAGGACAGTTCATCTATTCTAATTTAGAACACTACTCAGGCTGAGTCCTTCTCCAAAAATGCCTTTCTCTCTACTGATTATAAAAGGGAATAGTACTTAGAAATATGTACTAAGATATGTTCCTACAACCTACCTACATTGCATCACTATCCTTAATTAGTCATGAACTCAAATAAATATGAAGGTTAAATTTCTTTTAACAAAGTTATACACAGAAGTTTGAGATTACAAAAACTGTGAAGTGTAAATGGTTTAACCCGGCAGGCAGCCAAACACCACACAGCCGCTTGCTCATTCCCCCCGCCCCCCCCCCACCTACCTCAATGATATGGGGGAGAGAACTGAAAAAAAAAAAAGTAAAATTCATGGATAGAGATAAAGACAGTTTAATAGAACAGAAAAGGAAAGGAAAATAATAATAATAATAATAATAATAATAATAATAATAATAACAACAACAACAACAATAATAGTGATGGTAGAATATACAAAATGAGTGATGCAACAATGCAATTGCTCACCACCCACCGACCGATACCCAAGCAGTGATCACTACTTCCTGGAACACGTCTCCTATTTATATACTGAGCATGACATCATATGGTATGGAATAACCTGTTGGCCAGTTAGGTTAGCTGTTCTGGCTATGCTCCCTCCCAGCTTCTTGTGCACCTGGCAGGGAAGCTGAAAAGTCCTTGACTCGTAGGGTACTTAGTAACAACTAAAAACATCAGTGTGTTATCAACATTCTTCTCATATTAAATCCAAAAGACAGCACTAGGAAGAAATTTAACTCTATCCCAGCCATAACCAGGACAAAGACTAATAACAAAAAAGGAGAACGATTTGCTGTTGAATTATGTTCTCTGTTATTGTACATCAATTAACTTCTTTTGAGTTAAATGAATTTTACTAGTTTAAATTAACTCAAGAGCTACAGATAATCAAATCAAAATTAAAAAATCTTAAAATATTTATTTGTTTGGGAATTTGTGTCTGGTTTTGTTTTTTGGGGTTTTTTTTTTTGTGTATTTTTTTTTAAAGGACAGAATGTTCCCAATCTTGAGTTACAGATTTTCCTTCAGGATGAAGAAATGCATAGTCCATAAATGAAGTTCTGCTGCCACTAACTAAGGAGTGAAAGAAAAAATGCAAGCCATCATTAGAACTCATTGGATAGAAGCCAATTCAATACATTTAATTTTAGGTAACAATTAAAGAAGTAGTAATTATTGCTAATTAAGGTATACATAAAAGAAATCATATACTACACTTCAAAGTAACCAAACAGCTTACTTTTCAATCATTTAATCATAAACAATAGAATTTTTCAAAATAATTAAAACACAGCATTAGACCCACTCTTCAGCCAGCATAAATTTTATTATCTTTGTGCCAATCTAGGAAGCTAGCTGAAGGACTAGACTAATCCTATCAATATTCATAATTTACATCCCTGCTTTCTCTTATAACATTATTTATAATCTTTTAAAATTCCTGTTTCTCCTGACACTTTTAAGATAGTCAGTAAGTAATCTCTCTGTAGCGTAGCGAGCAAATGCTTCTCATTTTCAGCTGATGGATTTCTTTACTTTTCTTATGGCTGGATCAGAATTTTTACATATATGTCATTTCATTGGAGTAAGGCAGTGTTATTTTTTCCCTTTTTTGTTCTGGTGTTTGACATAATGTCAGAGGTTTCCAATAAATATAAAAAATAGCTACCTATTACCAAACTTTATTCTGAAGTACTTACTAGGTTTCAATTAATGACAATTTTACCACAGAATACTTTCTAGTTACTGTTCAGATGCTAGCTATGTAAACAAAGAGTTTTTCTTTGACTTCACAATTCGTATAGAGCAAAGCTGTAAAATTCCTGTGGAGAGGAAGTGATAGGCTTGAGTCTGAAAAATAACATGTATCTAGCAGCATGTTTCTGACTGTTAGCTGGTTTAACTGTGTATATTTAACTGTGTATGTTTAAGTGATTCTTCTGGGTGAATGTGTTTATTTCTGTAAACATCTTGTCCTTTCCCATGGCCAGATTTGACTCATCCTAGATAACATCATCTCAATGGACTTATATAACAGAAGAAGATGCCATCCAAAGTGAATAATAGTCTCAGAAGTTGTCCCTAAACAGTCAGTTTGAACACAATTCCAAGTACTTTATTCATGGTAACAGCGTTTCTTCTCTAGTGAACTACTGCTTTATTTAGGTACAGTGTCAGTATCATATCATTTGAGTCATTGTGATTTTAGATGGATGGTGATTCCTGGTATTACATGAATAAAAATCTAACTTTGCTTCAGAGAATTAAGATCCCAAATGTCTGATGTTTTAGAGAAAAATTAGGATTCTTTCTTTTGTAAAATAGTCTTTGTTGTAGCTGGAATTAAAGAAAATGTTTATTAAGCTCCAGACATATGGCACAGATTAGAAAACTTCTAGGATAGAGCTCCGATTGGTAGGTTAATATTCTAACGTGATAGATTAATCAATGTAAACCACATAGCTCAGTTGAAACCATTGTTCTAAATTGCCAATTTCATCTTCATCCAGCAGAGAAAATGCCAACCTTTCTCTTCGCAGTAAAATCTTCTTGTTATAACAATGAAGCAACTCCAGAGTTACTGTTATTTTGAAACATCTGGTAACTACAAGATGTAGCTCCTGTGAGATAATCACATCCCTGTAAAATTAGAAGAACTTACTGAACTTTGTAATACCCCCATGTTTTGTAATACCCCTGAGTGTAGTTGGCTCATAATTCCGTAATCACTTTGCCTCTGCACCAGAAATGAAACCACAGATGCTGCACTTTGCTATAATGGCCACCACTTAACATAAATAAATGATCAAAATAACAGTATTGTTCATATATAAAATATATACACCATAATAAATACCGTGGGATTGAAAGTTGCTGGGAACACACTAAAATAGGTGCAGAAGGCCTCATTATGGACATCATTAAAAATAGATCAGGAGATGATAGAAAAGTTAAAAAAAAAAAAGTTCTTCATTTCCGCAGCACTACTTTTATTGTGAAATTTGAATTGTCTCCTCTTCTTTTTTCCCTGTTAGAATATTTTCTTCCCAAAATAGTAACATGGTCTGGAACAACTTTGGTAGAATCTTTTTGTTCAGCAACGTAGAAAAGAAAAAAGAAAGTAAAAAAATGAAATTTTGTATTTTGATAACACAGTTAAAAGAAACATGAGTCTCTAAGTAAAGCCTAAATAAAAAAAAAAATAAAAAAAAGAGAACCAGAACTTTGTACCTTTAACTGTTCTTAAACTTTTTTCAATTTGTTTTTTAAAACTATGTGAAAATGAAAAGGGAATTTTTTTGACAAAACCAGCTCATCAGAGTGAAACAGTGCCTGAAATAATTGCAATAGCCACAGTTGCTCTCTGAGCACCACTTACCCTCTCATCTGATCTAAACAACTCTTAGAAAAATTACTGAGTCAGATAGTGCTGGTGTGACAAACAAATATAATAAATAACTCACTAGAAAAAATGGGGGTTTTTAGATACTTATCATTTTGTATAAACAATGAGGAATTTGGAATCAGTTTAAAAAAAAAGAAAGACTGCAAATGAAGTATAAATGACGATTTTGGATACAAAAATACAATTTTGGATATAATTGTACAGGAATGACTGGCAATCCTAAGGTAGAGCAGAGGTATTCTTGGCAGGTAATGTTAAATATTTTAAGGGCAGTTTCCCCAGGGATAGTTCTACACCATCACTTACTGCTTCTAATACATATTTCAGGGAACACAAAATATATCAAAAGGACTTGCATTTTAGTCTGACAAAAAACATCATAGTGAATCATATGAGAACAGAATCAAATATTATTTAAGCAATGTTGGCAGAAATGTCACATTCTCATGTTAAAAAACAGCTAACTGAGGTCTCTCGTGATACCACCTCACTTGCCTGTGCTGCTTTTCTGTGTCCTACAACTTGCAGAGACATTTCCACCTTTTCTAATGCTATAATTTTGATTTTATATCATTTAACCATTTCACATTTACCAATAAAAGGTAGTCTATGGTGACTCAGGCCTTCTAGCACAATGATATTCATTCTCTATTGTACAGCCAATCAAACATTAGTAACAGTGATTTATTTGTATTATAATAACAAATGGTTTATTGGTTGTTTGGGGGTTTTTTAATTTTTTAAAATTTACTATACTTTTTTATATCATTGTTCTAGACTTCTAATTATATGGCAGAACATAGTTTACATAGGTGTAAGTACTAAATGCCGTTACAGTGGATTGAGTCAGCCCTTACCTTGGGGACATTGGGGCCCATCTCTGTTATAATTTACCAAGCATTATTTTGGTAAAATCTTTCTGAGTTATTTTCTTCTTACACTAAGCAGAGAAAGCAGTCATGCACATGCCAGCAAGAAGCCTGGCACTACAGCACACATGAAGAGGAAGTACACTTGGGGAACAAAATAAACTGTGTCTGTAAGTAGTCTTCAATGAGGGGGAGATTCCCACCAGCTAAAAAAACTTTGGAGCTGCAATTGCAATGTGTGATTTGAACCTCCAGGAAAAAAAAAACAAAGACACAAAAGAAACCCAAAACAACAGCAACAAAAACCCCACACAAATTTCTATGTTGGCTTGGTAGGGCCATTTCTAAGGCCCACTGCATACGTAGTGCACAGCAGTGGCACATCTGGCACACAGGAAAATGACCTGTATTATCTCTACCTACCTTTCATTCTTTCCATACAGTCCTTGCAAACAGTTATCTATTTGCACTGGTGTGAAGGGAGGGCTGCCATCAGCAGGAATTTTAGAAGGTCAAAACTTTTCCTGTGTCTGCAAAGCCTGTTACTGCACCGTACTGAATCCAGCAGAAGGTAACATCATAAAGTAAGAACTTTATACTGCCTTTAGCAATATACTTTTCTTTGCTTTTTTGTTTGCCTGGCACAGTGCGAGAATGATGTATATATGGAAGCAATGGAGATTTGTCTGGTGAGCTTAATGGGCAATATGTTACTTTTTGCAGTAGCACTTCTATACCATATGGCACACTCAAGTGCTGGAGTCTCTTCAGGTGGAGGTTTTTGATAGTTCCATGTATGAGAAGTGTCAGAAACTCTCAAGTGTTTGTTGATCTGGAGTAAATATAGCCAATGACACTGTTCTTCTATTTTTTATTAAGGTGCTATGATGTTAATGGGATATAAACTTACTCTGCATAAGTCTGGGGTAAACGCCTTCAGAAATTTCAATGGACGAACATATATATTCCCAGCGGGCAGGCGTGCGGCAGCATGGTGAGCACCCGGCAAAATGCAGTGTCCTTGGCTTCTCCTGAGCTTCTAGCACCTGGTAGAACGAATGCAGCCACACAGACAGAGCTCCTGCTCAATCATGCTACCACCAGGTTTCCAGCTGTGGGATGTGCGAAGGGATGTTCCTAGAGGTGGAAAGTGATTGCAAGCAAGCCTGTGGGAGGTGTGACCAGATTCATGAACTGCTCTGTTTGGCAGCCGAGCTGCAGGACGAGGGAAGACTGAGGAGTATTTGAAAGTCTGAGAGGGACATTGATCGATGGAGCTGTACTTTGCCATCTATGATGCATGGAAGCCAGCTCAGCGTGGCCACTACAGAGACAGGTCCTGGATCTGGTTTGTGCCAGGAGGAAGGCAGCAACACAAGGGATAAGAAGGGGTGGAAAAAGGTTACAGCACGGAGCAGTAAGAGAATCCCCTCCTGACCCTCTAAGTTACCCTCTAAGATACCCTTACAGAATAGGTACAAGGCCCTGGGTACAATAGATGAAGTGCATAATAAGATAGAGGAGGAACCTGCGTAAGCAGTCTTGAGAAGCTCAGAGAGACCAACCCCTCACAACAAAACCTGCATTAAGATAAACGCCAAGAAGAACCAATGGTGAGTTACGGTCATTCGTGATTCCCTCCTGTGCAGAACGGAAGCACCCGTTTGCAGACCAGACTTTCTTTTCAGGGAAGTTTGCTGCCTCCCTGGGACCCGAATTAGGGACATCACCACAAGACTGAAGAGTTTAGTACAACCTTCAGACTACTATCCATTCTTACTCTTTCACATGGGTATTAATGATGTCACAACAAAAAATCTGAGGTCAACCAAAAGAGACTTCAGAGCCCTGGGAAGAATGCTAAAAAATTCAGGAGCACAAGTAGTGTTTTCCTCAATCCTCCCAGTAATGGGGGGAGACTTTGGAAGAAACAGGCGAGCCCAGGATATCAATACCTGGCTCCAGGACTGGTGCCTCCACCAAAACTTTGGGTTTTTAAACCATGGAAGAGCCTTCAAGACACAAAGTATGCTGGAGCCTGATCTGGGATCCACCTGTCCCAATGGGAAAAACGGGTCTTTGGATGTAAGTTGTCAGACTGATCAAGAGAGTTTTAAACTCAAATTGATGGGGGAAGGGGATACCAACAGGAGAGCTGAAGGTAAGCCAAGGGCTGGCATGGCATCACTGGGGGGTAGCAAAGTTCTTGGGAACATTTACACTGCTCCTGGGAGCACAGAGGGCACCAGAGCGTATCTGAAATGGTTGTACACCAACGCAAGCAATATGAGAAACAAACAGGATGAACTGGAAGTGTTGATCAGCTCCCAGAGCTATGATATCATTGGTATTAGTGAGACTTACTGGAATGAGTCCCACAATTCGAGTGCTGGGATGGAGGGCTACAGGTTGTTCAGAAGGGACAGGCAGGGCAGGCGAGGTGGAGGTGTCGCACTATATGTAAGGGAGAGGTTTGACTGTACAGCCTTTACAGCTAGTGATGATGTGGTTGAGAGCCTCTAGGTGAGGATTAGGGGGATGGAAAACAAAGGAGATGTTGTAGTGGGTGTCTACTACCAATTGCCCAGCCAAGGCATTGATGAATTATTCTATAGGCAATTAGGGGAAATTTCTGGATTGGTAGCCCTTGTCCATATGGGAGATTTCAACTTCCGAGATATCAACTGGGAATATCATACTGTTGTGACGAGCAGGTCTTGGAAATTCTTGAAGTTTGTAGGAGATAATTTCTTGTCACAGGTACTCAGTGGGCCAACTAGGAAAGATGCCCTCCTACACTTGCTATTTGTGAATAGAGAAGAACTCGTGGGAGATGTGATGGTAGGCGGCTGTCTTGGCCACAGTGATCATGAAATGAGTGAGTTTAAAATTTTCAGTGTAATCAGAAAAAAGTACAGCAGAGTTGCTACCATGGTCTTCAGCAGAGTAAACTTTAAGCTATTCAGGGAGCTATTTATCAGAGTACCCTGGGAATCTACTTTTGAGGGCTTAGGAATACATGAGTGCCAGTCAGTCTTTAAGAACAACCTTTTAGAAGCACAGGAGCAGGCAATTCCACTATGTTGTAAGTCAAGCCAGTGGGGCAGAAGACCAGCTTGACTGAGCAAGGAACTCCTCGCAGAGCTCATGAGGAAAAAGAAATTGTATGATCTCTGGAAGCGAGGTCAAGCTTTGCAGGAGGATTACAGAGCTGTGGTTCATATCTGCAGGGAGAAGACACGAAAGGCCAAAGCTCAATTAGAGTTGAAACTGGCCAGTGTTGTATCAGATAACAAGAAGGGCTTTTATAAGTATGTTAATAGCAAGAGGAGGTCTAAAGAAAATATTGAACTGATACTTATTGAAGATGGTCATCTGACTAACAGGGATGAAGAATAAGCGGAGGCATTCAATGTTTTTTTTAGAATAGAATCATACAATCATAGACTCATTAAGGTTGGAAAAGACCTCTAAGATCATCGAGTCCAACCGTCAACCCAACACCACCATGCCCACTAAACCATGTCCCTAAGTGCTTCATCTACATGTCTTTTAAATACTTCCAGGGATGGTGACTCAACCACTTCCCTGGGCAGCCTGTTCCAAGGCCTGACAACCCCTTCGGTGAAGAAGTTTCTCCTAATGTCCAATCTAAAACCTCCCTTGGCGCAACTTGAGGCCATTTCCTCTCGTCCTATCGCTAGTTTCTTGGGAGAAGAGACCAACACCCACCTCGCTACAACCTCCTTTCAGGTAGTTGTAGAGCGCCATGAGGTCTCCCCTCAGCCTCCTCTTCTCCAGGCTAAACAACCCCAGTTCCCTCAGCCGCTCCTCATAAGGCTTGTGCTCCAGGCCCTTCACCAGCTTTGTTGCCCTTCTCTGGACACTCCAGCACCTCAATGTCCTTCTTTGTAACCCAAAACTGAACACAGTATTCGAGGTGCAGCCTCACCAGTGCCGAGTACAGGGGCACAATCACCTCCCTGCTCCTGCTGGCCACACTATTTCTGATACAGGCCAGGATGCCGTTGGCCTTCTTGGCCACCTGAGCACACTGCCGACTCATGTTCAGCTGGTTGTCAATGAGCACCCCCAGGTCCTTTTCCTCTGGGCACATTTCCAGCCACTCTTCCCCAAGCCTGTAGCATTGCCTGGGGTTGTTGTGCTGAAGTGCAGGACCCAGCTCTTGGCCTTGTTGAACCTCATACAGTTGGCCTCAGCCCATTGATCCAGCCTGTCCAGGTCCCTCTGCAGAGCCTTCCTATCCTCGAGCAGATCAACACTCCTGCCCAGCTTGGTGTCATCTGCAAACTTACTGAGGGAGCACTCGATCCCCTCGTCCAGATCATTGATAAAGATATTGAACAAGGCTGGCCCCAAAACTGAGCCTGGGGAACACTGCTCGTGACCGGCCGCCAACTGGATTTAACTCCATTCACCACAACATGTCCTATGAGGAGAGGCTGGCGAGTTTGTGTTTGTCTAGCTTGGAGAAAAGGAGGCTGAGTGGTGAACTCATTGCTCTCTACAGCTTCCTGAGGAGGGGAAGTGGAGAAGGAGGTGCTCATCTCTTCTCCCTGGTATCCAGTGATATGACACGTGGGAATAGTTCAAAGCTGTGCCACGGGAGGTTTAGATAGACTGGACATTAGAAACACAGAATCATAGAATAGTTTGGGTTGGAAGGGATCTTTAAAGGTCATCTAGTCCAACCCCCCTGCTGTGGGCAGGGACATCTCATCTAGATCAGGTTGCTCAGAGCCCCATCCAACCTGACCTTGAATGTTTGCAGGGATGGGGCATCCACAGCCTCTCTGGGAAACCTGTACCAGTGTTTCACCACCCTCATTGTGAAAAATTTCTTTCTTATATCTAGTCTTCAGCCCATTCCTCTGCTACAAAAGGTTCAATTTTTTATCTTACATTATTCTTTGAAGTAAGGAAAATCCTCCTCTTGCTCTACTATTTGATTCACAAATAACTGAACAGGGAAAATCTCAACTTTTTCTTGCATTATTTTAAGCCTACAAAATTGGTTCAGAACTTCTTAGGTACCTTCTTAATTTCCTTACTTCAAAGTCTTACACTGAAATCTTAGCCATATGTTAGTAACAACTGGAGTTTAAAATTAGAAATTTTCACATATTGGGAGAGAGGTAGCTACAACATTTCTTGTTATAAACAGGGCAGTAGGAAAAAGCCCATACAATGTTACTGACTGCAAATGGCAGACTTTATTGTCAGTTATGAAGTGGTGGAGGTGAGTGCGATGGTGCTGTTTGTTCTGCCCATGGTTCATAAGCTCTGGCAAAGTACTGTATCCTAATGATACTTCATGTAAGCTGGTAGGCATGCAGCTAGGGTGTGGAAAAAAGCACTCGTACAGATGTTGTTATAAAAGAGACTACTGATTGCTGAAATTTACACAAAGAGATTAGGACCTCACTTGACTGGTTTGCATTGCAGCATACAGAATGCAAAATGTAAAAGAATACTTTGTTTTGGCATAAGCATTTTCTAATATTTTTGTTTGTACACAGTTCCTAGATATGTAAGTATCTATTTTTCCCTGCAGTTTACTTTACAGATTGCTAATCTATAAGGGGGCAATAAAACACTGTGCAATAAGGTGTTCTGGAAGATAACAGGTAACTTACCAATCAGTAATTGTTCTCCTTTGCTCTTCACATCGTTCAAGTATTTTTATGGTTGTTGCCAAGTCAAATTTACAAAATAAATGAAAACGCTTTTGCAAGAAATGGAAATGATTCAGGTATTTTTAGAATGTTATATTCTAAGTTTCAGAATGTGGAGCAATAAAACATATTTCCTACCTGAAAATATGTGAAGGAAAAAGATGGGTTTGGTTCATCTTTTGACTTATTCCAGTGGGTGGATATTGAAAAATTGTTTATCTCTAATCATCTATGTGCTGTTATTGCTGAAAGGAAGACTGAAAAAAGTACACCAATTTGAAGTAGGAATATTGAGATGTGGGATGGTTTTTGGAATCTTATGTGAGTTCATTTGCATGTGTTGAATTGACCCAAAGAAAAGTTTTCACTCATGCACAAATAGCGCACAGTTCAAAGAATTTTATCTCCTATAAAACATTCTTCTTGGTTGAAGAAAACCTTTGAAAATTTCAAAATGTACCATTTCATCATTTAAACATCTTCGGAGCTATAATTCTTTTGAATTTTCAAATTTAAAATCTTTACTAGAAAAGCTTTAAATAAATATTTTATGTTGTAAAAATAATGCTATAATCTTTGTAATGTTTACTTTTTTCCTGTATCTGGATAAATAACCATTTAAAAAATTAAGATTTCTAATCAAATGGGAACACTACTTAGACCTGAATGTAAAACTTTGCCTCAGCCTGCTTCTAAAAAGAGGACTGAGGAGGTCACTTGAACTTACTAATTAAAACAGGAGAAAAATTTACAAAAGTCTGCTCTTAAAGAAAGAAGTATGGTAAACAGTTTCACATGCCAGGAGAGATTCTTGCACTTCTATGTGAAATGTGAAGAATGGAGGGGGAGAAAAAAGAGAAAAGGAGCTGTGGCCAGAAAAGCAAAGTAAATTTTAAACACAATTTAAGCATGTTCACAATTCTCTCTCTCTTTCTTTCTTTCTTTTTTTTTTTTTTTTTTAAAATCAAGTACTATGAATCCGACTTGGAAACGGAAAATACTTTTCAGATAATGACTATGATTCATCTTATCCAAGTTCAGTTCTCACAATCTATTAGTCATATGAACTTCTAGGGTATCATGGTTTAACCCCAGCCAGCAACTAGAACACCACACAGCCGCTCGCTCACTCCCCTTGCGGTGGGATGGGGGAGAGAATCGGAAGGGTAAAAGTGAGAAAATACATGGGTTGAGATAAAGACAGTTTAATAGGGAAAGCAAAAGCCGCGCACACAAGCAAAGCAAAACAAGGAATTCATTCACTACTTCCCATTGGCAGGCAGGTGTTCAGCTATCTCCAGGAAAGCAGGGCTCCATCATGTGTAACAGTTACTTGGGAAGACAAACGCCATCACTCCAAACATTCCCCCCTTCCTTCTTCTTCCCCCTGCTTTACATGCTGACCATGACGTCATATGGTATGAGGTATCCCTTTGGTCAGTTAGGGACAGCTGTCTTGGCAGTGTCCCCTCCCAACTTCTTGTACACCCCCAGCCTATTCACTGGTGGGGTGGTGTGAGCATCAGAAAAGGCCTTGACTCTGTGTAAGCACTGCTCAGCAGTAACTGAAACATCCCTGTATTATCAACACTGTTTCCAGCACAAATCCAAAACATAGCCCCATACTAGCTACTATGAAGAAAGTTAACTCTACCCCAGCCTAAATCAAAGTATAGGGGTATCAGAGAGAGACAGTAATTTCTGAAAAGTAATTAACTCTTTTTTAAGGTAGATGCTCCCGGTAGGTATGAAAAATTACTTTCTGGAGGTTGCTGTATCCAGTATTTGCATAGGGTTCTCAAATCAAATGTCCAGACATAAAGATCTAGTGGCATTTGTGATGTCCCACAGTTTCTCAGACATCTTCACAGAACTGACAAATATAAAACAGGGTTTATGGGAATCACACACTCCTGAAGGAATAACTGTATGGTAGATGGGATACCCTAAAGCACCTTAACTATCACTAGACACCTATCTGTGGGAAACTAAGTGAATCCAAGGAGCCTAGCTAACTGCTTCAGATCGGATGCTTAACTCTCCAGAGGTGCAATTAAACAAATCAGATTCATTAATGTTTGTTTGGGCATCTACAGTGATACTTTGACATCTGAACTGAATGTCTAAGTTACATTATAGTCAATAGAGATCTAAGATTCAGCTCACTGATGCCATTTAGGATCTTTAGAACATCTCACTTGACTTCCAGTTGCTACACCAGAAAGATTTAGATCTCCCATAGGTTTTGTGTCATCTTTCCTAGTTCCATATAGATATGTCCAGTATCCTAGGGCACCTCAATAACATTTCACACTGATTTGTGGGCAATCTAGTTTAGTCCTAGACCTACATTAACTACAGTGACAGTTTATGACCCTTGCTTATATATACCTGTAGACACCAAATCTAGATATCATAATCTGGAGCTGAACACTGTCCTAAATGTATAAATTTAAATATGATTAATTACATTCTATGTTTTAGATTGTGTGTCATAACCCTTTTCAGGCTCCAAAAGGTTGTTGTCACCCCAAATTATGTCACAACCTTTGTCAAATCACTTTTCAGCATAATTTCTGAGGTAACTTTAATTACAGCCTTTGATCAGTTGTTTTTCAGATAGATTTCATTACAGTATTCTTTTTTTGCCTCATTTCACATAAGAAGACAGTGGCCTAGTTACTTGCCTGTAGCCCAATAATAAATATCATAATAAACACATATCTGCAAAGATTGTAATGGTTTATTATAAGCACTACAATGTGAATTACATGCATTCTAATACGTTTCCAATTATTTACATAATATCTTTAAAGCCTTACCTTATCAGTAAGTAATAGGAAGTTTAAAGAATGCTGAAGGCTCAGTATGTACATATGCATAATGTTTTCAGCCATTTTAGCCACTTAATACCTGAGCAAGAAGAGCAGAGCAGGGCTGGTGGTGGTAACCATGGTTGGCCAAGAGTCCTGCCAAGGTGATGGTGATGAGGCAGGTGAGGTCCAGCAAGGCGCAAGGGCTGGCAGAGCATATCTACAGCAGAGAACAGCCCAGGCAAGGAGCCAGAGCAAGGGCCTGAGCTGAAAGAGTTGGTGGGGAAACTCCTAGGTGTGGTTTCTCATGGCTCTTCTTCCAGCAGCATGATTCAGCTGCACCATATCAGAGCTGACCTTGAGCACAGGTAAGCAAAGTCCTGCAAGGGGAAGCCCTTGCAGAGCAGGATTACAGATAAAGACTGTTATAGCCTCGTCAGGGCAATCGCAGCCTGTTAGTGCATTAAGGACTCTGATGTCATTGCCATATACATTTTCATAGCAGAGTGGAGAACTCTGTAGAACAAAGTATCATGATTTCAAATCTGATTTCCATTGAATAAATAAATATTTTAAATATTCATAAATATATATGTAAATATATACATGTTTTTATGTAATCAAAATGAGCTCAGAAGATTTTTTGTTCTAATATTGACACAAAGAATTATAATTGAACAAATTATCATATCTGAACAGTCAGTTTAACTTTCAAATTTCATCCTTTTTGCCCCTGATTACATTAATGGTACAAACAGATAACATTTTTCTCTAAGACCACAACGGACGGATCAAACTAAGGCCACATCAGCTACAGGGGAGAGTTGAAGGACTATAAATTCCCTGGTTTTTTGCTTATATAGGTCAGAAGCCTGGCCAGGGTGTGCTGCAATACCTCCACATCTTGTTCACTAAATAGCCTTTTTGCTGAAATAAAGACCTAGGAAAGAAGAAAGAGGAAAAGAGATGAAATGAAGCTTGGCATGTGCATGGTTTCGGAATAGTTTCAGTTTATATGCACATAAAAGTGACGGTCTTGTATCACTGATTAATAACTACATTCAGTCTAAGTTTATATTAAATAGTAATTGATGGTTTTGACTGTAGTTATTTGCCATCTGTTTTTGTTTCTCTCTCCCCTCTCAATTTCTTCCTGTTTCTTTATTGCCCTTTGTTTCCTTCTTCCATTCCAGATATTCCTCCATTTTCAAGGGTTTCTTCATTCTCCTCCCATGTTTGAAACACTCCTTTTGAAGATGGTGACCACGTAGTCTGCCTCACTTATTTCAAATATGTTCCTCAAAAGTCATTTCAGATGGTACACTATGTAAGATGAACAAGAAATAAAATACACCAAATTCAAATGCAGAAAATTATGCAAGATTATTATATTGTCCATAGAATAACCAGATTACTTTCTTTACATTGTCTCTTCCTTATGAGGAGAAGCACTCTGCCTTAATCTGGCATTGAATATCCTTCTGGTTTTAGTAGAGAAATATCTCTAAAAATCAGAATTTTTGTCTTCAGAGTACAGACAAACCTCTTGTGGAGGAAGCTTTACTGTAATTATTGTGAGATACATATACTATATCACTGCAATAATAACAATAATTATTTGATGTGTGTTTAGCTTTTACTGTATGTATGTAATAAATAATAGATTATGTCTTAATAAGCTCCCAGTATAACACATACCTAAAAATACATATAACACACCTATATGATGCTTAGCCTTGGAATGGTAAAAAACACAATATTCCCAGATTAAACTCCTGTTGAACACAGATAAACTTAAGTATTTATGTTTAATTTATACACTTAATTTCTGAGAATGACATCTCAGTATTTTCACATCAGTTCCCACTTATTACCATGTCAGCTTCAGAAAAACTTTGTCAGAAAATAAAATACTCCAGACAAACTAGTTAAAATGGCAAAATTCAAAAATTTATTCCTTCAGGATAATCAAACATATATGTAGATAATTATTACTCAAAGATGCCAGTAAAATGTTAATCTGAATTCTCTACAATGAATCTCAAGCCCCTTTTAAGATATTATTGTTTTTCTTATAGCAGGGATCCTAGATATTTAAAGAAGGATATGGCAGATTGTAGAAGCTCTCTATACTGAAAACCAGTACAAGTGATGTCACACAGGAGCTCTCTAGTATAAAGCGTTCCCCTTCCCTCCTTCACAATGCCAATGTTCTTTTACTTTTTAGAAATATCTATGTTTTTCCAGGATTGTAGTCCTGTTTTAACTAAAGGAAATTTTTTTCACTTCTGTTCTAACATGAAGTTAGATATGGATGTAAGATAACCGAAATCATGCTCCTTTCTGGAGACATTTACATTCAGGGCTACAATGTACCCTGGCACACCTGGCCATGTCAGTAACATAGTCTTTTAACACATTCACAAATAAAATGAGAGAAAATTCATTTGAGCGTTGAATTGTTGGTAAACAGCTTTTGGGGGCTTTATTTTTAGTAAAACATACCAAAAAAGCTACCTTACAATAAAGTAGTAATTAATCACGTGAAATACAGCTGTTTGTTTTTAATCAAAATAAACCAACCCCCCAGCAGCAGAACATATGTACCGATTAGCTGTCATTTCATAAAATCATAATACCACATGGTATTCATTGTTTTCTGCTCACATGCTGTTATGTTCCTAATCCTACTTCAATATTACTTAAGGTCAAAATATCCACTGAACGGACAGAAACAAAATCAGGTCTCCACACATGCCTTGTGTGGCTAAGATGCAAAACACTGTGATGGAATCTTCTGTGAGTAATAATTTATATAGAGATGATTCTTTTGATATTGCAAAGTCCTTCAAACATCAGTGTCAGATAAGTTGAGCAGCATTCTCATTTCACCAAGGCACAGCAAAAGATTAATACTATATAGAAGGTGACCAATAACAATTTACTGTACATGATTTCTAACACATTTCACAGTTTTAACCTTGAGACATGACACTTGATGCAATGTTAGATGCCACAATAAGAAAAAGTATTCCTCACAACAAGCCTCAGGCTACTTATTGGTAATTGGTTTCATGAACATTTAGAAAGTGATGAAATAATTTTGCTCATTTGTATTTGAAATGCCTATCTCAAAAAGCATATCGGCCTACTAGGCAGTATACTGTAATGTCAAGGGTTCCATTTATTTTTGGCAAATCATCATCATAATCTAAACTGCTATACTCAAAATCTTATTTATGGGCAAAGAAGCAGCACAGCTTATATGTACCTAAAGCCAAAAATTTATTGTTAATGTAAGTGAAAACTTAAGAATCTCACAATAATTAGTCCAGATCTAACTGTTAACAGAAAAAGAAAGAACAACAATGCAGTTAAAATTGTTATATATACACATTATTTTCTACCCCTCTTTCCCAATGTTATGCTCTGAGTTCCACTGTCTCGCAGGGTCATAAGATTGGTGGTTAGCTTGGTGGTAGCAGGATGTCATGAAGAGCCATCAGCACCTGCAGTCTTTTGCCAAGAGAAATATGATCGTTGTGTTAATGGTTTCTTTTTCCTCACTCCGGGGTCCATTTGGGGTCACTTAAAATGTTTGCTAACACATTTTACACTTTTCTTTTTCTTCATTGGTCTGCATCTCCACGTTACATATGAATTTACTATATATGGTGCCTTTTGCATATGTTAGATACTTGGTCTTTGTTCTCTTTGTTACCCCTGGCAACCATGTGCCACCCTCACGCCTTATACTTGTGTGCATGTATGAGGACATCCCCCCATTCTCCTTTACGTTGCCTTCTGTATTCTGGCTTTTCAAGGCCTCTGCTGTCATACCAGGCCTGTACTTCCTTAGGCAGCCTTCCATGACATCCTTATGTTGGAATCATAAATATCTCATTCTTCACAGAATAATTGCTTGTTACTGCAATATATATAAAACTATGGTTGTACCATACAAAGATTACAATGATGTTTTATTTGTCTAAAGTACATTTTAATCAACTTATATTGATTTTTTTTTTTAATATTATAATGACAAAGACATTGAAGAGATATTCTCTGTCAATTTGTCAGTCCTTTGAATGATGCTCTTCACTTTGGGTATATCAGTCTTCTAGTATGTTTTTTCTGTTATTACTTTATTAATTTCTGTACACTTGATTACTTTTGACAGATTCATATGATTTCCTCTTTCTTCTTTGTATATAGAGAAATATAAACATAAAATACAAATAAGTTGTAGTCCAAATAAATTCTCCTCAAGTGTATGGTCAACAGACTCCTTTGTTTACCACGAGGTGCTTATGTACTCTTATACTTGGTCTGGGCACCCTCATCATTGTCCCTTGGACTGTGGCCCAATGGATTGTGATTCAGATTCATTAATCAATCCTGTTCAGGCAGCTGAAGAAATTACCTCCCCAAAAGACTTTCTTGCCTACCACTTTATCCTTCTTCCAGATTTTCATTTTGTAGTATTGGTTACGGAATAGAACAAGTACACATGTATTTAAATAATATTTAAATAATAAACTGGAAACAATGTACATTAATAATCCAAATTTAAATTTGTTGCAAACTAGGAGCAGACACTATTTTATTCATGTTTTCTTGATAAAGAGGAAGCAGTGCCATAGAAGAACTTGGGATACACTGGTGAACATATTAACTTTTTCAGCCTTATGAACTAAATTTGCCTAATATGTCACATCTCTTAGTCGTCTTCATCTGCAAAAATAGCCATGATTTCCACCAACGTCTTAAGTTGAATATATGGTTAGCTGTATAAGCTTTTCTCACAGAAAGAAAAGCCTGATTGTGCTTCTACTTACAAACAAACTGATCAATTTGTTTACTCTCTAAATAATTCATGTGCCTGTGTCTGTGCATTTGAAGGCATTTTTATTTCTCATTAGCAGGCAAAGTATAACTTCAAACAGAGCAGAACATTTGACATTATCATTCCATTGTCTTTCTTAAAATGTGTTCACTTTTTAACTTAAGAAACCTCACTCAAAACTCAAGAACTAAACAAAATTATTTCCAACTTGTTCTTTATATAATCCAGACAGTGATTTAGATGCTGATCGTTTACCTACATGGATTTTCTTCCTCAGAACTTCATGAGACCCAGCTGGTTGTATTACTCTACAGGTGATGACAATACAGGTTTTTGTGTTTTCACCTTATAGATATGATGTTTTATAGAATAAGGGTAGATAGAATATTCAAAAAACTATATACATATTTTCTTATTCAGATCCAAAATAGGTGTCCAAAACATACTAATTTTGTAAATATATGAGAAATTTATGAGAGTTTTGCTAAATTAGAGGTTATAAGAAGCTGAAATAAACCCACATATTTTTGCATGTATGTTTAATCACCAAAGTTTAAGCAAAAACATGATGGAATTAGTCCATTTTATTCTCCTACATAACCAGTGGACACACACAAACACAAAAAGGAAGTCTACAAAGGGTGGAAGCAAGGACAGGTAGCCTGGGAGGAATACAGAGAAATTGTCCAAAGAGCCAGGGATCAGGTTAGGAAAGCTAAAGCCCTAGTAGAATTAAATCTGACCAGGGATGTCAAAGGCAACAAGAACAGCTTCTATAGGTACGTCGGGGACAAAAAGGAGACTAGGGAAAATGTGGGCCCTCTCCAGAAGGAAATGGGAGACCTGGTTACCTGGGATATGGAGAAGGCCGAGGTACTCAATGACTTTTTTGCCTCGGTCTTCACCGGCAAGTGCTCAAGCCTTACTGCCCAAGCCTCAGAAGGCAAAGGCAGGGACTGGGAGAATGAAGAGCCGCCCACTGTAGGAGAAGATCAGGTTTGAGACCATCTAAGGAACCTGAAAGTGCACAAGTCTGTGGGACCCGATGAGATCCGCGGATGAAGTTGCTAAGCCACTATCCATCATATTTGAGAAGTCGTGGCAGTCTGGTGAAGTTCCCACTGACTGGAAAAGGGGAAACATAACCCCCATTTTTAAAAAGGGAAAAAAGGAAGTCCTGGGGAACTACAGGCCAGTCAGTCTCACCTCTGTGCCTGGCAAGATCATGGAACAGATCCTCCTGGAAGCTATGCTGAAGCACATGGAGGACAGGGAGGTGATTCGAGACAGCCAGCATGGCTTCACCAAGGGCAAGTCCTGCCTGACCAACCTAGTGGCCTTCTATGATGCAGTGATTACATCAGTGGACATGGAAATGGCTACCGATGTTGTCTATCTGGACCTCTGTAAGGCCTTTGACATGGTTCCCCGCGACATCCTTCTCTCTAAACTGGAGAGGTATGAATTTGATGGGTGGACTGTCCAGTGGATGAGGAATTGGTTGGATAGACGCATCCAGATGGTAGTGGTCAACGGCTCCATGTCTAGATGGAGATCGGTGATGAATGGTGTCCCGCAGGGGTCCGTACTGGGACCGGTACTGTTTAATATCTTCATCAATGACATAGACAGTGGGATCGAGTGCACACTCAGCAAGTTTGCAGATGACACCAAGCTGAGTGGTGCGGTTGACATGCCTGAGGGACAGGATGCCATCCAGAGGGACCTGGACAAGCTCGAGAAGTGGGCCCGTGAACCTCATGAGGTTCAACAAGGCCAAGTGCAGGGTCCTGCACCTGGTTTGGGGCAACCCCTGGTATCGATACAAGCTGGGGGATGAAGGGATTGAGAGCAACCTTGCCAAGAAGGACTTGTGGGTACATGTGGATGAAAAGCTGGACATGAGCCAACAATGTGCACTTGCAGGCCCAGAAGGGCAACCATATCCTGGGCTGCATGAAAAGAGGCATGGCCAGCAGGTCGAGGGAGGTGATTCTTCCCCTCTCCTTTGCTCTGGTGAGACCCCACCTGGAGTACTGCATCCAGCTCTGGAACGCTCAGCACAGGAAAGACATGGACCTGTTGGAACGGGTCCAGAGGAGGGCCACGAAAATGGTCAGGGGGATGGAACGCCTCTCCTATGAAGAAAGGCTGGGAGAGTTGGGGTTGTTCAGCCTGGAAAAGAGAAGGCTTCAGGGAGACCTTATTGCACCCTTTCAGTACTTAAAGGGGGCTTATAAGAAAGATAGGGACAAACTTTTTAGCAGGGCTTGTTGCGCCAGGACAAGGGGGAATGGTTTTAAACTAAAAGAGGGTAGTTTTAGACTAGATACAAGGAAGAAATTTTTTACAATGAGGGTGGTGAAACCACCAGAGAGGTGGTAGATGCCCCATCCCTGGAAACATTCAAGGTCAGGTTGGACGGGGTTCTGAGCAACCTGATCTAGTTGAAGATGTCCCTGCCCATGGCAGAGGGGTTGGACTAGATGACCTTTAAAGATCCCTTCCAACCCAAACTATTCTATGATTCTGTGAATTAGCAGCTCTAAGATTTGATGCAGACCTCAGGTGAGCAGAAGTGTCTTTTGAAAGTCTTTCTGTTGCTGTCCATTGGCATCATACTAAATCTCTTATAGCAGCTTTTCTGATGCAAATATATTGGTGAGACCAATTTGGAGCAAAGATGGCAAGTAACATATTAAAAAATAGTTTTGTTGCTTTTAAGGTTACTGTGAAGCACAATTGTGTCAAATCAACAGATGACACAACACAGACAGATGGTCAGAACATGAAGTACTAAGTATTCTTTGGCTAAACATTTGTGTGTTTGTTCTTATACTTTGATGAAGATAGACAGTAGTACTATAAATACACTAAGTCTAGAAGACTTAAGACATAAAAAAAGATTTTGCACTACAATGAAAATAGACACATCATCCAAAATGTAACGTTATGTTAAGAATGAAACTCCAAATTATCGAGTTATGCAGTAGACTGTTCTCGTCAAAAACTTATTACACTCTTTTATATTAAATATCTGTAGCTGTTGAATATATCATCTATATGCTAACTATGAATAGGGTCATAACACGTAGTAACTTACTCAAGCTTTTCCATCAAAAATCCAAAGATGCCAAAGATTATAAGATAAATGAAAGGATGACAAATATCAGAAAATCAGATACTGCTTTTTTCTGACCTGCGTCTCATGATCTGGCTGAGAAGGCCAAATCAAGCACATGTGAGGCACAGATTGAATTATAAGGACATGTAGCTCTGTTACCCACAAAATCTTCAAGACATATCTATTCTGGGACATATAATACAAAGTAAGTTGTCTCCTTGGGAGTTTTAGAAACAGAATGTGCTCTAAAACCTCTATAATCAAAACTAAAAATGCCATGATGGAGTTATACTATTTTTTAAAACTTTAATCTATAACAGTACCGTTTTGTTGCCTCAGGCTATCTTGAATTGTTCTTAAACCACTTCTTTTTAATTGGTTAGAGTTGTTGATGTCATTTTCTAAATGGCACGATCTAGGAATAAATACTGCTCTTGTTTCACTGTTTATCTTTGTGAAAATGGGCAGACATTAATAAAAATGACTGTTACTTGTATTCAGCAATTCTGCTTTCATTTTTATTCCTCGCAGGAAGGTAAATCCAATATTTAGACTGTTGTACTCCTCTTATGTTTTCTATTTGCTCTGGGGACCAGAAGAGGAAGTTGTCATTTCCTTTCTGGTTAGTGTTCAGTATTATCTGCCATTAAAGTCCTTCTGTTACAATATTTGCAGGTAGAAATGAAATCTGTCAGATGATTTTTTTTTCTTTTCTTTTTCCTGTAGCTTGGTATTTTAGAAAACATTTGTGAAGGTTCCTGTGTTTTGCATCTGCTCACATGATCTGTAAAAGTCAATAAAGTTCTCTATAGGAAATTAAATCACAAATAATTCAATTAAAATAATTATTGCATTTGAGAGGAAATTCTGAGCAAGTCTGACCGCTTGCTCATGGAAACCATAACTTTGGTGAGAAAAACTCCACGAACTAGCTTCAGACATCTAAAAGTTAAGTGTGTAGATTTGACCTAGTCACTCTAGACCTCTTTGTAGTCAATGAGAAAAAGGGACCTCCACAGAACCACCTCTCATTTAAGAAATATGAGTCCATTGGCCATAAAGCCTTCAAGGACTATAAAGCTAAGTTAGACCTATAACTTTTAGGCTTTTTAAATTGGGTCCAATCTTGTTTTATTCATGTTGTTAAATTATTTTTACACCTATAAGCAGTGACTATGAAACATGAAACTAGGATTCCATCATCAGAATGTGCAGTTTGAGAGCTGGAACCCAAGATAAAGTCTGTGTTTTATTTCACATGAAATTTCTTCAGCATAAATTGGGCAGGAAACATCTTGAACATAAAGGCATATATGTCCAGGATGACTAGATGCAGGGTTTGTTGAAACCTAAATATTTCAAATTATTTTTCCTTCCAAAATCAGAAGCATAATGATGTGCTACACAGCTTTCAAAGTTCAACAACTTTATTTCTTTAGCAAGACTTCAGCAAGCAGAAGTATAGTAAATCAGATCAGTGTTAGGAAACAGACCTGAGACCCTCGAATAAGGACTTTTAGTTTACATTCTGACATGAGCACCTATGCTAACTTTTCCCACCTATTTGATAGAATATGCAAGCAAGTCACTAATACAGGTGTCTATTATAGCAAGATAGCATATTTGACATGCTTTACAAATGAGAATGAGCTTGGGAGTGCTCTTGTGAGCAGATGTAAACATAAATACTATATTTAAAGTCAGGGTTTTTTTTTTCTTCCTTAAAGGATGTTGTTGTGTCATAAATCACACCCTTCGTATTATCATGTGTTTAATCATATTTAGCTGAACCCCTGTGAGCACAGGAAAGAGATGAACAAAATGTAAAAATGATGTGAATGTGAAAACTTGAAAGTGCTGCACTTCAGTGGCTGAAAGTGTTTCATTAGCGTAAGCTAAAGAGGTACCTATTTCTTCTTCCTCAGATATTGTATTTTTAATTGAATGCTAGCTAAATTGGAGTTTTTGCCTTACAATGGAAACTTATTTTCTTAATAGGAAATAAGTGTACTATGGCCTTACTTGCAGAAAGAACAATGCTAGACTCCAGTCCTAAATTGAAGACTCTTTCTTAAAAGCACAAGGATTATTCCTCATAACCTTTGATATCTGCTATCTATAGAGCTCAAGAAATTGGGCGTGATCAAGTAATCTTGCACCGAAATGTGGTTTCTGAGCAAAACAAGTCACAAAGAAGTTCTATGAAAATTAGTTTGTAATACTTTAAAATAGAGTATTCCTTGTCCATTCCAGTTTTTAGTATTTATTATATACTTCTGTTTTAATTATGATCATCTTTTGAAATATTTAGAGGTAAGTTTGAGTCCCTTTCATCAACCCTTCCCAGTTTTCCAGATTAACCATGAACCCAAGACAAACCAAACATTTATTCTACGCAATGATTTTAGTTAAAGACGACCCTGTCATAATACTCTGGAAGTAAAAGCATGAATGACTTCCAAATTCTCTGCTTCAAAATTAACTTAATATTAAAGCAATAAAGATTAATCCTGTTTGGCCTGTTGCACTCAGGTTGGAATCACTTTTATTATCTTAATAATTATATATAAAATTGTTGTTGGTTTTAGGTTTTTTCATCATTGGCTATAAATATATTCATATTTTTTACATTTGTAAATATAAACTGTAGATTAATTTTCATATATTATGGCAATATATATGTTACACCCAATAAATTTCACCCCACAATGAATAAAATGCAGAGTAAATCTATCATCAATGGTGTTCTCTGTCTTCAATTATGAGTTTATGAATATTAGTGGAGCTGCAACTAATGAGAAAATGTTTTCTAGATCAACAGAATATTTTGAGAGAGTATCAATGAGTCATCAATAGCATTATGTCTATTTCAAATAGAAACAAATATTTAGAGAGAAGTCTCTCTGAATGTCTTCCAACACAGCTGTTAAATTAACAAAATGTTTACATGGCTGCCATAGGTACAAAACTCAACGACTTTGGAACCTGACATTTCTTCAGACTCCATGTTTCAGGCTCCGTATCAGAAAATTGAAGCAAAAGGTTTATTTTCAACAGTATTATTCCAGGATTCTTTTCTGGAAGAGAAGTTAATTTCTAGCTCTTGTAATTCAAAAGGAAACCTTCAGAGTCAAAGATAAATAGAAAACATGCTCTTTGAAACAGCTAACAAACTTAAACCAGTATTGATTAAAAGGGAGTACTTTAACAGAGAGTTAGCTTCAGTATTTTTTAAGATTTATTATAAATCACTCACACATAGAATTTCTGTCCCAGTTTAACACATGGGAGAGCTATAAAAATAGTGCTAAGGATTTTTTTCCTCCTTTTTTTTTTTTTTCTTAAATGTACTTGTTTTAACTCCAAACTATGAGACACTTTGACCTTTGAGTTTTGGAAATTCAAGGCTAAGAAACCATTTCCTAATGCCTTTTGCTAAGAACCAGATTCACTGTACCTGTTTGCACTTGCATTTGTGCTTTTTATTAAAGGAGACCAAACATATACAGATTCCCCAGAACCTCCCTATTTAGTTGTCTTCACTGTTGCTAGTTGATTTTTTGAATACCTATAGCGAATCACATAGTCAGCCTTCCTACAAAACTGACAGACTTCTGGAGTGTTCTCTCAACTCTGGTTATATTTTAAACTACATCTACACTGCTAAACATGTCCCTGCCAAAGGGACATATTTGTGTGTATGGAGGGGGGAGAAAAAACCCTCTGCTCCTCTGTTAGATCTGCTAACTGATACGCAGAACAATTTTCCTGGACTTTTTGTAAAATAAACTATGATAGTATGGCTCAAGGAACTCCTCATACTGTCCTGGTTTCGGCTGGGATAGGGTTGAATTTCTTCCTAGTGCTGTGTTTTGGATTTAGCATGAGGAGAATGTTGATAACACACTGATGTTTTCAGTTGTTGCTAAGTGCCCTCCTAGTCCAA
Source organism: Calonectris borealis (assembly GCF_964195595.1). Lineage (NCBI taxonomy): Eukaryota > Metazoa > Chordata > Aves > Procellariiformes > Procellariidae > Calonectris > Calonectris borealis. Next base: position 179,634,854 of record NC_134312.1, read on the forward strand.
GGACAGCTCCCGTGCCCACTGACTGAGCTAGGTACACGAGATGGGAGGGAACATAATCAGGACAGCCAGCCCAGCTGGCCAATGGGGTATTCCATAGCATGTGACGTCATGCTCAGTATATGAACGGTAGGCGTGATCCAGGAAGTACCGATCGCTACTTGGTTATCGGTCAGCGCGGGTGGTGAGCAATTGCATTGTGCATCACTCATTTTGTATATTTTATCATTATCATTATTATTTTCCCTTTTTTTCCCTGTTCTATTAAACTGTCTTTGTCTCAACCCACGAGTTTTTCTCACTCTTACCCTTCTGATTCTCTCCCCGTCCCACTGGGGGTGGGGGGAGTGAGTGAGCGGCTGCATGGTATTTGGCTGCCTGCCAGGTTAAACCATGACAGTCCTTTTTGGCGCCCAACGTGGGGCACGAAGGGTTGAGATAACGACACATCTGACCCGAACGGGTTAAAACAAATTTGTTATAAGCATTCATTATATCAGTTTAGTACTCGATGTTCACAATGTTTATTTATTTGATCTCAGAGTTTTTGGATCTGTTCTTGCAGTTTTGGTATGTAGCACCTTACTGGCTGTCTATACTGCTGATTATCAGTTTGTATGTGGGGTTGGTCATCTCTGGGAAATGGATTAAGGTCATTGCTTTGCTATACTGTGTGACCTGGCTTTATGTTATGATAAAATTATTGGTCATGAGCCTGTACTCAGCACTGCCATCATTCCTGTTCTTCGGGAGCTATCTTTTGGAAACTATTAATAATTACACTTCTTACGTCTTCACCTCAGAGGATGAATTTAGGGGGGAGACAGGATGGGACACTTTCTCCCACTTGTTCACCTTCCCCTCCATATCTTCAGAAAGTCTTTTTTCTTCTATCCTCTTCATGAAGACGTCCACAATATTCCCTGAGAATTTTGAATATCCTTGGGATGTTCAAACAAGCATGTTCATATTGCTTTCTCTCCTGAATGTGGTTCAGGCCTTGTTTAGAGTTAAACAACTATTCAGGAATACTGTCCAGAGATCAACCCCAGCAACAGATACAGTGACTACTCAAACCCCCACGCAGGCACTGTAGCTACTTCAACCCGCATGACAACCACGTGGCTACTTCAACCCCCACAACAACCACTATGGCTACTCAGACCCCGACAACAGTCACTACAGTTACTCCAACCCCCGCAACAGGCACTGCAGCTACTCAAACCCCGCCAACAGTCACTGCAGTTACTCCAACCAGTGCGACAAGCACTGCAGCCACTCAAACCCCGGCAACAGTCACTACAAATACTCCAACCCCCGCGACAGGCACTGCAGCTACCCAAACCCTCGCGACGGGTACTACAGCTGAACCAGAGGACCAACCGTCGCAGGTATCCGTCGCCCCTGTACAGAAGAAGAAATCTTTGAAGCGGAAGTCAGGTCGTGTAGAAAAGGATGATGGAAAAGCAGGGCCATCATGAGGAGGGGAGGAGGAAGAGGAAGAACTCATAAATGAGACGGAAACCACCCGATCCTTATCCCTGAATGAGTTGCAAGATATGCGGAAAGATTTCGGCCGTCGTCCAGGCGAGCATATTGTTACCTGGCTGCTCCGATGCTGGGATAATGGGGCCAGTAGCCTGGAATTAGAGGGGAAGGAGGCCAAACAGCTGGGATCCCTTGCTAGGGAAGCGGGTATTGACAAAGCAGTCGGAAAAGGGACACAGGTCCTCAGCCTCTGGAGGCGACTGCTGTCAGGCGTAAAGGAAAGGTATCCCTTCAAGGAAGATGTTATATATCGCCTAGGCAAATGGACCACTATGGAGAGAGGTATCCAGTACCTGAGAGAACTAGGCGTGCTGGAGGTGGTTTATAGTGACCTGGACGACGGCCGAACACCCAAAGATCCAGATGACGTCCAGTGCACCCGACCCATGTGGCGGAAGTTGGTACGGAGCGCACCAGCATAGTATGCCAGTGCTGGAAAGAGGAAGAAGCACCAACGGTGGATGAGGTGGTTAGCAGACTTCAGGATTTTGAAGAAACTATCTCCTCCTCCCTTGTCTCAGCTGTGGAGAAACTGTCCCGGGAGGTCCAGCAACTCAAAGAGGATATGTCCTATTCTCCACCTGTACGGACCAGTATCTCAGCCATTAGGAGTCAGCGTTTTTCTCCTCAAGAGAGAGGATATCGAAAGTACACACCACGGGGCACCCTGTGGTTTTACCTGCGTGACCACGGAGAGGACATGAGGCAGTGGGATGGAAAACCTACCTTCATCCTAGAGGCACGTGTACGTGAGTTGCAAGGAAATACAATCACACAAGGGGGTTCTCCCAGGAAAAATGCTGCTCCAGTTGTCAGGAAAAACCTGTCTCACGATGGTCCAGTTTCCAGTGAACAGTTCCCCAGACAGAGTAGAAGGGCTGATCTTACTTTGGATTGTAATTGCAATGAAGAAATTCTTGACTCACGTTTGCAAGAAGTGAGAGATGGATACTATGACCAGAACTAGAGGGGCCCTGCCTCCAGCCAGATGGAGGAAAGGGACAACCGGGTTTACTGGACTGTGTGGATTCGATGGCCTGGCACATCAGACCCACAGGAGTATAAGGCTCTAGTAGACACCGGTGCACAGTGTACCCTGATGCCATCAAACTATAAAGGGGCAGAACCCATTTGTATTTCTGGAGTGACAGGGGGATCCCAAGAGTTAACTGTATCGGAGGCCGAAGTGAGCCTAACTGGGAATGAGTGGCAGAAGCACCCCATTGTGACTGGCCCAGAGGCTCCGTGCATCCTTGGCATAGACTACCTCAGGAGAGGGTATTTCAAGGACCCAAAAGGGTACCGGTGGGCTTTTGGTATAGCTGCCCTGGAGACAGAAGAAATTAAACAGCTGTCCACCTTGCCTGGTCTCTCGGAGGACCCTTCTGTTGTGGGATTGCTGAGGGTTGAAGAACAACAAGTACCAATCGCTACCACAACAGTGCACCGGCTGCAATACCGCACCAACCGAGACTCTCTGATCCCCATCCATGAGCTGATTCGTCGACTGGAGAGCCAAGGAGTGATCAGCAAGACTCGCTCACCATTTAACAGTCCCATATGGCCAGTGCGAAAGTCTAATGGAGAGTGGAGACTAACAGTAGACTACCGTGGCCTGAACGAAGTCACGCCGCCACTGAGTGCTGCCGTGCCGGACATGCTAGAACTTCAATACGAGCTGGAGTCAAAGGCAGCCAAGTGGTACGCCACAATTGACATTGCTAATGCCTTCTTCTCCATCCCTTTGGCGGCAGAGTGCAGGCCACAGTTTGCTTTCACTTGGAGGGTCGTCCAGTACACCTGGAACCGACTGCCCCAGGGGTGGAAACACAGCCCTACCATTTGCCATGGACTGATCCACACCGCACTGGAACAGGGTGAGGCTCCAGAACACCTGCAATACATTGACGACATCATCGTGTGGGGCAACACAGCAGAAGCAGTTTTTGAGAAAGGGAAGAAAGTAATTCAAATCCTTCTGAAATCTGGTTTTGCCATAAAACAAAGTAAGGTCAAGGGACCTGCACAGGAGATCCAGTTTTTAGGAATAAAATGGCAAGATGGACGTCGTCAGATCCCAACAGATGTGATCAACAAAATAACAGCCATGTCCCCACCAACTAGCAAAACGGAAACACAAGCTTTCTTAGGCGTTGTGGGTTTTTGGAGAATGCATATTCCAAATTACAGTCAGATCGTAAGCCCTCTCTATCAAGTGACCAGGAAGAAGAACGACTTCAAATGGGGCCCTGAGCAACGACAAGCCTTTGAACAAATTAAACAGGAGATAGTTCAGGCAGTAGCCCTTGGGCCAGTCCGGGCAGGACAAGATGTGAAGAATGTGCTCTACATCGCAGCCGGGGAGAATGGCCCTACCTGGAGCCTCTGGCAGAAAGCACCAGGGGAGACTCGAGGTTGACCCTTAGGGTTCTGGAGTCGGGGATACAGAGGATCCAAGGCCTGCTACACTCCAACTGAGAAGGAGATATTGGCAGCATATGAAGGGGTTTGAGCTGCTTCGGAAGTGGTTGGTACTGACGCACAGCTCCTCCTGGCACCCCGACTGCCGGTGCTGGGCTGGATGTTCAAAGGGAGGGTCCCCTCTACACATCATGCAACTGATGCTACTTGGAGTAAGTGGGTCGCACTGATCACACAACGGGCCCGAATAGGAAACCCCAGTTGCCCAGGAATCTTGGAGGTGATCACGAACTGGCCAGAAGGCAAAGATTTTGGCATATTCACAGAGGAGGAGGTGACACGTGCTGAAGAAGCCCCACTGTATAATAAACTACCAGAAAACGAGAAGCAATATGCCCTGTTCACTGATGGGTCCTGTCGCCTTGTGGGAAAACATTGGAGATGGAAAGCTGCTGTATGGAGTCCTATACGCCAAGTTGCAGAAACTGCTGAAGGAGAAGGTGAATCGAGCCAGTTTGCAGAGGTGAAAGCCATCCATTTGGCCTTGGACATTGCTGAACGAGAAAAATGGCCAGTACTTTATCTCTATACTGACTCATGGATGGTGGCAAATGCCCTGTGGGGATGGTTGCAGCAGTGGAAGCAGAACAACTGGCAGTGCAGAGGTAAACCCATCTGGGCTGCCGCATTGTGGTAAGATATTGCTGCCCGGGTAGAGAACCTGACTGTAAAAGTGCGTCATGTAGATGCTCACGTGCCCAAGAGTGGGGCCACTGAGGAACATCAAAATAACCAGCAGGTGGACCAGGCTGCTAAGATTGAAGTGGCCCAGGTGGATTTGGACTGGCAACATAAGGGTGAATTATTTATAGCTCGGTGGGCCCATGACGCGTCAGGCCATCAAGGAAGAGATGCAACATATAGATGGGCTCGTGATCAAGGGTGGACTTAACCATGGACGCTATTGCACAGGTTATCCACGAATGTGAAACGTGCGCTGCAATCAAACAAGCCAAGCGAGTAAAGCCTCCTTGGTATGGAGGATGATGGTTGAAGTATAAATATGGGGAGGCCTGGCAGATTGATTATATCACACTCCCACAAACCCGACACGGTAAGAGCTATGTGCTCATCATGGTGGAAGCAACCACCAGATGGCTGGAAACATACCCTGTGCCCCATGCCACTGCCCGGAACACCATCCTGGGCCTTGAAAAGCAAGTCCTATGGCGACATGGCATCCCAGAAAGAACTGAGTCAGACAACGGGACTCACTTCCGAAACACTCTCATAGACACCTGGGCCAAAGAGCATGGCATTGAGTGGGTCTATCACATCCCCTACCATGCACCAGCCTCCGGGAAAATCGAACGATACAATGGACTGCTAAAGACTACGCTGAGAGCAATGGGTGGTGGGACATTCAAGCATTGGGACACACATTTAGCAAAGGCCACCTGGTTAGTCAATACCAGGGGATCTGTTAATCGAGCTGGCCCTGCCCAATCAAGACTCTTACGTACTGTAGATGGAGATAAAGTCCCTGTCATGCATATGAGAAATATGCTGGGGAAGACAGTCTGGGTTACTCCTGCCTCTGGCAAGGGAAAACCCATCCGTGGGATTGCTTTTGCTCAAGGACCTGGGTACACTTGGTGGGTGATGCGAAAGGATGGGGAGGTCCGGTGTGTACCTCAAGGGGATTTGATTTTGGGTGAAAATAGCCAATGAACTGAATTTTGATGTCAACTGTTACATGATATTGTATGTCATTATTTCTATGATATAGCAGTGGTATAGCAGTGAAAATCACCCAGATTAGTGAAGAATGAACTAACTCCAATGAAACCGAGCGAAGTGCAACGATGATAGAACTGGACGAGTGCAGCAGTACCGAAATGAGAACTGGCTTTAGGATGCAACGGCCCAACACCGCACACCATCTCTTCGGCCCTGAAAGACTGTTATAACAGATGGAGCCCAGAGTCATGGACTAAATGAACTCAGTGGACATTTTAGAGGGATAGTCCATAGACTGAGGGAATGATATCTGTGCGTGCATATATATATATGTGTGTATATATAAAGAAAGATAGTGGTGGTTAATTGAAATGTATTAAAAAAAAGATGTGAGACCTAAGCACGACGTAAATGGTATGGAATAAGGGGTGGATACTGTCCTGGTTTCGGCTGGGATAGGGTTAAATTTCTTCCTAGTGCTGTGTTTTGGATTTAGTATGAGGAGAATGTTGATAACACACTGATGTTTTCAGTTGTTGCTAAGTGCCCTCCTAGTCCAAGGACAGCTCCCGTGCCCACTGACTGAGCTAGGTACACGAGATGGGAGGGAACATAACAGGATAGCCAGCCCAGCTGGCCAATGGGGTATTCCATAGCATGTGACGTCATACTCAGTATATGAAGGGTAGGCGTGATCCAGGAAGTACCGATCGCTACTTGGTTATCGGTCAGCGCGGGTGGTGAGCAATTGCATTGTGCATCACTCATTTTGTATATTTTATCATTATCATTATTATTTTCCCTTTTTTTCCCTGTTCTATTAAACTGTCTTTATCTCAGCCCACGAGTTTTTCTCACTCTTACCCTTCCGATTCTCTCCCCGTCCCGCTGGGGGTGGGGGGAGTGAGTGAGCGGCTGCGTGGTATTTGGCTGCCTGCCAGGTTAAACCACGACACCTAAAAGTATATTTTGTGGTACATTTGTATTGGGTTTGTGTGGCAAGGTTTCGGTAGCTGGGGGGCTACAGGGGTGGCTTCTGTGAGAACCTGCGAGAAGCTTCCTCTATGTCTGATAGAGCCAATGCCAGCTGGCTCCAAGATGGACCCGCTGCTGGCCAGGGCTGAGCCTATCACGGATGGTCGTAGTGCCTCTGTGATCACATATTTAAGAAGGGAGAAGAAACTGCTGTGCAACAACAGCAGCAGAGAGAGGAGTGAGAATATGTGAAAGAAACAACTCTGCAGACACCAAGATCAATGAAGAAGGAGGGGGAGGGAGGAGGTGCTCCAGGCACCTGAGCAGAGATTCCCCTGCAGCCCATGGTGCTGGTGTCCAGCCAGGATCAACTCACCACAGTTCTTTCTTGAATTCCTCATGCCCCACATTGGGCACCAAAAAAAAGGAACTGTGGTGGGTTGACCCTGGCTGGATGCCAGGTGCCCACCAAGCTGCACCATTACTCCCCTCCTCAGCTGGACAGGGGAGAGAAAACAAAATTAAAGGCTTGTGGGTGGTGATAAGGACAGGGAGAGATTGCTCACCAATCACCGTCACAGGCAAAACAGACTTGACTTGGAGAAATTAATTTATTACCAATCAAATCAGAGTAGGGTAATGAGAAATAAAAACTAAATTTTAAAACACCTTCCCCCCACCCCTCCCTTCTTCCTGGGCTCAACTTTACTCCCAAATTCTCTACCTCCTCCCCCCGAGCTGCGCAGGGGGATGGAGAATGGGGGTTGCGGTCAGTTCATCACACGTTGTCTCTGCCACTCCTTTCTCTTCAGGGGGAGGACTCCTCACACTCTTGTCTTGTTCCAGCTTAGGGTCCCTCCCATGGGAGACAGTCTTCCATGAACTTCTCCAACATGAGTCCTTCCCATGGGCTACAGTTCTACATGAACTGCTCCACCATGGGTCCCTTCCATGGGGTGCAGTCCTTCAGGAACAGACTGCTCCAGTGTGGGTCCCCCACAGGGTCACAAGTCCTGCCAGCAAACCTGCTCCAGCATGGGCTCCTCTCTCCATGGGTCCACAGGTCCTGCCAGGAGTCTGCTCCAGCATGGCCTTCCCATGAGGTCAAAGCCTCCTTCGGTCGCATCCACCTGCTCCGGTGTGGGGTCCTCCATGGGCTGCAGGTGGATATCTGCTCCACCTTTAACCTCCATGGGCTGCAGGGGGACAGCCTGCCTCACCATGGGCTTCACCACAGGCTGCAGGGGAATCTCTGCTCTGGTGCCTGGAGCACCTCCTCCCCCTCCTTCTTCACTGGCCTTGCTGTCTGCAGAGTTGTTTCTCTCACATATTCTCACTCCTCTCTCTGTTGCTGTTGTTGTGCAGCAGTTTCTTCTCCCTTCTTAAATATGTGATCACAGAGGCACTACGACCATCCGTGATAGGCTCAGCCCTGGCCAGCGGCGGGTCCATCTTGGAGCCAGCTGGCGTTGGCTCTATCAGACATAGAGGAAGCTTCTAGCAGGTTCTCACAGAAGCCACCCCTGTAGCCCCTCCACTACCAAACCCTTCCCACGCAAACCCAATACAACATAAAATAAGAAATTTTATTATATTTTTATATTAGTAAAATGGACACTAAATATTTTCATTCTTTTCAATGTATTTAAACATTTGCTTATGAATGTTTCCGTTCATCATTCAGAAAAGAAAAAAAAAATATAGTTTTTAGAGGATGCTTTATAACAATACACTTAAAAATATTGTTTATTATTATTAAATATTAACAATGAATATTGTCATAATATACTGTCTGGGCCACTCTATTTCTGATGAAATGCTTGCATGTTCTATTAGTGTTTTTTTCCAGTTGTCCTCTGCAATGCTACAAATAGGTTTGTGTTTCTGCTTTGCCTTTGTTTCTATATACGACCAGAAGGTAAGATCTCCAAGATATCTCCATGTATTTATTATATTAATTAACTTATACAAAAGAACTCAGTGTCCTGATTAGAGGTTGTAGTAAATAGTGCAGTAGGGCTCGTAAATAACCACTATAGATAGTAAAACTGTAGGTTTCACCTAGGTCTCTGGATTCTTTACCCAAGCAGTGAAAGCAAACAATAGTAAAAGCAACAAACTAAAATGCTGGAAACTCAAACACCCACATTAATTATTTTTAATTTCACTTTGGTTTAGACCATCCCAACTAAACTTTTTAAAGGTAAAGACCAGGTACACTTGGGGGATGGTTCTTTCAAATGACTCTTCCCAAAAGGAGCTGTTGATGAAACTTCTCTGCCCTAAGTCGTCCTCCAACGCATTCAGCAAACTGCTTTTTCAAACATGCCCTCATGATTTTATGCTAAGATTTATGTTGTTTAACTAGCTCTTAATTTCATGCTGTAAGAACAACAATCCAGTGAGTAGCTACACATCATTCACGTTATTTTGGACAGTGTCATATGAAACCAAACCAACCCAAAAAAACCTTGCATGCACATTGTTGTTGTTTAACCCGGCAGGCAGCTAAACATCACACAGCCGTTCGTTCACTCTCCCACAGTGGGGGAGAGAATTGGAAAAAAGGTAAAATTTATGGATTGAGATAAAGACAATTTAATAGGACAGAAAAGGAAGGGGAAATAATAATAACGATAAAAGAATATACAAAACAAGTGATGCACAATGCAATTGCTCACCACCTGCTGACCGATGCCCAGCCAGTTCCTGAGCAGCGGCTGCGCCCCCCGGCCAACTCCTCCCATATTTTTTTGTTCAGCATGATGTCATATGGTATTGAATATCCCTCTGGCCAGTTTGGGTCAGCTGTCCTGGTTGTGTCGCCTCCCAGCTTCTTGTGCACCTCCAGCCTCCTCACTGGCAGGGCAGTATGAGAAGCTGAAAAGTCCTTGACTTAGTATAAGCATTGCTTAGTAACAACTAAAACATCAGTGTGTTATCAACATTATTCTCACCCTAAATCCAAAACACAGTACTATACCAGTTATCAGGTAGGAGGAAAATTAACTCTTTCCCAGCTGAAACCAGGACACACACACACACACACACAAAAAGTATGGCTTAGGATCATACGGTCCCACCATGGGATGTGTACATGCTATGTTGTGTGAACGTGGACATTTTTTTTGAGAAAGAGACAGCACTGAGCAGTATGAACATGCAAATTGATCTAGTGTCCAGGATTGAGCTCCTCGCCCTCTTTTTTTTTTTTTTTTTAAGAAGTATAGAAGTCTCTGCACTGTACATCTTTGTACTGAACTCATTGGTAACTATGTTACCTGAGTTGTTCTGATATTTAAAATACATCACTTCCTCCAATACCCAGAATGCTGAATTGACTCTATACTTAAAACCTTTCTGTTGGTCTTGTACTAAATGGAAAGGAGGCAGGGAGAGGCTGGGGGGGAACTACCTTCCCTTTTACAGAACAGTCTTTCTACTTTTACCACTACTGCTATCACAGATGTAGAAGGTAAAATGTTGAAAACGGAAGGGTGTAGGAGGTTGCAAAATTATCCTAATTTCACAAAGTACTGTAAAATGTCATCAATTAGGTATCCTCTATGGAGTTCAGCTATTATTCCAGAAGTGTATAGATCTCTTATAGATACTGTGTCATTTCAGCAGAAGATCAGGATGGACACAGTAGGACACCTGATGTAGCAGTAAATGCCATCCAGCCTATTATATGGCATCTTCCCTGGTAGGTAGGAAATGAATAACTGGAATACTAATGGTCTAAAAGAAAACTTCTTGAATAACTTCTTTTTCTGAGATAGACAGCTTTAATTATGACAGTTATCTTTTTGATCAACAGGTTCTTTCTCTAAGAAGTCTTTTAAACTGTGCAAAATTATTCCTATCAGAATAGAGAGCTTAACCCACAGCCATTATCACACAGTTTCAGGAAGAGTGGCTGCCAGTAACTAGAGATTATACTGTTTGCCATAGGCATTTGATATAACTCTTTATTCAATGTTTTTGCCGCTGATTGAAGTTAGGGAATTCAGAGCTGAATAACAAAATATTTTCCCAATTTGTGTGTGTGTGAGTACAAAAACATTCTTTTCCTGTAGAATTTCTTCTAAATCTTAAACCCAGAAGATTTCCCTGAGTCTGTCATGGCAGTATCAACTAAGCTATTCAAGTTCACTATATTTTATTTCAAAGGTTATATCTTCTTAATAACCTCCTTTTCTGCATGTACATATAGTATACCTTAATAAGTTCAATCAAAAACGTTTCTTACTGCCTTTAATTATAGTGTACGTTCTGCTTAAAAGTCTGGCAAAGAACTGATAGTTGTGAGTTATTTTGACTTGAAAACATGTTATGTACTAACTTAACATGAGAGTACAATATATTAATCCAATTGTTCAGATGTAATATCAATAGTCAATTTACACTGAAACATTGGCTGGTTTATAAAGAACAATTAGGAATCAGGCAAAAGGTGTGTGTGTGTATGCGTGCGTGTGTTTATAGTGTTTAAACTCAGTTTCTCCCAAGACATCTGCACATGTAAACAATAACATAGTCACGGAAGACAATAAAGTTTACAGATTAGATCCATTTTGCCTAGATCTTACCTTACATGGCATATCGTAAGCATGATATTACAGTGTCCGCTGACAGTCTGGTTTTAGGGTTTTCCATCTTTCCTACATACCATTTCTTATCACCATAATTTTACCAAGATTCCCACTTAAAATTTAATAAAATGATTTATTTAATCTGGATAATTTACAAACATTTTATTTCCAGAGTTGAGATGACAATGAACTGAATCAATAAAATTTAGAAATCTCTTTAATCCGGAATGTTGAAAAATATCCACTGGCATTCAAAACTAAAATAGTAGTCCACACCCTAAGCAGCAATTCAGTTTTCTGAATGTCATGGTTTAACCTGGCAGGCAGCCAAATACCACGCAGCCACTCACTCACTCCCCCCACCCCACAGTGGGACGGGGAGAGAATCGGAAGGGTAAGAGTGAGAAAAACTCGTGGGTTGAGATAAAGACAGTTTAATAGAACAGAAAAGGGAAAACAATAATGATAACGATAGAATATACAAAATGAGTGATGCACAATGCAATTGCTCACCACCCGCACTGACCGATAACCAAGTAGCGCTCGGTACTTTCTGGATCACGCCTACCATTCATATACTGAACATGATGTCACATGGTATGGAATACCTCGTTGGCCAGCTGGACTAGCTGCTCCCTCCCATCCTCCGTGTGGTAGTATGAGAGCTGTCCTTGGCAGGATACTTAGCAACAACTGAAAACATCCATGTGTTATCAACATTCTTCTCATACTAAATCCAAAACACAGCACTAGTAAGAAATTTAACTCTAGCCCAGCCGAAACCAGGACACTGAATTAAAAAAAACACCTGGGATAAGAGACAGTACTCAAGTCTGCCTTAAATTGTCCTTGGTACTTAGTTTTATTTGTCTGTACACAGACAGAGGTGTCTATTATGAAGCAACTGGTGCCTACTTCTCTCTAAGTTTTGATTGCAACTCAGGGTTAGGCAACAATTTGTTATGGGATCAGATAGAGAACAAGTAAGATAAAGACTGACTCTAATTAATGGTTAAGATAATTGATTAAAAGAGAAGATAGTTAGGTAATCCTCTCCATGATAGGGGAATAGATTCCATTTTGGCTTTTTATCCAGTGATGTTCTAATAGAAAAAAATAGTAAAAATTAAAAAGTACTTGCATTTCAAGGAAATAAGTACAAAACCACAGTTTTGGTCATCACAATCAAAACTCTAAAGTGTTAGGCTGAAATGATGTTTTGTGGTTGGGGATTTTTATTTATTTATTTATTTATTTATTTATTTATTTATTTAAATGTATATGCATGTATATCCATCATTGGGTGTATCATCTTTAGCATTTATGCCCACAAATGGCTCACACGAGGATAAGTGAAAATAATCTTATAAAGTGCAATTTATGGTGTGAGTGTCAGATATTGTGCTATGTCACACTAGGCTGAGATGTGGATTTCACCACTGCAGGGTAAAGTAGGCTGAACAATCTTCTGACCAGTAGGCTGTTACACACATACTGTTACCACCACAAGTTAAGTTCTTCTATTTAGGAATTAATGTAGCTCTCATTCACTGTAATTTTAGTTTCTGGGATGAATACAGTGTAAAGAAGTAACTTTAGTCCCACAATTGGCTTCTTCCTCGTTAGTGTTTTGGTTCAAAACATTTGTGGTTTTGAAGTGAATCTTCTGATTGTCCCCACTTACCATTTGTTGATTAAATTTACTGAATAGTTTTACTCCCTACAGAGTAGATTTCTATGAGGGGAAGCTAAATCAGAAACTACATTTTATGATCGAACTAACATGCTTTAGCTTCTCTTTGGAAAACAAAGCTCTGAACCTTCATACAGCTTTATATTACATGTGTGGTGGGGGTGTTCATTAAATGGGATCAGACTGAATCTAGTCAGGAGTAAAAGGTCTGAACCTCACCTGGTGCACATGGAACATGCCCAGCACTGATTACTTTCTGCTGTTTCTCTTCTCTCTGAATGCCTTAATAGCCACTGAGAACCAGTCACATGACGCTGAATGTGGTTTAACTTATATATGCTTTTGTTAATTTGTTTTAACTGTTGTAAGTAACAATTCTCATCCAGAGTAATAAATTCCTCGTGTATTTTTTTTTTCCTGGTATTTCTGCACTGTAGCTTTCTGATTAATCTCTGAGCAGAGATTCAGCTGCTTAAGCTAATTTTCTAGTGATCTTTTATATATGCCTCCCTCTGAGTCCTCTGCCTGCTTATTCAGAAGATCTCCCATAGAGCTTCCCACAGGGCATGTGGCATATTGATTAGCCCCATACAGCCCCTGAAAATATCTTACATCTGGGTGACTGAAATGAGTTCAGCCAGTCATTTAAACGTTATTTACATGCAGACTATTTGAGGAATTTGAAAAGTGCTTATTTCTCTATGACACCTAGATCATCAACAATTCTAAGTCCCAAAGTCAGCTAGTACATTTTCAAGTGTCACAGGATGAAATTGGTCTCAAAAGGAAACAATTCTCAATTTCATTCTATTAGCCTTTTCTACCCAGCCTTTTCTACCCTGATATTCCTGGCACAATAGTACTACTACAATACTGTAGTTTCCTTTTTTTGATCTTGCTTCTATTACTGGATTATTAAAGATTGCATAGAAGGGTCACTACATAAGAAATAAGGAAATCTTTCTGATGGCTGTGCTGGTTTTGGCTGGGATAGGGTTAATTTTCTTCATAGTAACAAATATGGGGTTATGTTTTGGATTTGTGCTGGAAACAGTGTTGACAACACAGGGATGTTTCAGTTACTGCTGAGCAGTGCTTACTCGGAGTCAAGGCCTTTTCTGATGCTCACACCACCCCACCAGCGAGTAGGCTGGGGATGCACAAGAAGTGGGAGGAGACACAGCTGGGACAGCTGACCCCAACTGACCAAAGGGATATCCCATATCATATGATGTCATGCTCAGCATATAAAGCAGGGGGAAGAAGAAGGAAGGGGGGGGACATTTGGAGTGATGGTTTTTGTCTTCCCAAGTAACTGTTATGCGTGATGGAGCCCTGCTTTCCTGGATATGGCTGAAAACCTGCCTACCGATGGGAAGTAGTGAATTAATTCCTTGTTTTGCTTTGCTTGCGCACGTGGCTTTTGCTTTCCCTATTAAACTGTCTTTATCTCAACCCACAAGTTTTTTCACTTTTACACTTCCTATTCTCTCCCCCATTCCACCGGGGGGGAGTGAGCGATCGGCTGTGCGGTGCTTAGTTGCCGGCTGGGGTTAAACCACGACATGGCACATGAAATTTTATTAATCTCAAATCTCAGATTTTTCTATTTAGGAGCAGAGATTACAGAACCGTAGCCATCAAGATGTTAATGGCTTTTCCATGTGACAATTTGTGCCGTAGTAAATAAAACAGGGTATATAGTCAAACGATTGCAATTTTTTACCTTGATAATAAAATTGCTTGAGAAAGTGTTATGCCCTGTGTTGATAGATTAGCCATTCAGCACTTCATGTCTTTGTTTATCTGTTGTTGACCAAGAAAATTATAAATTGCAGACAGGCTAGGCTTTGCATGGCACTGAAGAGGAATGCAGCAGTTTATTTGTTTTTGCATATGCAAGAAGTTCAATTTCTCAAAAAAATAACTTAATGCATAGTATCATGATCCATATTTATGAACCTAAGGATGTAGCTGAGCATTTACACAAACATTTATCAAAGCATTTAGTAGTCTAAGAAGCTGTGTAATGTGAATTTAACCACTTAAATTCAGAACAGCAGCTAGACAAATTGGTGTTGTATATTGTCTCATTTGTGCAATATTGGAAATCATCCTATTACATCCAGACATCTTCAGTGTGTTTATCTGCATCACTTTTTGTCATGTCATGATTTCTTTACATTGAACAAAGAGAAAAAAGTTTGTCCAGGGTGTGAGTCATCTCAACTTTAAAGAAATATCCACAGAAAAAAGAAAGGAATTGTGAACTACGAATATCTTCTTCTTTGCAATGACCATAAAGGGAAATTAAGGTAAAACACTTGTGAATGTCTGAAGTTCCAGCATCTAAAGTTGAGCAGGATGTGGAGTTCTTGTTACTGATCTGTTTTATTAATAATTTTTATTTAGTGGAAAGAAGTATCCAGATATGTCGGTGAGTAGCATCCCACTCCCCGCTGACAGTTATAACTGCAAGATGACAAAATCAGTTTCCTTTCTCTAACATATTTTTCCAGTGACCTGGAATTTTGTATTCCTTTCTGCATAGGGTCCCTCTGGAGAGCTAAAAAGCATTTTCATCCCTGATAATCCACATTCAGGTAGTTAAAGCCTTTTCCTACTCTGAGGAAGCTGCTTGTTCAATCTGCTTAGCCTGAGACTTGTTTAAAGCCTAGATATTTGACTCCTGGAGTAAATATTCTGCAGATAAGCAGGTTTAATGAACAAAATCAGACAACAGCACAATGCTTTTAATTGAATTGTATGTACTCTGAATGAGAGTACAAACATCAATCACAATAGTTCTGTTTTAGATCCTGGAATACCTGTTTTCTGCAAATCAGGTGGCCACAAGTGAGAGCTAGCAGTCAGTGCAGACTACCTAGAAAGGGAGTCAGTAGAGCAAAAGCTGCATGCTTAGTAACACAACTTCATGCATCCAGGAAAACTTTATCAGAAAATTTAAGCACCAAGGCAGCAGAATATGTTTGGAGATGTTTTTCTGAGTTTCTATCCTGAACTTAAATTTCTAACTCTCACTTAATTTGGATTAGGTTTTCAAAGGCTGTGTCAGATTTCTGATGTGACTTTTTTTCTGATGTGTTTCAAAACACAATATGGCAACAAAATTCCTTTCATTCTCTAATCAAGAAAAATTTTGAGAGTTGATTTCATTGTAGAAAAGTATTTATATCATATGTAAATTAAAAAAAAAAAAAAAATCACTGGTTCAACTGAGAGTACTCCTATGTGATTTTATTCCTTTCTTTGTTTCAGTAGTTGAATAAGTTTATCAAAACACAAGTCAGATGAGGATAGCAGAACTTTTTTAAAGGTTGAAAATGGATGTGAGAAGACCTTAAATAGAAATACTGAGCTGAGCAGGTTTCTGCCTCCTCACAGAGGGGATCCCTATAATTATTGAGACAGGCATTCTCAGATGTTGCTTAGGATAGACTTGTTCAGCAATAGAGGTGTATTACCAGCTGACTATCATTGCCTCCGTGTAAAAAGAACTTTTAAGAATAATATGTATTTAAAGTTCTTAGTTTCAATATTTAGGAACTGTAGGACTGGAAAATACCTCCAGAAGTTGTCTTATCTATCTCTGTGCATCAAGGCTGGGTGAACCATATGGTATCATTTGCAAGAGATTTTTGTCTTTCCAATGTCTGTTTAGGCAGTCGACTCTGGTGCTTCACTATCCTGTTACAAAGTCTTTCCCAATGCTTCCTCTGAAACTTTCTTTCTGCAGTTTAAGCCAATTGCAGATTCATCTATATCAAATGAGCATAAAATTAAAGTATTCTTTTCATTTTGTTCTCTACCTTGTTTATTGTTAAAAGCTGTTATCACATAATCTGTTTCCTCTGGGAGGCTAAATGATACCAATTCATTTAGTGTTCTCAATAGACTGTGTTTCTTTTTTTTTTTTTTTTTTTTTTTTTGAGGGAGAGTGGGAAGGACTCCATCTGTTTGGTCTGTTTGAAGGTAAATGCAGTGGACAAAGTTAGACTATGTTTAGGAGAATAAAGCAGAATTATTTCTTATGCATTACAAATTTAAATATAATCTTACCATTCTCTTCCCTTCCACAGTGGCAGGGGACTCTGATCCATTTTCAGATTTTACTGTGCTCAAATCCTCAGATTGTTTTTTACAGAGGTCCTACTTAGTCATGGTTTCTCATCTTATATTTGTTCACTTTGTTATTATTGTTGAAGTATGGAATCTTGGATTTTCCCTTACTAAGTTATTTCACTTTTGAGCCTATTTTTTTAAATTTGTCACAATCATTGATATTTCTTACCTTGTTTTCCAGTGTACTGGTAGCATTTCCCACATTTTATCATCTGTAAATTTACTAAGTGCATATTTTCTTTATGAAAATGTGGAAGAGTTCTTGACACAAGAGAGGTTTTTGCAGAACTCGGTAAAAACCATTGGGAAAGGTGGGAATGCCTGATAAGAATAACCATTTTATTGAAGTTTCCTTTAAAAATCTGATTCAGCTGACTATATCGTATGAATGACCTGAGAGAAGCAATATAGAAATTAGATATTTATTTATTTGCTTTGTGAATGATACTGTTATATCAACATAGATGTACTCCAAGTTCCGTAGAGAAGTTCTAGAATGCTGATGATTTTGGATTGCATTAATTACATCCAAGTCTGGTATATTTCTATTATATCAATTGCAGAGAATTCAGTAATTTATAAGTAAGAATCAGCAAAGAATTTCAATGGAAAACTTAAAGATCTTTTTCTGTGCTGTTATAAAATTACTGTCTCCCATTTAAATGGGAATGAGAGATTAATTTGGAGTGCTAAAAAGATTTATTTCTACAATTCCAGTATGTTAACAGTAGCATGCTGACTTTGATATTTACAAGAAAGTAATCCAATTTCCCCAAATATCTGCTTATATACCTTGGTACAATTTGTAAGGTTTTGGCTCTGTCTACACTATGCTTTCTAAAAGGTGCCTCTGAGCTTCTGCCAACAGACAGCAAAAGGTAGACTTACTGATTAACCTTTCTCCACCCCATCTGAGTGAAGATTATTCTCTTTTCTCACATTGTAATAGTTTTCTTGGGTGCTGTTCATTAATTATGACTAAAGAATGATGTTCACATACCATGTAGTGATATTGTTACAGGATAGCTCTGCACGCAAAAATTGAAATCAATGATAACAGCCTGAAGTTGCCTGTATATGGCATTACTGGAATTGTCTGCTATTTTCCTATCTTTTACTTATTGCTTTTCTTAGAGAAAATAAATATCTTCCTGTGACTCCTTGCTAACAAATCTCACGAAAAGCAAGCTCCATGTACCTATTCACATACACAGTAGGTTATTAACTCTCACTAAGGGAGAAGAGGGATGCTTACCGTAGTTTAGTCTAAGCAGATAATAAGAAAACCTGCAGGAATCTGTATGTTACTGTGAGAAGCTACAACAAAGGAGTTTTGATCCTGTATTAACCTCTGTGATTGCATCTATGTCTCCTTTCTAAGTGGTTCCTCATCTTAGTGAACTGCCTTGAACCTTTGTACCAGTTCACTGACCAAAAACAAAGTACCAGAAATAAGTTAGAACAGCAGTATGACACACACAAACTTAAAGCCATAGAAGTTTAGAATAAATAGCTTTCCCAGAGCTCAACATTTTTGATAGCAACAATATGCATGGACATATGATTTATACACATGGAACAACAAATAAGTGGTTTCCATGATATTTTTCTAAAAAACCCCAATTCTATGAAGGAGTATATAATTAGAAAGTCTGATACCCTAGACTCCTTAATAATTTTGTAATTAAATTTCAATGTAATTTTAAAAATAAAAATTATTATATCTCACATTCCTATTCTGAGCTTTAGTATTTACTGCTTAATATGAAATTATGAGATTGGAAACACAAAGCAATGGGGGGGGGGAGAAAACAAGATTTCATTATGCACAAATGATAAAAATGAAGAAATTGGATAAAGTGTAGATCTCAAAGATGAAACGGTAATATCTGTTTCTTTGTTTTTAAGAACATGGTTAGAAAGGGAAGGTTAGATTTTTCTTGTGGTGGCAGGGTAATGAGATTTTGTGAAAACTGGTGTGGAACACATCCAAAATAAAGGAGATAATAAAAAGTCTGACAAACTTTAGGAAGCAAAAGAAAGATTTTGTTTGTTTCACACAGAACTAAACTATCTTATTTAATTTAATACATTTATTTCTGTTTCAGTGAACTTGAGATTGCATTTCACAGAATCAGAGGATGGGTGAGTTTGGAAGGCATCTCTTGAGATCATCTGATCCAAAACCCCTGCTCAAACAGAGTCAGCTAGAGCATGTTACCACAACCATGTCCAGTCAAATTTTTAATACCTCCGCAGATGAAGACTCCACATTTTCTCTGAGCAACCTATACCGGTATGCAACGACCCTCACATTCAAAAAAGTTTTTTCTTGTGTTCAGATGGAAATTCATGTGTTTTAATTTGGGCCCATTGCCTCTTGTCTTGTCACTGGGCATCACTGAAGAAAGTCTGGCTCCATCTTCTTTACACTCTCCCATCAAGTATTAAAGAACATGAATAAGATCCCCCTGAGCCTTTTCTTCTCCAGGCTGAGCAGTTCCACCTCTCTCAGCATATCCTTATAGGAAAGATGCTCCAGACTCTTAACCGTCTTTGTAGCCCTGTGCTGGACTTGCTCTCCAGTACGTCCATGTCTCTCTTGTACTGTGGGACCTGCAACTGCACCCAGTACTCCAGATGTGACCAGGACAAAGGAGAGAGCAAGGACCATCTCCCTGCTGGCAGCATTCTTCCTAATGCAGCCCAGGAGGCTGTTAATCTTCTTGGTGGTGAGGGCATGTTGCTGGATCCTGGTCAGCTTGCTGTCCACCAGGACTCCCAGGTCCCTCTCTGCAAAGCTGCTTTCCAACCAGTTGGGACACACGGTGAACTGGTGCATTTCCCTTCATGAGGTTCCTAGGTACCCAATTCTCTATCGTGTTGAGGTCTATCTAAATAGCAGCATTTCCATCTGGTATATCAACTACTCCTCCCAGTTTTGTATCATCTGTGAACTTGCTGAGGATGTACTCTTGACCCACTGTCATTAATGAAGGACCCATTATCGATCCCTGGGTTATAGCACTGGTGATTGGGCTCCAGCTGACTTTGTGCCCAGCCTTTCAGCTAGTTTTCAATCCAGTTCACTATCCATTTATATAATCCAACTCATTTATCTAATCTAACCCAACTCACTTATCTAACCCATTTGGACAATTACCATAAGATTCCTAATAAATAAATATAATGATAGACTATTTGGGTATCAGAAGAAGCTATCTGTGGAGACGTAATTTGAGACAACTTTAAATGAATATGGAGTAAATATCTGAGGGCTAAAAATGAGATGTAAGGGAATAAAATAACTTCAGAGTAAGAAAAAGTTCTTCTGAATTACAGAAAAGCATTTTGGCAAAGAATAGTTTAAAAAGGTAGCAAATTATAGTGGCAAATGACAGTGGCAAAAAGTCAGTGATATATAATTGATAAAAGGTAAATATCAGTGGATTGGAAGTAGGCACATGCAAGAAACATAAGGCCCAAAGACTCATTGGGCATTGCTAGGTTACCAAAATATGATACTGAATTTTTTGTCTTATATAGTCAAGTTCGTCTTCTTTTAAGAACTTTTTTTGCCAGGAGTTCCAAGAAAAGAGCTACTGTGCATTGTAAATTACACCTGCACAGTAGCTTTGTCACTAGTTATTCTGTAAATGCACAGAGAAATTCTTAACTGAATGCACAGAGTGTGATTTCATGTATATTTTTTTTTTCTTTTGGCCAGAAAAGTCCCTAAATTGAGTTCAAAACTCAGAGAAATTTTAAGATGCTTCATGGATGTTTGGGATTCCAAACCTGTGGAAAAGAATAGAATAAAAATAAATTTGAAGAGACGAACATCAGTAACCCTGAGCAGCAAAGGAAAGATGAAGTTGTTTAGGTGTATATTTCTGAAGGAATGCAGCAATCTGGTGGGGTAGGTGTAATGACTTCATTTGCCTTTAAATAATACCCTTGCTGCCTATGACTTTATTAGTCAATGATAGGGAAAGAGAAGCTATGATGTGGCGATAACATCGTTGAAACACAACTGCAAATAGTAAAGGTTAAATATAGCTGTCAATATATGAACTAGCAGGGAGCTGAATAGCTCTCCAGACCCTTTGTTATGGTTTAACCCCTTCTAATTATATTGACTAGGTGTCCACTGATTACACTAACAGGTTAGAATTTTGAGGTTTTTTCCCCCACATATGCTCCAGACACACAAATACAATAAAGAAAAAGTGGGTCAGCTGAGGTCAGGAGTTAAACAGTCAGTGGAAGAATGGCTGAAAGAGCTTTGAGATCACTGTGGTGTCATAACAGCTGGGTTGCACAGTTTAAAAAAAAAAAACGTTTTGCAGATCTGTCTTACGAGACTGATCATTTGCTTGGTTCCCTTCTATCAAGAGTTGGTTTTTTTGGTTTGTTTAAAAAAGTATTTTTTGTATGACAGATGCATGGATAGAGTCTACAAACTCAGCTCTGCCTTCAGCAGTTGAACAGTTTCTCAAGCAGTGCACTATCAGGCTGATGTGAACTGACAGTACTTACACCCAGATGTCATTGTCTAACACGCCTGTTGACAAAAAATGTGGCTTGACAGATCTTATTGTTCTGTTTCACCTCTCCATGCAGTGTTCCTTTTCTTAACAGGAAATGTTAAGGGACTATTTGTCTAATATGTAAAAAGTTCATGTTCATGAAGGCCTCCTGTCTGCCTGTAGATCCTCATGATTTCTACACATAAACTTGTCTGGTCTCCCTAGATACTTCCCATTCCTCCTATAACTTTCTCTACAAGGCTCTTGGCTATACTACAACTCTGAAACAGATGGGATTTCTTTTTTTTTTTTTTTTTTTTTTTGTCTAATACAATTTCTAGATGATGGAATGAAAGGTTCAGGAACATGGTAGATTTCTGAAATAGCTGATTAACTGGTAATTTCTTGCAGATTGAGAATTTACTATATGACTAAAAAATTGCAAATATTTTTATTGTCAATAAATAGAAACGAGAAGCCTGCCAAAATTTTGTTTCTAATAAGAGTCAGAAATGATATGTAAGGCTCGAATAGTTCGGAAGTATGTTTTGGTTTGTTGCTTAATTTCAAATTTACCAATTCAAGCTATATGTGCTGTATCAACAAGTGATCAACAGTAGCAAGCTCTGGATAAGATGCCACTGATACTATACAAAGCAACTCATTCTGCTGCCTCTGGTAAACAAATTAGGGAGCTACAACAATGAAAAAAAAGTACTTCTGTATACTAGCAATGAAGTGCACAATAATAAAACACAACAGTTGTGCACAAAGCAGAGGAGAGGAAACAGTTTAGTAGAAGAATGGTTCACTGGGTGGAGCATGAATTTAATGTTTGTGTGACCAGTCTTTAAATCTGTACTCTCTTTATTTAATACATTGCATAAAACTCTCCTGCAGAATATCCTAATCTGGGGGGAAAAAAGAAAGAAAAGTGTTTCATACTCATATGAAAACAGTAGGAAAATGTACAAACAGCAGTTGAACATATGGAGATGATTGTACAGCCATCCAGGGAGGCATGAGACAGCACTGACAGAAGAACACTCCAAAGTTTATGCCTAAGGTTCTTTTATTCTCTGAGCATGTAAAGCATATTAAAAAGAGCAACATACTCTATGTGCACTTTAGATGTAAAAGGATCATGAAATACAGGTTGTGGTGAGTTACTGAAGAAGTGCAGAAATGGACTGCATTCATGCAATTGATGGTTTGACAATAATGTGACAAGAACCAGTGGAGAGGTAGAAAAACCTGAACTGTCAGTGACAATAACTATGCAAAGCTGAATCTCCTAAATATTATGTGACAAATTAACAGCAACATACCAAAATATAGCAGACAAGTACACACTATCAGAGACCATCAGAGACCTAATGGTTGAGACAGATATAGCATAGCTGTTCAGTGATCCACATTTTGGTCATAGCAAATGTAGCCAAAGCAGAGATCTGTGACACTAAGTATTACAGATGTCAGTGATAACCATACGGCATCAATTCCATGTTACTGTATACTCACAGCTAATTTACAACATAAATGATAAAAATTTTAAAAATTAAGTGTTGTATGTGCAGCAATGACAGGACGGCGTAAAGAAGATGGAGCCAGACATGACAATAGGACAAGAGGCATAAAATAATCAGAAATTCTGATTAAATATAAGGAAAAAAATTACCATGAAGGTAGACAAAGACTCGAACAAGTTACCGCAACAAGTGAGGTTGCAGTATGTTTGTCCTCAGAAGTATTCAAGACTTGACTGGACACAACCTTAGGCAAGCTCATCCAATTACATCTGTTTTGAGCAGGATTTGGAGTACATGTTCTCTGGATGTCCCTCCCAACCTAAATTGTTCTATGGTAATATGGAATATTTTTAATTTCTCTGGGGTAGTGCTGTTGTGGCTGTGATAATCAAAGGAATTAATAAAGCAAGGTTTGTAGAAACAGATAACATCTCTTGGCAGGAGGGGAAGTATACAGGCTTTATGGAATGCAAAATACTTTCTTAGAGGTTGTTTTTAATACATATTTTGGATGATTCGTCAGTATTTTTTGTTAGTTTTACTGGTTAGATATTTGTGTTGCATGTCCATCAACTCTTCATTATCCAACAGCACATTACCAAGGTGGTAGATTAACCAGGCTCCAGCGTGTCTGGAAGCAAAAGAAGTGCATGGCACAATTTTAATGTTTCTCTCCTCTGGTCTTGCTCTTCATGCTGGACAATGTTTATAAAGATGAATGTACTATATATGGTTCAGAATTTACATATGCAATCATTTTGCTTTATCAGTGTTGTCTCTTTCGATCCTTGTTTCTTCCTTTTAACCCACAAAACCAGGAGCTGTCTGTAAAAGGTAAAATATGATATATAAAAAATTCCTAAGATGGATGCATTGATAGTAGCAAGAAATCATGGAGTCAAACAAAAGAATTTCTACAAGTAACAGTCCTAAGATTTCCTTCCCTTTTAGAGTAGTAGGGATAGAAAGGGAGAAAGCAGAACAGAGTGACAACAGTGATTATTAAAATAAACACACATCACTGTAAGATGCACTTTACTTTGATTACTGTGAAGGAATAATCACTTTACTGACTTTGTTTTCATGACCTTTGTACTCATGTTAGCTGTCATCTTGCCAGGCTTGGACATCTCTTTCAAAAAAAACAACCTATCTTTCTTACAATTTATGTTCACTTTCTCCTTTTGTGATTTCCCATTGTTATTAAGATTGTTTTCTGCAGATTCAGCTGTTTCAATTAGCTTGTTGTTCCAAAGGTTCTTTGCCATGTATGTGTTGAACATTTATATGAACTGCCGTACACAATAACACCTCTTTCCTTTTTAATTTGGTTTTACATTTTCTCTTTTATGATATATTAAACCTTTCTAGTCACATATATTAAAACATATTTCATTCTTTCCTGTATGCTGATTAAACACTGATATCAATCACAATTATAGGAAGATTTCTGCATATCTAAAAAATAAAGGAGTTTGATTTTGGGTCTGGATTTAAAATCTGAATCTGCACTGATAAAATGTTCAGATCATGATCTGTACTTCATGTTCACCCATTCAGAACTGAAGGAGTTGCATATTTTAAGTATATTCATTTGAATAAGTAGAACAGATAGATTGGTTAAAAGACTATAAAAAATTTATTATACATCAATTGCTTGTCCAAATTTGGTACACATGATCAAAACAGTAAAATTATTATGAAAAAATCATAGGTTTCAGTCCCACTATCCCCATTAGGATGGAAATAAGACCATGTTGTAATTGTGAAATGAATATGCTCTTTGGGAAGTAGTTGGTAAAAGACTGAGGAGTGTGACCCTAAAATGAAAGGTTACACTTGGAATAGTACAGCACAGCTGTTTCTCTCCTTGAAATTTTCTTTGCTTGGATAAGAAACAAACATTATCTGTGAATTTTAAATTGTGTAGAAAAAAAAAATACAGTTAAGATACTATATCTCCTTCTGTGTGTTCATTTACAATAGATCACTTTAAAGTAGTATAGCTCCTCTTGCTCTTTAAAAATTTTATTCATCTTTTTTTTTGGATATTCAAACAGAATTATCAGGTCAATTTTTTTGTCTAGCTATTTTTTGCTAAATAAAGCTAACAGGTCTCCTGTCATATGCAGGGTTACCCACTAGGCTGCAAGCGGATTTCGGTGGTGGGTTGACCCCTGCCAGCAGCTAAAGACCCACTCTGTCTTTTGCTTACTCCCCTCTGCTGGAGGATGGGGAGAAATATAGAAGGAAGGCAAAAAGACTCATGGATTGAGATAATGACCATTTGAAAAGAAAAGCAAATGTTGCGCATACAAGCAAAACAAAAAGAGGCAGATCCCATCAGCAGACAGATGTCCAGCCATTTCCTGGGAAGCAGGGCCTCAGGATGCTTAATGGCTACTCGTGAAGAAAAATGCCCCCCCACAAACGTCCCCCCTTTCCTCCTTCTTTCCCTGAACTTTTATTGCTGAGCACAACATCATGTGGTATGGAATATCCCTTTGGTCAGTTCGGGTCAGCTGTTTTGGCTATGTCCCCTCCAAGCCTTGCCCACCCTCAGCCTACTCACTTTCAGGGAAGGGGGGAGAGAAGAAGTCTGGATGCTGTGCACTGGTGCTATCAACACTGTTTCAGTCACAAATGCAATGCATAGCATCATACAGGCTGATATGAAGAAAATTAACTTCATAAATTCATCCCAACAAGACACAGTACAATTTCTAATGAGAACAGTACATCTTTTATATGAAACAGGAGGGTAGGCAGATTACAGAGTCATGTCCTTCACTGGAGAGGTAACTAAGAATAGGAGAAGATAACTTCAATGTATCTGTATTTATTGTCATCACTGGTGGACAAGCCAAAGCCAAAACAGTTCAAGTTGTAACTTTTTTTTAACATTCCATAGGAACATATAATATTCATTTCAAATTCTTTTTTTTTTCTCTCTGAGAGTGGGAAATCTTATCTGCCCTCTTAGGACAGCTTTTTAGTTATTGTACTGCTGCAAGTAGATGAAAGAGGTTGAAGGCAGAGGATAAGATTTTCCCTATTTAAATAATGATTATTATTTCCTCTGCTGGCTGCTGCGGAGCAGATAACTGTATTTTTCACTTGGTTTGGAGGTCACTTAGCCTCCATTTCAGTAGCAGTTCTAGCCCTTTTCTACCTCTATTCTTTTAATGGCCCCTTTTCCCCTCCGAAAGTCTCCTACATCACCACTCACTGATCTTCCTCAGTTCCCTCATTCTGAACTTCACCGTTTTCTTAACTGGATGAGTCTTTTTTATGTTCTTTGCCTGCAAACTTAGTTTTTTTCTAAACTTCAACAAACCTGCTGTAAGCTCAGTTAAGCTCAACCCTTTCGGCCATGAGTAGTAATGGTGGCAGCCACTCAGCTTCAGTAGAGAATTTCTGCACCACTTTATTGCCTTATTCATTGTTTCTACTTCTCATGCATATCTCAAAAGACCCTGAACTGCAGGTTTCCCCAAGGTTTTTCCTTGGCTAACAAACTGCTTTCTTTCCCTACCTTTACAAAAATCTTATGTGGCAATAAATTCTTGCAGCCTTTGTTACTGACTACTTTGGTACTCTGGAAAAGAGCTTGCACAATCCTACACATTATTTGCTGCAGTTAATAACCATAACTTTGCCATTTTACAGAGGAAGAGGAAAAGATAGGAGGAGAAAACAGTTTTTGCCTAGTCAGTTGACCACCACAGTGTCTGCGACAGTTCAAATCTTTTCTAGTGTCTGTATCTATGTCAGGAAAAGTCCTACTGATGGTTCTTTATAAGAAGCCTCTAATAATGTAGGCTTCCATCTTCCTTTTCTGGTACAAAAGTGTTTCTTATCTACCATTTTTCTTTCAGTTTGTAGATCATTATTTTTTCTGGTTTCTTTCATATCACCTTTATTCTGTTTTAGATCCCACACTCTCTCTCTTGTCTCTTCCTTGCTCTCAAAGTGATTAATCTTCCATGGTCACTTTTTAAAAGTCTCACTGCTGTCTTTTGACTCCTTCACTGTACATGGACTTTGATTAACAATTTTAAAGTGTTGTCACCTTGCGAAAATGCGTACTCAGATTTCACATTTTTGCAAATGACAAATATTATTCAATTTAGTGTAATGAATATTTGTATGCCTCACACTGATTGATGTGTTCATGGCAAGATTTAGTGATGGATTAGACATAATTGGGACAGATGGACTCCTTCAGCATGTATCTTCACTTCACATATGGTCTGAATTCAGATTATGAAAAAAATAATTTATACTGCCATTTATACTGAAAATATTATCCTTAAAATAATTTTTTAAAAAGATAAATGGTTTTACTGATTAATGGAATGAAATGTAGATGAGTAATCCAGATTTTTCTCTAATGTCTTATTAGAATACTCCTTCCAATAGTGTCATAGTTGAATATTTAGTTAGCTTTATCTAACCATGAATGCTCCTCGCTTCTGTTACTTATGCAATACAGAATAATATCATTATTATATTAAAAAGCAAAATAAAATTATGTTAAGATTGTTAAATTAACTACTAAACTTAGAAAATACTTGTTGGTACAGTCTTCAATTAAATGATTGCATATCAGTCAATTATGTAGCAGCAGAGTGCTGACGCTAGGGAACTTCCTACCAAATGCCAAGCTCCATGTCCCAATAATTAAGATTCTAGATTTGCTTAATTAAATAGCTGTATTTACAGAAATGAATAAAGTTTTCATAATTATTTGTGGAATAATCTCAGAAAGGGAAAAAAAAAACCACTTTGGTGTTATCATTTATGATAACCAAAGAAAGACTTCTAATTGAAAGACAACATTAGGCATGGGCAACATATCAAATTAATTATAGGCATTGCTGACTGCAGTGGCTCTAATTCTGTATAACACAAGCACAGACCTATGTGTATTGTGTTATTTTTGTTTTTAATTTGACCTTAAAAAAAAAGACAAATCAACATGCCAAATTGGTTTAAGGTTTTAAATAAAAATAGTTTACATACGTTAAAAGGTTTGTATAGTTGACATGGTAAATCTGTCACGTATCAAAAGTATAACACCTAAAAACTGAACAACTCTGCAATTATACAAGCTATAAAAGTAAAATTTTCTAGCAACATGCACTTTTTATATGCAAATATTACGCAACATAATTCTCATCTGATCTGAGAAAACTTAGTAGGTTCTCATTCTTGGTTTTGCTTAGAATGTCAGCCCAGACAGTTGCCAGTTACCATAAGCTCATGTGATTCATGGGTATTTGGTCTTTGAGAGGCTCATGTCTAGAAGGCTAAATTCAGTGGCTCAAACAGACGGATCTAGGTATTGTTTCAGATGTCTTAGGGTATTTCGTCTGACCCTCCACTTATCAGTCCAGAAGGATATGGGTCCCCCATTTTTGTCATGTCTTCCAACTTTGATCTTAGTTAACCCAGGACATCTTAAAATCCAGTAGAAATCTATATTTAGATAACTAAATGAAGGCCAGCAAGTTCTTTCAAGGGCCAGCACCTACACCCACTATTCTCCTTTTTTCCTGGCTGCTTCATCTCTTGTGAAACCCTTTCTTTCAAAGCTTGATGCAATTGCCTAAACATGACCAGTTGTGCTGATTTTGGCTAGGCTACAGTTAATTTTTTTCATACTAGCTAGTAGGGAGCTGTGTTTTGGATTTGTGCTGAAAACAGTGTTGATAATACAGGGATGTTTTAGTTATTGCTGAGCAGCGCTTACACAGACTCAAGGCCTTTGACTCCAGTTCATACTCGCATTCTTTTTCTGCTTCTCACACCGCCCCACCAGTGAGTAGGCTGGGGGTGCACAAGAAGTGGGAGGGGACACAGCCAAGACAGCTGACCCCAACTGACCAAAAGGATATTCTATACCATATGATGTTGTCTCAGCAATAAAAAAGCTGCAAGAAGAAGAAGGAAGGGGGACGACATTCGGAGTGATGGCATTTGTCTTCCCAAGTCACAATTACACGTGATGGAGCCCTGCTTTCCTGGAGATGGCTGAACACCTGCCTGCCAATGGGAAGTAGTGAATGAATTCCTTGTTTTGCTTTGCTTGCATGCATGGCTTTTGCTTTATCTATTAAATTGTCTTTATCTCAACCCATGTGTTTTCTCACTTTTCCCCTTCCGATTCTGTCCCCCATCCCACCGGGGGGGAGTCAGCGGGCAGCTGTGTGGTGCTTAGTTGCCAGCTGGGGTTAAACCACAACACCAGTGCATCTGAGATGCTACAGGTTATCTGAGAAATCCACATGAAGCTGAAAATTATGCTAAGGACCTATAGAAGACCATATGGAGCAGCAACAGAAGAAAAGTGGGATATCCCACACAGACACTGAAGTCTTAATTTTAGGCAGGTTTATTAACTCCTAGTTGTACAGCCTTTCTTCTATGGTACAAATGCAACCTGGGCTTTGATTCAGTTGCCTAAACACAGGATTCTAGTGTCATTTGAAATACTTTAGGATAGTCCATATATTTTCAGCTACTCCTACTACTAGAAAGGCACAGTTATCTCATAAATCAAATACTATATGTCAGCCTCGTAGATGTCTCAGATACCCTAGGGTATTTCAAATAACACGGGGGGGGGGAGTGAATGCATTGAGCTATTAGGGACTGGGATTTGATTTCTTTTAGAGAATAGCTATATAAAAAGTAGGTACTAAAATCCTAATTCTAAAACCCCTATAACAATCTAACCTATTGCATCTTGGAGTACATTTTTTATCATATAATGTAATCATAGTAAAATTCGTGCTTGCTCTATACAACCCCACTCCAACTAAAACAATATGTGTTTTCTGTTTGTAACTCTTATCTAACTATTCACATTTATATCAATATCAATACAGAATATTTATTTTAGGGATAATAGAAATGATTACTGTGCAAAACCTTTAAATAATTCAAATGCAATAAATGTATAATAATAAAAATATAAGTCCTGTTAAATATTTGTAGAAGCATAAGAAGTAACTTTGGAATATAAATAAAATAAAAAAAGTGTCATTTTGTAAGTCTGACAATCTTATTGAGATACATGTTTTAATATTCATGTTAAAAGATTGTTATTGGTCATCTTGTACAATCTTTCAAATAGTCTATGATTTCTAGTTGGTAGATTTTACAGCACAGATACATTTTCTTACACTGTAACCAGGAGGTCAATACCAAAAATGTGATCTGACTTCGAAGCAGAATGAAGCGAAGTGTGAAAAGGAGTCTCACAATGATAAGGGAAAAGATGTGGGGTTTTACTGTTAGTATTAGGTATTTTTCTCCTTTATCTGTTTTCTTTTCTAAATTCATGGATGCGGACTGAGAACCTAGGTATAGTAGAGAAGGATGTAGATGTTATACATTTAAAAAAGTCACCAGGTTTCTGCGGTTTAGCTGTAGAGGCATGCCACAGGGGTGTCTGGTTTTGCTGTATTTTAACGTATTTTGAATACATAATAAGTTGAGGGTTGTAAAATTGTGACGGGTATGCTGGGTGCATTAAGAGAATCTGTTCACATTAGGCATATGCAACCACTGTGAATTAAATCACTGACTGCATCTTCGATGTATATCAAAAACATCTTATGAGATTTGGTTAAACAGTAATCTTTGAAAAGCATTTAGGAAGATGCTTCACAGTGGCTCTTGTATCTAGCTGTGGATATTAATATTATAAACTACTTCACATAGAAAAGTTTTTAGATTACTTTTTTGATGTTCCTAAAATATTACCAGTCACACATATATTGTTTTGTTTAAACAGTGAGGTAAAACCGCATCTCATTTTCAGATTAAACTCCTGTTGACCTTCTAAATTGCTAACAAACCTTCTTTCTTCTGCAGTCCAGGCCTCACCTACCTTGAATTTGAGTCTTGAAAGTTATAAGACACACACTTTTGGAGAAAGTTAACATTTTGGGTAAGCCTGTGCTTTTGAGTGGAATGATAGTAAAGCATAAAGATCTCAACAGTGGTGGTTTCAGGTAAAATGTCAATATTGTCACCCAGGAAGGGTAACTCATCTGGTCTATGTACTTCTCAGTCTCAAGAGATTTTCCCTATTACCCAAAAGTTCATAGTAAATACTAGGCAATGGTGTAACCTGGCCAAGAGTGCTTCCTAACCCTTTCTTTTTGAAGCTGGATTACTGAAGAATCAACTATAAAGATGTCAAAGGAGGAAGGTGTCATGGGACTTTGACATCTATTCCAAACTGTTTCGAATGACTTTGCACTATAGTCTAGGAAACATATCTTCCTCTATAGAATGTTAAGTTCATAGCCTTTCATAATTTAAGTAGACTACTTGTTCTCTGATTGTGCTTAAGTTCCCTAAACAGTCAATAAAGAGAGAGAGAGATCAAGACTGTACTCTGAAAGTCAATGTAGGATTGTAGATTTCTCCTTCATTTTACAGGAAAACTCAGAGCATATCTGAAATCGCCTTAAATTTACATGCCAAGAGCATAAAATCACAGAATCACAGAATAGTTGAGGGTGGAAGGTACCTCTTGAGATTACCTAGTCCAAAGCCCCTGCTCAAACATTGTTAGAGCTGGTTACTCATGGTCGTTTCCAGTCACGTTTTCAGTATCTTCCCAGATGGAGACTCTACAATTTCTCTGGGCAACCTATACTGGTATGCAACGACCCTCACATTCAAAAAAGTTTTTTCTTGTGTTCAGATGGAAATTCATGTGTTTTAATTTGGGCCCATTGCCTCTTGTCTTGTCACTGGGCATCACTGAAGAAAGTCTGGCTCCATCTTCTTTACACTCTCCCATCAAGTATTAAAGAACATGAATAAGATCCCCCTGAGCCTTCTCTTCTCCAGGCTGAGCAGTTCCACCTCTCTCAGCATATCCTTATAGGAAAGATGCTCCAGACTCTTAACCGTCTTTGTAGCCCTGTGCTGGACTTGCTCTCCAGTACGTCCATGTCTCTCTTGTACTGTGGGACCTGCAACTGCACCCAGTACTCCAGATGTGACCAGGACAAAGGAGAGAGCAAGGACCATCTCCCTGCTGGCAGCATTCTTCCTAATGCAGCCCAGGAGGCTGTTAATCTTCTTGGTGGTGAGGGCATGTTGCTGGATCCTGGTCAGCTTGCTGTCCACCAGGACTCCCAGGTCCCTCTCTGCAAAGCTGCTTTTTAGCTGGTCTGCCCCCCCAGCATGAATTAGTGCTTGGGATTATTTCTGCCAAGATGCAAAACTTCTCATTGTCCTTTAGTGAATTTTGTGAGGTTCCTGTCTACCCAATTCTCCGTCTTGTTGAGGTCCCTCTGAATGGCATCACACCTACCTGGTGTACCAACTACTGCTCCCAATTTTGTTTCATCTGTAAGTGTGGTGATTTGACCTTGTCTGGCCGCCAGATGCCCACTAAGCCACTCTATCACTCCCCCTCCCCAACAGGACAGGGGGAGAAAAATATGACAAAAAGCTCGTGGGTCAAGGTAAGGGTCAAGATCACTCTCCAATTACGGTCATCGGTGAAACAGAATCAACTTGGGGAAATTAATTTAATGTACTGCCAATCAAACAGAGCAGGATAATGAGAAATAAGAACAAATCTAAAAACACCTTCCTCCGACCTCTTCCTTCTTCCCAGACTCAACTTCACTCCTGACTTCATTGCGGCCAGTTCATCATGCTTTGCCTCTGCTGTTCCTTCCTCCTCACTCTTTTTCCCTGCTCCAGCGTGGGATTCCACCCAAAGGAGACAGTCCTCCATGAACTTCTTCAATGTATGTCCTTCCCACGGGCTGCAGTTCTTCAAGAACTGCTCAAGCATGGATCCTTCCTATGGGGTGCAGTCCTTCAGGAATGGACTGCTCCAACGTGGGTCCCCCATGGAGTCACAGGTCCTACCAGAAAATCTGCTCCTGCATGGGCTCCTCTCCAAGGGGCCACAGGTCTTGCCAGGAGTCTGCCATGGACTATCCACTGTCACAGTTTCCTTCAGGACACATCCACCTGTTCTGGCACAGGGTCCTCCATGGGCTGCAGGGTGGATATCTTCTCCACTGTGGACCACCATGGGCTGCAGGGGGACAATCTGCATCAGCATGGTCTTCACTACAAGCTGCAGGGCAATCTCTGCTCCGGCACCTGGAGCACCTCCTCCCTCCTCCTCCTTCTTCACTGACCTTGCTGTCTGCAGAGTTGTTTCTCTCATATATTCTCACTCCTCTCTCTCCCAGCTGTTGTTTTTTACCCCTTCTTAAATATGTTATCACAGAAGCGCTACTACCATCACTGATTGGCTCAGCTTTGGCCAGCGGCGGGTCCATCTTGGAGCCAGTCAGGACTGGCTCCATCTGACATGGGGGCAGCTTCTGGCGTCTTCTCACAGAAGCCACCCCAGCAGCCCCCCTGCTACAAAACCTTGCCACATAAACCCAATAAGGTAAGCTTGCTGAGGATGGTCCCTGGCCTGATTGTCCAGGTAATTAATAAAGATGTCAAACAGTATTGGACAAAGTATTGATCCCAGGACATATCACTGTTTATTGGCCTCCACAAGACTTCATGTCAGTGAACACAACTCTGAGCCTTACAGTTCAGCCAGTTTTCAATCCACCTCACTGTCCACTTATGTAGCTGATACTTAATCAGCTTGTGTATGACAACGTTTAGGGACACAGTGTCAAAAACCTTATTAAAGTTGAGATAAACAACATCCACTGCTCTCCCTCATCCACCAAGACATTCATTTCACCATAGAAGGCTATCAGATTGGTTAAACATGACTCCAGGGTTAGTGTTACAGTTCAGTGAAAGAGAAAGCCTAGACATGTCATTGGCATGGGCCTGAAATTGAGTAGCCAAAGGAAAGTTAGGGCAGACAAAGGACCAGTACTGAGAGGAAGATGTTGGTGTGGGCCAGACATGTGTGTCTTAGTCAGCCTGAGCCAGAAAGTAGGGTAAGGTTATGGTTAGGGTTAGGGTACAACAGAAGAGAAAGCCTAGATGTGCGGTTGGAGCGGGGCTGCAACTGGGAAGCCAAAGGAAAGTTAGAGGAGCCAAGAAATGTGTGCTGAGAGGAAATGTGATGGGCCAAAGGTGGAGGTCTTAGTCCCAACCTGAGCCAGAAAGTAGGGTTAAGGTTAGGATTAAAGTTAGGGTTCAGCAAAAGAGAAATCCTGGATGTGCTTTTGCCGTGGGGCTAGAAATGTGTGGCCAAAAGAAAGTTAAGGCAGCCAAGAGATGTGTGCTGAGAAGAAGTTTGTGGTGTGGGCCAGACGTGATTCCCCCTTCACAAATCATTACTCCCAACCAACTTCTTGTCCTTCATGTGTCTTGAAATTGTTTACAAGATAGTTGTTCCATTACCTTTCCCAGGGACTAAGGTGAGAATAATCAGCCTGTAGGTCCCTGGATCCCTCCTTCTTGCCCTTGTTGATAGGAGTGACATTTGCTCTCTTCCAGTCTTCAGTTGCCACAACCTTTTAAAGATGATAGACAGTACCTTCACAGAGACATCAGCCAGGTTCCTCAGCATTCGTGGGTGCATCCTGTCAGTTTGTGCATGTCCAGTTTGTTTAAACGTTCTACAACCTTAACTTCTTCCCACAGGGGTAAGTCTTCCTCCCCTAGAATTCTCCTCAGGGACCTAGGCTTTCAAAAGACAAATCTTACCAGTAAAGAAGACATTCAGTACCTCAGCATTTTCCACGTTCCCCTGTCCCATTCTTCAACAGGTCCACATTCTCCATAAACTTCCTTTTGCTGTTGTACTTGTAGAATCCTTCTTGCTATCCTTGACTATTCTTAAAACACTTTACGACTTTCTGTTACATTAATGAACCTTCTTCTCTTTCTGCTTCTACTCTTTTTCTTCACTTCTTGCATATCTAGATAGCAAAGGGAATATTCTCAAAATGGAGATCACCCATTCTGAAAATTGTGGCCAGTAGGAGTAAACAAATGCATAATTTCAGCATTTTTTCATGTGGACAAAAAGGTCTCAAAACCTTTGTCTTTGCCTTTGCCTTTGCTTTCATTCACTTTCCTTCATCCTTCCTTTTTTTTTCAGAGAAATTAGCCTGAGACAGAGGCACAGCATTGAAAATTTCAGTCATTCTATTAAAATTTGGGAAAGTTATGAACAGCTGCCTGGGATGTATTTGTACTGAATGCATAGGTTGGTAGAAAAGGCAAAGCATCATCCTGTAAGTTTTTGAGTCTTAACATGTATGTCATACTGTAAAACATAAATGATCACTGTGAGGTCAGATGCTATTTTAAAGTCGTATTTATCAGTATTACTTAAAGTAATTTTACACAGTGTTTATATATATCCAAATAATGTATTAAAAGCTTCAATAACGGTCTTGTGCTCAGATGTTTATTTTTATACTCTTCTATAAATTTTGATAGTACACTGGAAAAAAAAACAACAACAAAAAAACCAACCAAACAGCTACTGTCAGCCGTTATATGTCTTCTGAAAACATGTAGGATAATGGTCCTAACATACGAACGTGAATCTTCATTTTCTTTACTTTTTATGACAGCTGAGAAAATCCACAGCATTTCTGAGCAGGTGTTTTCTATTTGTCAGTCTGAAAAAAAAAATATTTTTAGTAAGCTTTGCTTTGTCACTCTCAAGCAATCAGAGAAAGAACCAACACAAAATGTTCACAAGCTGCTTTCTATCACCATAGACATTCTTTGGTTTTTCTATTGCCACTGGTATGTGATGAACTGAAACACAAATGCCTGTCTTATTTTTGGAAAAGACAGAATTGCAATTACAGATAGATAGAAACCACACGTATGTCTCTCAGGGTTTGGCTTTGCTTGCTTTCTTTTAGCTTAATGTTTGCTGTAGTAAAGACAAATATTTGAAGATCTTTGATGCAGTAAAAAGTTTCAAAATATGAATAATTTATTAAAAGGTTACTATTTGCTTATTTGTTTATACTTTACTATTTATTTATAACTGGAGGTACACAGGACATCATCTTTGCAATATCATCCAGTACGTTATCATTGTAAAAGACAAATATCAGTCAAATTGGAAATCCATTTGTTTATTGCTGACCATGCAGTTGTATGAAAGAAGTGTCGAGGACTCCATTAGAAGTCTCCTCAAACTCATAGGATTATATTATTGATATGGAAAACCTGACATGATTCCAAATTTTACTGGAATACTGCATGTTACTACTGTAATGACAGTGTAAAAGATTAATACTGGATAGTTTTTTCAGCTGTTACGTAGTTTGATTGATAATTAAGAATTAATTGTGTTGCATAAGACACTATCAACTAAACCCACACTTTTGTTTCCTGTTTCTTCATATGCTTTCTGACAGGCAAACTTTCATTCTTTCCTCTGTTCTCACTTAACCCTTCAAATTCTACCATCTTGAACCATTTTCCATAAATTTAATGTTCTGTAAATATCTTATGTATATCTTTCTCAAGACCATAAACATAAGCAGTGAAGAACCAAAGAAAGAAGCCTAATTCTAACACTGAAGAGGGAATGTCAAGTTATACATATAGGAAAGGTGACAGATGATGACATGATAACGGTCTTTGTAAAATTCGTTCTATTTCTTAGAAAAAAAAATCAGGACCTCAGTCATCTTGTATATAAAGTATTCACCTTTCAGTTAAAAAGAAAAACACATCTAAACACAATACGAGTTTTGTTAGTATTTTCAGAAAAAAAAAGAAAAAGAAAAAAAGTGTTCAGTCTGACCAGGGAGCACAAAATATCTAAAGCCAAATGACAAATAAATGTAATTTTTTTTTTTAATAGTCCAAACTTAATTAAATAATGATATCTTGGTCTCATTTATGTGTTTTCAGACTTACAGCTGTCTATACAGACATTGTACTGTATGTTGCTGAATATAATATTCTAAGGTAAAGGAAGGAGATAAGCAGCAGTTTTATTTTGAGAATGTATGTCAGTAATTAGTATAATCAAAAAGCTAGCAGGAAATTATGCTTTTTACTAAATGATCATGTGAGCTGCTGAAAGGGGATACTTTGTTAATATGATTCAGCGGGATATGTTGTGTTGAGAAAAGTAAAATTTAAATTAGCCCCTCAGACCATCAAAACCAGTTCTGGTGGTAAAACCTTGACTCTGTGAAGGAGTTCACAAAGTTAATCCTGTTTTATTTAGACACATCTCCCTCTGCCTTTGGAGGCAAAATTTTAATACTGTTTTGAGAAAAGAATGGAGAAAAACACATAGTGAATGAAACTTCATTTAAACGTAACCTGGATTCACTAGTACTTCAACTATAAAC
The DNA here is from genome assembly GCF_964195595.1 of Calonectris borealis. Taxonomy (NCBI): domain Eukaryota; kingdom Metazoa; phylum Chordata; class Aves; order Procellariiformes; family Procellariidae; genus Calonectris; species Calonectris borealis. The sequence continues at coordinate 179,672,339 of NC_134312.1, forward strand.
TGATTATTTATAAGGGGTTACTCATGCACTGTTTATTTCTGAGTGATGAATAATTGTGTCTCCAGAGAACAATCAGTGAATCAGACCTGTCTAGCTCTATGTTGATTTATTTAAAAAAAAAAAAAAAAAGAAAAAAAAAGTGGGAACTATAGGGAAGGAAGCTACTAAGCGTTATAACTTGATTAGGTAAAAAGAGCATTAAAAGTGAAAATCCTAAACTCTTTAGCTTTGCTTTTCTGCATATAAATTAGAGATTATGTATGAGCAATATGAACAGTCCCTTTGTAATACATAGGTCTAATTACAATAAATTTAGGAAAGTCTAAGTGTGTAATATGCACAAAGTAGATTAAGAGTGCATGGGAATTATAAAATATATAGGCTTCTTTAAAGCTTCTGATGTGACAGATAAAGGTATTTCTTTTTTTTTCTTTTTTTTTTCTTTTTTTTTCTTTTTTCTCTTTTTTTTTTTCCTATGGCACAGCTATGAATATGCTTGGAGTTTGTTTTTTCTTGGTTTTGTAGGAAGTGTATGAAGTTTAATTAGTAAGAACAAGATGAAAATGGAGAGAGTAAGGAATGAGAAAAGGACTAAATAAAATCCATGCAATAATTTAAACTAAGATGTTTACCTAAGTGGCCAAACAAAATTTAAAAAGCAATCTAACACCACTGGTTCTACCATCAGTACTGACTGCTTTCAAATTAATTGAGTACAAAATATAATTTCTTCTTCTCCCAGTGAGAACTGTGCTTTCATCCTAAATACATATTATTCAGCTTTATCAAATATTATCACATTACTTTGTGATGTGCCAGTGTGAACAAAAGCGTGGAGTCATATTGTCCCTCCCCATAGCAGCATGGGAAGAAGGCAACTTTTCCTTTTTCTGGCTTCTCTTTGAACCCGGGCTCAGTGGACCCTCCCACCTTTCTATGCAATCATCACAGTTTACAATTGAATAGGTGCTGGTGGCTTCAAAGGCAGCGACAAGGTCCTTGCTCTGAGTGTGTTAATGAGCAATCTGATGATCTCCTTTTTCTTTATATCTGCAGTTTCACAATATAGATTATTGTACTGGGCTAAGTGAAAAGATTCAAGAGAAGTAACAAAATAACAAAAATGAAACTGATCTTGAGCTTTACCTGTAACATATTCAGGATCAATTTTAGAGCAGATCTAGACTTGATCTTTAACAGATACATGTAAGAAAAGTTGAGCTGAATGAGCTGAATGAACGTGAATTCAAGGGTACTAATAATCTACTATTTTTACATTTATAATCAGGGAAACACTTGGGGATGTTAAATTTCAGTCTATAAAATTATGAAAGAATAATGGGCACTATTGCCATAAGGAAGACAAAATAGAGAAGACCCATGAAACGTGTTTGGTCATGTTTAGTCCCTGAAAGTATTGTGGTTCTGAGTAATAAATATGAAAAGAGTATAAATCCATTTTGCAAAAATGAATAATATAAATTAAGAAAAATGGTGATGTATAGTACATAGGACCTTATGTGATAAGGAAGATAATACATAGGGGACAAGTTCACTTCCAGTGGTCATTTAAAGTGAAGTCCAAAAAGTATAACATTTCATGAACCAAGAGGTCAATAAAGAAGGCTATAGTCTCTTTAATATATTATAAAGACAAGTTAGTGATAAAAGAACTAGACAAAAATTCCACACAGATATAAGAATGTACCTTATTCTTATCTGCATGTAACTTAGGGGTAAGTGTGTGCTACAGATTATCTGTCTAAGTCAGGCTTCAGAAAAGAGGATTTTCAGCCCATCGCTACAGAATTTTAGCTCTTCATCTCGGCACAGCAGCTCAGCTTTGTAGCATGGGTGTTCCTAGTTAATTTGCTAGTGTGATCCAAGAGCACTCACTTATTCACTGGAACATTGGGTAATTCAGGTTGGAAGTGATCTCAGGAAATCTCTAGTCCAACCTCTGCTTGAAGCAGGGTCAGCTGTGAGGTCAGACCAGGTTGCTAGGGCTTTTATCCACCTGGATCTTGAAAATCTCTGAGGATAGAAACTGTGTATATTCACAGGAGATTGGCCAAGAAACAGTAGTTTTTTGAGAGAGGAAGAAACCATGCAGCTGGCAATCTGGTTATCAGAAAATGTACATATCTGAAGACATTCAGTGTAGGTGGTGTAAAGATTCATCAGAGGCCACTGAATTAGAGATCCAGAGAAGATATGAAGACAAACGTGTTATTTTTTTCTTAGGTATAGGAATTAATTTTACAATGATGGAAACAAATCCATTGAATCTTTTGAAAAGCTAATAAGCAACAGATCTGTTAAAGCATCTTTTAATCAGCAGTAAGAATATTAATATTCAAAAAAGAAAAAGGAAACACTTAGTATCTATAATTGCAAGAGAAAATAATGTCCAGTATTGTTATAATATTTTGGAAAAATATATATAGCTACTTCGTAATTAAAAAAAAGAAAGGTAAGGACTACCTTTCAAATGGTCTGCGTTCTGAATTTATTTATGATATAAATACTAAATACCTGAAGTTACACATATGAGTGGTAACTGAAAAAAAAGGAAGTGAACAAACAATGTGTATAAAATCATTTCAAGCTTTAAGTTAAATTGCCATTGTGTGCTATACAATGTTCAAGGCAGTGATGAGCATTTATCTAGTAGTATAGTTGCTAATTACTCAAGACAAGGATGATTTCCACCTGTCTTTTAACTATAATCAAACCCATTTTAATTTCTGTTAACATTTCTAAGGTGCTATTTTAAATAAGGTACCACACTTCAATCTGCAGACTTCATTCTAATACCAATCATTGCATCTACCCTAAGAAAAGGCAAGTCTTATTGGTCTTAAAAAGTGTCAGCGGTGTAAATCAGTTTTGTAAACTACTATCTATATGATAAAGATTCAACAAACACATTAAATGCAGTATGTTGAGTGTTTTACAGAACTTATTAACAGGTATTGCATGGCTCAGGCCCGTCCTCCTTAAACTGATACATAAATGCAGCATATTTTTATCTGTAATATATTTGATTTGTTATCTATAAATCATCCAACATTTATGTACAAAGTTGTTTTGCTATCAGGTAAAGTATTATAACTGTGACATTCAAAACAAAACCCTGAAAGATAAGGGAAAAGCACTTAAGGAATCAAAAAAAAAAACCCAAACTGTAAAGCAGTACCACAGTGAGGAATCTGTTATCCTTTTGAACTTTATCATCACAAGCAAGCTGAACCTTGTTTTCTTCAGCAAGAAAAGTCTTTTTTTTTTTTTTTTCCTGCAAGTTATGTGACAGGGCATTACTGTAACATTAAGATGAGTTGAGCAAATGTAACTTTGATAAAAAATTAACACGTGAATTTAATCCAAACAAAAGATCAAAGAGATATTAAAGATTAGGTTATTTTTTTCATTGACAAATCAACATATTTCTAACAAGTTCAAGAAGTAACTGATAACATGAAAAATGAGTGAATATTCATAAGCAGAAGTTATACATGATAATTGATGCAAGGGTTTTTATCTCTTAAAAGGAAAAAAAAAAAAGGTAAAAAAGCCTTGAAAATATTCCAAGCATGCCTAATAATGATAACTAGAAAGTTGCTGATTTTGTTAATCTGTTAAAATGACAGTAATGTCCTGTGTCAACAAATGATTAAAGACTAGAGCTAGCCAAATATATAAATTATTATTTAGGACTTATGTGAACTGAGGCATCTCAGAACAATAAGATTGAAAAATCCCTGTTCATTATCAGCCAACACTGGAGAAAACTGAACTCAGCAATTATGTGATTCCTAACCACAGATGCCTAGTACCATTGATGCCCTAGAAACTGTTGCATAAAGCCAGAAAGGCATGACCCAACATTCATAAGAAACTGGCACTGCTCCGGAGCAGCAACTTGATAACCAGGTAGGACATCACACAGCATCTCAAATAATACTGACACTCATGTCTAAACAACGGGATCAAACCCATATGGCCTAGACTGTAGATGTTTTAAGCAGATTGGAGGTTATATCTAGATCACTAAATGTAAGCACTGACATGGCAGTTTGGTGCCTAAGCTCCTGTTATAGTCAGTGGAAATCTAGGATGCAGTTCAGTAGCCCACACATAAGTATCTAATACCATTTGAGATGCCCCAGGATTTCTCCTGCAATTCACTCGCTACTTCAAAAGCATGAGCATCTTCTGAGGTGCCTTCTTAAATATGCAAGCCCTATGAAGATGTCTCAGAAACGATGGGCCACATCTCATATAACACTAGGTACCTATGTATGGGCAACTAAATGGATCCTTGAGGAATCTGAAGAGCTATTTGGCTGACCAAAGGCAGATTCTTTCTTAGGGTGAGATGACAAGCTCCTCTGACTCCAATGCCTGGAATTCTGGATGAAATCCCTGAATGTTGTTGGTTTTAGCAGGAGAGATCCAATCTAAGTGGTTTAGCAATCAACTATATTTAGGATTCAAAACCCCTGTATTTAGGATTCAAAAATTCTTCAGTTTTTTTTTTTAATCATGACCTCATGTGTCACTCACATTTCAATCATAGTAATTTATTTAAAATAACAACCTAAATATTTGATTACAGAACTGGTTAAGTAAGAGGCGCTGTCTACTCTTCTTTGTGCAGATGTACCTCTGTGTTTCTGTATGCACGGATGAGTGTACTAAACTGAAAAAGGATCATTACTGAGTCGTTAATGATCAGGGAACTCACACTGATGTAAAGAGATTCATATTTCAGGATTCATAGGTGTTTTTTGTTGTTGGTTTGGGTTTTTTTTTTTAATCCATTGACCACTTAAGGCAGAGTAAAAATAATACTAGGAATAGCAGCCAGAAACACAGCCTAGAAGCAAGAAAAGAGTGAGCTTTGGAATGCCAATCTGAATATTAATAGGCATAGGCCCTTTTTAACACAGTGTTCAGAGTACTGATTCCAATTAAGGTTCAAACCTTAAATTGATTTCATATGAGAAAGAATAAACTACCGAATAAAAAAAAAAAAGTAGTAATTCAATATTGCTGAATTTTATGTTATTTCTGACACTCATTTGCTACTGAACATTTCTTAACACATATTTCCCAGCTGCTACCTTTGTGCTGTTTCTCCACCAGTAAGATGGAGATTAGAGTCCTTGCTAATCAAAGTGCGGTTGCAAGGCCTCCATTAACTGGAGCATATAGGCCATAGATGTGGACTGCATATCTTATAATCAATAAATATCAAGTAGTTGTTACTCCTTTTAGAAGAGATAGTCCTTAGCTCTGCATGCTGAGTTAAAAACCTCAAGGGTTTAAATGTTAGAAACAGCATGAAATAAATTAAAATTGCTGCACTGTTTCAAGAACAGCAAAACTGAATGAGTTTAATTTGCATGATCATTAAAAAATGAATAAAACTATGGGTTAATTAATAGAAAAACAAAAAGATAATACAAAGTAGGGGGCATAAAAAAGGAAAAAAAAAGGAAAAAAATGAAACAGAATAACACATAGTATATAGAACATGTTATACAGAACACACATTCAGAGGACTCTAAACTTAACATCCTGTGAATAACCAGTCAAGAAATTTATAGTGAGTGCCTAAATATAATTTCTTTACCTTTAAGATGACAAGGGAAGAAATTAGTAAAATAATAAAATTGTACTGTATCTTACAGAAAATTCAGAGATCAAAATTAGTGAAATATACACTGGGGAAAAAAAACCAAAAACTTTATGATTTGGTGTTGGTTTTCACACAAGTAGATCCCAATGTGTTAAATAGAATCATAGAATCACAGAATCATACAGGTTGGAAAAGACCTCTAAGATCATCTTGTCCAAGCGTCAACCCAACACACCATGCCCACTACACCATGTCCCTAAGCACCTCATCTACACGTCTTTTAAATACTTCCAGGGATGGTGACTCAACCACTTCCCTGGGCAGCCTGTTCCAAGGCCTCACCACTCTTTCAGTAAAGAAATTTCTCCTAATGTCCGATCTAAACCTCCCTTGGTGCAACTTGAGGCCATTTCCTCTTGTCCTATCGCTAGTTACTTGGGAGAAGAGACCAACACCCACCTCACTACAACTTCTCTTCAGGTAGTTGTAGAGCGCGGTGAGGTCTCCCCTCAGCCTCCTCTTCTCCAGGCTAAACAACCCCAGTTCCCTCAGCCGCTCCTCATAAGGCTTGTGCTCCAGGCCCTTCACCAGCTTCGTTGCCCTCCTCTGGACATGCTCCAGCACCTCCATGTCCTTCTTGTAGTGAGGGGCCCAAAACTGAACACAGTATTCGAGGTGCAGCCTCACTAGTGCCGAGTACAGGGGCATGATCACTTCCCTACTCCTGCTAGCCACACTATTCCTAATACAGGCCAGGATGCTGTTGGCCTTCTTGGCCACCTGAGCACACTGCCGGCTCATGTTCAGCCGACTGTCAATCAGCACCCCCACGTCCTTTTCCTCTGGGCAGCTTTCCAGCCACTCTTCCCCAAGCCTGTAGCGTTGCCTGGGGTTGTTGTGGCCGAAGTGCAGGACCCGGCACTTGGCCTTGTTGAACATCATACAGTTGGCCTCAGCCCATTGATCCAGCCTGTCCAGGTCCCTCTGCAGAGCCTTCCTACCCTCCAGCAGATCAACACTCCCGCCCAACTTGGTGTCGTCTGCAAACTTCCTGAGGGAGCACTTGATCCCCTCATCCAGATCATTGATAAAGATATTGAACAGGACCGGCCCCAGTACTGAGCCCTGGGGAACACCGCTCGTGACCGGCCGCCAACTGGATTTAACTCCATTGACCACAACTCTCTGGGCTCAGCCGTTGTGAAATAATGTGAAATATGTGAAATAATTCACATACAAAAGACTAATTTTATATATTACCAAAATCCATTTTTTCTATTTCTTCTAAAATATCATCCTTACATTTTAGGACTGCATTTAACATAGTGAATATTTATAAAGCATAGGACATTAGAATATATATACTCAAGCTGGAAATTGCTCTTGTTTTTGTTTGTGTCTGGTATAAAGATGAGTCCAGTATCAGCACTTAACAAATCATGATGATTACTTTCGTGGGAAGTGCTGTGAGATTTTTAATGAGTATGGCTGATTAGAGCCTGAAATGACAGATCATGAAAAGAGCAGAATCTTTAAATTAGGTGGTTAGCATTTTGAGTCAGAAAAAAAAAGACAGAGAAAAACATACACATATTTTATTGAACCTAACTTATCCAGCTCTGAAATGAACACATTGGAAGAATAAAGATCTGCTGACTATGTGACTCTTCTACCCTTTCCTACAATACGCAGGATGTTATTTTTCACATACTCTATCTGTTGTGGTTTAACCCCAGCCGACAACTATGCACCACGCAGCCGCTCTCTCACTCCCCCTGCCCCAGTGGAATGGGGGAGAGAATCGGAAGAGTAGAAGTGAGAACACTTATGGATTGAGATAAGAACAGTTTAATATTTGAAATAAAATAAAATAATAATAATAATAACAACAGCAACAACACCACTATTACTACTAACAATTTGTAATGAAAAGGAAAATAATAAAAAGAGAGAGAAATAAAACCCAAGAAAGACAAGTGAAGCAAATGAAAAACAGTTGCTTACCACCAAGCGACCGATGCCCAGCCTTTCCCTGAGCAGTGGTCCCCTCAGCCAGCTTTCCCCTAGTTTATATACTGAGCATGATGTCGTATGGTATGGAATACCCCTTTGGCCAGTTTGGGTCAGCTGACCTGGCTGTGCCCCCTCCCAGCTTCTTGTATATCTCCAGCCTTCTCAGTCGGTAGGGCATGAGAAGCTGAAAAGGCCTTGACTTAGTGTAAGCACTGCTCAGCAACAACTAAAACATCAGTATATTATCAACATTCTTCTCATCCTAAATCCAAAACACAGCACTATACCAGCTACTAAGAAGAAAATTAACTCCATCCCAGCTGAAACCACGACAATACCCTCCCCTTACTGTATACAATCTACGTCACGCCTGGGACCCACACTTTCCAATACATTCCAATTAATCACCACCACCTTTCCTATCTTTTGATATTATACACACAAATATCATTCCCTTAGTCTATGGGCCATCCCTCTAAAAGTCCGCTGAGTTCATTTAGTCCATGACTTTGGCTCCATCTGCCATAACAGTCTTTTCAGGGCCAGAGATATAGTGTGCGGTTTTGGATTGTTGCATCCTGAAGCCAGCACTGGTTCCATCACCACAGCACTTTGCTCAGTTTCATCAAAATTCATTCTTCATTAATCTGAGTGATTCTTACTGTAATACCATTGATATGGCATATGGCAACCATAGAAGTGATGGCATACAGTCTTATACAGCAATTAACACCACACAATTTAATTTATTTGCTATTCTTTGCCTTCTGGCCAGTTCGCGATCACTTCCAAAATTCCTGGGTGACTGGGATGTCCTATTCGGGCCCGTTGTGTGATCAGTGCGACCCACTTACTCCAAGTAGCATCGGTTGCATGCTGTTAGAGGGGACCCTCCCTTTGAACATCCAGCCCAGCACCGGCAGTCGGGGTGCCAGGAGGAGCTGTGCTTCAGTACCAACCACTTCCGAAGCAGCTCGAATCCCTTCATATGCTGCCAATATCTCCTTCTCAGTTGGAGTGTAGCGGGCCTCGGATCCTCTGTATTCCCAACTCCAAAATCCTAAGAGTCGACCTCGAGTCTCCCCTGGTGCTTTCTGCCAGAGGCTCCAGGTAGGACCATTCTCCCCGGCTGCGATGTAGAGCACATTTTTTACATTTTGTCCTGCCCAGACTGGCCCAAGGGCTATTGCATGAACTATCTCCTGTTTAATTTGTTCAAAGGCTTGTTGTTGCTCAGGGCCCCATTTGAAATCATCCTTCTTCCAAGTCACTTGATAGAGAGGGCTTACGATCTGACTGTAATTTGGAATATGCATTCTCCAAAAACCCACAACGCCTAAGAAAGCTTGTGTTTCCGTTTTGCTAGTTGGTGGAGACATACCTGCTATCTTGTTGATCACATCCGTTGGAATCTGATGACGTCCATCTTGCCATTTTATTCCTAAAAACTGGATCTCCTGTGCAGGTCCCTTGACCTTACTTTGTTTTATAGCAAAACCGGCTTTCAGAAGGATTTGGAGTATTTTCTTTCCTTTCTCAAAAACTTCTTCTGCTGCGTTGCCCCATACAATGATGTCATCAATGTATTGCAGGTGTTCTGGAGCCTCACCCTGTTCCAGTGCGGTGTGGATCAGTCCATGGCAAATGGTAGGGCTGTGTTTCCACCCCTGGGGCAGTCGGTTCCAGGTGTACTGGACGCCCCTCCAAGTGAAAGCAAACTGTGGCCTGCACTCTGCTGCCAAAGGGATGGAGAAGAACACATTAGCGATATCAGTTGCGGCGTACCACTTGGCTGCCTTTGACTCCACTTCGTATTGGAGTTCTAGCATGTCCGGCACGGCAGCACTCAGTGGCAGCGTGACTTCGTTCAGGCCACGGTAGTCTACTGTTAGTCTCCACTCTCCATTGGACTTTTGCACTGGCCATATGGGACTGTTAAATGGTGAGCGAGTCTTGCTGATCACTCCTTGGCTCTCCAGTTGACGAATCAGCTTATGGATGGGAATCAAGGAGTCTCGGTTGGTGTGATATTGATGCTGGTGCACCACTGTAGTAGCGATCCGCACCTGTTGTTCTTCAACCCTCAGCAACCCCACAACAGAAGGGTCCTCCGAGAGACCAGGCAAGGTGGACAGCTCTTTAGTTTCCTCCGTCCCCAGGGCAGCTATACCAAAAGCCCACCGATACCCTTTTGGGTCCTTGAAATACCCTCTCCTGAGGTAGTCTATGCCAAGGATGCACGGAGCCTCTGGGCCAGTCACAATGGGGTGCTTCTGCCACTCATTCCCAGTTAGGCTCACTTCGGCCTCCAATACAGTTAACTCTTGGGATCCCCCTGTCACTCCAGAAATACAAATGGGTTCTGCCCCTTTATAGTTTGATGGCATCAGGGTGCACTGTGCACTGGTGTCCACTAGAGCCTTATACTCCTGTGGGTCTGATGTGCCAGGCCATTGAATCCACACAGTCCAGTAAACCCGGTTTACTCCACCTGGCTACTCCACCTCCCTAAAAGGAGGCAGGACGCCTTTAGTCCTGGTCATAATATTCGCTACTCACTTCTTGTAAATGTGAATCTAAAGTACCTTTGCTAAGATCAGAGTAAAATTAGCCCATCCCTGAGCAGCGATGGCTGCCCCCCCAGCCAACTCCCCCCAATTTATATACTGAGCATGACATCATATGGTATGGAATATCCCTTTGGCCAGTTTGGGTCAAGTGTCCTGGCTGTGTCCCCTCCCAGCTTCTTGTGCACCTGGCAGAGCATGGGAAGCTGAAGAGTGCTTGACTAAGTGTAAGCACTACTTAGCAACAACTAAACACCAGTATATTATCAACGTTATTCTTATACTAAATCCAAAACACAGCACTATCCCAGCTACTAGGAAGAAAATTAACTCTATCCCAGCTGAAACCAGGGCAATAACATACAACACCAAATGATGTATTTATAGGTAAAAAAAAAACAAAACAAAACAAAACAAAGAATCAAGTAGTAATTTTGTCCAAGTAGAACCTTAATATCTGTTTAAACCCCCATATCTTTCTCTGTATATGTTTAATTCCTAGAAAGCAGTACAAAACATTTTTAAGTAAAGAGTACACACCATGAATTATATTATTGATCAGGAATTCACTCTACACTGTTTATTTGATCTTGGTTCTCAGTGTAACTATTTGTAAAGCAAGCACTAGGAATATTTAGGAAGTATTTAAAATGAGATATCCCTAGAGAAAAAAAAAATCAATTTATGAGTTTTCTGTTAAAATAAAAACTCTTTATTTAAAAAAAAACCCTACAAAACCTAATCCGCCCAAAAAACCCCAAAACCCAAAAGGTTTGAAAACAGGTGTTTCTTAGAGAAGCTATTGTAAGGATTGGCCTAAAACAGTCTCAGAATGGGTAAATTGGTAAATTGAGATCCATCTTGGGAAACAAACAAAACAAACCTCTTTCTTTAACTATTTGGATTACTGAGGCACTGTATCTACTTGAGGTTTCAGGTACAAGCTTTTCTGAATAGGTGTAATCAGTGGCTCTGCTGCCACTGTTAAGCTGACTGTCTCTGTCCTAAGGCTGCATAACATTTTGGACAATGCTATTTTGATGACTACATTGACAAGGGAATGCAGTTAACAAGGTGTGCTCAGACTATGCCTACCACTCAATCTAGACTGAATGTAATTATAAATATTGCTATTAAAAAAAACCAAAAGATTGAATGCCCAAAAGAAAAGCACAATTTCCAACATAATATTCCTGTTTCGGAAAGGTACGTAAATGAAACCTTGAAAAAAGTACCACACAGGAAAGTATGCTCCAAACACACTATTCTTTCTGCTGCTTTATATTGTCTGTTTTGGTGATCGCGGACTTAATATGTTGGCTAGGTCAATACTGGCCTGGTAAGGTGTTCACCTCTATTGTATGTCCAGGTTTGCTTTTGGAACTCCATTTTTGTAGCTGAACAACAAAATAACACTTTAGATGCACCCATCATTCTCAGAATAACCTATTCTCCATTAGTACTATAAATGCTAAGATAATTTTGCTCCACAGAACCTAAACTGACCTTAATCTATTTTCATCTTCAACAGTATTCCTTGTGGGTTACTGCCCATCAGAACTCCCTTTCATAACAAATCTAAAAAGTTTTTTAAAAGAAGCTCAATTCCTCTCATTACACAATTCCATTTTTTTGGAGGCTGATAAATAAGTATCCTGTGGTGAAACACAGAGATTCAACAAATCTCAGACAGACTTGTCCATGCTGCACGTTTGAATCTTGTAATTAAAGGAAAATCATATGGCAACTAGAATGTTCTTTTCCTATTATAGTAAAACATTTGTTCTCCTACATGACATATGGCTAACATGTTGGTAACTGACCTGAGGATTAAATAGTCATTTATATGTACACTAGCAATACTTACACCTTTATAACAAAATATGTGACAGGTGCAAAGTACATACATATCTGGCGTAACAAAGGCTTGCCATCTGTTGGTATAGATTTTGGAACATGCAGCTATTTTCATCTGGTGATTTAAATAAAATATATGGAAGAGGATTATTTATATTAATTGCAACAGGATTTTTACACTTTTAATTTTTCCTTCCAAGTTTATCATAAATAACCATTTTACTTTTTGTATAGGTACAACATGTATTTTACATCTACAATGATTTCACCTGAAATATTCAAAGACACTCATAACACTTTTTGATCTAGAGGCAGAAAATGGAAATAGATAGTATTTAGAACAGTTATTTTAGAAAAATAATAAATTTAGACTCACAGGAATTATTGCTTATCCTTTATTATGAGATATTACTACTTCTTTAGATTCCAATACAAACTAACTTCAGAAACAGTAATAATGCCATATTAAATCTATTAAGAAATGTTTATATAGCAAAACTCATAACAGCAGAAATTCTGTGACCTTAGTTCCATGTTGACTATTTTAGCTTTGACTGTTGAAAATGTGCATAGAAATGGCTCCTGTGGAATCAATGGAGTGACTGATGGCTGCTTAGTGTAAGAATGGTAAACATTGAAAAGGAGTAGGAACCACAGGCAAAGAATTCTCTCCTCTTTAATGCAATTGGCTATTGCTAAATATTCATTGCATAATCAGTGCACATATACTGGACTGGGGAGCTCTTTTCTGGGAAACATCAATGTGTACAGTCCTTAAGCTATCAGCCTCCTAGTCCTACCCTCTCATCATCCCAGAGCCTGTTGGGACAATAGAGGCTTGGAGATTTGCTAAGAATATGCCATCGCTCACTCACAGTCTTCCTGCCTATTTTCTCAGAGAGGAGAAAGGTGTGAAGCTAGGTTGACAGCCTTCTTAGATGCAGCCCTTTTGTCTGTCTTGCCTACCGAAGGTTTTTTTTTTTACTTTCTATAAATTGCCTGAATGATCAGTAAGAGAGAAGACCTGCAAACAAGAACTATATTCTGCAACAGACTGTAGGATACCCTCCTGAGAAGAAGATACATCTACACTGCATCTGTAAAATGAGTTTGCAAGTGGATTGATGATTGAAGATTGGTGATGGTATTAATTGTCAGTATACTCCCAGATATTTTTTCTGTCTGTTACACTTGGCACTCTCTGGGACCCTGCCAAGCACGGTTTGTGGAATAATAGTACCAGAGACATTCTGTCATGGTTTAACCCCAGCTGGCAACTAAGTCCCACACAGCCGCTGGCTCACTCCCCCCTGGGGGCATGGGGGAGAGAATCGGAAGGGTAAAAGTGAGAAAACCCATGGGTTGAGATAAAGACAGTTTAATAGGTAAAGTAAAAGCTGTGCACGCAACCAAAGCAAACCAAGGAATTCATTCACTACTTCCCTTCGGCAGGCAGGTGTTCAGATATCTCCAGGAAAACAGGGCTCCATCACGTGTAACGGTTACTTGGGAAGACAAACGCCATCACTCTGAATGTCCTCCCCCTCTTTCCTCTTCCCCCAGCTTTTACTGCTGAGCATGAAGTCATATGGTATGGAATACCCCGTTGGCCAGTTTGGGTCAGCTGTCCTGGCTATGCTCCCTCCCAGCTTATTGTGCATCTGGCAGAGCATGGGAAGCTGAAAAGTCCTTGACTAGCGTAAATACTACCTAACAACAACTAAGACATCAGTGTGTTATCAACATTCTTCTCATACTAAATCCAAACCACAGCACTATACCAGCTACTGGGAAGAAAATTAACTCTATCCCATCCAAAACCAGGACACATTCTCAACTGGCATATGTACAAAGTTACATTACATTTGGCTCCAACCATTTTTCACAGTTTCAATGCTATCATGGTGGGAGAGCTCACATGGCTGGAGTGCTGCCATGGATGGGTACAGGCTCTTTAGGAACAGCAGGACAGGAAGGCAAGGAGGGAGAGTCTCCCAGTATGTAAGAGTGTAGCAGAAATGCATGGAGTTCTGCCCAGGGATGGGTGATGAACTAGCTGGGAATTTTTGGGTTGGGATTAGTGGGCAGACCAAGGTGGGCAATGTTGGGGTGGGTGTCCACTATAGAATGCCTGATCAGGAAGAAGTAGATGAGACCTTCTGCAGACAACTGGAATAAGGCTCACATTCGCAGGCACTGGTCCGCATGGGGGAATTCAACTATGTCAATATCTGCTGAATGGACAGCACAGCAGGGCACAAGCAATCCAGGAGGTTTCTGTAGTGATTGAGCATAATTTCCCATTGAGGACCAATGAGGACAGGTGCTCTGCTGGACTTATAAACAAGGAAGGACTGGTCAGGGATCTGCAGGTTGGGTCCAGTAAATAATATAAACATATGGTCTATAACTGTTAAATATGTGCCTGAACACCCCTCCATTTAATATATTTTAATTAAAAAAGCAACCTACAGCTACAATAATAAACTAAATCCACTGGCAAATCAACAGTTGAATATTTTAATGTAGTGGACACTAATTTAGAAGAATGCTTTGTGGTATGATTAGATATCAACTAAATATATTTTCTCAAAATAAATCTCTTTAAAAATTCAGTTTCATTCTACCTGAAATTAAGATTAAATTTGCCAAATGGCTTCCTCCCAAACAAATAAACTGAATGAAGAGGTATAGAGCTGAGGTATATGGTTATGCTGCTAACATATTTATTGGTGATTTCAGAGGTGGTTCTTAAATTCAGTCCTGTTCTTCTCATGGAAATTTAAAACTACATCTCTTACTGGTGTTCTAGGCATCAGGGTAGGCTATATTCTAAGACTGATTAACATTCTTGATCCTGTCTTTATAGGTCAAGATTATGTAAACAAATAAACTCTTACTAAATCAAGGACTGGAATCCTTGCTATTTTCCATATAGCTAAATAACACAGCAACCCGGACCATCATCTTTCCTTAAGTGGCACACCCTGGACACATAAAATTACAGAACACCTGATCTTCCGTCTCGTCCAGGAAGTATATGATGCCCTAGTGACAACATGTTGAGACACAGAATAGTTAATGAGGTTGGAAGGCACTCTGGAATCTAAGTCCAGCTCCTGTGCTCAAAGCAGGGTCAGCTGAAGTGGGTTGCTAAAGGCTGTGTCCATTCAGATAAGGATGGAGACTCCACAACCACCTTGGGCAACCTGCTCCAGGGTTTGACTACTGTTCTAATTAAAAATATTTTTATGTTTAAATGAAGCTTCCAGGTTTTCAGTTGGTATTCATTGCCTCTTGTCCTGTCACTGAATATCACTGGATACCTCAGAAGAATCTGGCATCCCTCAGCTGATGAGGCACTGGAACAGATTGCCCAGAGGAGTTATGGATGCCCCATCCCTGGAAGTGTTCAAAGTCAGGTTAGACAGGTCTTTGAGCAACCCGATCTAGTGAAAGATGTCCCTGACTATGGCAGGGGGGTTGGACTAGATGATCTTTAGAGGTCCCTTCCACCTCAAACCATTCTATGATCCTATGATTTATATACATTGATTAGATTCTCTGGATTTGAATTACAGTAACCGAAAAGCTGGATGAGATCTGTTGCAAACAGAGCATCCGAGCCTACAACATTCTTTGCTGAAAGGAAAGAAAGTAGGAGTAAATGTCAATGTTTGCCTGTAAGGCTGAATTGACAGCAAGATGGCAAAAGACAGACAAGTGTTGTAAGAGAAGAATCCAACATCGATCAATATCGCCAGTTAGTCTTCTTCAACTTGACAAGAGTGAAAACATGAATAATAAATGATCCTGATGAACATGCAGTAAAACTGTATTTTACAAAATTATTTCTTAAAGAATAGATTTTTCCCAGTTAAATATTTACTGACACTAACTGATATATAAAATTAATTTGGAAAATAAAATTAGGAAGTAAATATTTTAACATTAACTATAGAAATCTTGAAACAGCATATAGTCAGACCCATTGTGGAATAATGATTCAATTGATATCTTAAAGCAAATTACTAGACTTTTAAAATCTCTTCCTTAACTATCAGTCACAGCATAGATACCCAATAATTAATACACTTGATCTGTAAAATATGAGTCTGATGCCTCCATTTAATATTTCTAATAGAAAAGCAAAATATGGTTACAATAGCAAAAAAAAAAAATCACAGGTATAAAATATGTCTTTAGACGACTTATATACTAGATAGGACTTTCTGTAATTCTGCTGCTATAGTATAATGTTAACTTTCAATGATGCATTGCCAAATGGTGTGTGATAGGGAAATGCCAAGGAGGGTCAAATGTAAGAAAGCGAGCTTTCCAGCTGTTAACTTAAAATTAGTGTATCAAGTGGAATAAAACAAGTAAATATTCTATAAAGAATCTTAAGGACCAAACACCCTATTGAAAATGTGAAATAACCTCTAATAATATTATTTTTAATATAACTTTATATGTTTTTAAAATAGAATTATTTTGAAAAAGCAAGAGATATACACTGCTGAATCTGAGCTGGCTGATGAACAGAACTTCTGTAACCTAGACTTTCTTTTTCTTTTTACTGTTGGCTGCCAGTGAATTCAAGAAGAATGAGTGTTTCAAAATCAAACAGAAAGCAGTAGCTATCAAAATAAGTGATGAACACAAGATCCCTGGATTATCCACTGACAGGCCCTGCTCACCCCCCAGGACTCCCCCTTCCCTGCCCATGGCCCAGGACCCCATGTCAGCCCCCTGGGGCCGTCAGCCCCTGCTCCCATGACACTGCAGCAGGGCCGGTCTCCAGCTCCCCACTGCCCTGCCCTGCCCAGCCATGGGACCTGCTGAGCCGGGCCCACTTGTGGGCCCATGTCCCAGCCTGGCCTTGGCCTGTCCACGTCCCTGGGGAGGTGCCTGATGCTGGGGGTTGGGGCTGGGGCTGCCCTGGTGCCCTGGCTGCCCTGCCACTGGCTGGGCAGTGGGATGGGCCCTGGCTACCGGGCCCTGCCCTGATAGACCCCATGGGGAGCCCCCTGATGCTCCCAGCATCCCAACCCACAGGGAGCCTCCAAACCTTGCAGTGTCCTGAAACTTCAGTGAAATACTTCAGAGAGCCCCCTCCAGACTGGGGACTCAGAAAGTCTTTAGTTTCAATTTATTGCTTCCTGCAAACTGTTTTATGATGCGAGTCACTGGCTTTGGGGCAGGCCTGACAAGGTATCTCCTTTGCTTGGAGAGTCTCAATCCAGCAGGCTCTGTTGCTTCAAGTATGCCAAACCCCAGGTATGATCAAGACAGTTCCACTGCTATGTTTAGCAAGATTTGTACCAAATCTAATCTCAGTAAAATTGTATGCTACTTCGATTAAAACTTGAGTGAATTGGAAAAAAAACTCAACACCTTTTGTAGTTAAATCTCATAGGAAACAATTCTGAAGAAGAGAAAAGTTCAAACACTCTTTCGAAGAGCCAGAAGAAGAGCTACAGGTGTTTTAAAAACCTTTGCTCATGGATGTGTGAACAAAGAAATATCAAGAATTATTAATAAAACAGAGCAGGAAGTTATTCTCATGCCCTAAAAAAGTTTTCTAGGATTAATAATTTCCCAGTAGACAATGAAACTAAGTATCAACGTCTGATTTATTTTTTGTGTGCATTTGTGAAAACAAATGAAATTGGGATTGTCTTCTGATGGTAGTCATCTACATTTGTTCTTTCAAAGAACTGAGCAGAGCTTATTATTTTTATCTAGTGATGATAACACCCAATTTTTTATGTAACCGTTAATTGGTCAGAATACTCACTTGAATAAGGGAGACACAGATCCTATAAGAATAGATCATTTAATTAGTTACACACATGGAAATGTTCTGACTGGAGATAAAGACAGGACACATTAGATACTCACTACAGAGAATCCAATAGTTTAAAGAAAACAGGGAAGTGATAAATTTGGAAGCAAAACTCTTGCACCTTGAGTGCAAAGCTAAATATCATCTAACAGGGAAAGAGGAACTCAGGGAAGCAATTGGTGGGTCAAAAGTTTGTGTTTCTCTTCCACATAACAAATATAAACACTCGAAGAAATTTTTTGTTGGTTTGTTTGTTTTGAAGTAAAAATTTACAAATTGTGTTTAATACTCTCACTTATTGAATCAAGCAAAGTGTTGGCTAGGTACTGTCTCCTTTGGTGAGAGAAGTGGCTGATAGTTACTTCTTTCTCCCTCCCTTCCCCACCTTCTCTCTCTCACACACACATTCTTCTTTTTGCAGTGGAGATGTATATAGTCTATGGATCTTGGCATAAAGGACTGATTACTTCTTTTCTTCAATGGTCTTGAATGCTTTGCTTTTTTTATATCAATCACTTGTAAGCTTGTGAACCACAGTAAATATGAGTTAGCCAGTACTTTTAAAAGGCCATAGCCTTTGTATGTACCTAACAATGCAGCATCTGAGGACTGGTCTTGGTTTGTCTCGATTCTGAGCTGTTTTTTGTTTGTTTTTTCTGAGGTTGTACACTGAGGTTGGAGGCAGAGAGAGTGTCTGTTCTGCAACTTGCAAACTTCAGCTGGGCACCAGTAAGATAGAAGCAAAATGTGATAAGAAAACACATTCAAATAAACCTCAACAGGCCCAAGACTGATGGGAAGAAGGCAGATCCCCTTAATCATGACCATCATATTCTTGACACTCTCAAGTCATCATCTCAGGGTGCTGATGACTTGCTGTAACTCTCTTCCCGACTCTTAAGGAAAGCTGCTGACCTTTGGCATCAGAATAACATTGGAAGGATAAGCTTAACACTAGAGAAAAATGTAGAGATATTAGAAAGTTTTCTTGTGTAAAAAATTTAAAAGTATTATGCATGAGCCATTTCTGTATGAATTTAGACGAGTATGAGCTTTAGTGCAATTAGTGTACTAGTAGGAACTGATTGTTCTGTTTCAAATTGACTGTTAAAATATTAATTAGACTGATAATAAATTGTTTTCTTCATATATACAGGGTGTCCCTTTTTGCCATAACAAAATTTTGACTTTGACACCAAATGGGTTTGAGGAGTGGTGGTTAATCCTTAATCAAAAACATAAGTATTATTTCATATTTTTATAACAGAGAATCACAATGTCTGTAGTCACGCTGCAAACTGACAGTGTTGGGCAATGTGACACCATGTTAAAATTGTGGTCTCAAGCAACAGAAGTATTTCTAGTCTTTCTACAATATTGTATCAAAAGATAGATAGGAATTGCTGTTTCCCCCCTTATTACTTTCTGCTTAATTCATGTATTGTCACCACAAACAGTATGTCCACCAGTTGTACTCGTATTACTGGTTGCATGGCTTGACATCAGTGTGAAAGAAGCTTCAAGAGATTTTGCCTACAGGATGAATGTGTTTTGGGGTTGGTTGGATTGGTTGGAGTACAGTGTAAGAGGAAGACAATGTGCTGCAGATCTGGAGTTCATAAAGTGAGTGACTTGTGGTCAGGCACCCAAAGGCAACTTGCCTACTGAACATAAAATCTCATGATGAGCTCACATCAAGCTTCTACTTCCTGATTGTGTTGGGAATACAGTACAGAAAGGTGCAAGAAATCCAGGAGATTTGTTGAATGCTCTGGAGCCAGTTTTTTGCAGGTGCTGGAGAGGCTAAGGCAGGCACTCTGTTGGATCTACTGCTCACAAATAAGAAAGAAGTGGTTGCGGATGGGAAGGCTGATAGAAACTTTGCTGTAACTGTGATATAACAGAATTTAAGGTCCTGAGGGAGATGAGGAAAGCAAACAGAAGAATAAAAACCCTGGTTGTAGCGAATGCAGACTTCAGCTTGCTCAGGGAATGGCTAGACTGGACCTTGTGGCATACTGCCCTGAAAGGGCCCAGGAGACCTGGTTGATCTTCCAGGACAACCTTGTTAAAGCACTAGAACACTCCGTCCAATATGCGTAAAATTGAGTAGGCATAGCAGGAAGCCATCCTGACTGAGTTAAATGCCAAAAGGAAGCATATGGAAGACAAAGGTGGAGAAAAGATACCCAAGAGGAATATATAGAAAATACCTGGTAATGTAGGGATGAAATTCGAAAGGACAAAGCTCAGCTGAAGTTAGAATTAGTGAGGGATGTGAAGGGCAAAAAGAAAGGCTTCTATAGATACACGGCAGCAAAAAAGAAGATCAAGGGAATTGTTGGGCATCCAAGTGATGAAGAACATGGAAAACATTGAGGTAATCAGTGTCTTCTTTGCCTCAGTCTTTACTGGTAAAGTCTACTAACAGGTCTTTCAGGCTTTCATGCCTGATGAGAGAATTCAGACAGAAATCCTACTCATGATGGAGGAGGTTCAAGGTAGGGACCATTTTGACAAATAGGACATACACAGTTCAATGGTACCAGGTGGGATGCATCTGAGGGTGCTGTTGCATCCAAATTTAACAGCCAGTCTAAAGCCTAAAGCCAACTCTGCTTCTAGTATTAGCATACAGTTATATACACAGTGTAGTGTGTGGCAAAGGATTTAACATAGGGTCCTGTTTTTTCCTACCTTTCTTCAAGATGCATAGTTTCTTCTAACAGTAGATTCCTGCTATACCTTTCTGGCAGCATCACTAATGGCTTTATCTACCCAGCTAAGCCATACACATTGCTTTTGTTATGCTCTAAAACTGGTTTCTCTCCACCTTGAATTCAAACTCATCAATAAATGGCCACCTCTTTTTATAGCTCAAGGGTCTCTGTTTTCTGCTTGTGTATTTACTTTCAGCCTCAGCTATCATCCTGTGATTGTTCATTTTACATCCTTCAGAGGAGATAACCTCTCAATGAAGTTTTCAGAGATGTGGTTTTCTGACAGCCTCAGGACATTTTAATTGAGTCTGGCACACATTCTTGCTATGGAGTTCCCAGGTTTATCAGGGTTCATGGCAACTCATATTATGCATGCACTATAACATGTACCACAGCAGTGGTAAAAGAACTTACATAAAATATCTTTCTATCTGCTTATTATTAACAACTGTCTAATCACTGGTGTGCATTTGAATTTGATTCTTCTCATGTCTAACACTTCTGAGAAAGCCGTTTGATGTTATTGCAAGCCACTGTCATCATATGAAGGTGGTGACAACCAGGACAATCTCTAATCTCTCTAAAAAGGCAGAAGTCATGCTGAGCTTCAAAAAGACAAGAAGGAGGTTCCCAGGAACTACAGTACTGGAAGCCATGTTCAGGTTTAAAGTGGTTAGAAACAACTAGCATCAATTCACCATGACCAAAGTGTGCTTGACCAGTCTGATTTTCTTCTGTGATGAAATTTCTGGCTCTGTGGATGAGGCAAGAGCAGTGGATGTCATTTGCTTTGACTTTAGCAAATCCTTACATAGTATCCCTGTATCCAAACTGGTGAGATATAGTTTGGATAGATAGTCTGTAGATAGGAAGGTGCAAAATTGGCTGGACCACCAGATTTTAAGCATTAGCATTTCAAAATCTGTCAACCAGTTGTGAGTTGTGTTCTCCAGGGGTCAGTACTAGAGCTGATACTATTTAGTGTCCACATTAATAACCTGGGTGATGAGGCAGAACTGAGTGACACCTACTTATGTGCAACAGGCCCCTTTTATACATAAGTAAGAGTGTAGCCTGCAGGTCCAGAGTAGAGATTATCACACTCCATGCAGCACTTGTGTGACCCAAGCCCATAATATTGCCTCAGATTCTGGGCTTGCCAGTACAAGAAAGACATTGACATGCTGGAGAGAGTCCAGAATAGTCACCAAGAAGGTCAGGGGCCTCAGGCATATGACATGCAGGAGACACTGAGATAACTGGGTTTGTTCAGCCAGGTGAAACTAGAGAGGGATGTCTTCAAAGGGATGTGAAAACTAAAGAGGGATGTCTTTCAAGACTGCTGTCTTTGAGTACTTAATGGGAGGTCATAGAGAAGACAGACCTATCAGGGGTTCACAGTGAAAGGACAAGAGGCCAAGGTCATAAGTTGCAGCGAGGGAAAAATTATTACTAGGTATCAGAGAAAAAATCTCTGCAAAGAGTATTTAAGCACTGGAAAAGGTTGCTCGGAGAGTCAACTGAGCAAGGCACTTGACAGTGTGATCTAACTTTGAATTTAGCCATTCTTTGTGAAAGGGAATAAACTAGATGACCTGTAGGGGTCCTATCCAACCTAAATTATTTTATGATTCTAATTTAAAGGTCAGTATTGGCCTGGAATAAAATGTTTTAGAGAAAGGAGAGAGACATTCAGTTTCATTTGTAAGATCTGAAATGTAAAGTTTGAATCTGGGTGGAAAAAAGTACTCTGATTTAATTTACCTTTTGCAAGAGTTCTGCAGAATTTATATCAGCCCATTACAATATGCTGACAAAGAATGCTCTAGGGATTAGTTAGACATGTTCCTTAACTTTACTTGATCTAAGTCTGATTTCAAGTGACCCGGTAATAAGAAGACATTCCTTATCCAAGTATGTGTGGATCTATAAACTACCCTTAGAAACCCTAAGAAGTGCACAAGCTGTCTAGCGTGTCCTTTGCTGAAACCAAAATATGGAAGTATTCCTTCTGAGTCCTTGTTTCAGCTGCTTGGCCCTGAGGTGACAGGCACCTGGCATCACAGAACTCAAGGGAGGTAGAAGTACTTTTCTATGACTTTAGTGATCTTGAAGTCTTTCTGGCATGCAGTGATGAGGTAATAGCTTCAACCTTAAGACTGAATATTACCCACACATTTCAAAATCTGCTTTTGTAAAAATAAGACATCAGCCATGAGTCAGACTTCCAACTTATTTCTGTTTCTTGAACTTTGCCCTACCAAATGTATTTTGTTTCAAAATACATTACTCAGATTTTTTCCAAATCAATCTGCAGCAAGAGTCCTCAGTCTGTGGCCCTTGATCCGCATGCAGCTTGTGGTCAGTTCAAATGGGGCTTCTTTAGCTGGGCTGCATCACATGCTTTGAAGCAGGGAAACACTGGCATAGAAGCTGGTGCAGAATTTCTTCTTGTCTAGGAAGTGGCTCAGCAGAAATCCACCAGAGTAAGAATATGGCTGAGGTTGGCCCTGGTTGGTCTTCTAGGACTTAGCTACATCCTCAGTCCTGGTCCAAAGTGAAAACAGTTTGGAGCCCTTGATGAGTCACTGTTTACTCCTATAGACAAAGCACTTTTAGAGCTCCTCTTCTTCTTAGTTCTCTGAGATATATAAAATGTATCTTCCAGAACTAAGTCATTTGAAGGTTTAAAAGATGTTTCGAAAAGCCAAGAAGGTTGGCCACGCATCACCAGGAAGTTTACTATGGGAAACTGTGTCACAAAAGTCAGCGTGAAACATTATATAAAATTTCTTTATGAATACAGAGACTTGAAAAGTAAGCATCTCTTAATTTCCAGGTTTTGGACGTTAGCACATATTTGTCCTCTTCTTTCATGTTTTAATCTATCACTGAATGTCCTAGCTCTGCATCGAAGAGTGCATATTTTTAAGGATAAGGTTTGGGAAAGCTATATAAGGAAACACCCTCTTCTGATAGGGAAAATTCCTCACATTACTTTACAGATATTCACTTTTAAAACCTATGTGAATGATTTTAGTCTTAAGCATACACAGAATCGCCAGCTATAATGCTTTTGTTCTCATGGTATCTAGTTATAAAGCTGGAACGTCTAAGTGCGCAGCCTTTGAGAGAACTTGATAACTGAGAAAAAGTAGAAGAATCAGAGGCTCTTAGTGAGGTGTATAACTGGAGGGGGGGAAAGTTTACAATTATTACATTCCTGTAACATAAGCTGAAATACATATAGTATAGGTATATGAAGGTCAGCATAGCGACCAGAATAACTTGAAAATAGGTAATTATTTTTATCAAAGGATATATAAATTATTCATTTTGATATCACATTGATTTTTAAGCATCTACATAACTTATGAAAAAAATTGTGAAGTATGTATAGGAAGCTGAACCAGGATTAAAGGTCAGTTTAAAGTCTCCTGACCCTCTGTACTAACTGCTGCTTTCTCACAGCAGACCTCTTCTAACTGCCACAAGAACTTCCAGCACTACAGTGTGAGCTATTAGTTTCAGCTGAAAAGCCAAACTTCTCTAAATGCTTTAACACAGCTCAGATTCCTTCTTCCATTCATGTCTTTCCATTCAATCCTATATTCATGGATATCATTACAAAAACAGTTCACTTATCTTCAGCAATCTGCACACATAAATACAAGAACTGTTTACACAGTTAGCTAAAGCATATTTTCACAGTAAATAAATCACATGCTGTCCTTTAGCCCCTGATAGGCAGTATAAATTAATTTCTTATCTTTTTCTGACCCAGAACATTGAGTATATGTACTCCAGAAATTTGATGTAAATATGCCAGCTGTAGAGTCAATTATGCTCTTTTATCTATAGGATAATTTATTACTTTTTCCTTAGTTCTCAGCTAAATGATAAAACTGATATTGTAAATTCAACATCATACACATTAGTTTCTGAGAAAAAATTGTAGCCTACCTGCTTCTAATTAAGTGGAATTACCTGGGAATGAATAGAGAGTAAAAAATCAACCAACCAACCAAACCAAAACAACAACTTTTTAGGAGACAGGATTTAAGAACATGTATTGGTATTATTCACACATGCTAGTATGCAAAAACTTAATACCTAATTTTGCATCATACTGTTCTAGACACAGCAATGTGTGGTGGTTTCTTTTTACGATCAACAAAATAAAGGCCTGTTTCATCTCTTATATTTGTTTTACTGCAGTATAGCATAGCTAATACCTGTTTGCTTATTGATAATTTTCTGCATAAACAGAAACAGTCAGAAACTTGCTGTTAGCATGTCTTTAATTATTTTTTTTTAATTTATTTTATTTTAATATTCCTTTTGGGTTCAAAAAATGACATGGAACTCCAGGCTTGAGATTGAGGCCAGTGCTTCAGATTTTCACAATGGAAGTATCCCAAAACCAAAGTATATCTGTGTATAATG
Source organism: Calonectris borealis (assembly GCF_964195595.1). NCBI lineage: Eukaryota > Metazoa > Chordata > Aves > Procellariiformes > Procellariidae > Calonectris > Calonectris borealis. The sequence goes on from NC_134312.1 coordinate 179,697,434, forward strand.
TACAATTCTTATGGGGCTGGTTCTTTAGAATGGGCATTTGTAGACACTAAAAAAAAATCATTTTTTTTTTCTTCAGCTGCAAAGATGAATACAAAGTACATATCTATAATCTTGCCTTAGGTAATATAAGCCTATAGAAGGATAGATATATTTATGAATCAAGGCACACTCCCTGTATACTCTTCTAAGACAGAAGATGTGAAACAATCGGAACTAGAGATAGCACTTTGGGTGCCTGAGATATTTTTGAAAAGTTAACAGAAACAATGAGAATGAAGTGACAGAAAACTTACATAGCATAGATTTGTTTAAACAATTATGAGGTTTAGAATTCCTTTAGGCTATTCATTAATAGAAAACTACCCAGAATAACACTGAATGTCAATTAAATTTATAGGCCATTAATAGAAAATCAATCTTTATGGTTTTAATCAAAACAGAGACAAGAGACTAACCAAATCTTCTGTGGCAGGTGGAAAATGATCACTGAAGTATTAGAAACAATTCTCAGCCCACATCACTGCAGTGTTCCCCAGATACTAGTGTCACAATAAGTATACTTTGTTTTTCCTATATCTTCAGGTGTTGGGTTAATCCTGAAAATCTGATGTATCAGTGATCTGATCTGGTCTAAAAATCCTATATCCTTTCTTTTAGTAAATCAGAATATGTTCCCTGAAATAAGCGGTGTGTATATATATATATTAAAAACATTATATTAATTTTGGGAGTGCCATATTTGACTTTAACTTCCTGAACATCTGGCCCAATGATTATATATACTGTATTGAAATGTAGATATTCATTTCCTTCATCTCTTCCTCTTTCTTTTAACATCAGTTTTGTCGTAAACTTCTGACAAACCAAGTACACTGGCTTAAGAATTATTTTACTGCATATTAGCAATATCTGAAAAACTATCATTTTATCATATTGTAATTATTGTACAGACAATAAGAATACTTCGACTGTGCTATGTAAGGGCTTTGCTTAGTCTGAATGAAAAAAAGGTTATGTTGCTTTTTCTATCACCATAAAAATCTTTCACCTCAGTGTCCTTCTGTGAAAAAACTCAACGAGTAAAAATGCTTTGAAGGCAGGTTTCCTAATCAGATTTTTATAAAGAGATATCCTTCATTGCTCAACTTAACAGGGCAGTTGAATGCCCATTGGTAATTGAAGTCCCTCTGAAGAAAAATAAAATATCAATCACACTTGTCATTAAAAAAGAAGTTAAAAGGTATACAAACAAATGTGGTTTTGTTTTGAGCCAAGGATTTTTTTAAACAGAAATACTGATTTATGCAACCATCAGGTTTGAATGCATGCAACACAACTTTCTCAGATTGAATTCCATTGATTTTCTATAACAATGTCAAGCATTCAATACATCACAGCAGCTGTGAGACTGAAATAAATAATCCCTTCAGAAAGAAAGTGATTCTTTTCTTCTTAAATACATAGGTGAACATCTTGTTCTCCTGCTCTCTTGCTCTGTTGTAGCTTAAGCTGTAAGGTTTTAGAACTTCCTAATTCCCTATCTTCATTTTCATTTAGAATAACATGCTTTGTTTTTCTTATGACCTTCTTTATGTTCTTGCCTCTGGGACAAGTTGTTAGAACTGCCATTCTGTTTATGAAATGTGAAGAAATGTAAAGAACAAAATAAATGCCAGCAGATTCGGCTTTGAATAGTTAGTAGTTATATGTGATATTGGCAGAAGCTAAGTAGCACAAAAATAGCCTTGAAAGATGTTATTTCACATGTAAGATTCATATTTGAAAGGTGCACCAGACTTGTAACACATACTGCATACACAAATTAATATTTCTAATGAGATCTGCAGTGTTTCTGATCACACTGTCAGTCATAATCACTTTTCTGATATTGTTAGTTCTGGTTATTTGAGCTTAATATTTATAGCCCAGGATTGTCATTTACAAATTTGAGTTTGACGGGTTTTGTACTCCACACTAAATTTATTACTTGCTTTGTTATTGATTTGTTAGTCATTTATTATTCTTTTTCATACATATGATTTAAAGTTGGTAAATAATCCAAATTGCACTAGGACATTCATTTTAAACACCTTGAAGTGTTATTTTGAAATGCTTACCATGAACATAACACCACACTATTGCTTATAAGGAATGACATACAGTTTTCAGCTGAGTGTTTCCATGCAAAAAGCTGCTACAATCCCCAAAGTATTTAACAGATATTCAGCTTGGTTGATTTGAAATACATAATGTATGCTTTTCAGGTGACACTAAATAAAATAAAAAATCCAACTGTTTTGCAAAAAGCAAGAAATATAATGTAGAGGATTGGATTGTCTTCTCACCCTTTTATTCAAGAACAAGAGAAGAGTCAGTTCTTCATTTTTGCTTTGTGTAAGTGATTCCCTCTGTATCAAGGAGTTCCAATGTCTATTCAGCAGTTTCCACAACTGCAAGCAGGCCTTTTGTTTTAATTGACAATAGCAGGTCAATACTGATACTCATTTGTAATCATAATGGATCAATATTTGTACCTAATATTGAATTTTTATAAGCATAGGACTGATTGTTTCCCCTGGTTCTGAACTCTTGTGCCATCTTAACAGCCTCAAACAAGAAAACCCTATTTGAAAGGGATGACCAATAAAAATGTAGTGTAAGAGTGATTGCTAACTTATTAACACTATCTACTTTAGGGATCTTGCTTCTGAGATCTTAATTAGCTCAATGTTCCTATTTTTCTTTCACACAGGAAAGAATGACAGACATCTTCAGTGGGATATTTGAGCAGAGACATAGGTTGGGTGTTTTGATTCATCTCCAACACTTGTCTCCATTGATTATAAAGAAAGTCCACGGCAACTGTGTTCCTTGATGTCTGAAGTTTGACAGTTTGAACCCAGTCCTTTTACCATCTTCCTCTGACATTTAGGGTGGTTTAGAGTAGGAAAGAAAGATGTTTACAAGGCTGCAATATCTAATGCAACTTAAAACAGCATGTAAGTGACTATAAGTTTCACTGAACATACAATTTAGCTCTGCAGTAATGCAGAACAAATGGAATAGGAATGCAATATAGCACTATGTATGGTGAACAAAAATTGGTAGAGCTTTAGATGTAGAAATTCTCTCTGAGAGTCTATTCTCTTTTTCAGAGAGCACTTTGGGTATAATTTAACAAATATGTAAGCTCAAAATGACTAAGAGTATTCAGTAGGGGAATAAGGTGGTGGAAAGTTTTGTTTATTGCTTCATTATTAAATGGAACTTATTTCATCAAATGCATAAAAGAGGTCTGGATATCTTTTAGATATTTAAATTTAAGTGAGGATCTTGATGTAGGCATTTTTTTTAGTCAATGTTAAGAGATAAGCATCTTTAAGTGATATAAATCACAGAATAGTTGAGGTTGGAAGGGACCTCTTGAGATCATCTAGTCAAGCCCCCTGTTCAGTCAGCTAGAGCAGGTTACTCACAGCCTGGTCCAGTGGTATTTTCAGTATTGTGATTGACTAAAGCCCTAGGGCTGGAATATGACTCGCTAAATAAACCCCTACAATAGAAGAAAGCTCAGTGGAAATGGACAAGGATGATGTGCCCATGAAGCTCAGAGAATAACGCAAAGAAGTTGACTATATCTCAACACAAGGGACAAGAGGGTGGCCTTTGTTTTAGATAAACAGCTATCAACAGTTCAGTGGATCACCTGGTAGTGAAAATGTCTCCCTGAGTTAGCCAGAGGAGCATGGGTGTATTGAATACATGGCTCAGCCCAACACAGAGTATAAAAAATATACAACTGGCAAAAGGATTTTGATGAGAGCAACGGGCTTGAGCTGGCTTTAGCCCATGTATTCCTTCCCGGTGACTGGGGACACCCAGCATCATGACAGTGACCATATCATAGATACTGGTAATGGGAATCACATCAATATTGTGCTTGAAGTTTATATTGTAATTGCTATATTTTGCTAAGTGCAACTTACATTTGTATTGTGTTTTCAGTATATTTTTTATTCCTCTACTAAACCAGAGATCCCATGTAACATCAACCATCTTCAAGTAAGTAAATTTGATATTAACATTACACCATCCACGCGTGGAATATCTAAAAGAAGAGATTATTGGACTCTGACAAGTACCTCCCCACGTTGAGACTCCACAGCACCTCTGGCAACCTGTTACAGTGCTCCACAACCCTCATACTAAAGATGTGTTTTCTTCTATTCAGACAGAATTTCCTCTTTTCCAATTTGTGCCCATTGTCCTGTCACTGGGAACCAGAGAGAAGAGTCCACCCTTACACCCTCCCATCAGATGTTTATAAACATTTGTGATGAGTTGACCCCAGACAGCAGCTAAGCCCCACCCAGTCTCTCTCTCACTCCCTCACAACAGGATGGGGGAGAAAATCAGAAGAGTAAAGGCTTAAAACTTATGCATCAAGGTAAAGGCAGTTTAATAGGTGTAGCAAAGCTGTGCATGCAAGCAAAACAAAATAAAGAATTCATTCACTACGTCTCATCAGCAGGCAGATGTCTAGCCACTTCCTGGGAAGCAGGACCTCAGCACGCATAGCAGTTGCTTGGGAAGACAAATGTCATAACCACGAATATCCCTCCTTCTTTCTCCTTTCCCTGAACTTTTATTGCTGAGCACTATGGAATGGAATATCCCTTTGCTCAATTTGGGTCAAACTGTCCTGGTTTTATTTCCCTCCCAGGCTCTTGCTAACCTCTAGCCTACTCACTGGTGGGGCAGAGTGAGAAACAAAGAAAGCCTTGATGCTGTGCAAGTGCTGATCAGCAATAATCAAAACATTGGTATGTTATCAACACTGTTTTAGCCACAAATCCAAAACAGCACTGTACAGGCTCTATGAAGAAAGTTAACTCCATCCGATCCTGTCTTGGTGGCCCTTTTCTGGACTTTGTCTAGTATTTCTATGTGTTTCTTGTACTGGGAAGCTAGAACTGGACCCAGGACTTCAGGTGTGGCCTCACCAGGGCTCAGCGGAGAGGAAGAATCTCCTCCCTCAACCTGCTGGCAACGTTCTTTCTAATGCAGCCCAGGATGCTGCTGGCCTTCTTGACCATGAGGACACATTGACGGCAGAGCTGCTTGTCCACCAGGACCCTCGGGTCCTTCCATACAAAGCTGCTTTCCCACCGGCCTGCCCCCTGCATGAACTAGTGCATGGGGTTATTTTGGCCCAGGTGCAGTTTCGTGCACGTTCTCCTGAATTTCATGAGTTTTCTGTCTGTGCGGTTCTCCAGCTTGTTGAGGTTCCTCTGAATGGCAGCACAACTATCTGGTGTATCAGCCACTCCTCCCAATTTTGTATCATCTGCAGACCTGCTGGCAGTGCACTCTGTCCCATCATCTGTGTCATTAATGAAGATGTTGAATAACATTGGCTCAAGTAGTGGTCACTGGGATCAATAAATGAGAAATAAGACAAGTGAAACATCCTCTGAATGTGCTTTTACTCTACAGTGTTCATGTGGAACGTAGGGTAACTAGCTCAAAACTAGAAGCGTAACTTTTAGATGTCTGTGTTATAGCACAGGATAACCTAAGCACACCGAATAAAAGAACTTCTTTTTTTTCCCCTTTTATCCCCTGCCATGCTTCATGAGCATTCAGCAGGCAAACCATAGGATTTGAAGGGTTTTTAAAAGTTATGCAAGCTTTTTGTGAAATTCTTGAGAAATTAAGTTGACGTGTCATATACGACAACAGTCAGAAGTCAAAGTTAATAGAAGATTTCTTCTTCTTAAAAAAAGATTTCTTTTTCTGTACAGTCGCAACGGGTACTACAGCTGAACCAGAGGACCAACCGCCGCTGGTATCCGTCGCCCCTGTACAGAAGAATAAATCTTTGAAGCGGAAGTCAGGTCGTTTAGAAAAGGATGATGGAAAAGCAGGGCCATCACAAGGAAGGGAGGAGGAAGAGGACGAACTGATAAACGAGACGGAAACCACCCGATCCTTATCCCTGAATGAGTTGCGAGAGTTCCCGGGTTCAAATCCTGGACAAGCCCCCACTTACTGTGCTGTGCCTGGGAACATTTTGATAACAGCAATGGGGATGCGGCTGGGCTGGCAGATGGCCAGGACATCACTGCTGTTTCTGTGGCTGTGGATAAGTCCATGCTGCAACAGGTACACCTTGAAGTGTCAGTGGCTGTGCATGAGGCCATGCTGGAGCACCTCAAAACATGTGGCTGTGGATAAGCCCATGACAGGGGAGGTACACCCCTGGAGAGATTGCAGCCATGGGTAAGGCCATGTTGGAGCAGGTGTACTTCTGAAGGGACTGTGGCTGTGGGTAAGGCCACGCTGGAGCCGGTGCACCTCAAAGCGACAGTGGCTGTGGATAAGTCTGTGCCTCAGCAGGTATACCCGTGGAGAGACTGTTGCTCCTAGATAAGGCTCCACTTGGAGCAGGTACACCCCTAAGGGACTGCAGTCTGTGGATAAGTCCAAGCCGGAGCAGGGCAAGGGGAGGAGTTCATTGCAATGTTAAACCCTATGGTCTGGGACCAGGGGTGGATATTGTAATGGAAATACCTTTAAATTGTTGTAACCCATGGTTTGAGTTGCATGTTATAGGAATTACTATAGCAGGAACCACCTGAACCAATGGAGGACAAGCTTTACAAGAAGCAGCGCAAGCGCAGCAGTGACCCGATCTGAGCCGGTTTTGGTGCCCAGTAACTCCATGCAACACACCACCTCTGCTGACCTGAGTGACCACCATAACAGATGGAGCCCAAAGTCATGGACTAAATGAACGCAGTGGACATTTTGTGGACATTTATGGATATTTTATGGACATTTTACAGGGGTGGTCCATAGACTAAGGGAATGATATCTGTGTATTATATCAAAGGATGGGAAGGGGGATGATGGGTAATGAGAATGTATTGGATCGTGTGGGACCTGCGCATGATGTAAATGGTATGGAATAATGTCCTGGTTTTGGCTGGGATGGAGTTGATTTTCTTCCTATTAACTGGTATAGTGCTGTGTTTTGGATGTGGTGTGAGAATAATGTTGATGACACACTGATGTTTTGGTTGTTGCTAGGTATTGTTTACGTAGTCAAGGACTTTTCATCTTCCCATGCCCTGCCAGATGTGCAGGGGGCTGGGAGGGAGTGTGACCAGGACGGCTGGCCCAGCTGGCCAATGGGCTATTCCATACCATATGATGTCATGCTCAGCATATAAGGCTGGGTGAAGAAGAAGGAGGGGGGGCGTTCGGAGTGATGGCGTTTGTCTTCCCAAGTAACCGTTACGCGTGATGAAGCCCTGCTTTCCTGGCGATGGCTGAACTCCTGCCTGCCGATGGGAAGTAGTGAATGAATTCCTTGTTTTGCTTTGCTTGCGTGCACAGCTTTTGCTTTACCTGTTAAACTGTCTTTATCTCAACCCACGAGTTTTCTCACTTTTACCTTTCTGATTCTCTCACCCATACCACCTGGCGGGGGGGTGAGGGAGCGGCTGCGTTGTGCTCAGTGGCCGGCTGGGGTTAAATCACGACAACCTGGAAGGAAAATACCCTTGATACATATTTCTGTGTAAAAGACACCACAGATGATGTGACTGCAGACGCTGTCTTTGTTGTTAATGACAAAGCCATTAACCCAAATGATATCAATATGTTGTAAGTAACCATTTCAAGTAGGTGATTGACCAAAGCCCATTATACACACCTGAACGCAATCGTGCAAAATTGTTTCCATACAAGTAGATGGGGTTTTGTCAAAGACAAATGTAAAAAGTCAAGATATGATCAAACAAAATATTTTCTTATTAAAACCCAGATACAAGATATTGTAGTACCTGTCAGTATTATACAATTATCTAAAGTTCTTACCAGTATAACATTTAGAATCATAGAATCATAGAATCACAGAATCATTAAGGTTGGAAAAGACCTCTAGGATCATCGAGTCCAACCGTCAACCCAACACCACCATACCCACTACACCATGTCCCTAAGCTCCTCATCTACACATCTTTTAAATACTTCCAGGGATGGTGACTCAACCACTTCCCTGGGCAGCCTGTTCCAAGGCCTGACCACTCTTTCAGTAAAGAAATTTCTCCTAATGTCCAATCTAAACCTCCCTTGGCGCAACTTGAGGCCATTTCCTCTCGTCCTATGGCTAGTTACTTGGCAGAAGAGACCAACACCCACCTCGCTACAACCTCCTTTCAGTTAATTGTAGAGCGTGATGAGGTCTTCCTTGAGGCTCCTCTTCTCCAGTAATGAGTATTACTCTCTTACTACCAATTTCCAATAATTTGAATTTTATTCCAAATGATTTTTATCAATAATATCTACAAATATTTCAAAAATGTAATGTCTTTCTGTAATTAATTTTCCTGAAATATTTGTTCATGTAAGTTATGAAATTTCAGAAAATGCCAAAATTCCAATAACAATTATAGTCCTTCAAAATATCTTTCTATCTCAAAAAAAAAAAAAAAAAAAAGAAGTCCTGCGAAATATTATGGCTGGAATAACCAAGAGATGCATAAATATTTGCTCTAAATATCATTTTTCTGAACTATCCTTTCTTATGTCTTGTCATAAGATTTACACTGATGTGAAACAAACAAACAAACAAACAAAACAGGCATAATTTTTTTGATATGCTGCAGCAGTTGTAAAGTTTCATTTAAGCTTTTTTAATTATAACAATAATAACTTTCTCTATCAGGTAGCTTCTATACTTTTGTTACCAATATTATTAGTGTATGCCAAACAAGTTAGGAGGAAACGTCCACGTGGAACCTAAGTTTGAAACTAAAGGTATCACATTATTTTTTGCAATTGTTATTTTCTGTAATAAAAGAATACTTTGAATGAAAAAGAGTAATTAATAAATTCTCTCTATTAGTAAAACTGAAAGCTTGGACAACATCACTTCTCTTGTGGCATTTGCTGAACTTTCTCACCATCACAGAAGATTTGAAAAATAAAGTGGAAATATTTCCATTTTCCTTTTCAGTGCAAGATAGACATTGTCAATGTTATTGACTTTAAGGGCAAAATTCAGGGTTGCTGCTATGCTATGTTAAGTGCACATGGGAGGCAGAGAGACAGTGAAGGTGAACCTGCTGGATACTATGCATACCTTTTTTCAGCCTGGCATATAAATTGTATTCTGCAAACTGAGATTATACATAAACTATTTTTTTCTTGTTTCTTTTTGCTGAAGTCTTTCATTTTGTATCTTTAACTTATTGAAGGCAACTATAATAACTTTTTGCTAACTAAAACTTATTACTATTACTCGGCTTATTAAAGGCCTCAGTACAACAGTATGGAAAGGAGGATTTGAAAAAAAAAAGAAAAGAAAAGCAAAGACAGTTCACGTTAAAAGCATACTGTTACTAATAATGATCTCAGTTAATGCTTCTGAAAAGTAAATTTTGTATCTTTGCAGGATATTAACAGTGATTCTAAGTCTCAAAGAATACACTATAGCTCTGAAATAATTGAAACTAGTGATCTTAATGTAATATTTTGACACATTTTCCAGAACTTTATAGTAACAAAAGATAGTTGCATACCTACTCAGTCAGAAACTATGGATGCACGCTGTCTTTCCAATTATTTTCCTACAGAGTTATTGTCCTGGTTTCAGCTGGGATAGGGTTAAATTTCTTCCTAGTGCTGTGTTTTGGATTTAGTATGAGGAGAATGTTGATAACACACTGATGTTTTCAGTTGTTGCTAAGTGCCCTCCTAGTCCAAGGACAGCTCCCGTGCCTACTGACTGAGCTAGGTACACGAGATGGGAGGGAACATAATCAGGACAGCCAGCCCAGCTGGCTAATGGGGTATTCCATATCATGTGACGTCATGCTCAGTATATGAATGGTAGGCGTGATCCAGGAAATACCGAGCGCTACTTGGTTATTGGTCAGCACGGGTGGTGAGCAATTGCATTGTGCATCACTCATTTTGTATATTTTATCATTATCATTATTATTTTCCCTTTTCTGTTCTATTAAACTCTTTATCTCAACCCATGAGTTTTTCTCACTCTTACCCTTCCGATTCTCTCCCCGTCCCACTGTGGAGTGGGGGGAGTGAGTGAGCGGCTGCATGGTATTTGGCTGCCTGCCAAGTTAAGCCACGACAGTTACAATGTTTTTTTCTTAAAGCAATTGATTTAGGTGGGAGAAAAATCCTAAGGTCTTCATAGTCCTGTAGGAAAACCTAGTTCTGAAAGACATGAAATGCAGGTTTTTATAAAATATCTTATCCAGTAAATGTCATACAACCTTTTTTGTACCCCCTTATTATAAAATAGGTAAATATTTTATTTGAATGTTTATTTCATTTCTATATTTAGATACATATATACAAATCAAGACACAAAGTCTGGATTTTCACATGTTAAATTGGAGAAAGCTCTTGAAGCTTATTGATGAGGTCTAATGTCAGTGAATTTTTGGTCTGGTGGAAATGAAACAATAGAAGGTAAGTGCTGGCAAAAAGGAAAAATAATCTCACCTCTCAAAAATGATCAATGAAAAGGTGGTAGAGCTAGGAGAAGGGGAAGAGAGGCAGAAGTAGTAGGAGTCTTGGATACAGCTGATCACTCCGTGTCTTGCTTGAAATCGCTGATCCTATAAAAACCTGCAAGCACTTTGCAGTCTAAAGTTCCAAAGCTGTTTTAGCTACATACTAATTCCATATCAGAGCAAGGTACCTCCATATGAAGCACATGCCAGCTCTCTTTTCCCTGGCTTCCATCCAAAGAAAAAGCCATCTGCATGTCTTAGATAGCAGGTGCTGTAATTTGTACTAAGTGTCAATCTGCAAAGAAGGATACTAGCAGATTACACAAGCATGAAAAAGAATGTCTAGACAGAGCCTGAAGGACCTTTTGCCTTCAGCACAAGACACAGTTGCTTCTCTTCTGTTTTTATTCAGAGTTTGGGAAGAATAGGAACAAAAGCCATAAACATCTTCCTCATTTTCTTCAGTTTTTCTCCTCAGCACAAGAAAGACGTGGACCTGTTGGAGCGAGTCCAGAGGAGGGCCACGAAAATGATCAGGGGGATGGAATGCCTCTCCTATAAAGAAAGGCTGAGACAGTTGAGGTTCTTCAGCCTGAAGAAGAAAAGGCTCCGGGAAGACCTTATTGCAGCCTATCAATATTTAAAGGGGGCTTATAAGAAAGGTGGCGGCAAACTTTTTAGCAGGACCTGTTGCGACAGGACAAGGGGAAATGGTTTTAAACTAAAAGAGTGAAGATTTAGACTAGATGTAAGGAAGAAATTTTTTACAATGAGAGTGGTGAAACACTGGCACAGGTTGCCCACAGAGGTGGTAGATGCCCCGTTCCTGGCAACATTCAAGGTCAGGTTGGACCCGACCTCTGAGCAACCTGATCTAGTTGAAGATGTCCCTGCCCATGGCATGGGGGTTGGACTAGATGACCTTTAAAGATCACTTCCAACCCAAACTATTCTATGATTCTATGATTTAAGCAAGAAATCAAGCAAAAGTTAGGGTGAATAACCTAGACGTTAATATTTGTACTACATGTAATCCTGTAAGAGCCACAGAAACTGGGCTGTAATCATAGCCCACTATCATAGATAATAGCTATTCAGACATTTTTTTAAACATGAAAATAAACAAGACATTTCCTATGAGTGCCAGAATCATTGAAATCTCATTTTCAAAAGATTTGTGTCATTTTTTCCCAATGCATTTTCTTCCCTCGTGTCACTTGCATAATCACTGTATTTACCTATGTGTCCAACCTGACTGCTGGACTGTCTGTCTGTATGCTGGTGTCTGTTCGGTACAGATATGCTGATTGTCCAGTTCTGCCTGCCAGCTTTTCAAAGGAGACATTACAATTCGGATTTTTCTCCTCTCTATGGTCACTGATTTTTATGAAACTAATTTTTGACACCTTAACATTTCTCTAATTTTTGGCAGAAATCAGGTGAAAAGTTGTAGAGGTAGATGGATTTAGACAGACAAAAAAAAAAAAAAAAAAAAATTGTAAGGCTTTCTTCAGGAGACCAGACTGAAAGCTGAAAATTTGAGAAAGAGAGCTTGTCATTCTCTATTTACAAACTCCAAAATAATAGATGTGAAAGATAGTAGAGAGCTATTAGGTCTACTTACTTCCCTTCCATACTTTGTATGTTGAAAGTAATTGCTCAGGAGGATGGAGATGGCAGGAAATCCTACAGACCTTCGAAAAAGTGCTGGTCTTGGCTGTCTGGCTGCTTAGACAAGTGTGTAGTAGATATATTTTGTCCTGGAAATTTGTTCTAACTTCTCTTCCGTAAAAAAACCCCAGTGTGTACTATTTGATGACAAGAATATTTTATTTCTGATTGCAGAAAAAACATTTTTTCTCAAAGTCTTCTCTCTGCACATTGGCAGCCACATACAGCCTCCTTTCTCTCTCTCTTTACTTCTCCATGTGAGCATACTCTTTAGGATCACTTTTATCAGCCTTTTGGCAGATGATCAGGAATTGATGCAAGAAGCATAGAGGACATATGAGGAAGCCTTAGCATCTGGGGTGGATGGAGTAATAGAAAGGAAATGAGACTGAAAACTGAAGCAATGCAAGCAGATGAGATTTAAGATAAACATATATGTAGATCCTGAGAGCCACTTCTGTCTGGCTTCACCTCTTCACACACAGATCCCTTTTGCCACAAGGAAATAACTAATGGCACAAGTCAAGCAGGTTCCCATTATATAAGGAGTAATGACAAGATTATGAAGTTTGCATGGTTCAGATGGGGTCAGGGTGAATGCTAGAAGTTCCAAATGGATGTCTAAGACTGGCCCTCTGCCCAAGATACCCAATGCAATTTACAGTGCAATACGGAGGCATGGAAGGTTATCAGAGAATGCCATATGTGTCCAAACCATGAATAGAAACAAAACACTTCCAGCTAGGGCATCTTCATTGGAATGACCCTTAGTAGCATCTGACAGTTCAGTTTAGCTACAGATACAACCTGTGGAGTCCAATTCTTTTGCCCTTGAAAAATATAATAAAAATATAAAATTTTTACCTCATTATTTCTTGTTCCTTCACATCCACAGGTTCTCCAAATAGACTGAGGCAAAACATAAATCAGCCAGTATCTTGAGCAGGTCAAGTTTTTCCATTGTTTCTGTATTTTGAAAAAATGACTGTGATCACTGGTACCTAGAACTCCTTTTTCAGTTTCTAGTCCAAAAGAATAATAAAGAACAAAAAATAACACAAAAATGCCATCCAATTTATGGTTTGGCTAGTTAACTTTGCCAATATCATACTACAAATCACTGCTTTTCTATCGATAGATAAAGAAATAATTATTATGGGAAAAATAGCCTTTAAGCCATACTACTTGTAAAAAGAAAAAGAATAAACCCAGCTTTTTCATGTTTATACATAATCTTCTCTCAGAAATACCTGATTCTTCATTGTTTCCAATTAGGTACACTGAGATCCATCAGAAAAAGCTATCATTACCAGATATGAACTTTGATCTGTTTCTCTGCACTTCTGCCTTTAATACATTCATTATTTATGGTAACAATGACATCAATTGTAGTATCATGAAAATTGAAAGAAGTTTGTGTAAAACTAAATAGGAAATGTGATTCTATATGTTTAGTGAATTTAATTTCTTTACTAAAAGAAACAGCTTTAGAAATCAGTTATGACATTTATTTTTGATAGCTGAAGAACAGGTCTCAGAAAAATCTTTAAGGAATTGCTAAATTATTTCAGGAGAATGCAGATGATCTATCCTTGACTTAGGCACTGAAAAAATAGCTTTTAAAAATAGGTCCTTGTTTATACAATGATGGTCAGCTATAGACATGAAACTGTTTCATGGAAGGTACAAGCACTTTCAAAATCTGAGACTATCTCATATTAAAGATCCAGAAACGGCTCCCTAAAATGGTTAGTGTCCCTAATGCAATATGGCCAAGATGAAGAGTGACATGCTTTCAGGCCTTTACTCCAAGGGATATTTTTATCTTAAAGGATCATTGAATAAAAAAGAAAAATAATTCAAGCATAAAAGACTAATACTCTCAGCTCCCAGAGTGATGCAATCACTGGGCTACACAATCAGGGTGCCGTTTTGTTTCCTAGTCTGTGAATCTGCAGTGCTCCAGTACTAAAAGATGAAGTAATTTGAAATTCCTGAATTCCCATACTTTTACAATTAGGTGTTCTTCTTGAATGCACACCACCATCATCACTGGAACTTCTTTACTTGATTCTGTTTACAAGGAGGAACAAAAATAGACACTTATAGAGCAAAATTTTTGACATCTACCTTAGGGTGAGGTGAGTAGCACCCAAAAATGAACATTACTTTCCACTAACTATAAATATTTCAGATTAGTGGAGGTGAATTTCATTAGGGTTTCAAGTTCCCACCAAAATATTGAATGTAAAATGTTAAAATCTCCATTTCGTTCCAGCAGAAAGTAGACTTTAATATATTTCCTTTGGTCAAGTCAGTGGAAAATACTGTCCGTGCTATAAAGTCTTCTGCATCCAGTAGTAATGTTCTAAGAATGATTGTTGGATCCACTGCAAAGAAGAGAATTGGAGGAATACCTGATTTGTTGTTCTTAATGGAGCTTAATGATGACACTAGTTCAGCAGTGTCCAAGACTCATATGACTCTCAGTATGCCCAGAAGGATAGCTCTAGATAATGGTGGAATCCTGGGCTGACTGCAATTGAATTGGGTGAGATATTTTGAATGATGCAGATAGATGACCAGGTAATTTTGCCAATACAGCTTTTCACTGACTATCCTACTCCATCCTTCATTCTACTGAATTAATCTAAATTACTCACAGCTTTATGTTTCCTTATTCATAAAAATAATTAACACCAGGTAGGAGCATCACAAATCAATTGCCAGCAGGCAAAGACACTCCTATAAACTGTTTCTTTCCAGAACAGAGTTACAATCACTGCTATCTAGCAAAAAACAAAGAAGGGATAAGGTGAAATTAGAAACCACCTCTTTACCTTCATAAAAGTGTATACACAGGTAACGCTTATGCAAGTGAAGCATCATCCTGGCTTCAAATACTCAGTGCTTGACAAGTGGACAATATGTGCCCTGGCCTCTTTTTACTTTTTACTCTGCTGGTAATATAGAGCAACTGTGACCCTACATTTAAGCTAGGATTATGACTGGTATCTTTTGACAAATTTGTTCACAATTCTTCAGACATTTTTGCTGATTCAATACCTCTTAAAATTCACATATATCTGGATGTCTGCAGAGACTGCAGTTATGCTGAGCTTGTGAAATGTCTTTATTTTCTGCAAAGACAGGGATCTGGGTATTAGAGCAAACCTCAATTTCATTTAAAAACTAAGTTAGGATTTTAACGAAAAAGGTGAGGTCGGATCCTTCACTACCATAAATCTAGAATAATTCCACAGATTTGATGGCAACTTAAGGTAGATATACACCAGGGCAAAAACACCACCTGACAAAAAAAAGATAGAAGAGCCTGATTCTGATTATATATACGTATATATAAAAAATACTATAGTACTGATCCTTGCAAAATTACACTTCTTTTAAACTGGTAGAAGACTAGAATGAAACCTTTCTTTAGTATCTGTTGTTTTACTTATAACTTCATAGTTACAATCAAATATTTAATTTGAAAAAAGAAGGAAAAGAAGCCAAGATTTGTAGATTTCCCTGGTATGGTTTTAACAGACATTGACTAAAATATCTGATCTTCTTGATGTTGTAGTTTTGATATTTTTTACCTCTAAGAAGTGAAATCAAATTTCAGTATTATGCTGGTTTTGACTGGTATAGAGTTAATTTTTTCCATAGTAGCTAGTATGGGGCTATGTTTTGTATTTGTACTGAAAACAATGTTGATAACACAGGGATGTTTTAGCTACTGCTGAGCAGTGCTTACACAGAGTCAAGGCCTTTTCTACTTCTCCCCCACCAGTGAGCAGGCTGGGGGTGCACAAGAAGTGGGAGGGGACACAGCCAAGACAGCTGACCCCAACTGACCAAAAGGATATCCCATATCATATGATGTCATGCTCAGCATATAAACCTGAGGGAAGAAGCATGAAGGGAGGACATTTGGAGTGATGGTGTTTGTCTTCCCAAGTAACCACTACGCGTGATGGAGCCCTGCTTTCCTGGAGATGGCTGAACACCTGCCTGCCGATGGGAAGGAGTGAATGAATTCCTTGTTTTGTTTTGCTTGCATGCGCGGCTTTTGCTTTCCCTATTACACTGTCTTTATCTCAACCCACGGGTTTTCTCACTTTTACCCTTCTGATTCTCTCCCCAGTCCCACCAGGGGGGTTGAATGAGTGGCTGTGTGGTGCTTAGTTGCTGGCTGGGGTTAAACCATGACAAGTATGCGGAACAAAAATTAAAAATTCAATGACATAATTTTCCTTTGATTTTCCACTAGCATTTTATGAGTTGTTTCTGAAGCTGAAGTAATTTGAACAACAACAAAAAAATTCTGTCCTCATTTATATCAATATAAATCAGATTTAATTCTTAAGAAAGACTCCTTGGCAATATCTATGTAGATCTATAAGATCAAATGTAATTATACCTTTCAGATGTACTTCTAGTAATTTTAAAATTTGTCGCTTTTTAAATCACTGGCTGTAGGAACAATAAAATGAGATTCGATGGCAACTTAGCAGCTCAGCAAGTGCAGTATGATATTTCCCTTGGTGCCGCAGGATACCTATGAACATTTGAAAATGTGTTTTGAAATGTGCCAAATAGTTTTATTTAATATGGACACTTCAGAAAAAGAAGAACTGATCAGCATGTGGGCATTATGGGCATTGCATTCCTCTGACACATTCTAGCAGCATGAGACTTGAAAGAGTTCTTTTATTAAATTTCTGATTAAATGTCTGAATGCTTGTGGAGAATGAAAAGTAGGACTGCCATAAATAATAGCGGAACAAACTGAATACATTTAATTCACAAAAATATTTGGAAATCTCTTCTCAACTAGTGCTAATCATAGTAGGCATTTTCGTTAGAGACCCCAAATGCATTTGCTTGGAAAAAACATTTATTAAAATTGTGAGCAATGAACACCTTGTTTATCATGTTCTGGGTCAAGAATAAACTCTGAGCAGAAAAAGGGGCTAATGTGAACATTTCAAGGAAATACATCATCCCTAGTATTCATTTTGCACTGATAAATGTGGAATGCACTATGTTATAAATACTACGTTTCAGCTTGCTTTTGGGGCTGATACTAGATGACTATATGCATATAACTATACTAGATCAATCCAGTTTAATTCACTGGAAGATTATCTTGAATAAAAGCAGAAAGGGAAAGATGACAGGCCAGCTAGTCCTACCAGTTAGGGATTGTAAAAGGACAGTGGTGTGGTTTAACCCCAGCAGGCAGCTCAGCCCCACACAGCCGCTTGCTCACTCCCCCGCAGTGGGATGTGGGAGAGAATTGGGAGGGTAACAAGGAGAAAACTCATAGGTTGAGATAAAGACAGTTTAATAGGTAAAGCAAAAACCACACACACAAGCCAAGCAAAATAAGGAATTCATTCACTACTTCCATTTGGCAGGCAGGTGTTCGGCCATCTCCAGGAAAACAGGGCAGTACATCATGTGTAATGGTTACTTGGGAAGACAAATGTCATCATTCTGAACGTCCCCCCCTCCCTCCTTCTTCCCCCAGCTTTATATGCTGAGCATGACATCATATGATATGGGATATCCTTTTGGTCAGTTGGGGTCAGCTGTCCCAGCTGTATCCCCTCCCAGCTTCTTGTGCACCCCCAGCCTACTCACTGGTGGGGTGGTGTGAAAAGTAGAAAAGGCCTTGACTCTGTGTAAGCACTGCTCAGCAATAGCTAAAATATTGGTATGTTATCAACACTGTTCTCATCACAAATACAAAACATAGCATCATACGGGCTGCTGTGAAGAAAATCAATTGTACCCCAGCCAGAACCAGCACAGACGGTGACAGAACTCCTGAGTTGGAGTGGTTTGACTCAAAGGACAAATGTCTGATCGTTGAGAGAGACAAGCAAAGCTGGTAACATTTAACAAGCATACTTTCTCAGAGGGAAAGATGACTGGACAGGTACAAAATTCTGATACAGGAACAGATGAGAGTATCTGAAAATTTTGAACTTCCTAATCTGCCCTTGTATGATAATAGAACAGCAGGTAAAAATTATCTGGTTTACATTGTTTTAAAATATTTTCTCACTTTCAACTTTTTTCTAGCATTCAGGAAAGATAGTGTGAATGCATCAACAACAGGATTTAAGAAACTTGTGAGAAATTTCTGGTAGGACTTAGAAGGCTAAATTCCAGATTTTAGATCCTAAAAATAGTTGCTTATTTGTTAACTAATTTTATAGAATCCAAATGCTGCAGACATATACTTTTTTTTTTTTTTAATTAAAATTCCCCTACTTCCTACAGTTTTCTGCTTCTGTGAATACCTGCATCCTGACTTTTTTTTTGTTTAGAATGTGTCCTGTGTTCTGTAAGATTGCCCTAACTTGTCCAATTTGCCGCCTTACACTAGATCTAGTACCTGCTTTGAGAATAAATACAATCTATGTGGACCACGTTACTGGCAAAATGTAACAGTACTAATCGTTTTACATGCAAAACAAACTAATTGATAAAAAATATTTTAAATTCAGAATTCAGAGTTAAATCACTACCCCGCAATGCAGGAGAGGACTGAGGTATCCAGATGGTAATTTTCTGCCCTTTAGTTAAATTTAAGCTGGCAGATTCTCCTTCTGAAGGTCTTCAGAGGACTTTGTTTTCTTCTTGAACATAAATACTTATATTATGCAGATGGTTTTACTAAGTCTGATTTTATAAATCCCACTTATTTTTGGTATACTGGATCTTACTCAAAATCTCATATTTTAAAGGACAATTCTTAACTCTGAGAGTAAAAGTTATTCTGAAGTCATGGTGTGTCAGCCCCTCTTACTTAAGTAACCTCCCTTATTATGGCATGATTAAAAAGGTTATTTGGGCCAAAAAGTGAGTGAGAGAGTTTCACACTGAAAAAGTTTCTCTAGCTTAATATGTTAAGGACTTACAACTGTGAAGGAAGAACAATGTTTCTACTCCTATGCCAAAAAATGTTTGATGCATTTAATATTATATTGTCTTGGATATAAGTTTATAAAAAATATTTTGAAAAAGCCCAACACCTCCCCTTTTTAACTGCCTTCCTTATCTATGCCAAAACAAAGTTGCATTTAATAGGACACATATCAGCTTTATTTGACCATAATTATGCAACCTATTAGTCAGTTGATAAATTGTCATCATCAGCAAATGTCTGGTAAATCTGGCCATGACAGCAAATAAGATGCTAATTTCTTTCAGGTTCTTCTTGTTGCAGTTCAAATGCATGCAAAGATGGTTGCTTGCACTTCTTTGTTTATAACACCGTGTAACATTCTGGATGTGCTGATTCATTCCCTGACATTCTATTGATCTGATTTTTTAAGTTTATCAAACGTAGGATCATGCCTAATCTGTAGGTTTGTAATCCCAAAAAACTTGTTTTTTATTTTAACAGTCAAAAGTAGCTCCTTAATTTTCCAAATATGCATGTGTTTTGTTTGGTGTTTTTTTTTTTCCCCACCTGAAATTATCTGTGTAATAAATTGAAGAATGATAAAACATCTATTCCATCTAGTATGGGTGGTTTTGTGATCCATATTTCTATGATAACTGTAAGGGTATGTGGAGAGTGAGAGGTCTGCTTCATTAAGATTATCTGATCAAGGACCTTTTCAATGTAAAAGGGGATAATAAGTAAAGGGGGAAGCAAGAACAGAGACACACACCTGATAGACAAGGTCTTGTCTAATTGAAGGGTCATTAAGAACTCCAGGCACAGCTTTGGAGAGAGACAACCTGGGCTTTCTAAGTGATATGAAGCAGGAAACAAGAGGACCATTAAGATATGGGATATTTGAAGGTGACTTTTGGGACTATGCAAAATTTATTGAATAATTTTTGGGGGAGAGGAGTCAGGGAGGAAAAAAGTGGGGAATAGGCAGAAAGGGGTATAGAAGGGTCTCGTTACATGTAATACAGTGCCAGTGGCTGTGTTGTGATGGTAGGTCACTGCTCCAGTGTGCCCACATTCCAGCTGTTTGGGGAGGGTGACTGCTTGTATCTTCCCCACACCTGGTGTGCGTGGGGTGTACGTCGGGTGTGCATGTGGATTCACTAGCAAACTCCAGTCTGGACCAACGAGGGAGTAGGAGGGCCTGGGTCCAGGCAGGGGTATCAGGTGGGCAGAGGGTCCATGCTGGTATTCGGGGGGGACCTGCGAGTGTGGGGTGCCTATGGGACGAGTGTGTGAGTGTTGTATGTTTTCAGCAAGCACCCAGCTGGACCAGCCGGTGAGTTGGGGACCCGTGGGGCAAGTGAGGGGGGCCGGCATCTAGGCAGAGGTGCCGGGCAGGCAGAGGGGTCATGCCGGTGCTGGGGGATGCACGAATGTGCATGTGCCTGTAAACCTGGAAAGCGTGGCGTGTATGCTGCACTAGTGACCTTCTGTCTCTGCCAGCCCAGGAAGAGGAGGGGATGTGGTGGTGCATTTCCCCCCTTCCCCTGGGCCACTCTAAGTGGATCTCAGGAACTCCTGTTAGGCCTTAGCCATTGTGTTACGAATTGGGTGGTTGAGCGTCCCTTGACCGTACCAGGCACTCTTGCATGGCTAAGGTGGGGAGCGACACTGAACATACCAGGAACACTGACTACCTGATCAAGGTAGGGAACAAGAACAGAGGATAATTCATCATCTCTAACAGCCCTGAAGCATTCCCTATCTGGGTTATAGCTCAAATGAAACAATACCATGGTTACCGTGAAACAATACCATAATGACTCTCCCAGACCACCCCAGGCAATGGCCAGGATGGAAATTTACTGATAACTAAAGCCAATCATCTTGCAACCCTATGAACAGCGGTATCAAGCGAGACCCTTTGAGTTCTCCTGGACCTCCACGGGCTGCTTCCAGACTCTCCCTCTGAGTGGGACGCCTCTCAGAGTTCACAAACCCTCAAGTTTGTGATATTCAGAGGACCATCAGAACCTGGGCTGAAACACTCCTCGGCCGAGACACTCCTCGGGGCTCAACTCTTTGCCCATTGAGAAATGCCAAGACATTTGACGTGAGTATTTCGTAGACTCGAGGGGAATTTTTAACTGGTATCTTTATCTAGCTATAGGCCTTTGTCTTTCATGAATTTATCTAGCTATGGGCCCTTGGGTGTGAATAGATCTATATTATGTGTGTGTGTGTATTGATTTAGATAACTAACAATAAGCATAATCTGTAATTTAGTAATTGTAATAACTTGATTAATTTGTTTAGCAACTATGCAATTACTTAATGATTAAATGCTGTTAAAATCTTGTGATCTACCTCAACTGTAAATGAACTTTAGATTACTGCTAAACACTTTTTAAACTGCTGGTAAACACTTATAACCCCTTAGGCACAAACCGTTGACCAGGTCTGAGACTAGGGGTAGATACAGCCACACCTAGACTCCTCTCTGAGAAGGATTTTAGAGAGCAAGGGGGTCTACTCTGAACCTCGTGACTCAACAGGAGGACGTCCTTATCCCTTTTGTATTAGACACAAACCACTGTCCAAGTCTGAGACTAAGATTGGATCCAGCCGGGTCTTCTCTGAACCTCATGACTCAACAGGAGGGTCTCCCTTACCCTTTTATCCTCAGTCTCCACACAAATCATTCCAGCACAATTCTGACACGATTTTCCTTGTTTATACTTAGTCCATGTAATGTGTAATAGAGTGAACCTTGCCATCGAATTCTGTTAAGTCGTGCTTTTACAAATTCTTATTAAAATACCTTTTGCTAATACCTTTGCCAGTGATTCTTTAATTGGCCTCAAAACCACTCATTTGTGACAGGGACGTGACTGCCTGTGCCTATGTTTGCTGTGAGTCCTCAATGTGGGTGCTGCTGGGGGCACACTTCAACACTTGCACAGTTCAGTAACCTGTCTTGGTTAGACTAACCTGGTGTGTAGTGTCTCAGATTAGCCTATGGGGTTAACACACACTAAAGGCTAGAGCAATGAAAAATCCTGGATGCATCATATTCCTAACTAACTGTGGTGATATATATCGAAGAATAAAAGGTAAATTCTTAAATTAATTCTAAGTAGCTTCTTTGCAGTTCATAAATGTCTTATTCCACAGATGGCAATGACATCATCTAAGGCCAGTTCAGCAATGGCATTGAGGTGTTTAATTCCTCTTTGCAAGCAATGGGATATGAAGAATTAAACCTCTCAGTACCTCTGTAGATCTGATTCCAGGATGATGGAGTTCTGTTGTGAAAGAGCATATTGTGGTCACCTTACACTTAAGCACCTGCAAACTAGGTTCAAAGTTTCTCAGACAGTATTTTCTGCACATGAATTATTCCAACAGAGCTGAAGACAGTACCTCCACTCTTTTCTCACACAGTCATTTACTACTCACTCAAGTTGCAGCAAGCTCAGAGGATTTAAATGAGCATTTCTAACCTCTCAGCTGGATACATAGGGATGGAATAAACTATATAATATTCTGATGCATTCATTTTTCAGGCCATGTATAACTACTAAAAAATAAGAACATGGCTAGGGCATCCAACATGTTAGGAAGAAAATAATTTCCTTTCTCAACACCAAATTAGTCTAAAAAGATTCAACATAGGTAGACGTAATAAGGCAGAATCAGTCTCTGGTGCACCCAAACAGATAATCAATCCATAGAAAGTAAAATAAGTTCAAGAATAGGTACTGAGACTCTTTTGGCAGTCAAGCACTCCATTACTTGACAAAACTTATAGACAATTGACTCTAGCTCTGTTGAATCCTGTGCTAGTATTCTTCCATTATAGGGACATATGTAAAACAACAACTTTCAAAAACCTCTACCTCTATTTTCAGTTATTGCATTTTCAGTATTTTGCCCTGTAAGTATCCTTTATCTCAAGAACTTCTGTTTGCAATAATTAACTTTCTAAGTTTATGGGAAAAAAAAACCCACACATTGTCTTCTTTAAACAATTTTAGAAATTATCATTTCAATGAAGAAACATTTCATGTAAATTTTTTCTATTTCTGTCCTTAGATATTTTAATCTTCACTAGAAGGGAAGACATAGTAATAACTGAGAGAAAATGCATTTCCCTTACTGTCAATTTGACAAAATATAATTTACCTATTCCCCATGTCCCTCACGCATAAGATCATTGTGAATGGGGTTAATTATAAATTTATTTCTTAAGTCTTTTTGTTTGTTTGTTTGTTTTCACCTCAAATACATTCAGATACATATACTTAATTTTCAACATAAAGACAAGCAAATAATAACAGTCCTCAGTACCCAAATATATTTAAAAATTAGCTTTACTCTGTAAGCAGAATAAAGTCACACTTACAACAACCGACACACCTAAGAAATAGGTGAGTTTGACAGGGAAAAAAAAACCACCAGTTGACAGTACAGCCCCTAGACATTTAGACCTAGCAACAACTAACAACAGTGCTACAGCTATTTTTGGATGAATCTGTAATAAAGTAATCAGAAACTGGTCCCTCAGGTAGCCAGAAGCAAAACTGTATACAGGCCACTGTAGATCAATGTGAGGAGATTGGATCTTCTGTGGAAAGGAACAAGAAGCTGTAATACGTTTTTGCAGGTCTCATGTAATAGTCTTCCTGCACATGTATCAGACATTTGCACCAGCTTAGTGAAAATCTGTGGTTCTCTTCATCAAAGCCTACTGTCAGAAGGATTTTATCATTCAATAAATTAATCTCAGTCTATCACTAAAACTCAGATTGAATCAGGTCATTGGAAGTGGTTGGATTTTCTTCAGGTTCTCCTATAAGTAGTTCTGAAAGAAAATTATTCATACTTACAGGTAAAGTGCACCAAATACCTCATATGTTTCTTTCTTTAGTTTTCCTTACTGTGAACATTATAGAAAGAAAAAAATCCATCTAATTACAGATGACCCATGTATTTTCTTTCTTCTTTTCACTTCACATCTTACTGAGAGGTCTTTGCATATTCACTGTTTCTAAAGATAGTCACTGCCTAACACTTGTAGATTCATGTGATTTAAGATTATCTATTTGAAATGTTTATAGCTATTAATAATAGGTGTTGCAGGAATACTTGGAAGTCTTAACAATTAGACAAGATAACAAGTTGGCTTCATTTCCCTCAACTTTAGATACTGCAATTGATAGTTAAACTAGTGACTTTAGGCTCCCCTTACTGTCAATGGAGACTAATAGGCTTCTTCAGGATGTGATTCCTATCTATACCTTGTTGTAGGAGTTTACAATTATATGAACAGCCTTTAAAAAGGATATAGTTCTCCCCACTCACTATGAAACAGTATTGGGATAATTAGCTTAGATATGGATGTTGACATGGTAGACACCCTCATTTAGTCAGATGAATATCAGTCATGAAAAAGAAACTTCTTGCCCCAATGAATTTACTATCTAAATAGGAAAGAAAGAAATGGAGATTCAGAGAAATTAAATAGTTTGCACAAAATCAGAATCTAAAATTAATATCTCCTGAGTCCTACTGAAATGTTTCAAACAGAATACTCTATCTATCTGCTTCACTTTTCAGTATGCAGTTGTTCTTTCAAAGCTCTTCTCTTTAACACCCTGGAAAGGTCCTCATACTACACTGCTATGTTGATGACAGTTTTGCTTTGTTTTCTTTTCTAACTTATTTTCATTGTACTAAAAATGCTATTTGATTCACTTCTACATAGAGACCTCATAAAAAATTGAAAGGCTTCAATAATTTTAAATCATTCTACACTGCACATAGAGATTTAAATTTCAGTGTTAATTTTTTTATTAGCACTTTAATTTGGAAGGTACTAGGCTTCTACAAGATTTAAAATTATTGGAGCATTTCAAATTTTTATAAGCTTTCCAGTAAAGATGTGACTATGGTTCTGGGCTTGTAAAGTGTAACACAATTTAAATTTAATCTAAATTATTTAAGTGCTTCAGACTTCAGGGAGATTTTCAGTCTTTCAAACTGGGATGCATGTTCAGAGACTAGAGCAATCTTATAATGCAAAGTGCTTTCATCATTTTAAAGACTTGCAGGCAGCATTCAGAACAGGCCTTTTTTATTGTCAGTTTGTTAATTCAAATTATTTGTTTTCATCTCCAGTGTGTGGAGAGGAAACAAATAAAATAAAAGCATAAAGGGAAGACACTATTTCCTCTAGAAAGTTTAAGATAACAATGAGTTTTCCTGTTTAGATAATGATAGTTGGTAAAGTAATGTGAAGAACACTATTTTGCAACATACATTTTGAAACTTACTGTAAGTTATAATCTATAGTCTCACCCATGTCCATAGGTATTTAATGTACTCATTATCTTAAAAGATCAAAGATAAGTTGCATTTTCACTCTTGCTGAAGACTTTGTTTCACCTAGAGAGGAACCAAAATGTGTTTAATGGTATTTTGTGTAGTTTTAGTCTAATGTGAACTTACATCTTCCTGTAAAATCAAAAAGTGGTATGTCATTTCTATAGCCATCTTTGCCCTACAATTAACAAAATATTATGGCATTGAATACATGGATTTCTGATTCATACAATCCTGTGAAGCAAAATTTCAAATACCATTACTGAGTGCCTAGGGAAGAATTCTGCTAACATCGCCAGTAATTTTGGATTGAATCGTCTCCACCCATCTAACACATGAACATAACTAATTCTACTGGTCTTTTCCATCATTATGACAGGTTTTTTTTTCTGTTACAGGAACATCATTTGCCATTCATATTGTTCAGTCAAAGTAATCTCATTTCTTTTTCGTGGCACTATAAAACTTCTAAAGGCACTAAGCAATTGTTGTGAAGTTAATATTGAAAGGTGTCAGCATCACCGATTTTGCAGGAATGAGCTTTCAGATTCAGTTTGAGCAAAAGTTATATTAAACCTTTGGTACTTATGTTTATCAAGATGTGCCAAGAACTGTTGAGAAGTGGACAACTGCGATAGTGAAGCATGCACTAGAAACTCTTGAACTAGATCAAGCAGGTGGGAAAGTGCCCTTTTTGATCCGCTGGTCTAGTGGGTCAGATACAACCAGCTGGTAGACAGTCGTGTAATTTATTATCACCCTAATCTAGAAAGAGCGTTAGAGATATATTTTTTGAGCCACTAAAGGATTGGAAGATCTAAGATGATTCTTCTGAGGTGAAATAATTAGGTGACAAAGCCAATGTCTGTCCCTTTGGTAAAAGAGCAGTAGTCTTCTGTTTGCATAGTAGGAGTGTATTGTACAATCTGAGGTAAAGCCTATCTACTACTCACCTAACTCAGATGTATATAGGACATACAGAAAATGTCCACACCAAAGAAGCTGTTGATCATGTGGAGTGGAAGTTGATAATTGGTAACAGGCAATGGATTCCCAATCCCTTTCCATTAATAACATGAAGGGAAAAAGAAAAAAACAAAATACATTGACTTATGGAGGAGTGTGATTAGGTCTTGTCTTTGCAAGCTTGAGGGCCAGATTCACTGATTTACTGTAAGTACTTTGGTTACTTTTGTGTACAAAGTAGTCATGAATTTGGTTTAATGACAAACATTAAACTGGGTTTACAGCTATGTTCTGTTCTTAGAGTGGTATAAACAACCTGGAGAATACTACTAAATCTCACCTGCAGAATCAAGGGCAGGTTCTCAGCTGATTTAAATTTAGTTTTGTCTAGTAATGCCAGTTTATATCATCATCAGTATCAGAATCTCCATTAAGTCATTGTTTTGATTGGAATATACTTAAATGAGGACAAGACGGCAAACTGTGATAATTATTCAATATTAATTGTTGTATGAAATATCCAACAAAAATAATAATAATAAAAAAATTCTTCCCAACAAATCCACATAATAAGGGACAGTCCTTGTCCCAGGGTTCCTGCACTGGCTATGCCTCATGGATCATTAATGACATCTGTAGCCAAAGTGAACTAAAGGGGTTTTTGTGAGGGATCAAAAATGTATCTGGGGCAGTCTACCAGCTTTGTACAGTATTGAGAGTTAGGAGAAAAGTAAGTGTTTAAAACAAAAGGCAGAGAGGATAAGACAGAAGTTGAGAATAAAAGTTACAGTAATTTATCCATACTCACAAAACCAGTTGGAATTTATGCTACATGTCCATCTTAAGAGATGGAATACAGATTTTTTCAGGATTCTAATATCACTAAAATGATAAGCTGAAAAAAACTCCAACAAATAAATAAAAAACCCAAACCAAGTCCTTGTTCCCAATCATGTTCTCCATTCACAGAAAGGAAATGAGAAATAGGAGGTAGGAAAAAATCCTGTTCCATCATCCTAACAATCTTATTGACAAAAGGGTGCTGCTTGATGTAATGTTTTTCCTACTAACAAGAACTTCTTTCCATCTTCCATCTTTGGCTGTTTCTTGTTTGCCAGAGGACAAAGTTTACAACTGTCATAGCGGTGTTAGGAATTGATAAAATGATGCAGATTACCTATGTATGTATGTATGTAAAAAGTGTTTATATATGTCTAAAATATTCCTAATTCCTACATCTATTAATAAATGTTGTCCATTATAGTTTGAAGGATGACTAGTTTTGTTTTTTTTTTTAATTCAAATTTGCATCTAACGTGTTTTTTTTTTGTTTGTTTCTCTTTAATTTCTATTCATAATCACAGTCACTGTTTTAGTTGCATCTATAGCACTATTTTTTTTGGTAAAAATCTCTGATCACATTTGTGAGGAAAAATGCCTCTTTGACTAAACAGAAATTGTAATCAACAAATTAATACATTGTATAAAGCTTCCATCAAACAGATTTTTCTCATATTATTATACAGCAGATGAACTGTTTGGGGATTGGTTCTCACTTTCAATTTAAATGGGTATTTGAGAAGACTCTGGGTTTTTTGGGGGGAGGAAAAAAAAGCCAAATAAGAAATAAATAGAAATATTTGCTTGATTTTTCACAAAAGCAGAAATAAACCAATTTTCACCTGATTTTTTTTACTTGGGGAAAAAAAACCAACCACCACAAAATTCTACTACAACAAGGAAAGAAAATAATGGGGAAATAATTCCTAGCATTTTTCATTATACAGCCTTGCATTGTTACAAGAAATGTCCTTCCTGAAGTCTAATTATCTATTACTCAATCAAGCAAAATGACAAACGCAATCAACGTTCATTGTAGTAATCAAAAATTTCAATCAATAGTAAATTCAGGGTGGTAATTACAGCACAAACAGACCTATAAAACCTTGTAATACACACTGTAAAAATTCTTGTGTACTATTAGAGTTTCACTTTTCTGCACATTTTAAATTCTTTATACTTGTTAATTCATCTCTACTGATACTTTTGTTCCTTTTTTACTGAACTTCCAGTAATACTGTAAAACCTAGAATGTACTACAGTAGAGTGACAACAGATTCTCTCCAAGAGAAAGTTCTGCTGCATAGACTATGACAACATCTCAAATTTTTCCTTTTGGATCCTCTTGAAAGTGTTGTAATGCTAAACTTACAAATATTATCTGGGAATTAGCTCTACAAACTATTATCCAAACAATTTACATTTTGGTTTTCCTTTATTTTCATAATTCTTTCAGTCGTGAGACATTTTGTTCTTTCACTGCTAAATGTTTGTCCTGGTTTCGGCTGGGATAAAGTTAATTTTCTTCCTATTAACTGGTATAGTGTTGTGTTTTTGATGTAGTATGAGAAGAATGTTGATAACACACTGATGTTGCTAAACAGTGTTTACCCTAATCAAGGACTTTTCAGCTTCCCATGCTTTGTCAGGTGCACAAGAACCTGGGAGAGAGCATAGCCAGGACAGCTGACCCCAACTGACCAAAGGGATATTCCGTACCATATGACGTCATGCTCAGCATATAAAGCTGGGGGAAGAAGAAGGAAGGGGGGGATGTTCAGAGTGATGGCATTTGTCTTCCTTGGGACAGGCTGGAATTCCAGTGTGAACTTGAGTCGAAAGGACTGTGACTTGTGGATGAGTCCACATGGGAGCAGGAAACCCCGAAGTGGCTGTGGCTGTGGATAAGCCCATGGCAGAACAGGTATATCTCTAAGCATCTGTGGTCATGGTTATGTCTGTGCCGCAGCAGGTATACCTCTGAAGGGATTGTGGCCCCAGGATAAGTTCACGCTGGAGAAGGTACACCTCGAAACATCTGTGGCTGTGGATATGTCCATGCTGCAGCAGGTACACCTTGAAACGTCAGTGGCTGTGCATGAGGCCATGCTGGAGCACCTCAAAGCGTGTGGCCATGAATAAGCCCACAACAGAGCAGGTACACCCCTGGAGGGACTGCAGCCATGGGTAAGGCCATGTTGGAGCAGGTGTACTTCTGAAGGGACTGTGGCTGTGGGTAAGGTCACACTGGAGCAGGTATGTCTCTGAAGGCATTGTGGTCCATGGAGAAGGCCACGCTGGAAGAGGTGCACCTCAAAGCGACTGTGGCTGTGGATAAGTCTCTGCTGCAGCAGGTATATCCCTGGAGAGACTGTGGCTCCTAGATAAGGCTCCACTTGGAGCAGGTATACCCCTGAGGGACTGCAGTCTGTGGATAAGTCCAAGCCGGAGCAGGGGCAAGGGGAGGAGTTCATTGCAATGTTAAACCCTATGGTCTGGTCCAAAGGGATGAGGAGTGGAGATTGTAATGGATATACCTTTAAATTGTTGTAATGCAGGATTTGAGTTGCATGCTATAGGAATTGCTAGAGCAGGAACCACCTGAACCAACGGAGGAGAAGCCTTACAAGAAGCGGTGCAAGTGCAGCAGTGACCCGACCTGAGCTGGCTTTGGTGCCCAGTCACTGCACGCAACACGCCACCTCTCCTGTCCTAAGTAACCGCCATAACAGATGGAGCCCAAAGTCATGGATTAAATGAGCTCAATGGACATTTTGTGGACATTTGTGGACATTTTACAGACATTTCACAGGGGTGGTCCATAGACTAAGAGAATTATATCTGTGTATTATATCAAAGGATGGGAAGGGAGGTGGTGGTTAATGTTCTATTAAACTATCTATGAGAATGTATTGGATAGCGTAGGACCTGAGCATGACATAAATGGTATGGAATAAGGGGTGGGTACTGTCCTGGTTTCAGCTGGGCTAAAGTTAATTTTCTTCCTATTAACTGGTATAGTGCTGTGATTTGGATTTAGTGTGAGAAGATTGTTGATAACACACTGATGTTTTAGTTGTTGCTAAACAGTGTTTACCCTAATCAAGGACTTTTCAGCTTCCCATGCTCTGCCAGGTGCACAAGAAACTGGGAGAGAGCATAGCCAGGACAGCTGACCCCAACTGACCAAAGGGATATTCCGTACCATATGACGTCATGCTCAGCATATAAAGCTGGGGGAAGAAGAAGGAAGGGGGACGTTTGGAGTGATGGCATTTGTCTTCTCAAGTAACCACTACGCGTGATGGAGCCCTGCTTTCCTGGAGATGGCTGAACACCTGCCTTCCGATGGGAAGTAGTGAATGAATTCCTTGTTTTGTTTTGCTTGCATGCGCGACTTTTGCTTTCCCTATTAAACTGTCTTTATCTCAGCCCATGGGTTTTCTCACTTTTACTCTTCCGATTCTCTCCCTCATCCCCCTGGGGTGGTGCTTAGTTGCCAGCTGCAGTTAAACCACAACAAAGTTTTCTGTATAACACTTTTTTATTTTTAATAATAAACTTTTTCAATCTATTAAAATTTGAAAATTTTGCTTTTCTGCCATTTATAGCGTGATTTAAATCTCTAACATCAAATCTTCTCGAGCACTGGCCCTCTGTATACCGCTATGAATACAGCCACAACACTAGTTTTCCATTTGGTTATTTAATATGAGATTAAAATTGCTATAGTTTTCTGGGCCATAGTTCTACCCAGCTATTGGTCTCCCTGCAATCTGCTTGAAAAGGTGAGAGATCTTCAGCAGGAAGCAGTAAAACTGCAGTCCATCTTGTCTTCAATAAAGAAATGATCCCTCTACAATAATAGTTTTACAATTCTTTTATACCACAGTCACTATGTCTCTTAGTCCTGGTACGTCAAATTTAGAAGGCACTCCCTCCAAACATCCTGTAGTCTCCAAATGTATTTTCCTGATGTGACATCTGATATATCAAGAATTATAAAAAGCTGCACTATCTTTTTCTGTATAAGCAATAGTTTGCTAGAGGATTGTGTTGTCTCCACTAAAGAATAACAAGAGCACTCCTGAGCATTATAACTCCATTGCTTATGCACACATATCACTAAATACTTTAAATTGCTTTAATTATTTCCTAGCATGGTTTTGGTTTTTTGCTCGCCAGCAATCTCCCAAACAATTTATATTAAATGCTTGAGAGTTAACATGGATCACGGGCCATTCTCAATAGACAAATTAAGAGAGTCCATATTTTCTCTGGAGTGTATAAGAATTTAATAGTATGAATACAAGCTGTTCAGAGTCAGCTGATGTGACTCAGAGAATGGGCCCCGGTGCTTTTAAAATATTGGTTTAATTTATCTCACAGTCCCTCCAGACACATTTTTTTTTTAATTCTTTGAGATGTGGTTTTCAACTTATATATTGTAAAGGATTATGCATAAACTTTCTCTACAAAACTGAAGGATTTCATTTGTTGGGAAAACTATGTTTTTAGTCAGGATTACTGCCCAACCATTTGTCCAACCATTGTTTTCACCCTTCATAAATGGTACGTTCACTACTTTCCAGGTTACAAAACATCAGTGTTCCTAATACACCTTGCCATGTTAACCATTCTCTGAGAGAAGTGTTAAAAGCTAGTATTGTGATTATGTATCAAGTTCATGGATTACAGGAAACCCTTGGAGGAAGATGTCTGCATGGCTGTAACCTCAGGAGAAAAGAAGTACATAAGAATAAACCTGTATTCTGACCAGCATCTACTTCAGAGAAGGCAAGCCTGAGGACAGGTCTTGTTTTGGGATTGCATCCTAGCTGAAAGAGCAATCCCAAAATAAGACACACTCTATCTAGTCAACTTTTCAGCTGAACTAAATAGAAGAAGATGCTTGGAACTGAACTAAAATACAGGCAGTCAGGCATAGTCTATTTTTTTCCCTCTGTATATTTGCCTTTAACATAATCACCTCATATAAGATTTGAAAAGTAGTAATTGTTAGTAAGTCTTCATGTGTGTTATGGTGTTGGTCTAATGTCAACAATGGTTTCAAAACTCATGATCCTAAGCAGGAGTATTGCCCAATTCTGTAGGGTCCAGAATCCTCAGTTAAGATTCATGACACCAGAGAGGTTGGGAAGTGCTATAATGCTAAACTTACAGATCTTATCTCAGCAGTGCAAACCACTATTCTGGAGAATATGTGTGCAACAAGCAACCAGAAGACGACAAAGAGGAAAGTGACTGAAAAACCAACAGTCTCTTCTGAACTATAGTGTTTCTGCTGTCCCTTTCCTCTCTGAAAAAGAGTTGGAGTAGGGTAGAAGCTCTCTAAATTTACACTTTTATTCATTTTACAGTACAAATAATGAAATTCATATTTCTTTCATTCACAAGTGTTTTGGAAGCAAGAGTTCGCTCTTGTCAACCATTTTACTAGCTTCCATATACATCAGATCTACAGCAGTTCTTCATAAACTAATTGCATTATAATTCAAAATTCTTTTGTCATTATTTTATTGTTATTATTATTTTGGCTTGGAAAACTCCATTCCTTAAAGGAGTTTAAATTCTGTAAATCGAGGCTTACTATTTCTCTCTGTTTGCTGCTCTCTGGATGGCTAGGCCCAAATTGTTATAGGCATTTGTATGGATGAACTTTGGATATACTATTCTAATTAAACACTTGGTCTTATGTGGTTCTGCTACACAGATGTATGGGAGGAACACTGAATATGGAGAGGAGCTGAGCAGGAAAAGGAACAATAGGGTGCAGTGGATAAGTGGGGCCATGGGCACTGAAAACTGCATAAACTTATGCAGATCAGCTACGGGAGTTTCTCACTACTGGTTCCAATGGCTTAGCGTGAAATGCCCTGGGAAGCTTCTTTCACCCTCACTGTCCTGGGAACCTGTCCAGAAATTTGCCTGGCTCCTCAATCGTTGTGGATTTACGCTTAATTTTCTTTCTTAAAATCCAGTACCCTTGTACCATTGTGCTTTGTGAACTCATTAATTATTTCTATAGATTCAGCTAGTTCCTTGTGGCTGGTTCCACATTTCACTATCTTTTTCACATTTTCAATCGATTCCTCTCTATTTGCAAATAGGTCAAGGATGGCTTCTCCTCTAGTTGGTGCATGGTTGGCTGTGTTTGGTTTCTAAGAGATAATCCCTCTATAAATGGTATCTTGTGATTCCGTGTACCTTGAGATTTGGTCCAGGAAATTTTCATTCCTGCAGGTCTCTAGTCATATACCATCTGTGATTTCTTCTTTGTTTTTAATTCCTTGCAACTTTACCTAAAAACTGAACAATTACATTCTTTAATAAGGATTTGTGTAGTTCTCTGATATGTAGATCTGCAATTTTCAAATGGCTTAAAGGAACCAGGCATCTTTTTTTGTTGTTTTGGTTTTCTTTTTTTTTTTTTTTTTCTCTTAATACAGCGTAAATCACATCTACCCAACAGTATTGGGCTATTTAAAATCCTAATAAGAATTCTGCCTCCAGCTACCTTTTCCTATATATACACAATTCTCTCTGTACTATATTGGAATTCTATTTGTGAGAATCATCAGACATACTTCCAATAAAACACACTATGTTACTGTAATACCATCATTTAACATTATTTCTGTGTCTTCCTGTTGTCTTCTCTGTTCTTTTTTTGCAATTATAAAAGAATATAGTTAATTACTTATTCTTTTTTTCCCAGAATTTTGTTCACCTTCTACTTTATATAAACAGCAGATTCAGTGTTTTATTAGCAACAATTTGGTATCTCAATATGTACCAGATGGAGTCAAAAGAAAACTCCCTCTTCTAACTGCTAACAGTAGTTTAACACTTTTCTAAAGAAATGTACCAATTCTGAACTTAAGTTAACTAGTCATATGTCAAAATATGGCAAGTTTCAGATCAGACTACTGCAACATGCAACACTTGCAGCTGTTAACATTAATAATACAGAACACTGAGACAATTGTAATATCTGTTATGGTCCTCAGTATTATAGGGATGATAACAAGCAAATCTTTGACACGATTATTGTATCAGTCTATAGTTTACGAATACTAATAAGATGTACTTTGACACAGGGCATCATGTCTGAACCGAAAAGCCATTACTGAAATTATAATATAAATAAAATGTGGAGTGAAAAGCTAATGACGAGTGTGCCAGATGTTATACTCTGAAAGCATAGAATATTTATGGACTGTTCCAGTCAGGTGCAATGGATTCTCTGGACACATGGAACGTTTGAGAAATACAGCATTGGAATATACTGAATTATACAGTATGGTACAGATGTTTTCCAGGGGATGCTAGTTACTGCATTCCTGACTAAGCACTGGAAACAAAATTGGCGTTTCAGTGATGTGGAAAAGGGGATTTGATGCAAATTCTACCGCGAGTTAAACAGTATGCATCTTTTTACTGATGACTGAAAAAGAGGACTATTTTCATCTGATTCAAAAATCAAGAAAGACAGAATGAAAACAATGTAAAAAGACAGCTAAGCATTTTCATGGACCATCATTCTAGACCTATTAATTGACTTGTGGACTTAATCTGCCAATTTCCTACATGGTAAATAGGTATTAACTCTTAAATATACACAAAAGCTATTTATTGCTTTAGTCTATACTTTTTTTGCTTGTGGTTTATCCCAAACAATGTCAGTGTTATTTGGGAAGTTAGCTGGTCACTGATTAACTCTGAGAAACAGACAGTATATCTGTGGTGTGTATTACAAATTAGGCTATAAGAAGTGACCAGTACAGTTGTAAGAGGACTGAAATTTTGTATCTTGGTCTAGATGGAAAGCATTCGTTTCATCAGGAAAAATGATGACCGAAGACTTAGGCCTACCTGTAGGGAGACCATGAAGAAAAGAGAGGGGCAAGTAACTTTGATCTTTATTAATGCTTCATTATTTTTCTTTAAATTCTGGAATTCATTAATCTAAACCAAACGCTATTGGCTACTTTTAAGTTTTGGAAAGATGAGGAGAGTCCAGAAGGAGCAATGTGAACTCAGCCTGGAAAAGTGTGCTATTTGGCTCCCATATAGACAGTATACGCTATTATCAAGCTCTGTTTTTCTTTGGAAGGTGGAGAAAAATACTTCTTCATACTGTAAGGTAATGCCACCAGCTGATAATCTCCTAATAGACAAAAGAAACCTGTATGCAATAGGTGGTTAAAAATTAGATTTACATATGACTGAGAGCAGTGTTCCTTACTTGAGCGGTGTAGGCTTGATTAAATGAGCTTAAATTTGTCTAGTTTTAACTGATACGAAAAATTGGTAAGTAACAGATGTGTTAAGACCCGGACAGGAGGTTGCTTCCTACTCTCAGGTCCACCAATAAAAGGCAAGGTGTTCAGGGTAAAGGCAAAGACTGTCAGCGATCTACTCAGGGCACTAATAATCCTTATTGGCCCCAACCAGCCTCACTGGGACCTCATCCTAACCCTTCCCGAGGCCCAATACCCCTTTTCAGCTCTGCTTGGGGCCATCAGTACCTGCTGATCTTGACTCTTGGTTGAACATGACCACGGTCTCTGGGACTGCCCTGCTCCCTGGCTGGGGCAGTGGGATGGGCCCTGCCCTGCCAGACCCCATGAGGAGCCCCTGATGCTCCCTGGCCCTTACAGAGCTGCTGGCCTGTGCTGGGAGAAGAGACACATCATTCTGTTTAAAGTATAAGTGAACACAGAACAAAGAAGGCTGGATTTTCTAAACTTGTACAGTCACTTCACAGTTCTGCTAGTGGACATGAGTAATCTGCTCAGTGGTATGGGCAAGGCCCTAAGCCTGAGCTAGTTCCTGATCTTTTCCACCTTCCCATCTGTTTTTTCAGGCAAGCACTGGATGACTTTCCCCTCGCTATTAACCTATTGCATACTTGCTTCTCACTATGTTCTTCAGCAGCTTTTCAGTTAAGATTAGAGAGCTTTTAATAGCCATATCAGACCTCATGTTGTGTAAGCTGAAGATGTCCAAATAAAATTAGGTCTGAAAGGCAGGTTTACTCCAAGCAACTGTCCAATCTCTGTGTCACTTAGCTTTTGTTAGAGCAAAGCTGAACATCATAGGCATTTTCACATCCCCAGGACTAGGTGAAAGAATATCTTTAATATGCATGCACACTAGACCATATGCTTCCCATACTGCATGTGTGTTAAAGGTTTACATTTTCTTCCAGGCTATTTTAAAAAAAAATTAAAAAAAGAGCAACACCCATTAAAATCTACTTAATGTTTTGAAATGGATTTTCTTAGCTGTTTGTAGACATATTTACCTTGATAAACTTAATTCAGGTACTAACTTTAGCCAGTTTAATCAGATAAATCAATAGTGCTAATAAATCAATAATGTTGTGAACTTCGGTTCTCCCTTCCCCAATGGCTATTTTAGCTGAATATTTTAGATAAATTCTGATATAAGGAAATCAGTTATGAATATACTTGTCATATATATTTGAGTACTGCTTCAAGCCTTACTGTCACACATAGGACAGGATGAAGCTCCAGACTGTAGGCATTTGGCTGTTACATGTCTGCATGTAGGTGTCAAAACTCCCATTACAGTTGATGGAAAAAAGGGGCTTTATTGAATTGTTCACACATTCATGTTTCATGCCATTTTACTTCTCTAACAGTATCCAGGACACCAGCATGGACTTGACAAATGTGTCACAAGAACTACAGGAGACTTGCAGACTTCTGGACCAGCAGATGGATGGCAATGGGGTTACGCGCATTGTGGAAAATGGCACTAGAAGTCTGTGCTTCAGCAGCTGATTCCTGTCCCTAGTTGTTAAAGTCAGTGGAGTCTAGACAGTTACTTAGCTTAATCAACACTGGATCACCACTTGCACCTCACATGTATATAGCTTCTTTGTGAAGACCTGGAATTATACTCCAAAGGGAAGCTCTTACAGATAATTCTCTAATAAAGACATACAAACACCACTCTGTCTAAAGAAGGCGGCTGTCTGTCATACAATAATATTTTGGAGTGAATGCTTAAACCCCAAGAGTCCCAATGGGGTGCATTGCAGCCATTAAAGAACACTTGAGAAAAGCTAATCTCAGAGCTAGTCATTAGGTAACAGTTCTGAGAAGTAGACTGCAGTTTCCCAAAGTCATTGAGGAACCCAAGTTCCATTAAATTCAACAGAGGAAAAAAAAAAAAGAAAAGAAAAAAAAGAAAATCCAAAATCCTGAATGCCTTTGTGAATCTTGGCCTGAGGCAAAATTGGTTTAAACTACTTCTTTTATTCGGGCTGTGAATGGTTTTGAAATGGACTTATATTACTCTGGAGACAGGTGCTAACCACTCATTTATAAGGTATCTTTTCTGAAGTCCATTTCTTACAAATATTACACTAAGCATGAAACTATAAAAGATTATTTCAGCCCAAGAGAAGTAATGAAAATTTTCTAGCTGGGGTGTTGGGGGTGGGGGTTCAGACATGCACCTGAGAGGTGAAAATCTAGTTTACAGACTTCAATTTAGTGTTTGTTAAATATAAGATAGAATATGTATTACAGAAAAGGTTAAATCCAAAAGGTGTTGTAAGGTTGTGTTTCAGATGCTTTTCTTCAAAGCAAAATGTATTATAGTCCCAGGCCTTATCAGGAAGGGATAAGAACTGAAACTCTACTGCATCTTTAGATATACTCAATAAAGTTTCCTAACTATTTAACTTTTAAAACCGGGGACAGAAATGTAAGATTAACATCTTCATTTAAACCGTCATATTAATTTTTAAACTTACAGACTTTTTGGAATGATTAAAACTGTATTTTCCAGCAAATAAGCAGCTTGCCAAAATACAAAGATTTAGCTCTTTTTCATCCATTAAACTGATATAGCTAGTGAAGTAAAAGTACCAGTTTTCCTAAGCCAAGAAAACTACCACCTGTCTGGTAAGCCTTGCAATTAAAATTTTATTTGATACAAAGTTGATGAGTTTGAGGTCCATTAGGATTTCTCTTGAATTTCAAAATCATTTGGCACAGATCATTCTAGAGCCAGCAGATGATATAATACATTTTGGTCACTATTAATCTGAGCTAAACTTGAAACAGTGACCTAGAGGTAAAAGTTCCTCTATGTTATTTCCAGTCCCCTGAGGGAAGCAGCTCCCGTAGGGAGCTATTCATACTTAGCAATAACAACAGTTATACTGAGCAGACAAACTGTAGAAGCTTTTTATTTGCTTCTCTCTCCTAAGTAGATTTGTTGCGGCCAGCTTTCATATTCACATCTTACAGGCCCCTGGGTATTGGAGCTTGTGTCAGAAAAATCATATTCAGCAAAACTAAGACTTTCTTTTTTTTTTTTTACTTCATATTAGGGGCTTTTGGTGATAAAAACAGATTTTAAGGCATAAAACCAAAGATAAAAAAGTATGTATGTCCACAATTATGAAGCAATTGTGAACAAAGTGGGATGCTAACAGTTGAAATACTGCAAGGCTTAAGACTTGTATAATGTAAACCTCAATATGTTTTCCTTCCATAATAATTTACTCTAGAGGTCATTCTTCTTCCCATTAACACTTTTTTTTTTAATATAAAAGTGGGCAAAGCAGCTGTAAACAGCTGTAAACCAGCTTTATAGTGACACTATTACTTAATAGTTTATGCTTATGAATGGATTCTGCTGTATGAGAAGATGATGTGAAGGGTACCCATGTTACCTACTGTGAGAGTGTTCTTTTAGGCTGTATATGGATGAACATTAAAAGAAGCAAAGAACAGCATCCTTTGTAGCCTGAGCTGCTTGAATTCTGTGGAACAGTGACAATTTACATCAATGTGACCATCCAGCCTACACTTACATAAATACTTTGTAGACCATAAAAGCTTATGGTGTTTAGTACAATACTTGAGAGTATAATCCAGTTTTTTAACACCATACAGGGGCATCCACACTATGGACAGTTGCCTTGGGCTATTATATTTGAATTCAAACTCCATAGAGGTTTACTAATGAAGAATAAATCCAAACTTCCTGTGCAACAGATATTCTTCAACAAAGGACTAGGTTGGCACGTGCCAGAGCAGAATGCAAGTGTAAGAAAATTCATAGGTATGATATACATCAGAGGCACTGAAACTTGAGTACCAAACTGGATATACGTACATAGAGCAATATGCAGCAGTGTACACTAGGCCTGGTTTTGCTGCTGGTTTTAATACTTGTATAAAAAACCTACTAATTAAGCCAATGATTTTTGATATTCATTTTATATTTATACACATTTTTCAATTTTATGTTGTCTCTTTCTTTCCTGTAGTTCTTTAAGTATCTTGGTGGATATTTAGTGATAGCACAGGACATATTTGCATGCATATCTTTTAATAGATAATATTAATTTAATATTTTTCTATGCATTTCTGACTGAATAAGTGTCCTGGGGATATAATCCTCTAGAAAAAACTTGGTGGAAAAAACAGTTTTGTAAGATTGGAGATAAAAAAAAAGTCCAAATATCTCAGCTATATTAAAGCTGATCATTAAAGGAAACTAACAGTCATTTTAAATTGGTATCTAGAAACTGTAGATGCTTTTATTTATATCACACAAATTTATGGCACTTATAAGTACAAAGTTGTACTCAAAGTTTTCCTGCACGGTTTCTATTAGTCCAGTTTTTTTTTTTAATAGTCTGAGAAGAGATTAAAATGGACAATTCAGCACTTTAGGTACAAATCAGAATACAGAAATTAAGCACATGACTGCCTAAACATAGTTTTGGTACTATTTGATATGCTTAGGGTATTTGAGACTTTTACATGGGAAAAACAGGTATGAGACAATATTTATGGAAAATCATGCCTGCCTTTCTGCTGTTACAGAGGCTGCTAGAAGACAGGTGAGAACCCTAGAGCATCTAAAATGGTCCTAGTTACTTAAGTTTAAGTAACTTAATTGGTCACTAATAAACATTAGAAATTATCTGCATGTGATTTCAACCAATAAAGTTTAATCTTTCTTTTAAGTTTAATATAGTATTCAGAAATTGAAGCCTCTTTCTAGTTTGAGTAGTTTGTTTATGCTTCCCTGACATTTTCTTGCTGCAAAGCAAATATTCTGAATTTGGGATTTTTACGTATTTTGTCATTAACAAGTTTCACTATTTCTAATTATGTTTTCCTTGGTGTTTGTGTATGTCATTTTGCAAACAAACACAAAGAAACCCCATGTAGCTTTGCATTCAGCTCACAGAGGTATAATCTTTTCCCTTTGCTGGAGGAAATCCTCAGTGATGTGTTGCCAATATTTTAACAAGAGACTCTCACAAATCGTTCTCTCCTTAAGCCTATGTTAAATCTGTGCATCAGGAGTATGTGTGCTCCAGAGAGGAATGGTGACAGACTCATTTGTTTCCAGTTCAATGTGAAAATGCATTCTCATAAGCATAACCAAGAAAGATGGGATCTTACTTGGCAAACAAACTGGTATTGAGCTCCTGGAAATATCTAGACTATGTTCCTTAACAAAAACAAACTGATTAAAAAAAAGTGTGTGGATAGGATAGCGCTGTGCTTTGAAACAGCATGTGAGCAATACTGTTACTCATTATCTATTGCGATGTAATACATTGTGAGATGTTTGTTTTCCTCACTATGATATCTACCATTTGGTAAACTCCTAAGAGTTCCCAAATGCAAAATGTCACAGATATTGTACACAAAAAAAAAGCCCCACTAAACAATTGTGAATATTCTGAAAATGCTTCCTCTGTCTCAAATTACATTATGACACCCTTATAATACCACATATGTTTGTGTGTTTCAGTATTTCTCAGGGCAATTACAAGGGATTAGGAAAGCACTGTTGTATGAGGAATATCCTTAAGAGTTATCAGAGAATGGGGCTAGCACAGTGTTATATTCCTAAGGATCTTCACACAAATAAATGATATGGGGAGAATGAGAACACTCTGCATAGGTCTTCCTCTGCCAGTGGCTGAGGCACTCTCAACAGTGCCATAACCTTTATGCTACAGTAAATTTTAGGAAAACAAACTGTCGTTCTTTGCTGTTAGAGCTGTTTCACATTACATGGATAAATGAAATATTTATTGGCTGGAAAAAGAGGGATGCAACAGAAGCAAGTACGACATATCCTGTTCTAATACTAACATGCAATAGCAACAGTGTTGTGTGATTTAAAATGGTGGCACACGGGCTTTTTTTTTTAAAGTATACTATCTCATCAATTTTTCTTTTAATCTAGTATTTTAATGAAATATTACATTAATTTTGCTTAATTTAGAATAAAAAGGTACTTAATAAAACTACCCATATCCTAACATGAACAGCTCCCAGCAATTTAACTTAAGCATTATGCTTACTCTTTCTGATCAACAGGTACACAATGAATTTCATGGAAAGGGAATCACTTGTAAGAAGGAAGAAATGTGGGTAATTTATTTATTTATCCCAAGATACTTAAAAGGTTGATTGTGAGTCTGTCTCCTAGAAGATAAAATTTCCTTAAGCAGAGAAAACACATGAAACCTTTTTTTCTGTTGTTTTTTCTATTCACAAGCTGAAAGGCTCTGTGAGCTGAATTAATAGCTAAAATAATTCTTTGCTGTCTTGCTGAACAGGGCTTCATGACTAAGTTAGCTCCTAGAATGACAGCTGGCTGCACCGATGAATGACTGGTTTCTGAATCCACATAGAGGTAGCGTCTATAGTATCAGATTCCCCTGAAAGTAAACCCAATTTTGGCCTACTTTTTAACATTCTAAAGCATAAGTATGAGCCTTAAAAATAAGGAAGCTGATCAGTGCCTGAACACGTACAGAAACAAAAGTTTACATTTTTAATGAACTGAACTGAACTGAAATGCCCCCTACCCCCTGTCCCATCAAAAAAAACCACCCTCAAAGCCATGTAGACACTTACGATCTTCATAATTTTGCAGGTGGACACCTACAATTCTTTAGACCTGATTTCTTCCCTTTCCTTCTTATGAAAGGAAATAATTTCATCTTACAGAATTATAAGGAATAAAATTTAAAGGTACTGTTCTAGATAGTAGGTGGTGTTTCCTCAACAGATAGCCATTAAGGTCTTAGGTAGAGCTCACACCCATATGACTGTTGTGCTGATTTCTACCAAATATAATTTACAAACGATATTACAAATACTTTCCTAAGTATATGGTAGATTTGCATAGAACTGTTTTATGAAGGGCTCTATTAGAGAGAGATGAAGTCTCTGACTTTTTCCTTCTTATCTGTGCTGGTTTTGGCTGGGGTAGAGTTAATTTTC
Source organism: Calonectris borealis (assembly GCF_964195595.1). Lineage (NCBI taxonomy): Eukaryota > Metazoa > Chordata > Aves > Procellariiformes > Procellariidae > Calonectris > Calonectris borealis. Next base: position 179,740,102 of record NC_134312.1, read on the forward strand.
TTCATAGTAGCTAGTATGGGACTATGTTTTGGATTTGTGCTGAAAACAGTGTTGATAACACAGAGATGTTTTAGTTACTGCTGAGCAGTGCTTACACAGAGTCAAGGCCTTTTCTGCTTCTCACCCCACCCCACCAGCGAGCAGGCTGGGGGTGCACAAGAAGCTGGGAGGGGACACAGCTGGGACAGTGGACCCCAACAGACCAAATGGATATTCCATACCATATGATGTCATGCTCAGCAGTAAAAGCTGGGGAAAGAATCATGAAGGGAGGATGTTCAGAGTGATGGTGTTTGTCTGCCCAAGTAACCACTACACGTAATGGAGCCCTGCTTTTCTGGAGGTGGCTGAACACCTGCCTGCCAATGGAAAGTAGTGAATGAATTCCTTATTTTGTTTTGCTTGTGCACACAGCTTTTGCTTCACCTATTAAACAGTCTTTATCTCAACCCACGAGTTTTCTCACTTTTACCCTTCTGATTCTCTCTCCCATCCCCCAGGGGGGTGGAATGACCAAGTGGCTGTGTGGTGCTTTGTTGCCAGCTGGGGTTAAACCGCAGCATTATCAAATCTTACCTTTTCATAATTTATTTTAAATGCCAAATTTAAAAGCTTTCTGGATTAAAACACAGCCTCTTTTTGAACACTAGAAAGAACATTTTTTTTTACATGCAACATGTATTGCATAGATTATAGGCCAAAACTTCAGAACTGGAACCCCCATTTCACAGTATTTGATTCAGTTGTCTAGTACAGACATGTCATATGATTTAAGATGAGGCTGGTAGATATCACACATGACCTTGAAGGACATGAATATAAGTTGTCTTTGTGCCTGACAGCATTGGGGGAATCCACCTTCCAGTAATTGGGACAGTCAGGAACTGATACACTTACCCAAAACTAACTGCCTAGTGCTTTTTGAGGTGTCCTGTGATAACTGAGCTGGTGTGAACCCACCACTCCAGCAGTGCTCCAGCTTCTTGGAGGGTGCTGGAGCACCAGGACTCTTGGTGCTATGTCTGCCAGTCAAACATAGATATCCTGATTACCTATAGCATACACAGATGGCTCTAGGGGCTTCTGTGCAGGCAATTGAATGAAGCCCTTCATGTCAGAACATTAAAATTATTTATCAATTTTGGGTTTAAGTAGTCATTAGTTTATATTTTTTGGAGAGAAACATAGTTGCTGAGAAATATCTACATGCTACAATAGTGATTTAATAACTTTAAAAATATAGGTCATTAAACTAAGTTATGAGGTGATATCTAAACTACCTAAATCTTGGCTAAATTGAGATTTAGGCCCTATAATTACACTTAAATTCCTGATCGTAAGAAAGCATATCCTACTTTCCAGAACTTTCTAACTCTATATATAACAATTTCAGCTAGCAGTACAGGGTTCCTCTCTCATAAAAGGGAAGATGGGCAACCATTAAAAATTATTAATCTAAGATAAATATCTATGATAACTGAGATTCCTTGTCAGCTGTAGGTGCTCTTTTATCTCTCTCTCTATTTTTCCTTTTCTTTTCTTTTTTTTTTTTTGCCCAGGCCCAGGCACTGAAAAAAATTCCCAAGATGCAAATAGACACACAAAACAAACGCAAGCAGCAACACAGACCAAAACAGAGAGAGAACAGTGTTTTACTGGTACCCGCATAAACATGAATAACAGCTGATCCGGCCTGAAATTACTAGTAGAATATACACACTTACTTTTTCGATTCATATGTCAAACCTTCAAACCACAGACTAGACTTGAGGTTTGTCCAAAATACATGCCTTGTCCCTGGGCCCTATTATGCAGTCTCCAACTCCAGTCTTGGGTCCTTCCAGTACCCCTACTCACTGACTAGCCCAACTTGAAGATTTGTAGGAGACCATATACTCATTCACTCACTCACTCAACAACCCACCTAGCTCACATGCATAGAGCATGGGTTTTTATGTGAGAGAATACAGAGTTCCTGTATAGAACAGAAAATGAGAATAACATTTAAGAAAAAGACAGGCAGACTGGTGATGAAGCACAGGACTCAGCCCAACAAGCATACTGACCAACAGCTTGCTTACACAAAACTAGTAGTGAATTAATATTAAATCTTGCCTTAAACCTGAAAATAAGAATACTGAAACAGTGTAGCCAAGAACAGTATACAAGTGTTTTTAATACTATGATGGCATAGCCAGACAGAGTATATAAGTATTTTATATCAGTATGTGACCAATAGGACCACAAAAGATCAAAGAAAGACATGGTGTGGATAGGAGACATCCAAATGACAAAAAGGAGAAAGGATTGTAAATACGCAGTTCATTTTCCTTAATACATAAGAACGGTGACTGGAAAAAAAAACAAAAAAGAGGTACAAAACATGGGGAGCAGACAAGAACTCCTTTTGGGAGGGACACAAATAGCACGAAAATGCCAAGTATGAAAAGAAATCATGGAGAAGAAGGAAGAAAAGTCTGCTTCCATTTTTGCTTTTCCTTCCAAAGAGCTTTCAAGTCTAATGACCTTGACCTCAGAGAGCCACCAAGGACCACTGCTTTCAGTGTTAACTATGCAACAACTACTCTGCAGTATTGTATACTCACAGCTAATTCAGAGTATAAATGTTAAAGACTAACAGTATCATGTATGTAGTGATCATGATTAATAATGTGTAAGAACTAAGAGTTAGTACTGTGTGTTGTTAATGAACTGATTTAGAAAGGTTTACTTTTAAAGTTTAAAACTGGAATGATTTTGTTAAATTTTTAAATGCTCCATCTCAGCCAGCTCTAATTTCCATAAATATACATACAAAAACATATATAAAAATATGCACACATTTAGTACCAACAACTATTTCCTATGTGATTCATGACAGTTTGTTTGTTTGTTTGTTTGTTTGTTTTTCATATCAGTTGCAAAGGGCTGGTTAAATCTCTTCAGTGCTACACTTGAATGGTTATTTTGGTAATCTCTCACTAAACTGATAATTCTGCTCTTTGCTATTGTCTCTGTTATGTGTTATTTATTAGGGTTTGCATATCTCTGTGTGTGCTTAATTTATTACTGTTCACGACCCTTGTATTTGTCTCTTATGCTGAATAGCCCTTAACATAGTAACTTGATAGAACAGATCCATACATTCTAGATATTTTTACAAGGTGGTATATCAGATAAATTTTGGCCCCACTGAAGCTCCATTTTGACATGGCAGTCAATGAAACCAGCATTTCATTGGTCTCCTGTCTTCTCTGAGATATATAACATTGGCCATTCAGATTATATATTACAAAACCACACTGTTACATAAGGTCTGTCCTTCTTTAATTTTCATTCTTTCCTACCCATAGTCTACAGTGGTGCATATTCAGTTTCACTTAGTGATTAGCAAATTGATTAGAATGGAAAGAAGGATAACAAAGTTGATTAAAGGCTTCCCAAAATTCACTTGCAGAGAAAAGCTTTAAAAACTAAATATATCTAGCTTGGTTAAGATATAATGGAAAGGTGATTTGATAATGTGCAGAAATATCTGATGTCTGTCAACATTTCAGATGAAAATGTAACAGACTGTTATAGGAAGAATTAGAAGGAATGGTACGAAAATACCCACATGAAAACAGAGTTTTGAACTTCACAGAATAAAATTCAGGCAGTGGACCTGATCAACAACAGACTGAAAATGACAGAAAGCCTCAAATATTATGCCTCACTTCATCTTTTCATAATACTGTTAGAAGAAATAACAAGATGGCATTGTTTAGTGTGGATCTCAGAATAGTGAATTCTAATTTGAGCTTGGTTCCTGACTCTGAAGAAAAAGTGAAGGGATTATTTCCTTTAAGACAAGAATTTCCTAAGTATAACATAGTGATAATAAAAGACAACTTAGTTTTAGAAATGTGAGGAAGAGAAAGTAGCTTTAAAATGTGAAGTAAATTTATAAAGGTAAAATGGCATGTATATGAGGATTTTCTGACTGTTGCCTAAAACAGTAATTTGATTTCTTAAAGGCATCATAGAATATAGATATTGCAGCAGAACACTGAGGCTAAAAGGAAAGTTTTTGAGTTTTACTCTGGAGCTGGTTAGTTTCAATGTCGCTTTAAAAACAAATAATAGAATGCATATAAGGAAGTTTTTAACATTGAGATATCTCAAAAGCAATCTATATGTAGCACAAATTCTTCTTATATATATATATAAGGTCAGAAGTGTAAAATCAAGGGAACAAAATTATCTCTCTACAGTTGTACAAAATGTCCTCAGCTCATGCACTGTTTGCACTAGGTAAACATAAAAATATGCAAAGCCAAATTCAGAAAACAAATAATTCACAAACACTGGAGGTGCATTCATATCTGAACAGGGCATAAAAAAATTACTATGGTCAATGTATTTGGTACAACCGATCATGCAGATCAGTCTGAGTTGATTTTGTTGGGTTACATGTTCAGCAGCCCCAAAACTGGAGTAGAATTGAAAGAGTGTTTAATCTTTCAATAAATGGGCTATTGTAGCTTTGATTTAATTAAATTAAATTTGAGTCATTTAGGTTATTCCTTTCCCATATAACTTTCTGAATTCTGAAAAAGTCAAATTATTATAAGTGATAAAGCCTTCAAGGCTCTATGAATATGGCAAGCCTTTAAAATTGTTATAAACAATATTTATTGTAATAAAGGTAATAAGGTAATAAAATACAGGCTAGGATTCTTCCATTCACATGAAAGAAAATTATTATTAAAACATGTATTGGTCAGATTATGTTTCAGATTATTTGTTATTTTGACTTCCTTGAGAGTTTTAAAGGATTAATTACTACTAAGAAACTTAGTGTCTGTAAGTCTCTAAATAATTGTCTGCTGTAATTCAGATAACCAGATGTCCAGAGAGGATACAAGTTCATTTCTTCCAGTGGCCACCAGGAATCAGGTTCAGTAAGTCTGGGTGCATGTATCCTTGCAATAGTGTTCCACATGATATATCATCAGTGAAACAGAAACAATGTTAATTAAGCTGCAAAGATAGACTTAAGAGAGAGAACATGGCTAGCAGTGAGTTTAACTTCATAAATCTGACTCTTAAGCAGACTATCAAGTATAGTTTCCTAATTTCTCCCATGTCCTATTCTATCCTATCAGAAAATGTAATGCAGGGGAGCTTGTATGGCCAGCGTCTATTTTCTCCTTCCCTTCTGGATGAACTGAGGATCACAGTTTCAATGGATGTAGTTCTATAAACATCACAGAATCTAAATTCATTTAAACAATATATGTATTTATGAAATGACAGTTGTAAACAATGACATATTTAAGCTGAAATATGATCCAAACTATGTTGACTGTCCTGATCTTAAAACCAGGGACAACAATTTAAGCTATCTTAAATCAGAATCGGTACAAGGTTTAAAACAGCTGAATTATAAATCCCTCATGCATAGGGATATGGATTTTCTAAAGAAAGTGCTAACAATTACATAGGATTTTTTCCACAAGTGTTATTGTGAACACCTTCTGAATATACTTCTGTAAAGCTTATCAGACACTTCGTAAGATCCAAAAAGAAAAAAACTAAGTAAAATGGACTGAAAACATTCTGTGCTTCTGTTAAGAAGTTTTTCATTTTAGCAGTGGATAATGGTCAGATAAAATCAGTTATCAGTTGAGATTACTGAAAGATGAAATCATGGTATAAAAAGTTAACTAGGACCATCTGATAAGCTTCTCTCTCCTGCTGTGTATTACAGATCACATTTTTGCATTTTGTGCAGTCATTCCAAAGTCAAGATTGCATCAAAGTCAATAATTGTGTCTGACTAAAAATGTATTGTATTTAACTAGATTGAAATAATCTTTTCCAGTGGTTAATTGCCCTCACTCTTTGATATTTGTACCTTACGCCCAAATTGAATTTGCCTGGCTTCAGCTTCCATTGATTTTTACTTGATTTTCCTTTCTCTTCTAAGCTAAAGAGACCTTTATTAATTAGTGTTTTTCTTCTTAGGAATACATAAGCAGTAATCAAGTAATTTCTCAGTCGTCTTTTCATATGCAGGATAGGCTTATTTTTGGCTATCCTTCTCTGAAAAAGCTTCTTCTCAGTTGTAAAGAGCAAGGTATATTTTTTTTCTTGCCCAGATCTGCTCCACGTGATATGCACAGTCATACAATGTTCCATGTGCCAAATTTGGAGAACAGTGCTTGGCCCCACTTCCAGAGTTTCTTTCTGTAAGGAGAGTAAGCAGGACATGTTGAAGACACTCACGGTACCATCTAAAAAGTAATACAGATATCTACTGAGTCTTTCATTGTCATCTGTTTTCATACAATTCTGTGAAATATTTTTTTAACCTTTTAGATTTTAACAGCTCTAAAAAAGTCGTTATTAGAAGACTGAGCAATATTTCAGTACTGACATTAATGCTATATGAAATAAAAAGTAAAATCCCTTTCCACATTCCCAAGTTCCTACTCCATGCTCACTCCATTTATAATGCCAAGGATTACAGTAATCTCTTTTTTTTTGACTACAGCATGGTGGCAGAATGTTATACAGAGATATACAGGTGTTTGGCCACTATGATCCTTAACACTTTGTCAGAAATACTGAGAAACAGGAGACTTTTTCTCCTGTTCTGACAAGTTATGAAGTGTATAATTATGCACTAACAGTTCTGTTTCTACAGTGTGTTATTTAACAGTATACAGGTTACTGTGGGATCCAGATCCCCATTACAACTGCCACATTCTGATCATTATTTACTGCCATTTGTGTCATTTGACAATGTTACCATCAGAAATTTTGTTTTTATATTCAGGCTAGTGATTAAAATTTTGATCACAGTGCATATTATGTATACACATAACATATGGAACATATTATATTAATATGAAATATTAATATAGTCATAATATATTAATATAATACACAATGTATTATATATTATGTATTAGTATATAATATTAATCATGGTATCAGTCTCAGAGGAATACTATTAGAAACATCACCACATGATGCTGATTTAGATGGATAATCACTTCTTCTGATAACTCCCATATGCATTTCCCAATTCCTTTAATGTAGGCATTGTCTTTATTCTACAATTTTATTTTTTGAAAGAGAGTACTGTTTAGCACTTCTCAAATAAAAGAATAAAGTACCTTTATCATCCAACATTCCAATCTGCTTGAAGAATTAATTCAAGTTTTTTGGCAAGGCCTACTTTCTGTTAAATCAAATTGACAGGGACTAATTATATTCTTTTAATTCTTTATCAGCTGAGTTGTGTATGAGTATTCTGTTAATGTGCCAATACTAGATGTCAGACTAACTGTCCTCAAGTTATGCAATTATTTTCTGCCATTTTGTTAAAGAATATTTAATGTGTAGTATTAGTTTCCAAAAGTCAAAAATTTAAGGTATTGCCTATTTAACAAATAATTACAATTTAAGGATAAAGAAATGGAGTAAAAAAAAATTCTGTGTTAAGTCAAATATGCTCTTGACACCTACAGAGCAGTGTATGGCAATAAAAGGCATCAAATAAAGGAAGAGACTATGTTATCTAATAAAACATTCTCCATCATTAAATAAAGGTATATTCCTCCAGATCTGAGTAATAAAACTGTTTTGTAAGTAATAAATTGGGTAAAATAAAGTCTGTCATCTCAAAACTTTCCTTTATGTATTTTCATGGAAAATTTCGGGAAAGAGTGTGAAATTCTCATTAAATTCCATCCTTACATATTTCCTCTTTCTAAGATAGACAACTTCACAGAGACTTCACAAATCTGGCACTACCTCTGATCTTCATTCCGCTTGAATGAAGGTGGGGCAATGACATGTTAAGCTGAAAGAAAGAGAAAGATGAAGAGAGGATGTGCCAGCTCTTTCAGCTATGAATCCCTGTTAGTCTAGAAGAGCTTTCGTTGTGCACGTCACAAAGTAGCTGCAGAATTTTATTCTGGAATGATCATACTTTCAACCTCAGTAATGATTTAACAAGGCTCTACAGCCTGTGCACCCACATCCAGAAATGCCCTGCAAACCCTGAAAGTTTGTGCTTATCTTTAAGACAATACAGGAAGGAAGGGTATCTAGTTTCTACCTGGCAAGTAAACTTAAAAGGGAAATGTATCCATCTTTAAGCTTCCCAACCCCTTACCTATTGTTAGTATAATCTTGAATATTCTCCTCTGTTAACCAAGGGGGAACGGAAAGAGAAAAAACAACAATTTTATTCTCCTGGTGAAGAAGCACACTTGTTTTTGCCATCAACAACAGAAGATAGTGTTTGGGAAGCAGCTTAGCTGCTGCCACTGAACCTCTTTTGATGGAGCATAAAACTAAAGACACTGCTGGGACCCCTTTCTCTCCCACTCATGACTACAATTTTGCTGGCTTATCTGTCTGCCATATTTAATATTTTCCTATTTTGGTTATTCAAAAGCAGGCCTTGTTGTCCTTTTTTCCCAGTGTAGCTGAGAAGCAGATTTATTTAGAAATGAGAAGGATTGGGAACTAATTTTCAGCTACAGCTCAAGTGTATGTGTCAAGACTGCGTAACTTTTGTCAAAGAAAATGAGATGAATCCATAGCTATAGCAAAAAGACTGTCATCATTCTTTTGTATTTGCTAGAGAGAAATTATAATGACACTGTATGTACCATTGGGCTAATTGTTACATGCTATTCACCTGTGTACTTTCATCCACTTTGATATATCTAGCATGCATGGATGATTTCCTACCTGGGCCCTTGGGATTAGAAGATGTTGTTTATTCATTAACTAGGAATAAATGATTCAACATCAGCAACTGAGATAATGGACCAAATAGGGGAATGTTAACCTCTATTAACCTCTATTTTACACTTCCTATACCTTGTCCAAATTGCTTTGATCTGTTGGTAATGTTTTATGACAGCCTTTTTGACAAAAGGATTTTTCAAATTAGGAAAAGGATAATAATTTGTTTCTTTGTTTCATTATTCATATTATATAATGAAGGAAGTATAGATTGTATTTCACAAGCCAGAACCCAGATGATATTGCTTGCTAATTCTGTAAGCATGTAATCAACATAAAGCAGTGAACTTTTTACAAGCTAAACAGTGTTATTATAAAGTAACCATAAGAAAAAACAGGACTGAGATTAAAAAACAAGACTAAGTTTTTAATACTTATCTATCTGACTTATGCTGAAGTATCACAGAATCTATCAAGCAAAAGTAAAATGGAAGCACTTTTTGTTCTAAACTCAAAAAATCATAACCTATGATTCTGTGTAATTTTAACCAGATGGCTTTCTGTCAATATGATTTAATAGTGAATTGTTGCATCGAACTTCACATACATGCTCAAAAAAAATCTGCATTTTTAGCAGAATATTTAATATGATTGTCAATTATAATAATAGAAAGGAAAGGACTTACTGAGTCTACAAAAATTCCTCTGGCAAAGACATAGTGCATGTCAACCCTTCACTTTTCCTTTTTTTCTTTGTGTCATTCATTTGCTGTTTCTAATACACTCAGTAAGAAGTCATTTATTTTTCTAGATGATAGAGCTTGGTGTACAAGGACAACCTTTTACATGATGTTGAATGAGCAGTCTGACTATTTGGGGAAAAAAAAAAATATCATTATGGTACTTTATCTCTACCATTACAGTGCTGAAAGGTATTTAAACACTCTGGAGCTGAAAAAGTTAAGGAAAAGATGACATAGGAATGTCAATACTGCTGAATGAGTACCCCATTCTGCAGTATTTGTAATTCCCAGCTCGAGAAACCATGTTCCATCTTGTTACAGGCCTAAACCTGGGTATACATCATCACTTTATCCCGTTTCATAGTTTCAGAATAAAGGAGTTTTGGTATTCAGCTCTGTTGTGGGTTAACACCAGTAGCAGCTAAACCGCACACAGCTGCTCACTTACTCCCCTCAGTGGGATGGAAGAGAGAATTGGAAGTGCAGAAGTGAGACAACTCATGGGTTGAGATAAAGACAGTTTAATAAGTAAAAGAAAACCAAAACAAACCAGAAAACCACGACCACCACCAACAACAACAAAAACCCAGCAAAACAAAGCAAAGAAAAACAAGTGATGCAAAAACAATCGTTCACCAGTCAACCTGATGCCCAGCCAGTCCTCGAGCAATGGTAACCTTTGGCCAACTCCCCCTGCAGTTTTGTTGATGAGCATGACTTTACATAGCATGGAATATCCTTTTGGTCAATTTGGGTCAGCTGTCCCAGCTGCGTTCCCTCCTAGCCTCTTGTCCTCCCCCAACCTACTCACTGGGGACAGAGTGAGAAACGGAGAAAGCTTTGACACTGTGTAAGCACTGCTCAAAAGTAGCTAAAGCATTGATGTGTTACCTACACTGTTTTGATCACAAATGGAAAACATAGCACCATACGGGCTGCTAGGAAGAAATTAACTCCCTCCTAGACAAAAACAGTATGATTTCATATGGGAGCCACATGTGCCTCAGTGAGGTATTACATTTAATTCTTAGATCAGGACCTAGAAACAAATCCATAGTTCACATAAAAATTAAGTCTAGACACAGTTGTCATTCCAGCCTCTCTCTCCTGGATGTTAATCATAGCAGCTGACCTGCTGCATGAAACTGCATGTGTCATTAAATCTTGTTTTGGTCTTCTGTAGAGGGGAGGGGAGTGTTGTTCTTTGTGGAAGTCTGAGCTGATTCCTTCAGGTTTTAAGATCTATCAGAATTTTCACTAGAAGACATTTTACTTTTCTTTCAACGTTCAACATCTGTCTAAACACGTGTGCTCTTGAAAACAAATGAAGTCTCTATTACTCTGCCTTCCTAGGGCAATTAATGAGTGTAGAGGGAATATGCAAAGAGGGAAAATAAATTAAAAAAATATTTGTGTAATCCCGACAGTACATTGCAAGTCAACAAAATCATGCTGTTGGGATCATGTTGAAGAGAGTCCCAAACTACTTTTTTGATGTACTTAGCAGATGTTTTTCCAAAAATATCTTGTCCCTCCAGTAAATATTATTTGCACATTCCCTAACCTATCTCTTTCTTTGCCAAGTTGAGCTTTAACACATTTGCTTATGTGGTTTTCTTAATGTGAAAAAAAATAGTGTGTGTTTATGTATCCAGATTGTATTCAAATATTTGCATTTGTTGTAATGCCCCTATTCATTTGAGAAACAGAAATAAAAAGCAAGCCAACTAACAAAAAAAACTGTTAACTGTTATAATGTATACTATACGGCATATCTTTTCAATAACCTGTGCATGAATCAATATGCATAGTTGCACATCAATTCATTTTTAGTTTCATACTTAATGTTTGATTTCATGTCTCTTTTCAGAGCATTTTATCAATATTTCACTTAGGTCAGTATTTGTCACCTTACTAGTTTTTTCCCTAAAAATTTCTGTATTTATCACATTTGTCTCACCAGTTCTAAAAAGAACAAATGGGTTGAATTGTGGGTCTGATGATAGCCAATATTCTTAATAAACCTGTGTAGTTGGCTCCAGCTAACCTTTGTAGTAACTCCAGCTAGCAGCCAAGCACCCACACAGACACTTGCTCACCTGTCTTTGCCCTGGTGGGACAGAGGGAGAAAATAGGGAAGAACAAGAGTGAGAAAATTTGTGGGTTTAAATAAAGACAGGTATATGACTTGTCAAGCACTGTCATGGGGAAAACAGACTTGACTTGGGGAATTTAACTTCATTTATTGGCAATTAGCATAAATGTTTAATTACTGATTTAGGTATTGGGAAACTGACACCCTGCCCCCTGACCGACATTGGCAGTGTAGGCAGGATGCTGCCCTCATTATCCATGTAAGGTGTGAGTCTTTCAAATCACATGACTACTGGTGGAGCCAAAGGGAGGTGTGACTCTTACCTGCATTCAAAAGTCATTTGCATGATTGGCTGTGGCTGCCAGATGACCTGGACACCAAGCGTTTCCAGCAGTCTGCTGGAGCAACGGCACCACTTGTGATCCTGTGTTCACTATCAGTAATTGGGTGAGTTGCCATGTGGGCACATTGTTGCTCATCTTTCTTACTGCCTTAATAAACCTTTGTTAATAAGTTGTTGTTAGATTCCCTTACTGTTCAGGCCGCAGAAACAAAGATGACAAACATTAAAACACCTCTCCTTTCCCTTTCCCAGGCTCAATTTCACTCAAAATTCCTTTCCTTCTCCCCTCCCTCCCCCTTTTTTTTTTTTTTATTTCCAATTCAGTATTTCATTTCAGACACTTGTTGTCTTGTCTTGTTATCACCACAGGTTACACTCAGTCCCTTCAGTGCGACAATGAATAGTGCGGGAAATCGGGGTCAGTACATTGTGGTTTCTCTCTGCTGTTCTTGTTTTTCATCCTTTTCACATGCTCCAGCACAGGTCCTCCAGGGCCATTGTCCCTTCAGATGTGTAGATTGATCAGATCTTAGGCGGCAGCATAGGACAGTGTGGGTTTCTGTTTTGTATCTCACTTCATGGTGCTGTTACTTCATATTACATTTTACCTTTACGTTACATTTTACCTTTATGTTGTTAGATATAGAATTTTCTTCCACTGTTTTCTTCTCCTTTCTCCCATACTTTTCAGTTACATTTTATACGCATCCAGATGCTATACGGAATTAGTTTCTTCCATTCATAGTCTTTCTTATGCCTGCCCTAATCAGTCACCCTTCAGTTAACATTTCTTCTCAATTACTATAATTTTCAAACCAACTTGTTACAGTTTATGTTATCACTGAGTTAGGTTGTAGGCAAGTATTGCATTCTCTGTTACAATGTCAGCTATTTCCCAGTTCTTTCCTAAGCAAATGTCTGGCCAGGTAATTTTGGCATCTACAACATTACTTGAACAATAATACTTCTCACTGATTATTAAAAAAAAGCAATCAATGTGTAGAGTGCTGCAAAAACTTTTAGGACTCTCTTTTTGTAATGCAGTTGCATAGTCACATGTTTTCGTAAATTAGTTTTTTAGTTGACTATTATTTAGGTATGTGAAGAAAAACTACAGTAGCTTCTTAAAATTTACTATCTGCATAACTTCAATAAACAACTACTTAAGATTTAAGATTTTTTTTCCTTAAAAATAAGAGCTGTGTTTACTATTACCCTTGCTTATTTCTATTTTGCTGTTGTTCTAATTTACATTTTAAAAAGTCATAGAGGCCTAGCACTATGCACTGTGCAACTCTTTGGATGAAGCTGTTAATCCTTTTTTTTTAAAGCAGTGATAATGTAATGTATACCTCATTTATAAAGCCTTTACAATGAAATGTGGTGTAAGTGCCAAATAATGTAATTTATAAATAAACTAGATCTTCTATCAATGAATTTATTATAATTTGTCATAAATTGCAAATCTGGCAAAACTTTTTTTTATACAGAAAAAGGAACAGATTTTGGCCAAGATTCATGCCTCTTAGTTTTAAACACTTAACAGTTTCTCTCAATTTTATTACATGTTGTGGAGCAATAGAACCAAATTTAAAGATAGAACAAGTGATACAAGGGACCTGATATCTGTGTTATACATGTTTCTCGGGTTTTGCGCCAGCGTAGGTCTTGTCTGCTCTGAAGAGCTAAATGCCTGTTTGTGGCTGAGGAGCATTAGGTAAACTTTTGCAGTACATAGTGCTTCTGAAAAGATTCCAGGACACGGCTTTTCAAGGTAGATCTACAATAGAAACCAAAGCATCTCAAACAGAGATAATCAGATTTACTTCAGAACAATATTTCTGATCCAAATTGAAAAAGTAATTTCAATGCACCTTTATGTGTAAAAATGAGAAATTTTTTTCCTTACATGTTTTCTAGTGTCAAAAGAAAGAAAATTCCAGAGATAATTTTAACCCTGTTAATCACCCTTTTTGACATGACAATTTATCAACATGGCTAAAGTGAGAGCTTAATATAGTTTTGATCATAGAGACCTCAGCTACACTGAATCTGGAAACAACTAAGATACTATCATAGAATTCTTTCAAAGTAAAAAGATTATATACTATCTTCACGTGTGCTTATCATAGGTCGTGTAATCAGGCCTTATTGTTTTGGAAGTTGCTCATAAAAACGTCTACTTCAAGGAGGCACAAAAGTTTATTCTTGGAGACAAAACCATAAACTCTCCCGTACATTGATGAAATATTTTGAAAAAAGCAATGAAGAAGTTGAAGAAAAGAAAAATGAAGTAATTCCCTAACAAAATATATTAGAGACCTTAGATACACAGATACATACAATTTTCTTGTTCTTAAAAAGTAAGGATTGGTAGAAAACTTCCAACCTGTGCCAAAAGTATCAAGTTGATCATATGAAAGCCAATGGATTCCCAATGATTTGTCCCAACCAAGACATTAGGTGTCTCAATATTCACTGCTGGAAAGTCTGGGTTCTAGATACTGTCAGTGTTAAGAGTGGAGCTTCTCAAGTTAGGATTATTTTAATTTAATGGAGAAGAAATGGAAGACCTTTCTAACCATATGTTTATTCTGAACATTTACCTTAAGATAAAACAAATTTCTTTCTAGGAGTATCTGTTTTGTTAATGCTAAGAAAGAGACTGCCAAGATCTTCTGTGAACATAAGTATGAACCTTGAGTATATCTATATTTTTTCAGTCATATTCTACTCCTATTTCTAGTGGAATCCATACTTGTAGTTAGACACTCACGTTGCCATGAAAATGAGACATATCTTTTACAGAAGGGCCCAAGAAAGAAAGAAATAAAAAGAAGCAACATTCCCTACCTGCTGCCATCTAAGGAAATACCTGCCTACACTCCTAAAAGAAGATTTTAGTTTTATTTCAGAACTTTTAGGAAGACTTAGTCACAGGGTCTATTTTATATTTTTATTCTTGAACTACAAGGGGAAAACACCTTCTAAACCACACCTTATTTTAGCCTACAGGACAGTGATTTGAACCCTGACATATTTACCAGAACAGTGCATTTAGTAAAAGGTATTAATTCAAAATATCCTGCTTAGGTTTCGATTCAACTCCTTAATGTATCATTTGATATTAGTGGCTTCATGATCTGAACAAGCTTAGTAGTTTCTAGAATGTGAAGTCCTTAATACCACATAGTCTCATTATGCTGTGGGGTTTAGATCAAACCAACTTTTGAGTGGAAAATGAGAAACTGAGCTGTAAGGTTATAAGAATTAATTCTGAGGACAATTCTTCAGTATAGTATATTTCTTGTATTATATATAGAAGAATATATATTTGTGTATATATATAATAGAAGAAATGTATTTATTATGAAGTTTCTAAAATTACATTATAAATTGGATGCTTTATAAGACAATATGGTGAAATTACAGTCTTAAATTAATACTAATGGTTTCATAGAAATAAATAATTATATGCATGCATATATCCATCTTCAGAAAGAGATCCCATTCAGACAAGGTGTTTGCATATCAAGTGTAAAACATTTAACTGAAGAAATTTCAAAGATGACAGTGAAAGGCTAGACACCTCATCCCACAGCCTGTCACTGTCATAACAAGCAGATAAGTTCCAGTTGGTTTGAAATAAAGAATAAGACCAAGATAATTTTTCTAAATTTGAAATTAATTGTCCAGAGAATGTTTTCAGTATTTGAATTAGACAGTGATGAAGATGATGATTTATGATATTTCATGTATGTTTTTCATTTGAGAAACAAATTTTAAATTACGGTTTAGATAGATCATCTCAAAAAGTTTTGAAGGACTTAGAAATCACCTTAATTAGTGTCCTAACATTGCAGGCCTTC
The DNA here is from genome assembly GCF_964195595.1 of Calonectris borealis. Taxonomy (NCBI): domain Eukaryota; kingdom Metazoa; phylum Chordata; class Aves; order Procellariiformes; family Procellariidae; genus Calonectris; species Calonectris borealis. The sequence continues at coordinate 179,755,903 of NC_134312.1, forward strand.
AAAATTCAGACAAACATTCAAATACTCACATCTTAATTTCAGTCTGCATTGTGAATCTTTTTGAAATTCATAGAATCATAGAATCATTAAGGTTGGAAAAGACCTCTAAGATCATCGAGTCCAACCATCAACCCAACACCACCATGCCCACTACACCATATCCCTAAGCGCCTCATCTACACGTCTTTTAAATACTTCCAGGGATGGTGACTCAACCACTTCCCTGGGCAGCCTGTTCCAAGGCCTGACCACTCTTTCAGTAAAGACATTTCTCCTAATGTCCAGTCTAAACCTCCCTTGGCACAACTTGAGGCCTTTTCCTCTCGTCCTATGGCTAGTTACTTGGCAGAAGAGACCAACACCCACCTCGCTACAGCCTCCCTTCAGGTAGTTGTAGAGCACGATGAGGTCTCCCCTCAGCCTCCTCTTCTCCAGACTAAACAACCCCAGTTCCCTCAGCCGCTCCTCATAATGAAGACGAGAATGAAAGGTGAGTTATGAAAAAAAAAAAAAGGTGAAGAAGGTTTAGTAGGAGATGAGGGTGAAATGGCTGTAATTAAGAGTCTGGCATTGGTAGGAAATGCAGGTGAAATGTCTATAATGTCTATATGTCTATAATTAAGAGTTTGACTGTCAGGCCTTCCCTGCTGCATCAGTTAAGCGCTAATAAAATATTAATACACTCAAGTGAACTACTCAGAGGATGTACCTATGAAATGCTCTAAAAAGCTGAGAAAAGACTAAAAATATATGTGAAAGAGGTGAGACTTAAAGGGACAAAGAAAGACATAAACCATGTCTGAACAGAAGGTGTGAAACATAATGGTGTGTGAAATAAATTAAGAAATGCAAGAGGAAAGTGCTATCTCATTTGTTTAATCTATTTTTCTTTTAGTGAATGAGCTATAAAACAAATATAAATGAGTCCGTGTAAGCTCTCCTGTTTTCAAATGAATAAATCAAATTATTTTAACATCCTTAACTCGTATGAAATTAAATCAGATGACAAACAATGAGTTTGTAATCAGTATCTCATGTGAAAATCAACCTATTTATGATACATTATTTGAAGAGCTATAGCAGATGATAGAGAATGAAACAGGAAGAATTTTATTGAAAATAATCTAATTAACCAATAAGAACTCTCTACAATCAATTAATCACACTGTAACTAAATAATATTGTAGTACTTAAAAAGGTAACCATCCAATTATTCATTTTGTTTATAATTGGTGGAAAAAAAAATATTTTGCTTACTTTCTCTAGGGGTATCATAAATTATATTTAAACAGGTAGTTTGACTTAAATACATTCTGGAGTTAAAGTTTATACAGACATAGCCATTAAATCTTTTTGTAATGGAACCTTCTTTTTTTTCCTCTTCTTCTTTACACATCTTCATCCTTAAAACTCTTAGAAAAGACAAAGTCACTTTCTTTAAGAGAAATGAGAATCTACCATCTTTGTATAGCAGGCTTTAAATTTTTTTATCAACCAAACAACATAATTGAAAAAACTTGTTCAAGTACTACATCTACCACATAAACCAAAGGAGGCCTATCAGATAAATATGTAATAAATTACTACAATAACACCTGTTCTTGCACATAAAGCTTGTTTTTAACTGCCATTCTAGAAAAAAAGATAATTAAATTAAAACTTCAATTTAGTCTAGCTTTTCATTGTCATTTTGGGTGAAACCATGACAGGAAGTTTCATAAATAAATATGCTTTGTTTGGAGTGCTTTTATAGATTTGTATGTAATATTTTAACCTGGAGCAATGTGACTGCTTTTACATGTCTGAACAATGTCTAATAACATTAAATTCCCTAGCATATCTGGCCCAGCCTCCAGCTGGCTTTCCAGGAGATCTCTCTTTTCTAGGATTTCTGCCATGTTGTCCGGCCCCTTGCAGATGTCTCAGCTACCTTATGACATCTCAAATGAGAACAGGCCTTTATTGATTAGACAGGTGAATGCTATTCATGATGTCTTTCAAGGCTTTTGTCTTAGTCTCAGACCTGTTCTGAGAGCAACCACAGATCAAGGTACAGAGCAAGGCTACACTGCAGTGAGTTTAAATGAAATATAAACTGGGCTGAATATAGTAAGAATCAGTCTTGTTGTGCATATACTCTGTGTGAGCAGGAAGTATGAAGATTTTGATTTATGAAAGCATACATTGCATATGAATACCAGTTGGAGGCCCTTTCAAGCTGCAGGCCCTAGACATGTATTATAACAGCTTATGCCTAGGACTGCCTTGCTCTTTCTCAAGAAAACTCTTTAATTGTAGAGTAAACACTTCAGATGTCAAAGTCCTGCTGTTAAAAATCCTACAACTCTGAAATGTGAAATTACAAATTCTGCTTGGATGATAATGATTAATTCTATGTGATTATTCTTTTCAGATCTATGCATAAAACTGAGGGGGAAACATTGCAACTGAAATTCATAGTAAGGATCTGTGTTAGTTTTTCCTCTATGAAATTCCAAGTTCTTTGTTCAAATGTTTCTTAGGTTTTTCAGAAAGAATGGGTTTTTTATCTTTCATCTTGCTTGGAGTCGATAAACAAAATCAAACCATCTGATTAAAATGTTACAATATTTGTTTTACCAGTGTGGCACTTTGATATGCAGCCAATTATACTATATTAACTCCATCCTGTTCACAGCAATTTCTCTTTTTAATCTGGATTTTGTATTTTGTAACTCCTCTACATTCAAAGGATGCCTGTCTGTGGATGCAAATCTTTAATTCAGAGCTTCAATCGCTTTTTGATGTGAATTTGTTCTGTTTGGCATTCCATCCTTTCATTTGGCCCAAGAGGATCTCGCAGAACAGCTTGATTAATGGCATCTTTATAAAATGTTGGGCCTGTATTCATGTGTTAGAAAGAGAAGAACTAATTATGAAAATATGTTCCCTAAAAAAGGAGAGGGAAAGAAAGCACCAAATCCTGTCATAACAAGCAGAGATATGAAACAATAGTAAACAAGAATTTACTCCAAATATGCAGCAACAACAATTAAAAATATGGTAGCTCTACAGAGTACTACTAATGACTATTCATTGACACTTAAAATATTTATTCAAACAGAAGTTTGATTAGAATAATAAAGTATTTGCCAGAAGAATTCTAATATTTTTCCAAGAGAAAAAGCATTGAGCAGAGTGCCAACGAGCAGTTTGTCTGAGCTTACAAAGCACAAACCCTGCCCTTGACAGATAGCTATTCTAATATACCTTTCACTCACATATCCTTTATATTGCAGAGGAATGATTTTTTTTTGTCTGTTTGTCATATGTAGAAAATGAAACATGTTGTTATGGTAAATCAAACACTAAATGAAAATAGTTTCATTTTTTCTTCAGTTATTTTATAATTTGAAAATCCTCTATCCTATAATACTGTAGCAATATGGAATCATCAAACATTACCAAGAAAAATATGTTCGTATCTTGGATTTTTTTTCCCCTATGGCCTATGTCCTTGAGCAAAGAACAATAAAGCAGAAATGTCATAGGAACACTTCTGTAAGTGGATGCCTTGTGACAGAACACTATTGGGAAATGTCTGATCAACACAAGTAGATGGCAAGGCTATCTTAGAATTTCCTATGCAGGTAACAAAAAAAAGAGAGCTTTTGATTAGATGGGTGTATGGAGTGAGAAACTAATTTGACCTTTGATTAAATGATCTCACTTTCCTGGCACCACCACCTATATCTCAATTATATTCTGCTAAGAGAAAAAATAAATTTGGCCATTATTTTAACTGACATGAAAGGGCAGAATAGAAGGGTTTCAGCTTTCACTAGCTCCTGCAGACAGTGAAATGGGAAAATGAGTGGCCCCTAGAATTTACAGCCTCTTACTTATTACAGGCTGTGACTGCTGCAAGCACAGAGGGGATAATCAGCTTGTCAAGAGCCTGCCGCTGAGAATGCCAACATATAATCACTTCTATTGCTTCAGAAGACTTCTCAGGAAACTGTGGCACTGCATTTGCATTTAAAAAGCCATGTTGTACAATTGTGAAGAGAGTTTATTTCAAAAAATACTGTAAAATAGTCCTTAAAATGATTAATTCATTCTTTCCCATGAATACCGTATAAAAAGACATAAAAGTTTATATTGTTGTATTGAAATGTTACGTCAAAATCATTAGACTAGTAGATATTTGTAAGAGAAAAATCCATTCATTGGTGAGTGTTGTTTCTTGCACAGAGGATGGTTGGTGCTATATTCACAGCATAATAAAACTCAGCTGAATCAAAACTTGTGTATGTCAAATTTTTCATAACTTCAGAATGTATAGCATTGTAGCAATTGTTAGTAGCTCAAAAATTTTACTTAGGCTTTCTGGTAGCAATGAAACTCCTTAACTCATAGACAGCTCTGTTTCACAGAGCCAAGTGTTAAGCAACTGTTGCTTACAAAGTAGAGACCTTGTAAGCCACGCAAAAGAAAAATAAAGGCAAAAGAAATTTTATCAGATCCTAAGGCCTATAAAGAGATAGATGAAAGGTTTTAGTAAAAAGGTCCAATAGTAACAATTTGTAAGGAAATAAAAAGAGGCAGCTTTGCAAGTCATTGAAGCTCCACTGAATTGAACCCAGGACAATATTGGAATTCCATACAAGTATAAAGTTAGTTAAAATATTGTGGGCAAGTGAAAAATAGTGCTAGAGCTCAATTAAGTAGGAGCCATATACAAACTGCAGAAATCTTCTGGAGCCATCTGGAAAGGGTACACATAATCAAAGAAGAGCATTGAGGGGTTAAAAGATATACGAAGGGAATTAGATTGCTGAAATAGGATGCTAATCTGTTTTAGCTTCAGCTGCTATATCAAGATTAGAAAAGGGGATAAAAAGCCTTAAGAAGGACAAACATTGTGAAAACTAAAGGGTGCGATGAAATACTAAACCATGCACCATTAGCATGCCTGACCTAAACTATTCAAATATGAAAGCTACGAGTAAGTGAATTATAAGCAAATTATCAAAGGAAAGGCCAGATGTTGCATTTCTTGAAGAAACCTATTATACCAGAATATAAACTGGCAAGCAATTAGTTTGTGCAGGTATTATTTTTCAGTGATTAAATTAAAGATGAAAGAAAAGAAAAAAGAAAAAGAAAGAGGAGGAGTAATTTAATATGAAAGAAACTGGCACTTATTAAAAGAAGAGATTAAATTAGATACAGAGAAAAGCTTTATAGTAATAAGGAAAAAAATAACTGAGTCAATCTAGTCCCCTCATTTCAGGTAGGGATTTTTTTAGATTAATTTTGATTTAACATTACAAATTTTGCAATAGGGAAAAATCATACATGGAAGAGATATCAACACAAATGACATTCCCTACAGGGGATGCACTTAGAAATATATATATTTAGAATTAGGTGAAAAGGATACCATAATTTCATAGGTTTAAGGTCCAAGGCAAAAACATATTAGGCTTAAGAATACTTGAAGTCATTGTGATCTTGTCAAAGTTATTATCTTTCTTTTCTAGCCATAGAAATGTATGTGTCAAGTTCTGTTACATCTTCATTTTCTTAAATTCAGAACTATTTTAAACTTAGGGTAAATTTCAGAGTATCTAAATAGATATCCTTAAGAAGATGTTGCAGTGCAGAGAAATAGGTAACTAAGCAGAGTCAGGAGACTGAATAGATTCAGACAGACCAAGTTTGCCATGCTCAGATTCAGTCTGGCATAGAAAGGCAATCAAGGCTAGAAATCAAAGACCATCATTATCATGGAAGTAAATACTGGAAGCAGAAAAGGTATCTGAAGTAAAGGCAAAACACATGGGCTTGAGCAATATGTCATGCTGCACAGTTATGGGGTTTTCAGACACAACTACCTTGTTTGCAAAGTCCTGTGTGCATAGAGCATCAGAGGCAAATAAGTTTTGTATAATTGTTGGAATTGTATAGCTTCAAAGGCAATACAAGTCAGTGCCCTATCCTTAACAGGCAAATTCTGAAGCTAGGCAACACCTAGTACAGCGGAATGGCTCATTTTCCACTACGCTAAGGATGTCCACCCTTTAAACATAGGCTTACGTGTGTTCATCCTCTCAGGACCCAGGGTAGAGTCCCTTCTGAGGTAGTTGAAGTAATTTTTGCATATAACAGGCTACTGCTAAAACTGATCCTCCATAGAGAGACACAAACAAGTGTTGATCCTTGTCATTTAAATGGTTTCAAACTTATATTTCACTCAAGACTTTCTTAACATTAATCTATAAAATTATCTTAGGATCTATCTGATTTCTTCTGTTTAACTTGAACTATTATGAATTCAGGAATGAAAGGCCAGAGAAAGCATAAGAAAGAAGAAACCTGTTCCCACCAGTCAATTAGAGGTCTCAACTAGACGCGTTAGTTACTCTGATTTCAGCTTCTAGGACTGTTTTGAATTAAACAATCATTGAATAAGAAACAGGGATCAAGGACTCAAACCCAGGTCTCTCTCTTCTGAGATGAAGGTGCTAGACTTTGCTCAATATAAGCACTTTGCTACTAGCTCACTGTTGTTTTAGTCCTGCCTTTGGTGCACAGTAACTCAATTCTCATAGTGTTTGCATTGGTAACTCAATTCTCATAGTGTTTGCATTGCTATATACATGATTTCATTGTCTTGGTTGGAAGGAATACTGCACCTTTCTCCGCTGTAGAAGGGGTAGAACAGAGACATTTAGAACAGAAACATCTAAATATTTGAGCAAGGTATGAGGAAGAAAGAAAATAGAGTAAAACTAATAATCTTCTCATCTATACATTAAGAAGGGAGAAAAAAAAATCCACAAACAAAATAACAAAAAACAACACAGGAAATACGACAAAAAATGCTATGAAGGAAATAAAATTTTATTTAAAAAATAGCCTCCATTATTAAAAATACTCAGGCACAATTACGTAATGAGTCTCACATACCCACATTAGTACAAGAATGGCTTATAGCAGGTGAGATTCTGTTACTTAGTCATAGGCATCTAGTGCATCTATTGGCTCTTTTAGGGTGTCCAAGCCATCCCCATGAGGCTGGCTGCTATGACACAAGGATCTACAGGAGACATTCAACTTCCTGGTGTGGCAGCTGGAAGCAAAATGGAATATCCAATTTATCTTAGATTACATTAAATGTCTATTTTTAAGCAACTGAACTCCATCCAGAGAAGCAATAGAAAAGTATCATACAAGCAATTAATCATGTTAAGCACCAATGACAAAACTTGTCACTTATAAAGAAAGAGTATAAGAAAAAACTATGCCACTAAAGAAAAAGGTTGAGTGGTCATTAAAAGAGAAGAGTCTTTCAAGAAGTTGCAGTAGTGTCTAAATAAATAAACTAGACAGTTTGGCAGATGACAACGCAACACAGTAAGTCAGAAAGAGTTTGAGTACCAGCTTGCCAAGGTTATAAAAATAATACTAAATCTTTTTTCAAGGACATAGAAAGTGATGTGCCAATTGGTAACCAAAGTAAAAAGAAGAGTTCTCAGAGTATATTAGGCCACAGTTAGAAAGACTAAATGCATTTTTTGCATCTGTGTTCACTGTGCAGAAAATGGAAGCGTTTCCCATGCTGTAAGTCTTTTGAGGGTTGTGTTTCAGGATCTGTCGCAAACTGACATTTCTGTAGAGCTTACAGAACAACAGAATGAAGAGTAATGAATCATGCTAGAAACCTAAGAAAATTAAGGAAGATATAGCTGAGCTACCAGCTGTACAATATAACCTGTTTTAAATCAGCTGTGGTAGCAGATGTTTGGAAAGTGAAAGAAAAGACTCCGTTTTTAAAAATTCAAGGGAACATTCAGAGAACAACAGAACACTGAACTAAATACTGACAAAAGGAAAGTTTGTGCAAATTATTCTGAAAAAATCTATTAGTGGATACTATCAAGGTATTATTAAAGGAGTCAGTAAGCAAAAAACATTGAAATAATTTCCTTTGCTTTTCAAAAGACATTCAGTAATTCCATCAACAGAGGATCTCAAAGAATGTCATAGTAAAAATGCAAAGAAATAAAAGAAGTGCAATAAGAGGCAAGCTTCTAACTACTTCTCTCTGCACAGAGAAGTAGTTCTTTAGGAAGGAAAACAGAATAGGAACAAAATTTCATTTCTGTCAGGGAAAGAGAGATCACCAGTAAAATTCCCACAGGAGTCCATGCTCTGTGCTATTCAACATGATTATAAATGATCTGAAAAATGTATTAAGGATGATTAAAGTTTGTTGACCTTACTAAATTGTTAAAAGTAGCAAAACCAAAAAATGACTGAAAAGAGCTGCAAAAGCACAATATTTTGCTGAATGTTTGGGGGAATAAAATTGGAGATGAAAAAATGAAAATAGGTATAATGATGTATATTGGACAAAAAAAAAATCTTATTTTCAAACACCATGTTGTGTTCTGGGCTGATACCACAAAGAAAGATCATGCAGTTATAATAGTTTCTTCCTTATGTGACATCATCTGTGCAGTGCTCTTGAATGGTGAAGAAAGTCCAAAATCGAAGAGAATATTAGGAATTATCAGGAAAAATAAAGAGAGAAAAAACCCCAACCAAAGAAAAAGACTCCACAACAACCAGAAAAAGAATATAATGCTGAATAAGCCCATGGTACACTCACAACTTCAATATTATATGAAGTTCTTACTCTACCATCTGTAAAAGTATAAATGAGGAAAATGTATAGACAATACATTCCGGTAAATATAACTTTACCTTTACTAGTAGAAGGACAAAGGCTTTGTACTGACCCAACCCTTTGGGATTTCAGGCTTTGTTTGGGTTTGGCTTGATCTGAGCTGGTTTTAGGTTGCTGTAACAGTTGCTTACTGGTCGAGTGACTATCACCTGACATGCTGCAGCTGGGATTACTGCATATAGTAAAGGCCTGTCACCCCAAGATAGTGAGAGTAGCCCTTTGTCCAGCTGAGGCATGGGAATGTGCTGTGCAATTTTCAAGCTCTAGCTTGGCATACATAAGAAGGAACAAAACTATGATAAGAAAGCATACAAATAAATACGTGCCTGTGAAAAACAAGATGGGGAAGAACTCCTACTTGCCAATATTATCCTCCTCCTGGCAAAAGACCCCAAGGTGATGACAACTGGTACCCTTCCTCTTGAAGGAGACTGAAAGTCTCAGCCTTAGGATCCACAGGAACATTGGAAAGGTGACAGTTAAGACCGGAGGAAAGGGTTGGTTGTAGGCAGGTAATTTTATATAATGATATCTGTTAGTGAAGCTTTTTTTCTGAACTAATTGGGTAATTTGGATTATTAGACTGTTAAAACATTAATTGAACTAACATTAAGTTCTGGACTTGATACATATGCTATGTTCCTTTTTACCACTAAGGAGATTTTGAGTGTAACAACGAGGACAACAAAGAGACAAGGCAATCAATAGCTTCCCAATGAAGAATTGTTAAACAGAGTAGGCTCTTCTCACGGAAGAAGAATGAGAGAGGGAGAATATAGTGGAAATGTGCAAAGTAAGGAATGGTATTGGAAATAAAAACCCATTATGTCTTCCCTTTGTTAATACTGGGAAGAGAAGTCATCAAATAAAAAATGTAGGTGTCAGTTTAAAAAAAACCAGTCATGTACTTAGGTAGTGAGATATATTGCCACATGATGCTATGGATGCTCGAGGTTCACGTAGTTTCAAGAACAGACAAACTTAGGAAAGAAAAAATCTCTAGGGCTTTAAATATAAATATATTATTTCTTCTACAGGAAGTCCACAGCTACAAATTGTTGGAGACTGGAAGTATAAGCTATGGTGGCTCACGGCTTAGACAGGTGTACTCTTCGCTGGGTAAAAAACTGGCTGGACAGTCGAGCCCAGAGAGTTGTGGTGAACAGAGTTAAATCCAGTTGGCGGCCGGTCATGAGCGGTGTTCCCCAGGGCTCAGTACTGGGGCCGGTCCTGTTCGATATCTTTATCAATGATCTGGATGAGGGGATCAAGTGCACCCTCAGTAAGTTTGCAGACGACACCAAGTTGGGCGGGAGTGTTGATCTGCTCGAGAGTAGGAAGGCTCTGCAGAGGGACCTGGACAGGCTGGATCGATGGGCCGAGGCCAACTGTATGAGGTTCAACAAGGCCAAGTGCCGGGTACTGCACTTCAGCCACAACAACCCAGGCAACGTTACAGGCTTGGGGAAGAGTGGCTGGAAAGCTGCCTAGAGGAAAAGGACCTGGGGGAGTTGGTCGAGAGCTGGCTGAATATGAGCTGGCAGTGTGCTCAGGTGGCCAAGAAGGCCAACGGCATCCTGGCCTGTATCAGAAATAATGTGGCCAGGAGAACTAGGGAAGTGATTGTCCCCCTGTACTTGGCACTGGTGAGGCCGCACCTCGAATACTGTGTTCAGTTTTGGACCCCTCACTACAAGAAGGACATGGAGGTACTGGAGTGTGTCCAGAGAAAGGCAACGAAGCTGGTGAAGGGTCTGGAGCACAAGTCTTATGAGGAGTGGCTGAGGGAACTGGTACTCTTTAGTCTGGAGAAGAGGATGTTCAAGGGAGACCTTATCGCGCTCTACAACTACCTGAAGGGAGGTTGTAGTGAGGTGGGTGTTGGTCTCTTCTGCCAAGTAACTAGCGACAGGATGAGAGGAAATGGCCTCAAGTTGCGCCAAGGGAGGTTTAGACTGGACATTAGGAGAAATTTCTTTACTGAAAGAGTGGTGAGGCCTTGGAACAGGCTGCCCAGGGAAGTGGTTGAGTCACCATCCCTGGAAGTATTTAAAAGACGTGTAGATGAGGCACTTAGGGACATGGTTTAGTGGGCATGGTAGTGTTGGGTTGATGGTTGGACTCGATGATCTTAGAGGTCTTTTCCAACCTTAATGATTCTATGATTCCATGACTATATTCTGGGGAATTCTGACGCTACATTTTCTGTTTGAGTACTCCTCCTTAGACTTCTGTTGAAAAGCTGATTTGAGTATTTGTTTGATCTGACAGTTCTCAGTGAATCTATAAAATGATATAACTCAGCATAATAATACCACTTAACTTGTGTTTTTTCTCTTTCTATAAATTTGAGAGTAAGGAAATCTTGCATACAGTGAAAATAGTTGTAATATTGTAATACTGAGTACAAAGGAATTTGTTTTTATAGGCTAATCTCATCTCTTAATTTAGATCTGAACGCATTTTACTGATGCTTATGAAAAGAACAGAATCAGTTTTTCCTTAGAGAATATGTATTAATTAAAAGGCTTCATATATAAAATGAATGCATATATAATGCACTACTCTCTTTACTGCTGGTAAATATACATGTGAAATCTAGAAGGCATAAAAAAGCTTAACAATGTATCAGATTTTAAGCCTACTTTTACTAAATTTGCAGTATTTCTTCAAGTTCTGAGTGGGGAGTTGGCATTACCACATTTACTAAAATAGTTCTCAATAACTAAGGACACTTTTGGGATACTACCACGATCACCCTAATGTTGTACAGAAATTATATTAAGTTTAAATATAAATTTGATGTGGTTTTTTTTTTTACTCAAAAGATTTAAATCAGCAGAAGAATACTCACGTTTCATAATAATATTTCAGATATGAAATTTAATAAAAAGAAGAAATATTTTCTTCCCTTATTCCCAACACCCATCAGAAATGATTCAGAATTTCAGCTGGGGTTATCTAATCCAATATGCCATGTGTGGGAAGGGAGAAGGTATGTGATCACCAACCATCTTTTATAAAATTATGGAAATTAGCCCTATCAGAGAACATATGGGACTATTAATATACCAGTTTGGGTTTAATTGCAAGGAAAACATCATAACAAATCTATGTAGGAAGTGGAAGTTTCAAGAGTGTTAACTCTAATTATGAGAAAGACTGTTCTCAAAGGTCCTGCTGTTTACATGATATAACTAACTTCAGCTGTTACATCTATAAGATAAGGTTGCCTTTACAGAGATATTATGGCCCATCTTACGAGGCAGTTTGTTTGGACATCTTTAGCTGAGTGCAAAGATACTCTACAAGTAGGATGTATTAATTTAAAAGCATAAAGTGATTATTTATTAGGTAGTACACAAAAAAGATAGCTGGGATTTAATGTGGTATTAGGCTAAGCATTAGGGAGGTCATCACTCCTTGTAATACACCTGAAAAGTCTCTGCTGTCCAAGAATGTATTAGTCAGGAGAGGCAGGGACCGCATGGGTCCTGGGTGCTGCTGATTTGCCAGGTCCCATCAGCTCTATCATCAGTGGTAACACTGATGGCTTGATTATAAGATCCTATAATTACTGTTTACGCTGAGTAGCTTGTTTTCCTTTAGGATTTTATATCTTTCCACATTGGCAATTCCTCTCTTGAATCATTGATGCACTAGGAATCCCACTTCTGTCTGCAATTTCTGCCTACCTAATGTTTTTTACTGACTTACTGGCAGATTTTCTCAGCAGTCCAAACCAGAGCTATGCAGCTGCCTCATATCACAGCTGTCCTTGCAGGCAGTTACACCCTTGAGATGGCCAATGGCTTATAGCAAGGGTTAGAGAGAACAGGTTACAGAGAAAATAACTAAAAGAAATGCCCTGTTGGAGCAATGGGGAAGATATTCTGAGAAAGTTTATTTCTTTCTTTTTTTTTTTTTTTTTTTTTATTAAAGGAAATATTGATATAAAACTCTTCACATTTATACATATAGGGAGACAGCCCCCAGGGTAATAGTACTAAGAAAAATGATACATTTTAAGATGAAAACCTAATGTAATTGTTCTAGAACATAAACACCACATTCACCTATTCAGCTTAACAAATGCTTTTAAACTAAAGGTTAACTGTCCTATGATCTCTCTAAAAGAGAGAGATTTATTGCTATAAAGCAATAAATAGCTGTCATTTGTGGGTGTATTTCCGCACCTAAATAATCCTATGAGCAGAACCATCTGCCCTAACTTATGCATCTAAAAGTCAGAAATGCTGAAGGACTAATCATATCACGCTCCAGTTATACCCAACAAAAAGAAACAAGTACCTGCATGGCATAGTTATCTGACCTCTCGCAGATACTTTAAGATGAGAAAAATAATTCTCTTTTGGCAAGTTATATCTCCATTGACTATAAAGAGATGTGTGGGTGACCAACTCAGATGTAAGAGTTTAAATTTTTACCTCTAGTTTAGATGAATTCAATCCAAATCTATTTTCTCCTGGCTGTGACTAAATTACATAGCAAATTCTTCTGCAAATTCAGACTGAAAAAGAGCACAGCTTCCTTTTGCTCAGTGCAGTCATGTTTTCTTCCTATGAAAAGGAGGAAGGCCAAGGCAGAGGATGTATGAAACTGGGTTTTATCCTGACCTGAATTCAGATCATGGTCAGAGCATTTATTTATCAGAAGTGGGAAGTGCTCGTGGGTCTTATAGTTTCCATAGAGCCTCTGCTCACTGGAAAGACAGACTTAGGTACCTTGGTTGGAAACTAAAATGGATTGGAATTAATCTGAGCCTTATTTGGTTCACTTAGGAAGCAGTGTAAACTAAACATTTTTAATAGGGATAACATGCTCACATCCAGTGTGTAATGCTCTTTAACTAATCCACTGTATAAGGTCATTCAGGAAGTTTTCCAAACATCCCTGTGTAGAGAAAGCTGGATCACATAGTAGATCTGGCTCTGAAGACAAACTTATCTTGCTGATAGTGCATAAAAAAGGAATAAAGTCACCACACCTCTCATCTATGTTGGCTATGCTGTGTCCATCAGAAAGTAAAACAAATAAATAACATTTAATAGCATGTTTATTTTAGTTTCTTTTGTGTAAAAGAATACTCAACACTGGTAATAATAGAAATAGTTCTTCATATTCTTTTTGCAGATACTTCCAAGTCATTGTTTTTCTAGGAATAGTTTTTTTTTTAGACTTTTGCAGGTAAATACATTTTAAATATTATTTTAGGCTCTGCAGCACAGTGGTAGGAATATTCTAACATTGATGATATTTTATGTATCTGACCAGTATATGTCAAAAATAGGTCCACTGAAATCAATGTACATATACCATTGAAAAATGAAAGAAAACTCCAATCCATGTCTGAATTCTCCAAATATGTTGGAAGAGAAATTTTTTTTATCTGTAATTCCATTATAATTTTATCGCAATAATTTTACTGTAATAATTTTAAAAAATTATTAGTTTTTAAAGCTACTACTAAAACAAAATGAAACACTACTTTATTTTATTTTATTTCATTTTATTTTATTTTATTTTATTTTATTTTATTTTATTTTATTTTATATCTTTCTTATTCAGGAACTTAAATCTATACCTGTCACAGTGTGAGGAATATAAAGTCAGAGAACTCTGCTATGCTTGGTTAGTAAATAATACAGCAAAATTTCAAACCAAAAGTAATACATTTCAACGCAAAAGTAATTAGTTATATTTTGTTAATTTATTTCCTGAGATTAAAATAATTGGACTATACTAATCCTTGTTATAACTTCAGTGATCTTTTGTGTTTCAGAACACATGAATTTAGCTATGTCTTGATGTATGACACGAACATATCAGCACGGAGAAGGGAGTTGTAATCTCCCAAATAGTACTGCCTGTATCCTGTGATGAGGTACATGTCTGCATCTTTTCTCCATGACCATCATGACTACTTCAGCATTATATAAACACATTTAAATGAAATTGCTTGCTGGTAGTATTGAACTGTTTATTTTTTCTAATTTGGCATATCAAATAAATTAAGCAAATTACTAAAATATGTATAGTACTTCACATCATCTTTGTTACTATCTAGTTATCAAAAAATCTGGTGTGCAGCATTTTGGATTGACAAAGGTATGGGTGAGGGTATATTTAGAGCTGATTGCTTAAAATTTTCTGACAATACTTTCTCATCTTGAAATGCTAAATGTAAAAAGATGTGTTGATTCATTCTTAATTTTTCTTTCACATCCATGATCCCTCAGCTCCCTGGACTTCTCTCCCCTGTGGTTGCCTCCTCCTGTGTTTGGAGAACTGTCTACTGCTGTTTTCATTCTCCTGTAACACCTTCACAAACCTTGTTACACAGATTTCTTTGATGTTCTAAGCCAAATAAAGCAGACAGCCCTGATGGACAGCTAACTTTAAAAATGGTTAAAAAACAGATAGAAAGAGTAATTCCTTTATCTTTCTGTCTGTCTGTCTGTCTGTCTGTCTATTTATCTAATTGATTTATTATTTGATTTTTTTTTTTACTTCTTTCCAAAATATAAGAATTATTTTATGGGAAGAAAATTTAAATTTTCACCCTCCTTCATGCTATAAAATGAATTTTGCAGTAATAAAGATCCTGTATGAACAGCTTCTTTAACAAGAAGGAATAGGGAATATTCCAATTCAAAACAGATTGCTGAAAGACAGGTACAAGTAGGGATCTTTTTAAAGTGTTTCATTTGGAATGAAGAATGTAATGAACTGCTCCAGCTTGCTTAATAATTCACAAATGTTTCATGAGAAAAAGAGACCCAGAGGAGAAAGAAACTGATTAGGATGTTTGTAAATAAATATATAATCATAATTATAGTACTGATTTTAAAAGAAAAAATATGGCTTTAAGAAACTTTTCTGAACGGATGTTTTTAGGAGTCTACAGTTTAGTCTTTATATATTTCTTAATTTCTTTTAAACTGAACTGAGGCAAAAATTTGAAATTTTGAAAATTAAAAGAAACAGAAAATATACAAAAATATTGATTTTAACATGCTTGATCTTTTTGGCATTACAGAAACTGAAATTTCAGTATGTCTAAATAACCTAAAATGGTATTAGAGGGAGACAGTTTGTGATTTTTTTTAAGCATTTGGCTACAATTTTCCTATTTAGTACCTTGCCTCTTGGGAATTGTAATTTGGAAGCCTAATGTTCAGAGCTGATTAAATAATTGAAATTGATTGGCAATGGAGGAAATTAAATTCCCTAGGGATCTGTGTCCAGAAATCATGAAAGCCCTAGCCAATAAACAATATTTAAAAGGAAAATTCTATGCGAAGATTATTAAATGAATGCAACAAAAGACAATACTATAATATGAACTAAAATATCCGTAAATAAATTTTTCAATTTGCTTTTGATGATAAGATTTTTAAGAAACAAAAATACTGACATTTTTCTAAGACATCATTACTATGAAAAATTGCAATACATTCTCTGTATAAAAATGTGAAACTTAATTTAAAAATAACTGAATTAAACAGAAAAGGAAAAAAATATATTTTAGGTTTTACTAATGTTATGTTTTCTCCTTTAAATGTTGGGCAAATAATTTAAATGAATAAATAAATAAATAAATAAAAGGAGAAAGGTAATTGACTAGTAAAAACATATAATTATAATAAATGAAACTGAACAAAAATGGTATCATTTATATAATTTTTCCAGACTTCAGCTGTATAATAGCATTGAAATTAGCTCAGTAGGATATTTCAGTCTAAAACCTATCAAACATGTTTGTTCTTGGACAGACATTTGGGCTAATTTTACTTTTTCTTTAAATCAATAACGTTCTGTTATAAAACAGTTATTTTGAGGCAATGGTTAGGCATAGGGCATGGATCTTGAAAGTGATGGATCATTGAACCTTTACAGTTTAATAACACCTCAGAAGAAGATTCATGGAACTTTGTGAACTTATGCAAGTCCTTGGTGTATCTCTCTGATTTGCATCTCTCAGGAGATTATGGTTATTACTAGACTTTGTAACATACTTTTCTTCTGCAAACAGCAAGCGGGGGTGAAAGAGGAGCCTGAAGCTGCTTGAGACTGTTTTAATGAGTGAAGCCTCCTTGAACTGACTTTCAGAAAAGACATTAATTGCAGAAAGGTCTCATAATAATTATAGTATCTTGAAACGTGTAAGTTATCTTGGCTATAAAATGGGGCCTACACAATCAAATTATTACAGGCACAATATTAAACTGCCTCCTTTTTGTGGTTTGCTCCCACTATTACCATGTTCTCATTAGCCAAGTTAAAGTATTTCATTTCTACAGATTTTGTAGTAGATGGGTTTTATATTGTACTTCAGGGGCTATAGGACTAATAACACATCTCTTCAAAACGTGTAGTGAAATAGCAGTGCTTTAAATACCCCATGCATGTATTCTCACATTTTGAAAATATCCTAAAATCAGACCTCTAAAGTTGTAATAAAATTTCAGGGCTTCCCATCCCACAAAGACAATTTTATGTAGTATTAGATATGTTCTTCGTTCTTTTTTTTATTATTTCTTTTTTTTCTTTTTTCTTTTTTTCCTTTTTCCTTTTTATTTTTTGTTATCCTCAACAGAAAGACATAAAATTGTGTGTTAACTGATAGACTGGCATAAGTGGGTGATATGGGTAGTCTGTAGTAGCATAGAACTGTCATGAGCTTCCTGAGCAAAAAACTCATGTTGAGTTGAGGACTCATCATGATAATATCCAGGTTAACATACAGGGGATTTATGGCCAGGTCAGACCACTACTGTAAATTTATCCTGGTTATTTCTATGTGCGAACCAGACAGGTTGAAAAGACATTTTTTTCCCAAAATACCAGCCATACATAAAAAGCACTTTAAAATATTTTTTTCTCCCCAGAAGGTAGTAGTTAAAGCAGAACAAGTTTTTAGCTAAGTGAAAATATGAAACAATTCAGCCAATTTTACCATCAACTGCAATTTATTCCATTGTTCCTCTGTGCTTTTTCTCCCAGGATAGCTGCTTATGCTACATTGAGTTCTAATCTTTCCCAGCTGTACATCACTTATGCTTAATCGTTCTGCCTCTATCAGAACATTTAAAAGGTCCAGAAGATATTGAAGATAGCTTTTTCCCTCAAGTTAGGTCTCAAAAATTGGGTTCTCTTCTGTAACCACAAATAAATTTTGCTTATAGAAACCTCTTCTACTGTGGCAAAGAGCTGCAAAACTACACTAATAAGAAATTTTCATACATTCTTTGATGCTGTCATAATTTCTTTAAAGGTTTATTTAATGCAAAATTTCAGAGAAAAACAGTTACCTTTTAAATCAATTCTAAATTACAATATAACAATGTTTGAAAAAAAAATCTGTAAGGATGATTTTGTCATTTGTTCAATTTCCTATCAACTCTGAGTGAACAATTTTGATTTACAGACTTGTAAAAAAATGAATCTGCTAAAAATGGTCGATATTATGCCTAATGTAATCTACTGTTAATTATCATTTCTGCTTAACCAAAGATATTTCTTTTCAGTTCTTCTTTTACAAACTACTGAATAAAAAGGCCATCTGTTTTTACTACTATAATATAATATATACCTTTAAAGACATTATTTCTGCTGAGTTCATTTTTGATATGATGGAATTAAGAAAAAAATATTTCAATTCAATTGTAGGTATTGTGTTTAGCTGACACTCCAAACTGAGAAACCCATTCCTATTATTAAAGCTCCTTTCACTTCTCTTCAGCTACAGGTTCTAACAACTGCTGTTCATAAATGAGACTCACAGTATATCAACTCTATAACTCCAGTGGTTTCAGGGATTTTTGTATCAAAATTTGACATACATACCATTGTCTTAATCATATTCCTATTTCAAGGAGCTGCCAAACTTTTCCTCTAGATTTCTCTCCGAAACTATCATAAAACGCAAATGTACATGGTACAACTTATCCAGCTCTTGTTGTCAGCTGGTTTGGTTTTTTTCAAGCTGAGAACTTATGGATGAAGATCAGGGGAGAAACTGGCATGTATAACATCATGGTAGGCATCTTCTCTTATTACGTAGTCGAGAAAGGAAAGTAGAATAAGCCATCTTCAGACAACTGGAAGAAGTCTCATGATCACAGTCCCTGGTTACCATGGGGAACTTTCTTCTGGAAGGGTGGTACTGCTGGCTACAAGCAATCCAGGAGATATTTTGAATATGTTCAAGAGAATTTCTTGACATAGGTGACCAATAACTAGGAGCTGTCTGCTGGACCTGCTGCTTAATGTTAAGGAAGGGTTGGCCAAAGCTGTGAAGGTGATGGCAGCCTTGGCTACAACAAACAAGAGACTGTGAAGTTTAAGGTCCTGAGAGAAGGGAACAAGATGAGGAGCAGAACCACACCCCAGAATAGGGGAGCAGAGTCTCTCTGTTTCTGAGTTCTGTTTGGAAGGGTGAAGTGGCCCAGAGAGATAGTTAGTAAGTAAAGTATCCTCAAAGCATAAGAATAATCCATTCTAATACGCAGAAAGTTAAGTGTGAGTAGCAAGAGGCAGTTAATGCTGAACAACAAAATCCTCGGTGAGCAAAAAATAAAGTACACAAAAGGCTGAAGCAGGAATGGGGTACCCAGCAGGAGTATAGACACATTGCCCAGTGTGCAGGAATGGATTTAGGAAATTCCATTCAGCAGCAGAGACAAAGTGTTGTGAACTGACTGCAACTCCCATTCCCCATCTCCCCTGCACCACTTGGGGGGTAGGAGGTAGAACAGTCAGGAATGAAGGAGTGAAGTTGAGCTGGGATAAAGGAGGGGGAGGTGTTTTTAGGTTTTTTCTTTGTTTCTCACTATCCTACTCTATTTTTAATTGGCAATAAAAGAAATTAATTATTTTCCCCAAGCCTAGTCTGTTTTATTCGTGACAATAGTTGGTAACTGATGTCTCTTTATCTCTACCACTGTTTTTCACATTATTTTCTCCCCCCATCCTGTTGAGAAGGGACAGTGAGGGAGTGGCTGGGTGGGGTCTGGCAGCCAGCCAAAGTGAATCCATCACAGAAACGTCTAAAGATATTGAGGGAGCTGGCTGATACGATTTTGAGGTCAGCCTCTATCAATTTTGACGTGGTGATCATGGTGATCAGGGAAGATTTCTAGTAAAAGTCTGAAAATCAAACATAGCATCCATTTTCAAGAAAGGCAAACTAGTTTCGAGCATAACATGCTGTTTCACATAACCCCAGCTTCCAGGAAGGTTATGGAGAAAAAACTCCTGAAAATCATTTTCAAGCACGTGAAGAACAAGAAGGTGGTTAACAGCATGGATTTACCAAGCATAAATTATGCCTGACTAGCTGCATAGCTTTATGTGGTGAAATTATTTGCTTGGTACATGAGGTGAGATCAGTGATGTTGTTTGCTTTGACTTTAACAAGACTTTTGATAACTGTCTTCCACGGTATCCTTACAGCTAAACTGGTGAGGTATTGTTTGGACAGGTGGGCTTTAAGGTGGGAGAATTGGATGTTAAGCTCAAGGTGTGGTAATCAGAGTACAAAGTCCAGCCCGATGCCAATAATTATTGATGTTTCTCAAAGATATCTAGAACTCTTCTTGATACTAGGAACGATGTTTAAAGTCTCCATCTGGATATGTGAGGGAAAGCTCCCTCAGGGGATTTGTGGATAGTATCAAAGAGGTGGGGAGGACCAATTGATGCACTAGAAGGAAGGGCTGCTATTCAGGCTGCTATTCCTTGACAGAATAGAGAAACGGCCTATCAGGAATCTCATGAAGTTCAACAAAGTAAAATGTGCTGAGACAGAAACATCCCACCCAACAGTATAGGCTGAATACTTACTAATCAGGCAGGGTCAGTGGTGAGATTAGAGCAGGAATCCAGTCAGGAACAGAACCTGACAGGAATGGAGATTACACAACGTTCCTGTGCAACGGGCTGTACTACTTGACTGTCCTTACGGTGAGAAAGTTTTTGTTTATATCCACTCTGAACTCGTCTTGTTTCAACTTATGCCCCCAGTCTCTTTTTGTCCCACCATGCACTCCTGTGAAGAGCCTGGCTCCCTCTTACTAACCTCCACCTAAGTACTGGGGAGCTACTGTTAGGTGCTCCCAAAGCCATCTTTTTTCTAGACTCACCAAGCCCCATTCCTTCATTCTCATAGGACAAGTGCTCCAAACCCCAACCATCTCAGTGGTCCACTGCTGACCTCGCTCCAGTTTGTTGAAATCTTTTTTATATTGGGGCCGTGTGAAGCATTCCAAATGTAATAAGTGCGAGGTGATAATCACTTCTCTCAATCTACTGCGTCTGCTTATGTTGATGTCACACATAAAATTATTGTCTTTCTGTTGATTGATATTCATCTTGCTGTCTACCAGGGCCCCCAGGTACTTTTTGCAGAGCTGCTCTCCAGCTAGTCAAATTCAGCCTATATCTTTGCAAGGGCTGATTCCTTCCCAGTGCAGGACTTCACATTTGTCATTGTTGAATTTCATGAAGTTCCTGCTGGCCCATTCCTCCAGAATTCCTCCTTTCTGAATGACAGGTGGACCACTTCAACACTCACTTCCCCAGTTTAGTGTCATCTGCAAACTTGATGATAGGGCACTCTGTCTCTTTTCATTGATGGAGATAGTAAGTAGGACATGTCCCAGGATATACCCACACACTACTCCATTTGTTACTGTCCTCCAAGTATGGAATGCAAGTTATTAAACACGACTACCATTTGAGAACAGTTTTTTACCTATATAGTTGTCCATCCATACATACTATGATGTCCCACTTGGGATACAAGAATACTGTGGGAAGCATTTTCAAAAGCCTTGTTAAAGTCAAAGTAAATGTCATCCACTCTTCTCTCCCTCTCCACAGATCCAGTCTTTTCATCACAGGAGGCAGTCAGGTTGGTCAGGCATGACTTACTTTTAGTAAATCCATGCTGTTTTCAATCACCTTCTTCTTTTTCTTTTGCCCAGAAATGCATTCTAAGACATCTCAGTCAATGATTTACCCAGGGAACACAGTGAGACTGATTAGCCTGTAGTTCCTTAGGTTGACCTTTTGGCCTTTTGTGATGATAGGTGAAACATTTGCTTTTGTTAGGGACCTTCTGTAGTCCCCACAACTTTTCAAAAATGTCCTTACAAGGACATTAGATAGTTTTCCCAGCATGCTTGGATGCAGACGGTCAGGTCCCATGGACTTGGGTGAGATGAATTCTCTCGAGTAATCCTTGACGTGATCACCATCCACTGCTGTTGGTTCTCTTCCCTGAACATTTTCACTAAGCACAGAGTCCTGGGAGACCTTGCTTGTGAAAGCTGATTCAACTGAAAAGGCAGTAAGACGACAGACAGACTTTTACTGAGTGTGCATAGTAAAAGGGCAAGCAGCAGAGAATATGTGTTACCACAAGTTCCAGTTAGATATTAAGAAACATTGTGTACCATGAAGGTGGTCTAACAGAGAGGCAGTGGATGTGCCATTCTTGGAAACATTCAAACCTTAATTTACTAAGGACCTGAGCAATATGATCTGTTTTGGTTGGATCAGGTGACCTCCCCTCCAACCTCATTAATTCTATGAATTGTGGAGGTGAAAGTGAACCAAGTCATTCCTGTCTCTCAGCTTTGTTGAGGCCAGCCACTTGGCGTTTGAGCTTCTCTTTTGTGTTTACATTTCTAGAGACACAAACCCTTAGAAAGGGACAGAAAATTTATGAGGCAGGTGCCCTTTCCTTTCCCTATGTTAAGAGCCAGCTAACTGTACTGTAGTGGGTTATGTACTGACAGAACTGCCCTTCAAGAACTTGCTGTCAGGTGAAACAATGTAGCTCCAGTGCTCTCATTTTTGTGTAGATAATTCAGTGGGAGTTTTGAGGGAAAGCACAAAAGCGGTTGTTATATACAAGACAAATGTAACCATATTAGAGACTGAATTCCAGCAGAGGATACACATTAAGAAATTCACATCCATCCATGCATAAATCCACATTAAGTAGTGCGTTAGATCATTCTAAAGGGCTTACCAACATCATTTTAGAGAAAACTATTTTATCTTAAAGACAGAAAAAATGTACCGTTCTCTGTCTCATGGTTTGTTAATTCAGAAGTCAAGCTTGTATTTGTTCAAAGTCAGCCAAATATTTAGGATGATCCTTACCAGAATGTGGATACAGGGATAATGTGGATTAGATTCCTGTTCAATCTCCTGAGAATCTGTTCATTGTCAAAAGATATTTTTAGGGCATACATGTTTTATGTATTTGAAAACATAAATTCTTTGCAAATGAGAGGTTTAAATGACACAGCAATAATACAGAAAATGATTTATTATAGTTACAAGCCAAAAGTTGTGCATTACAGTTCAAAGAAATATTTATTTTTATTTAGTGTGCCTTACAATGCTGAATGAACTCAGGTCTGAACTTAGAGACAATCTAGAATCAGTTCATGCAAACTCTATTGGCTGGATTGCAGCTGCTAATGATCTGTAAAAGGAAAGTCAATTTACCCCTTGATAGAGATTACTGTACCAAATGTAGCAAAAAGCGATGTGAAATGTGAAATGTTTGCTGTTCAATGGGGAAAGATACTACTAGTGTGTCCAGTTTCTTTTTTGGGGCAAAGAAAATAGGTCTGCCTTCTTCTGTTAATTTTTAAATCACAGACACACACAAAATAATTTGTAGTTTTGTTTTTCTGGTGTTTACTAATGCAAACATTATTTTTATATATAAGCATATTATTATAGATACAATTTCACAGTTCCTTTCAGCTGTATTTAACACCCCTTAGATCAATAAACTATTTAAATTGTGAAAAATTGTAGCTGCCATAGTTGGAATACTGTCAGGCTAAATCATTTTTTAAAGTACTGCTGATATTCCCACACACCTTAATTGGTCTACCTTATATTTGTAACTGTTCTTCACATCTGCTAAGCATACTGTGATTCTTAGCACTAGAGAGTCTTGAATTTTTCACTGAAGTTAATTAATGAAAAATATATTCTATGTTTCTCTCTTTTCATATTATCTGCACACAGATTTTAATTTTTATTTGTTGTTTGTTATGAGGAAATCTTGTATTGGCCAAAGCTGTGAGGCAGATGTGCTCACAATATTTTCTCCCAGAGAGCACCATAAAATATACTGAAAGAATTTTGGATGTTTAAAACTAAGTTTTGTTTGAACACAAGAAAGAAAAGCTGAGATTTTAAAAGAAATAAACTCAGAGGGAGAGGATAAAAATAGAGATTGGAAAGAGTTTCCTCTCTAGCTCACCATGCCAGTCTTGGCAGGATAGACCATTTTCTTCAGTTTTGTTTTCAGCCCAGTAATTCTTAATGGCTTCCTGGGTTGTGGTAAGCTCCACACAGTTCTTTTGGAGTGTGTAAAAAATTGGTTTTCTTTCTTTTTATGTAATTTTCTCTCTCCTTCTGTCTCTCTTTCCATTATAAGCCCATCAAAGAAGGTTACTGAAAGTTTTCTCCCCTAAACAAATAAAATGTTACATTTGGTTTTTACTGAGATCAACCTTCTTGCTTTAAAAAAACAGTCTAAAAGTCTTACAATCAACTTTAAAAGTTTAAAGCAAATTTGAAAAGGTGTAGTCTTGATCCTAAATAGTATTTTTTATGTAAAATGTAAAATTGTTTTTTCTCTGAAAATACTAAAAGAGTTTTCTCTAGAATCTCTGACAGTCTTAACTTCATCACCAGGGTCAAACACCAGCGTGTCAGGGTGATGCAGGAGCAGACTGCTCCATGAGGGGGGATGGCCCCAGCACAGGCCATACGCTCACTGACATGGCACAGTCCTGCAGTGTCTGAGCAGGGCATAGGTGGTGATAACAGGGTCTATCAACCAATCCCAGCATGGCCTGCCTGCCTTCCTCTCTTCCTTCTTCCCTGTCCTGGTTTCATCTGGGATAGAGTTAAATTTCTTCCTAGTGGTGTGGTTTGGATTTAGTATGAGAAGAATGTTGATAACACACTGATGTTTTCAGTTGTTGTTAAGTACCCTGTCAAGGACAGCTTCCATGCTACCAAGCAGATACTAGGAGGAAGCACAGCCAGGACAGCTAGCCCAGCTGGTCAACAGGGTATTCCATACCATGTGACGTCATGCTCAGTATATGAATGGTAGGCGTGATCCAGGAAGTAGGGATCGCTACTTGGCTATCAGTCAGCATGGGTGGTGAGCAATTGCATTGTGCATCACTCATTTTGTATATTCTATCATTATTGTTATTATTTTCCCTTTGCTGTTTTATTAAACTGTCTTTATCTCAACCCACGAGTTTTTCTCACTCTTACCCTTCTGATTCTCTCCCTGTCCCACTAAGGGTGGGGGGAGTGAGCGAGCAGCTGCATGGTATTTGGCTGCCTGCCAGGTTAAACCACGACACCCCTTTCCTTCCTTCCTTCCTTCCTTCCTTCCTTCCTTCCTTCCTTCCTTCCTTCCTTCCTTCCTTCCTTCCTTCCTTTTCTTCTCTTTTCTTCCTTCATTCTTTCTTTAAAGATAATATTTTCAATCTATTGAAGTGATCGTTCAAGTTAACTGACAAAAGCTGATACTTAAATGGACATGGTCTTCTAATAAAATTACAGAAGAGCAATATAATTAACTATTTCTATTAGTGTGGATTCTTTTGGGGAACTATGATCCCCATGGATGAGGTTTTCTTGAAGCGGTATTTTAAACAGAATGTTAATTAAAAAGACAGAATGTATTGAAATTCAGTGGATCTTGCCATTTGGATTCATTCCTGTAAGGTGATGAGCTTCCAACAATTAATATGAATCAAGGAATACAGAAGTACTCCAGAAACAGTAATCATTTTGCAGAATTAAGATCATACATTTTCTCTTGACCAAGTTCCACCCTATAGAAACTGCATTAGGGATAATGTACTTAAACCATATTGAGATATTTTTTCTGGAAATAAAATCACTTTCAAAAACTTTCTAGAGCCATTCATTAGTGTAAGAGGTCAGATAAAAAAATGTGAATGCAGTCTAATTATTAAAACTTCACTAGTGGAAAAAATATTTACTTGGGGATTAATGTATTCAGCTCTATAGTAATGATTCAACAAAGCAGTTAATTTTTCATAATTTAAAACAGTGGAAGTTTAAACATTTTTAGTTCTTGTAGTTATTTTAGTTTTTTATAAACTGTAAGATATGTGATTCCATAGATATCTATGCAATGGTAGTGAGATGATAAGTAATACTTTTAAGTGTCATGCAGGCACCTCAAACAGTTTTATAGCTGCACTTATTTGAAGCTGAAACCAAGTCTGTTGCAAGATCATTTTCATTCTTCAGCATCCACTCTGGGCTGTCTTCCCAGGTATCTCTCTGCAATGAAATTTCAGTTATGTTTCAATATACTTTGAGAGTTGGAAAACTTAGCAGAGTAGAAAATCCGACTTTGAAATCATCTTATCACTTCCTACTTTGAAAAAGATACCGACACCCACCTCACTACAATCTCCTTTCAGGTAGCTGTAGAGAGTGATAAGGTCTCCCCTGAGCCTCCTTTCCTCTAGACTAAACAACCTCATTTCCACCAGCTGTTCCTCACAGGACTTGCACTCTAGACCCTTCACCAGTTTCGTTGCTCTTCTCTGCACATGCTCCAGCACCTCCATGTCCTTCTTGTAGTGAGGGGCCCAAACCTGAACACAGCATTCGAGGTGCGGCCTCACCAGTGCCGAGTACAGGGGCACGATCACCTCCCTGCTCCTGCTGGCCACACTATTTCTGATACAGGCCAGGATGCTGTTGTCTCAAACTGCCAGCATATGTTCAGCCAGCTGTTAAACAGGACCCCCACGTCCTTTTTCTCTGGGCAGCTTTCCAGCCACTCTTCCCCAAGCCTGTAGCATTGCCTGGGGTTGTTGTGGCCGAAGTGCAGGACCCGGCACTTGGCATTGTTGAATCTCATACAATTGACCTCGGTCCATTGATCCAGCCTGTCCAGATCTCTCTGCAGAGCCTTCCTACCCTCGAGCAGATCAACACTCCCCCCAACTTAGTGTCATCTATAAACTTAGTGAGGGTGCACTCGATCCCCTCATCCAGATCATTGATAAAGATATTAAACAGAACTGGCCCCAAAACTGAGCCCTGGAGAACACCACTCTTGTGACTCTTCACCAACTGGATTTAACTCCATTCACCACCAGTCTTTGAGCCTGGCCATCCAGACAGTTTTTACCCAGCAAAGAGTATGCCCGTCCAAGCCATAAGCAGTCAGTTTCTCTAGGAGAATGCTGTGGGAAACGGTGTCAAAGGCTTTACTAAAGTCTAGGTAAACCACATCCACAGCCTTTCCCTCATCCACTAAGCAGGTCACCTTGTCCTAGAAGGAGATCTGATTAGTCAAGCAGGACCTGCCTTTCATAATGCTGGCTGGGCCTGATCACCTGTTTGTCCTGTATGTGCCAAGTGATGCCACTCAAGGTGATCTGCTCCTTAACCTCTCTCTTCTTTCCATCCTTCTTCCTTTCCTTCTCTCCTTCCATTCTCCTTTCCTTCTTTCCTTCCTTCCATTCTCCCTTCCTTCCTCCCCTCTCTTCTTTCCATGCCTGCCTGCCTTCCTTCCTTCCTTCCACAAAATGTCAAGGTAAGGTCACACAACAGCTCTGGGTTTGTTTTTTAGCTCCTTCTTACTGTGCTTCATACATTTGGAGCCAAAGAGACAACAGGACTGGCTTGAGCAGGCAGAAGCACATGGACATACTGGAAAGAGCCCTCCAGTGCCCTTCCCCTGCGCCCCCCACACAGAGTGACTGTTGAGATCAGAATGGGATGCTGTGTTGACCTAGTGCTGGCCTGGCAATGGCCCCCTTGTCTGCAGGGACAGCGCTGTGTTGGTATGGGCTGGCACTGGGGACAGTCAGGCTCTGGTCAAGTGGCACAGATTGGCACTGGAGAGAGTCAAGCTCTCGCTGAGCAGCACTGCCAGGCACCGGGATCCCCTTTTGCAGCCTCGCTCAGTCTGGCTGGGCAGTTTCCTGAGCCTTGCCAGCATGTCCCACGCAACGCTGTGCCTGGTCTCAGCCGGATGGGCAAGGTGAACTGGTGCCATGACTCCAGGTGGGCTCCCCCTGAGGCTCGGGGACATGTCAGCACAGCCAGGCCCTGCAGCAGCTGCCTTTCTCATGCCCAACACTGTCTGCTCTGCAGGGATGACATTGGCCCAATGCAGCAGTGTGCACCTATCCCAGCATCACCCAAGCCGCTACTCCGCCAGCGCGTGCAGGTGACCCAGGGACGCACAACGAGAAGAGGGACCTCCTCCTCTTCAGGGATGCCTTGGTCATTGCCAAGCTCATATAAGACCCACAGATCCCAGCTGCTTTTCCTCCTAAGCCCTGGCCCTGGGACTAACATGATATTAGATTAAGCATAAACCTAATCGCTAAGCTTTCATCATCCCCAGTACTACCTATTTAAAACTTCCTGTTTCCTGATCATCTCTCAGTTAAGTGGGGAAGTGCCACCTTGTAAGAGGAATCTTAAGGACAGTAGGGCTTTGGGACATATAGCACAGGAAAGGAGACTGTTGAGCTGAGATAGGCCTTTGTACAACATTGCTAACCCTGTTTAGGATTGCTTGCGGTGAGACAAAAGAAAACAGAAATGCTGACTTGGCAAAATTACAAAGCATGATCATGTTTGTAAGACTGCAATGAAACTGCTGAATTAACATGAACAGATTTAGTGTATTGTTGATTAAACTCAATTAATAGAGCAGAGGATGGATTACACAATAAAGGTGAGGTTAATGCAGCTCCAGAATGAGATCAAAAGAATTGGTTACCTCTGGGTCTGTTTTGGGAACCACAATCCAGGGGAAGAGCTGTAGGATGAGGACAAAATAAATGGCTGTCTTTGGATCAGTTCCAGAGATGATGAGGCAAAGATAAGGAACAACCTGTCTGGAGAATTTGTGGAAGTAAAATTCAGAAGGCCATGCATAAAAACCAGGGGTTTTTAGGAAGTGAAAAGGCAAATCAAATATTACAAGGGTGGACCAGCAGAGGATTTGGTATTGACGGCCCTAGCAGCACAAAAGGCAAACACCTTCTCCAGGACACTGTGGTACTCCAGCCAGGATGTCTGTGGGACCCCTGACATCAGCATGAACTCCAGGGAATCATAGAGGAGTCTTGTGGACCTTAGAGGTCATGAGAACTCAGGGATTTGGAAGTGCATAATCATAACACTATGCTACTACTAGCTACTGTGACTGTATATTGCTACATTTATTATTTTTTTACGGCCATTACCATAGTTGTCTTATGTGTATCTTATAGATAAAAACTGCTTTGACATAACTGTATCTGCTTCACTAATTGAGTTATATGTTGCAGTCTGTATAAGCTATTGATCTATATAAGTTATTAAAAATAATTATAAATATGTACCTCACATAACCAGTATCCTTCTTCTCTGGTAACACCACTGTGTGCTCCTGCTAGAAATTTTGCCTTGGAACAGGTTAATTCTTGATCTTTCTTGAGTTGCTATCTTCCTCTTTGCTTCTTTTCTTAGAGTTTCTATATCTTCTTGTGTTCTTGCCTGTTTTGACTCTTAGGTAACTTCAGTTCTTTGTTTTTAATTGATTTTAAATAGCAACAAATCTGCAATCTCACTATAATGCGCTCTTTCTCCCCCTCCTCCTCTCTCCCTCCCTCCCCTCCCTCCTTTTCTCCCTTCCTCCTTTCCTATTCCTCTTTCTCACTCCCTCCTTCCCTCTCCCCCCCCCCACACTTTGTTCTATCTCTCTGTCTTCCTTTCTCTTCTCTCTTTGCTTACAAACAATAGTGAAAGCTATGACTCATAATTAGCTTATTTCAGTAGAACTGGTTGCTGAGTCGTATTACAACACTAGAGAGAAAATATTACAAAATTCATAGACCTGCACTGTGTTGAGATCTGTACCTTAGTGAGTACTCGGTTGCCGTGAGAGACCTAAAATACCATGTCTGCTTTTGGAACAGTTTAGGCACTTTATATAACAAATACATAATGTCAACCTACTCTACATAAATAGAACTGCTGCAAAATACCACTTCCATATGTATAATCTCATTAATAAAATTTGTATCTTTTAACTCCTCTCCTCTTTCAAAATAATTTTAATTTGGTATAAGTTTCCCATGTAATAGACTGTCAAAAAATAAAACTTGCCAGCACAGTACATGGGAAGCAATTTTATTTTTTCTCAGCCCTTGCTGCCATTTTGTAAATCCATAGAAATGTTCCCGAAAAGGCTTTTTTCTGACCTTCTGCTGAAATAAGGAAACAAGTCAGTAATACACTATGATATTTCAATTCCTTTCCCTTTAAAATTGTCTTGGTTTACTGACTCTAACTTTAGAATATCCTCAACATTATTTTAATGATTTAATTCATTTGTTATGATGGTATGGCCCAGCACATTTATAGGCTCTACTTCTGCAATTAATTAATAAGTTTATGTTTGTTAGGTGCTTTAAGTATGAATTATTTTTGTCAAGTACTGAGTATTTTCATTATTATTCTAAAAATGTTGCTAATTTATATCACTCCATGGCCATGAATGAGTAGATATGTCCCTTTCCCAATATGTTCCCGCTTTGACTTTAAATCATATGCCATAGAAGTTGCACAGTCTTCATCAAATTATACTCAATATTATCAAATTATTATGACTCGAGTACCTTTATAAGCATGGAGTAAGTGAAGAACCCAGGAAATGGTTCACCACAGCTAAAAACCTTAGTATAATAATAATGACTGTCTGAGGTACTAGACAATGCTTGGTCAAAGTTTTCATATCTGCTCTTTTAGAGACTGAGTGCCGAAATAATAATATTTTTTAGAGATTTTAATAATCAGAATGAAAAATTCATCTTTCACATTCGGTTGAATATTCAGTGTTGCACACTTACTAAGTCTTAGATCCCCAGCCCTGGGAACTCATGATTCTGAAATACCCAAAGTGTGATTCTGTAGTACAGCAAAGCCAACCCATTTCTTTAGGTACCAATCTGCAAAAGAAAGTGAAGTACAGAGTGAGGATGGGGGCAGGGTGGAGAGGAATTCAACTACTCAGAATGCCTAGGCTGAAAATTAGCATGTCAGGAAGCTTCAATGTGGAGGCGGAAAGAAGTTGATAAAACCCAGGCCTTTTTTTCATATTCACCCACATGAGTTAAGGAAAGAGGAAACACTTGACTCCTGCTGGGAGAGTCTTCAGATTAAAAATAAAACAACCCTCCACCCCATTCCAGAATAAAACAGGACACAGTGAATGAATAAAGATTCTACAATCAGTAGAGTGACTTAAGCAGTGGGCTGTCAAGTCATGTTTCATTTTGCTTGATTTTCTCTAAATCAATTACTGACATAAAGCTCAAATTACTAGACAATGATTTTAGGAACACCATCTTCTCTAATTTTGTTTTGACAAATTCTCTCAGTGTGAGGTGTTCTTTTAAGATGTCTAGCAAATTAAGCCTTTCAAAAGATGTAGAAATGGAGACCCTCAGAATAAAATTCAACTTGCTTAACATCTTATGTGTAGGTTTTAGACATCTCACCTCAGCCAATGCAAATAAATAAGCATTTCCAATGCATGATTCATGTGACATTTTTTTTCTCTTCTTGAGTAGACAACTAGTTTGGATGTTGGCATCTACCTTGTAGACCTCTCAAACTGGGTAAGATGAATGACATCCTGTTTCTAGTTCTCAAGAACTGTAGTTGGAAATGGTTTAGTTGGTTAGCACCTGTGCTTCTGGACCTGTGTACCTGTGGGACTACAGGCTTTTCTTTACATAGGCATTGTAGGGACATTAATTCTTAGACTGCTCTTCTGAACATAGACACTAAGTTCTGCTTTGGTAATCTATGTGATTTTCTGTATTTCACTGATTATTTCTTTGATTCATCTTTTGGAAATAAGTATGTAAATAAGTTCTTTTTCCCTAAAAAAAAAAGCTATACTAAAAATATGATCACATCCTTGTATCCTAGCTACAATAACCTTGTGAACAGAGAACTTAAAAACGATTGAGAAAACACTGGGAATAGAGCACTGTAAAAATATATTGTTTACTGAAATGTCTCAGGATTCCATTCCATTTTGAATAAAATAGACATATATTCGTTGGGTTATTTCTCCCTGCCAGCTGGGATCTCACTCTGGATCTATGTATATTTAATTACTGCATGCAAAATGGAAATTCTTGAGAGAAAACTCTGTCCCAGATTAGTCAAAAGTCATGGGACTGCTACATCTTCCTGAAATGTAGAGATTGTGTACTGTAGTCACCTAAGCAGAGGTGGGATTTTTAACCCATTTCTCCAGTATCTCATGGAATTGCTCCAGTCATTTGTAAAATAGAAGAACCACTTTCATGCCCCAGTTTTTTGTTCTCAAATAACTTGTTAAACATGATTTAATAACATGTTCTAATAACCTCTCTCAGGTATGGTAGACAGAGGAATGCTTAATTTGTGTATCTTACCTGTTTATTCTTGTGACTGAAAGTGGTGAAATTTTTGATGTTGTTACTATTTGTCCACTTCTGGAGATGCGCAGACTACCTGTGTTGACACTTCAGAACTTTTGTTAATTTTTATTGGGGAAAAAAAAAATTGAAACTTACCTGCTATTGACTCTTTCCTCCTCCAAAGTTAGACAGTAGATGAAAAGTTCTTTTTTTAAATTTCAATGTATTTTAAGCATAGTTCTTTCTCACTTTTTTGGTAGATTGTGAAATTGCAGTGAATTGTAACCAATAACAAAAGGAATTACTTGGTAACAAGCAAGTTACTTCTCACCCATAAAAGTTTACACTGAGGTTTTAATTTCATTTAGGAGACAATCAGCTAACATTTTATGATATTGCCATAAATCTGTAAACACTTTTTTTTTGGTGTTAATTCCAGCCCAGATTACCAAAATTGTTTGATACCTGCATTTGCCACTAGCAAACTCATAGATTGGTATCCCATTAGCAGATTATTCTGAAAACAATGATGTTGAACCACAATGTAACATGGATTTCTGAAAACATCTTCTGCCACCTAAGTC
The DNA here is from genome assembly GCF_964195595.1 of Calonectris borealis. Lineage (NCBI taxonomy): Eukaryota > Metazoa > Chordata > Aves > Procellariiformes > Procellariidae > Calonectris > Calonectris borealis. The sequence goes on from NC_134312.1 coordinate 179,788,776, forward strand.
ATTGGGTTTAACTGTATGTGTGGTTCTCCAAATCCACAGCAGAATAATCATTAGAAATTAAGTCAGTATATAGACGATACAGGTTAAAACATCTGTCTCCCAAGTCTGAGTGACAAAACAGTCCAGTAGAATCTTTTTTTTCCATTCATAGGTCCCCCGTCTTAATGATTACCCAGTATTAAATGGTATTAAATGATTACCCAGTTCTTTGGATAATGGAATGAATGGGAGGAGACATTATTACAAACATAGTATGCTAGAACTCTTATTTTAGGGGCTACTGTTACTTTATCAATGAAGGCTAGGAAACAGATACTTGATTTGTATCTATACAAATATATATATATTTGTATCTATCTGGGATGAGTCGCACGACTGGAGTGCTGCAATGGATGGCTATAAGCTCTTCAGAAGGGACAGGCGAGGAAGGAGAGGTGGTGGGGTAGCCCTGTATGTCAGGGAGTGCTTCGACTGTCTAGAGCTCGATGGTAGTGATGACGAGGTCGAATGCTTGTGGGTAAGGATGAGGGGGAAGGCCAACAAGGCAGATATCCTCCGGGGAGTCTATTATAGACCACCTAGCCAGGACGAGGAGGCAGACGAAACATTCTACCAGAGGCTGGCAGAAGTCTCACAGTCGCTAGCCCTTGTTCTCGTGGGGGACTTCAACTTTTCAGATGTCTGCTGGAAATACCACACGGCAGAGAGGAAACAGTCGAGGAGTGTGTGGAGGATAACTTCCTGATGCAGCTGGTAAGTGAGCCCACTAGGGGAGATGCCTCGCTTGACCTGCTGTTCACGAACAGAGAAGGACTGGTGGGAGATGTGGTGGTCGGAGGCCGGCTTGGGCTTAGCGACCATGAAATGGTAGAATTCTTGATACTTGGTGAAGTAAAGAGGGGGGCCAGCAAAACCGCTACCATGGACTTCCAGCGGGCGGACTTTGGCCTGCTCAGGACACTGGTCGAGGGGGTTCCTTGGGAGACAGTCCTGAAGGGCAAAGGGGTCCAGGAAGGCTGGACGTTCTTCAAGAAGGAAGTCTTAAAGGCACAGGAGCGGGCTGTCCCCATGTGCCACAAGAAGAACGGGCGGGGAAGGCGACCGGCCTGGCTGAACGGGGAGCTCTGGCTGGGACTCAGGAAAAAAAGGAGAGTTTATCACTTGTGGAAGAAGGGGCAGGCAACTCAGGAAGAGTACAGGGATCGCGTTAGGTTGTGCAGAGAGGAAATTAGAAAGGCAAAAGCCCGGCTAGAACTCAACCTGGCCACTGTTGTGAGAGACAAAAAAAATGCTTTTATAAGTATGTTAATGACAAAAGGAGAGCCAAGGAGAATCTCCATCCTCTACTGGATGCGGGGGGGAACGTTGCCACCAAGGACGAGGAAAAGGCTGAGGTACTTAACGCCTTCTTTGCCTCAGTCTTTAGTAGTCAGAGTGGTTATCCTCAGGGTACTCAGCCCCCTGAGCTGGAAGACAAGGATGACGAGCAGGATAAACCCCCCATAATTCAAGAGGAAGAAGTTAATGACCTGCTACGCCACCTGGACGCTCACAAGTCTATGGGGCCGGATGGGATCCACCCGAGGGTACTGAGGGAGCTGGCAGAGGAGCTTGCCGAGCCGCTCTCCATCATTTACCAGCAGTCCTGGTTAACTGGGGAGGTCCCGGACGACTGGAGGCTCGCCAATGTGACTCCCATCTACAAGAAGGGCTGGAGGGAGGATCCTGGGAACTACAGACTGGTCAGCCTGACCTCGGTGCCAGGGAAGATCATGGAGTGGTTCGTCTTGAGGGCGCTCACAAGCCATGTGTGGGACAACCAGGGGATCAGGCCCAGCCAGCACGGATTCATGGAAGGCAGGTCCTGCTTGACCAACCTGATCTCCTTCTATGACCAGGTGACCCGCCTTGTGGATGAGGGAAAGGCAGTGGATGTGGTCTACTTGGACTTCAGTAAAGCCTTTGACACTGTCTCCCACAGCATTCTCCTAGAGAAGCTGGCGGCTCACGGCCTAGACAGGTACACTCTTCACTGGGTAAAAAACTGGCTGGACGGCCGAGCCCAGAGAGTTGTGGTGAACGGAGTTAAATCCAGTTGGCGGCCGGTCACGAGCGGTGTTCCTCAGGGCTCAGTACTGGGGCCGGTCTTGTTCAATATCTTTATCAATGATCTGGACGAGGGGATCGAGTGCTCCCTCAGTAAGTTTGCAGATCACACCAAGTTGGGTGGGAGTGTTGATCTGCTCGAGGGTAGGAAGGCTCTGCAGAGGGACCTGCACAGGCTGGATTGATGGGCCGAGGCCAACTGTATGAGGTTCAACAGGGCCAAGTGCCGGGTCCTGCACTTCGGCCACCACAACCCCAGGCAACGCTACAGGCTTGGGGAAGAGTGGCTGGAAAGCTGCCCAGAGGAAAAGGAAGTGGGGGTGCTGATTGACAGCTGGCTGAACATGAGCCGGCAGTGTGCCCAGGTGGCCAAGAAGGCCAACGGCATCCTGGCCTGAATCAGAAATAGTGTGGCCAGCAGGAGTAGGGAGGTGATCGTGCCCCTGTACTCGGCACTGGTGAGGCCGCACCTCGAATACTGTGTTCAGGTTTGGACCCCTCACTACAAGAAGGACATGGAGATGCTGGAGCGTGTCCAGAGAAGGGCAACGAAGCTGGTGAAGGGCCTGGAGCACAAGTCTTATGAGGAGCGGCTGAGGGAACTGGGGTTGTTTAGCCTGGAGAAGAGGAGGCTGAGGGGAAACCTCATCGCGCTCTACAACTACCTGAAAGGAGGTTGTAGCGAGGTGGGTGTTGGTCTCTTCTGCCAAGTAACTAGCGATAGGACAAGAGGAAATGGCCTCAAGTTGCACCAAGGGACGTTTAGATTGAACATTACGTGAAATTTCTTTACTGAAAGAGTGGTGAGGCCTTGGAACAGGCTGCCCAGGGAAGTGGTGGAGTCACCATCCCTGGAGGTATTTAAAAGACGTGTAGATGAGGCCCTTAGGGACATGGTATAGTGGGCATGGTGTGTTGGGTTGACGGTTGGACACGATGATCTTAGAGGTCTTTTCCAACCTGTATGATTCTATGATTCTATGATTCTATAAACACATCAGATGGCAAATACAGGCTATGAATAAATTACAGGAGAATCTTTAACTCTTAATGTGGTGAGGGTACAATCATAGTAACAAGGTGAGGAAGCCTAGAAATTTTTGAGGTTATGATCCATAAATTTGTGAAAATCAATTTCTGAATTTGTGCAGTAGGAAAATAGATTAAGTAAATTGGAAAATACTTTGCAGTTTTTCCTCCTAAAAATATAAAGTTTCACTTCAGAGGTAATGAACTCACAATGTTTAAGTAGTCTTTTTTCTTATTTAATGTAGTTGCTAGTTTGATAAATCGTACTTTCTTATATAAGAATTACCAGAATCTGGCCTCAGAATAAATATTTCTTCTAGAATATGTATATATATGTGTGTGTATATATGTATTTTTAATTAAATATTTGATTCTTACCTGTTACTATTAAACTGTAATATTTAACCCAGCAACATAGATTAAATATTCCAAGTTTAGAAATAGAGTCTGCATAGGAGACTGAAATTGTATTTTATAGAACCTTATGTAACTGGCAAATTATGTACTAGATAAATAGCAATATCCTTTGGCGGGTCAAAGAAGAAGAGTGTGTCTAGGTAGAGTATATCTGCATCTTTTTTGTTTATTCCTTGAATTCTGATCAATGCAGAATTTATGTTAACTCTTAAATGAACTGGCAGGATTAACCTGAAATAACACCACAAAACTAAATGCAAATTTACAGTCTTAATTTGTGAAATATGAAACAGAGTTTACCTTTTATATTATAGCTAGACTGCAAAAGACAAGACTTCTAGTCATAGGATAAGCAATATCACTCTGCACCCATGACACTTACACAGCTTGGGAAGTTCCAAAGTAATAACAGATTCCTGGTTCTCCAGCTAAGATCTATGCAGGAAAATTAATAAGAAAATGCTTTCATTTCATCATGATGGCATTTGGGAGTTTTAGAACCCTCTAGTCCATTAGTCAGTTTTGTTAATGACTGTGCTCATCCTTTTAATCATGTGAAACACATTGACTGAGCTTCATTTAGTTCAAAGTGCCTTTCAGAAGCCTGAACAGAATCTGAGTGGTGTGAAACTTTACCTTTTCTCACTGCAACATATATTTAGTTAACTTCATTTGTGATTTATATGAAGATACAATACATTCATAGTTTGTAAGAAAAAACCTGCCCATTTTAAAGTATTAAAAATTGAAATTTGGGTGCCTAACCTGTTGACAAATTGTCTGTTTTACTCATGAGTACTTCTAACCTATCTTCCTAGTGATAATTATGGAAAACTTATTGATACCTGCTCTTTTTTGCATTATTCTTGCACAAATATTGTATTTACAAAATTATTTCAGCTCCATGAGCAATTCTTTTTGCCTGCAAATCAAGAATTTCCAATATCAGATCTCAACAACAGTCTTGGAGGACAGTTTTTTTTATTTCAGAATGACTGCTTTATAATCAACCAAATGAACAGGTTTTGAACCTTTGCCAGCATGAATTTGAATAACTAAGTTATGAGGATATCAAATCCTTGTACAAAACACAGAAGCATTTCTACTGAACATGCAATATTGTTAATATATCATATTTACCTTTGTTCATTATGCCAACACACTGTGATATATTATGACAAGTTTAAACCCTGTATATGGAAACAAAATAAAACAATGATACCTAGTATAAGCAGAAATATGGCATCTAACTTAAAAAAACAAAAAGATTCTGAGAAGTATTGTTTCTGCCTAATAGTGGAAATATTTAAGCTGTGTACTTTCAAGAACTCCTTCATTGCCTTAGATTTTTGCATTTGTAAATGTTGATGATCTTTTAAGTGTTTAGCAAAAATTCAGTGCTGTCTGGATTTAAGAAATAATACATTCTTCTGCTTTGCTTTTGGAGATGTTAAATTCATAATGCATTCAAAACACATCTGACACATACTAATGGTACTGGACTCCCTCATTAAACAGTAATCAGTGATATTTCCTTTTTTCTTTGAACAAAGAAAAAAAAAGCTATCACCTTTTCAACAAAATGCTTATGGAACTTACCCCAAAAGCAGAAGACCAGGAATCAATTCTTATTTTATTCTGAGAGTGTTCATAACCAACATCTTGGCCCTACCTGTCAAGTAAAGTAAGTTTTTTGGAGGTATATGAAAGCTCCCATCATTTCAGCATTTCTGTCATAGGTAAAACAAACAAACAGGAAAGAATTCAAGAGATTTTGGGGGGAGAAACAAAGTCCCAAATGGCTACAGAATTCTTCTATTTTTTTTTTTGTTTAATCTGGAAAATTGAATTGTTTTGTTTGTTTGTTTTTTCCTCACATGCATGCTGTATTTTTAAAGTCATTCTGAATACACATATTTTCAATATACTAGTATCATAAGTCAATTAGGTTAGCGAGTTTTGGTTAAAAGGATTCTAAGAATAGCTTTATAGCTGTAGGAGTTATGATATCTTTTGAACACTAAATTCTCAGTAGATGAATTAAATACAGTAAAATTTAAGTGAGTGTTTTAAGTGTTCTGTATTTGTGACATGTACAGAATTTCAATAGTCTCTGAAACACAGAAGTACAAAGTCCATCTGCTCCTCTTCCTTATACTTGTCTGAATTTTTGAAAGTCAACCCATGCTGATAACAGAGAGAATAATATTTTTACCAAGAATACTTTGGGTAAAACTACACAAAACTATTTTCTCATCAGGCAGAAGACAACCATGATTATTTTAATGTATTTTCAATAAGAATATTTGGCTTCACGTGATACCATTCCTTAAGGGGAAAAATAGATATTTATTTAACAATGTTCTGACAATAACAAAGAATAACGAGTTGGCTTTTTTGCTAAAACTTCACAAACTTTTTATTTGAATAGGCTCTGTGTAGCTACTAGATGAATTTTAGACATTTTAAAGCTGCAAATGGGAAAATTACCATGTATTTCATCCTGGTGAAGATTTTCTTCCTTTAAAGAGCATCTTCAATCATTAACTATTTGGAAATTACCTACTTTGTGTTCATTGACTAATTAGTCCAGTTCCAATTCCATCCACATTTAGGTAAATTACTTCAGAGAGAGCTGGGTCAAGCTGTTGTGGTTTTTTCAGTGTTTGATGTGATTGTTCTGGTGCATTCACAGAAATACATAAAAACTGAAAGTCTTTCTCCCGTACTAGGAAATTTACAATAATAATTGCAATATAATTTTTGATATTAAATGATCAGCAGCTTCTCATTCAAACCAGCTGTCTCTGACTTCTGAGGCCGTTTTACAGTGATCATTTCAGCACAGGTTAATTTCTTCAATTGTGATTCTATCATCTTGTCTCAACGTTTGTATATCAGAGCATTATCCAGCTTTTAAAGAGCATGTCAAATCACACATCTGCACACCAATGCACATATCTTTGGTGTCTGTTCATATCTTCTACAGACATGTACATTTTTAACACCTTACTAAATTTAAAATCTACTGCTCCTTTTGGTAGGTACCGGAAGATGGATTTCCTTTCGCTAACCTAAGACATGAGAAATGTAAATATTTACATTTTAGCTAAAACATAAATTATGTTGGGATTCAGTTGCATGATCATAGATATATGAAGCCTTCTTAGAAGTCATAGGATATCACAGATAGACTCCAACTGCTGTTTTAAAAGTGAACAGCTCTCCCACTGATTCCATTTCATGTCTTCCAGCCACATGTAGACATTTCAGAAATCTCAGGTCATATAAGGCACTCTAAACCTGCATTTATGCAACTGAATACCACACACGTGATGTCTTTTTAGTCAGTGAGAAAAACAGAGTAAGATTCATGTAAGCTATTTTTCATTCTAGGTCTACTCTAGAATGAGAAGATTCATATCACAGAAATATTTATTTCTCTGGGATACCCAGGGCTGTTTTGTATATACACTAGACACAGCTAACCTGTTCTAGAGGCAGTTAGTCTTAGTGTAAATGTGAGCATAACACTTGTCTTCAAGTTAGAATTCAGGGACCTTGTAACTCTCACTCACTGGGTTACTTTTATTTAGATATCTCTTCCCATTCTACAAGAAAGACATAGAGAACTTGTTGGATAATATATAAAGAAGATATCTAGGATCAGGATGATACAAGGCTAAGCGCTAGCTAACCACCTTTAGTCTCTGTTGGACAGCTGGTCATCCACCATGAGGAGAGGCATTACCTTCCCTTTATCCTTGAAAATGTTAATCTTCAGTGTTGTTGAGATGCCATTTTCTGATCCTCTACTTTTTTCTAAGGGATTTATACCTTTTCTTGTCCATATTTTCTCTCTTGAATTCTTGACCTGCAAACTGTTACCATCTCAATAATGTGTTTAAACTTTTCATATGCTGCATGGCCTGAACTTTCTCACAGATCACCAATTTCCTAAGCAAAACTGAGACAAAGTCACACAGTGGTGTTACACTGAAACACTCCAGCCTGTGAAACTACTGAGTTTAGTTCCAAATAGTTTTAGATACTTCTTACTATGCATACAGATGTCCACAGCATGACTGAACCTCCAAGATATAAAGATTCAACTTCCTTGTGTAAAATTTTAAAACAGTCCCACAATATTATAGTTTAATTACTTAAATGCATATGCATATGAATAATTCCTTTCTATTGCATGTCAGACAGTTCAGTAATCAGAAGTAATAGATAAGATTGTCCTGTTATATACCAAATCTATATATTGTTTAAATAATTTATATATAAATCTTGTTCCCATGTTATTTGTGTCATAAACTTCTGAAGTTCTGTTTCATAGCACGTATTGTGGCAAAGTTAGCTAATTAAATCCACTTATTATATAGCAGTACTGTTTCTAAAAATCTTTTATCTGTTTGGTCTGTTTACTGTAAAGTAAACCTCTGAACTAATGAAAGTATTAGGAACCACAATGAAACAATGTGGTTCACACGTTGAACTCTTCAGGGATCTGCTTGATAGAGTACCATGGGATAAAGTCCTGGAGGGAAAAGGGGCCCAAGAAAGCTGGTTAATATTCAAGGATGACCTCCTCCAAGCTCAGCAGTGATGCATCCCAACAAAGAGGAAGTCAGGCAAAAATGCCAGGAGGCCTGCAAGCATGAACAAGTTGCTCCTGGACAAATTCAGACACAAAAAGGAAGCCTACAGAGGGTGGAAACAAGGACAGGTAGCCTAGGAGGAATACAGAGAAATTGTCCAAGCAGCCAGGGATCAGGTTAGGAAAGCTGAAGCCCTGATAGAATTAAATCTGGCCAGGGACGTCAAGGGTAACAAGAAAAGCTTCTACAAGTATGTTGGTGATAAAAGGAAGATGTGGGCCCTCTCCGGAATGAAACGGGAGACCTGGTTACCTGGGATATGGGGAAGGCTGAGGTACTCAATGACTTTTTTGCCTCAATCTTCACCGGCAAGTGCTCGAGCCACACCACCCAAGCCACAGAAGGCAAGGGCAAGGGACTGGGAGAATGAAAAGCTGCCCACTGTAGGAGAAGATCAGGTTTGAGACCATCTAAGGAACCTGAAAGTGCACAAGTCCGTAGGACCTGAGGAGATGCATCTACGGGTCCTGAAGGAATGGGCAAAGGAAGTTGCTAAACCACTATCCATCATATTTGAGAAGTCGTGGCAGTCCGGTGAAGTTCCCACTGACTGGAAAAGGGGAAACAACCCCCATTTTAAAAAGGGGAAAAAGGAAGTCCTGGGGAACTACAGGCCAGTCAGTCTCATCTCTGTGCCTGGCAAGATCATGGAACAGATCCTCCTGGAAGCTATGCTAAGGCACGTGGAGGACAGGGAGGTGATTCGAGACAGCCAGCATGGCTTCACCAAGGGCAAGTCCTGCCTGACCAACCTAGTGGCCTTCTATGACGCAGTGATTACATCAGTGGACATGGGAAGGGCTAGCAATGTTGTATATCTGGACCTCTGTAAGACTTTTGACACGGTCCCCCACAACATCCTTCTCTCTAAACTGGAGAGGTATTAATTTGATGGATGGACTGTCCGGTAGATGAGAAATTGGTTGGATGAACGCACCCAGACGGTCAACAGCTCAATGTCCAGATGGAGATCGGTGATGAGTGGTGTCCTGTAGGGGTCCATACTGGGACCAGTATTGTTTAATATCTTCATCAATGACATAGACAGTGGGATCGAGTGCACACTCAGCAAGTTTGCAGATGACACCAAGCTGAGTGGTGCGGTTGACATGCCTGAGGGACAGGATGCCATCCAGAGCGACCTGGACAAGCTCAAGAAGTGGGCCCATGTGAACCTCATGAGGTTCAACAAGGCCAAGTGCAAGGTCCTGCACCTGGGTGGGGGTAACCCCTGGTATCAATACAGGCTGGGGGATGAAGAGATTGAAAGCAGCCCTGCCCAGAAGGACTTGGGGATACTGGTGGAGGAAAAGCTGGACATGAGCCAACAATGTGCGCTTGCAGCCCAGAAGGCCAACCATATCCTGGTTGAGGGAGGTGATTCTGCCCCTCTCTTCTGCTCTGGTGTGACCTCACCTGGAGTACTGCATCCAGCTCTGGAATGCTTAGCACAAGAAAGACATGGACCTGTTGGAGCGGGTCCAGAGGAGGTCCACGAAAATGGTCAGGGGGATGGAACGTCTCTCCTATAAGAAAGGCTGAGAGAGTTGGGGTTGTTCAACCTGGAAAAAAGGCGGCTTCAGGGAGACCTTATTGCACCCTTTCAGTACTTAAAGGGAGCTTATAAGAAAGATGGGAACAAACTTTTTAGTAGGGCTTGTTGCAACAGGACAATGAGGAATGGTTTTAAACTAAAAGAGGGTAGATTTAGAGTAGATGTAAGGAAGAAATTTTTTAGGATGAGGCTGGTGAACCACTGGCACAGGTTACCCAGAGAGGTGGTAGATGCCCCATCCCTGGAAACATTCAAGGTCAGGTTGGACGGGATTCTGAGCAACCTGATCTAGTTGAAGATGTCCCTGCCCACGGCAGGGATGTTGGACTAGATAACTTTTAAAGGTCCCTTCCAACCCAAATTATTCTATTCTATGATTCTATTCTAACTTATGAAGCTGAAAGATGTTATAGATAATCTTCAGAAAAACCCTGTATGGCATTACACATATTGTCCTATTATTATTATATCACTGTCTTTACAACAGATAAGTGAAATTTAGAGAAAGAAATATCAGTTTTTCTAAGGAGGTGGAAATCATAGTGTCATTCCACAACTTAATTTTGTCTAATTTCTTATTCTGAATATATTCTAATATTTTAGCTCTTCAGCCCTGACCAACACAAATCTCACTCCAGAAAATATTTTCAGCACCTGATATAGTATATCTTCAAGGAACCTACAGTAATTTACTGGAACATGAGTACTTCTATGAATACTAGAATGGCCCACTACAGAATGTACAGAAGCTACAAAAGAAAGTAACAGAGAGAAAATTACATGAAGGAATATTGCAAGCATCTAATACGACTTGTTTTTTTTTTCTGCGAAGTTACTGGGTCAATTTTCCAAGCAGGTGCTTTTGTTGCAAGGAAGGGCAGCAAGCTCTGGCCTTTACTGTTTACAAGCCCTCCAAAATGAATTCACAGAGTGTTTTATAGGAAATTATATTAATGATCTTTGGTTAATTCTCAAAGGAAAGCTCTCCCTGAACACTGTTGAAAAGCATTTTTCATCCTATGTATAGAATAAGCAAAGGATGACAAGCTCAATCCTTCTCTCATTTGTCTAACAGAGACAAAGTCCAAAGTCTTAGGCACTTCCCTAAGGAATCTGATTTTACTTCACAGTGATAAAATAGGAGAGATTTGGGTCCAGATGGTCTCTCTTGCTCTTATTGGACTTGATTAATTAACTAATTGTTGTTTAGCCAGAAGTTAATCCATAAAATACACCAAATATGAGATTTAAGAAGTTCTTTCAGGCACTCCACTTCCTTTCCCACTGTCGTGATTTAATCTGGCAGGCAGCCAAATACCACGCAGCCACTCACTCAGTCCCCCCGCCCCCCCAGTGGGACGGGGAGAGAATCGGAAGGATAAGAATGAAAAAAACTCATGGGTTGAGATAAAGACAGTTTAATAGAACAGAAGAGGGAAAATAATAATAATAATAATGATAGAATATACAAAATGAGTGATGCACAATGCAATTGCTCACCACCCGCGCTGACTGATAACCAAGTAGCGATCGATACTTCCTGGATCACGCCTACCGTTCATATACTGAGCATGACGTCATATGGTATGGAATATCCCATTAGCCAGCTGAGCTGGCTGTCCTGACTATGTTCCCTCCCATCTTGTGTACCTAGCTCAGTCAGTAGGCACGGGAGCTGTCCTTGGACTAGGAGGGCACTTAGCAACAACTGAAAACATCAGTGTGTTATCAACATTCTCCTCATACTAAATCCAAAACACAGCACTAGGAAGAAATTTAACCCTATCCCAGCCGAAACTAGGACACCCACCATCACCAGTTTGATTTAGGTTTCTATCACTTGTGATGTAGGCGCGGATGTTTCAGTCTTCAAAAATATCTACAAGTATGTTACGATATGTGGCTTGTATTGTCACCATAAGGAGATTGTTGTGGCTCAAAAGCTGTAATAGGCCTACGACCAATATCACAGAAGCTGCTGGACTGCCACAGCAGTGATAAATACAGATGGATTTTCTGCTTTGAGAAAAAACAAGCAGTAGTCTAGATGATTAAAGTCATATGGAGAGAGATGGCACAAAGAGTGTTCTAGTTCTGAGTCAAAATTTACAGATGTATGTAATTGCAACTTTAAGTGGTTAAATCTACCTAAGAGTGTCGATAAATCTGCCATTTTTTATAGGGTACTATTCTGTAGTCTGGTTCCTGTCAACCACTGTCTAACTGTGCAACCACTGTCTTAAGTGTGCAAATGTCCACACTCTAGCATTTAGAGAACAGAGACAGTATGTGCAGCAATCAGAACTATTCTACTGAAGCTGAAATTTATTTTTTAGGCAGTGCATTGCTAAACTGATCAAAATCTGTTAATTGGACCTGTCTCTATGTCATCTGTTTTAGGGAAAAGATCAGGTTGTTCCCATTCGTCTTCGTATGGTCTCTGAATACAGCAAATTAAATTCAGTGTAAAGCAAGAGAGACGACCTTATCTTTATGCAAACTTTATGTCTCTGTAATTCTTATGGCTACTGTAGACAGTGTATCATCTTTTTAAACAAGTTAGAACTTTCTAAGGGATATCAACTGGGTTGCAAGGAAAAACAATAACAACAACAACAAAACAGCAGTCTGTTCCCCAGTCCTATGTGGTCAACACACAATATGCTGGAAATGTGTATTTGGAAAAGTAATTATAGTTAGCTTTAAGTAATCTGAAACTATTTGATGCATGATTATAAAATGTAACATTAAAATAGAAAAAAATATTTTAAAAGTTTTATGAGGAAAAGAGAAGGGGAGAACATTCACCGTTGCTACTTTAGGCCTTGAAATTCTGTAGATTTTCTTGCTTGTATTTTTTTACTCTGTATTCTGTCTCTCTGAGCATTCCCTGTTTGTGTCTTCTTCAGAGTCTATCCATAGTACTTGTCTGTCTCTTGACCCACAGGTCTGTTCATGTCTGTCTATTCTTCTGTTGAAATTACTGACTGTTTTCTAACACTATTCATATCAGTGTTACTTGAATGAAACTGAAAACTGGCAAAAGAAGAATGCTGAAGAGGAGAGGAGGGGAAATGAGGGGAGAAAATGCTATCTGAGAGGAGTGAACACACAAGCAAACGAAGATTTAAGAATCATTGTCTTTAGTTTCTACAGTAGTAATTTAAGGTTTTTTGTTTCTAGAGGAATAAGTTGTTAACCAAAATTACTTCTTGACACCACTATGGTGTTTTATGAAGTAACAGATGGTTCTACCAGTTTATCATATCTGTTCTTCATCAGCTATAACAGCAGGCACTCATGGATTTTACCCTAAATTAAAACAAAAACAAAACCAAAAACAACCACAACAAAAATCAAAACCCCAAACACCTAAAAGGTTTTAAATAACAAATATTTTCTTTCTTCTATTTTACGGGTGTTTGACTGAGAGAAAGATTATGAAGCTAGATTTAATCCTAAAGGAAGGACACTTTTCAGCATATGAGTGATCTTTTGTTTCTTTAAGTCTGTTGTGGGTTTATGTATTTGTCTGGAAATAAAGACTTTCTTCCCATAAGTAAGACAAAAAATGACATTTAAACTTGCTTTCAAATACTGTGTGTAACATTAAGCAGGAAACAATAGTTAAGACATTATGAATATTTATCATATGCAGGTGTAGTGTTTAGTTGATGAAGACTACTTTTGTTCAGCCTAGTGTTTGTTCAGCCTAGTGTTATATACTCCAACCAAACCCCAGCCAACATTTTTCAAAAAAGTTTGTGTCTTTATTACGTAATTGTCCATTCTACTACACCTGCTGTTAAAAGTCTTACTTTTTTTGGCAGTGTTCCCAGGAATCTTGTGTATAACTATTTCATTTGTTTGATTTATTGCAAAGGATGACAGAGAATTTCCATTTTCACAATTCAACAATATGCTAGTTGGTAGATATCAATTAATAAATAAATACTTGTGATCATCTGAAAGGTGTCAGATAGATATTCATGCAACAACATGGAAGCTATTTTGTTGCTTATTTCTGATAAGAGCACTCTGGAGATATTTTGAAATTTTTAACATACCTCCAAAAATAAAGGGATACAGCTACTCACTTAAAACTACAGTCATCTTTAACACCCCGAAAAAAAATTCAAAATATAGTTTATGCTATCAGTAATCAAAAAACTCTGCAAGCCAGATGGTGTTAACATATATCTAATAAGAGAAATAAGTTGTTGGCAATCATTTCAGTTATGAAGAATTCAATTATCAAGTGTCAATCATATTTTATTTATCTAGATAACTAGATTTTAGATTTTTTAGATATTATTTATAGATAACTAGATAGATCAACAAGCTGCTAGCCAACTAGCTAAAAGTATGATTTTCATCTCTACTGCCATTTATATCTAAATCTTTATATTTTCAAGTACTTCATAAATATTGAAGCCCAACCACTTTTTTGTGGCACAAATCTACCTAAAAGAATTAAGCTAATGTTTATAGAAGAATGTGTGATTGTTTCTGAATAAGTCTTTTATCAACAGTTGATCAAATAGGTTTTACTACATATATTTCCATGGCAAGGAGACAAAACCATGATTTTATAACTCTTTTGAGAATACAGTTCTACAGGCAGCTCTGCGTATGGAATTCCACTCTGAGGACTACACAGCAGGTACACAGCATGGATAATGGGACATTTATTTAAGTTTTGTATAAACCTCCTCTAGCTAACAAATACCGAATGGGTAATTTGGTAGTGATTCAGTTGCCAGCATGCAACTGAACTGCATGATACCTATCCAGTGGCATTTAGAATATCTCGACAAATCTGGGACAGCCACCCTGGCAGATGTAACACAGGATCTAAGAGAGACATATGTACTTCTAGAGAAGCAACTGGAGGCCAAGGGTGTCTAGCTTGTGCTAGACACCTACATTTAGGTGACTGAATCTCCCTTTCATTTATTTTTCTTTTTGAAAAATATTTATAATGTATTCCACAATTCCACAATTTAGGAGAAGGTCTCTTCTTGAGTTAGAATTACTACCTCAGTAAGAGTTACAGTAATTGTTCAGTAACAATCTATTTTAGATTGTCATAGTTACGTTATCACCTTATCATTTATGTAAGACAAGCAAGTGGAGAAAAAGTGACTGACTACTCAAATGGAATTTGAATGGAGTATTGAAGGTGTCTTTATTTTTGGTAATGAATTTCTTATAATTCTATATGCAGAGTAATAGTGTGAGTTACTTTGTAGTTAAAAACTATTTATGGCAACACAGAAGACAGCAGGAGGATTCTGACATAGACTTTCCTTTGCCTAGGTGCATCTTTCTGCATCTGTTCTCTTGTGTGGACAGACTATTTGTTTCTGTATGTAAATGTTCTCAGTGACTTGACAACTCTCTAGAGAACTATGTATCATTAACATTCAGGCCACATCATCTTTAGAGTCAGACTGAAGAATGGAATAGAAACCAGAACTCAAAAGGGGTAACAGAGAGAGGTTCAGGAAGGGATAGGCAGGACGCAGGCAGGTAACAAGCAAGTTTTGGAAAATGACATGAAAAAAGGTTTAATGCAAAGGGAGGTGGGAAATGGAAATCAGACGGTGTTAGTTTAGCATGTAGTCTGGGACATACGTTTTGGAAGGAAACAGCAACTGGATCTCTGATTAGGAATCATAAGTTGGAAAATAGAGATAAAACTTCAGTGGAAAGTGCAGAGGGATAAACTAAGGAAAACAGTGGTCAGAAACAAAAGGCATGGAAGGGGATCGGAATGACAAGGACTGAAGCAGGAACAAGCTTGTAAGATGGTTTGCAACTGTCATCAGTTCTTTTGTTAGTTCAAGAAGCAGAAGTCTTTGAGGTGGATCCAAAGACTTGGCCTTGCTGACAAATCATGTGGGTATCAGCATGATTCAAACTTCTGTGCAAAATTATTTCTCTAGGTCTAACATTAGTATACATTTCTTTACAAGTAGTAGCTTTTCATAGATTGTATAGAGAGTGATTTACTAATATAAACTCAACAATGTACATCTGGTATATGATACGTAAAGCCTTTGACACTGTTTCCCACAGCATTCTCCTAGAGAAACTGGCTGCTCATGGCTTGGACAGGCTACTCTTTGCTGGGTAAAAAACTGACTGGATAGCCGGGCTCAAAGACTGGTGGTGAATGGAGTTAAATCCAGTTGGTGGCCGGTCGCAAGCGGTGTTCCCCAGGGCTCAGTATATGTGTTCTGTCTACTATATTTGTCAATGATCTGGACAAGGGGGTCGAGTGCTCCCTCAGATGACACCAAGTTGGGGGGAGTGTTGATCTGCCTGAGGGTAGGAAGGCTCTGCAGAGGGACCTGGACAGGCTGGATCAATGGTCCGAAGCCAATTGTATGAGATTCAACAAGGCTCAGTGCTAGGTCCTGCACTTGGCTCACAACAACCCCATGCAACGCTACAGGCTTGGGGAAGAGTGGCTGGAAAGCTGCCCAGAGGAAAAGGACGTGGGGGTGCTGATTGACAGCCGGCTGAATATGAGCTGGCAGTGTGCCCAGGTGGTCAAGGCGGCCAGTAGCATCCTGGCCTCTATCAGAAATAGTGTGGCCAGCAGGAGCAGGGAGTGATTGTACCCCTGTACTTGGCACTGGTGAGGCCGCACCTCGAATCCTGTGTTCAGTTTTGGGCTCCTCACTACAAGAAAGACATTGAGGTGCTGGAGCGTGTCCAGAGAAGGGCAACAAAGCTAGTGAAAGGTCTAGAGAACAAGTCTTATGAGGAGCGGCTGAGGGAACTGGGGTTGTTTAGCCTGGAAAAAAGGAGGCTGAGGGGAGACCTTATCGCTCTCTACGGCTACTTGAAAGGAGGTTGTAGCGAGGTAAGGGGAAGTGGTTGAGTCACCATCCCTGGAGGTATTTAAAAGATGTGTAGATGTGGTGCTTAGGGACATGGTTTAGTTGGACTTGATGATCTTAAAGGTCTTTTCTAACCTAAACAATTCTATGATTCTATTATTCTATGATTTATTCTCCACATGCCTTATTAAAGTAATAAAAATATCTCACGGCAAAGATTCCCAGTCCTGGTGAGAGCAAGACTTTCTCATACAATTTGTTCCAATGTTAAATTATCCTAATTTTAAAAATGGTGTTTTTGTGGGTTGTGGGGTTTTTTTTGATTGTTTGGGTTTTTTCAGTTTTGGGTTTTTTTGAATTGGTTTGGTTCCACCCCCACCCTCCCCCCAATAATATTTACTGTACAAATAGTGTCAAGAGAGGCAGAACCATAATAACTTGAAACTTTATGTAACATTTCCAGGCTATAGGTGTACATGTTAGAAAAATGTGTATTTTTATGTGAACAAGTGATAATATCATACATCCAAACCAACATCACATTGGCTACATTTCTTATTTGTTATTCTATTTCACATTCCCATTTTCTCAGGTGTTTGTGTTCTTCGATGACTTTGCTGTTTTACAGTTAAACAAATCATGATCTGCTTTGATTAACACATCCAAAACAGAAAAGGAAACAACAAAATACTTCCTTTAATCTCGCCTCTTGAGTGGAAATAGCCTTTACCTCTAAAGGATGCTGGTTACTCAACTTTTTTACACTGCTGTAGCAGATGCTCTGTAAGTGGCTACCTCAGTCTGAGAGGCCTAACACTTTCTCTTCAAGTGTGACAGTGTGATTAAGTTGTGATGTTAATAATTGAAAATCAGGAAAGACTTGGAAAACTATCACTCTCTGCCTACTTTCCAAGATTTCTAACTCTGAATGAACAAATAAATGAATGGATGTAGATACTCTTCTTCATCTAAAAATTTCCAGTATGTTTAACTTCAGTTGTTCAAAGATATGCCTTGTATTGTCCAAGATAATTCCCTATAACATCAGCTGAAAGAGGGATATTCAGACTTAGGTATTCAGATGTCCCCATTTTTTTTCCATTTACTTTAGGCAGAATTCAGGTAATTATATTGGTAAGCCTTAAATGGAAGCTTGAAAGTTAGAAAAATTCATGCCTATTCACTTGGATTCTAAAGTGGCTACTTCTTGCTTTGCTTTTCTTCTTATTTAGCCCTTTAACAGATCCAGTCCATCATCTCATATTGAGATCTTGTTTAGCCTTTAAATTTTCAGGATATCCTTAGTGTTGTTTTGGATGTTTCTGATTACCAGCAGGTTTCAGAATTCTTTTCTGAATCACTAAACTAAACTCTCTAAGTCTTTTATACAGCTTGCTTTTTTTTTTTTTTTCCTTTTTTCCCAATGATGGGGATTGTTATCTTCTTTGTAACTCCATAATCATTTGGGAACTACAACTACAGCCCATAAAGAGTCAGAATTTGAGCAGGAGTTTTAGGGATTTAGGTTTATACTTTAAAATAGTGTATCCTATTATTTTTACGCCATTCCAGGAATTAAAAAAGAATTCACTAACTTTTCCTTGATAGACTGTTAGGGTTACATGACAGATGGGAAAGTTTTGGAAAATTTCTTATCTAAATCCCGTAAAAATCAGTTAGAGTATTACAGTGATTTTGATAGATGTGGGATACAGCCAACCACATTACAGCTAAAGCTGTACCTATTATTATTTGTCCACAAGTTCAAAATTTAAAGTAGATTAAAACTGTTTCTTAAAACTGTGTTTGTCTGAAAGAACAATGTTGCCATATTTTGCTGTCTTTCAGATTAGTCACAAAATTTCAGTAATTTAATTTTAATATTTTTATTTGTTATGCAAGACGCATCCTTCAAAGTATGAGCAATGAGTATGTTAGATCATTTAGTGTTTTTTCATATATAGTCTTATGAATTACTCTCATTAGATATGAGTGATTCCTGTATGTTTTACTACATTTCAGAAAAAGATAGGCAAATGTGGTAATTAAAGATTACAGGATATGTTACAATAGTGGTGAGCGAATATGTTCGGTACACTGCATTAATTGGCTTAATAATGAGTGAGATCACTGCATTAAATTCATATGTTTTCAGTATCCCATGAGGATGTTTGGACAAGGCATAGATATAGATATTCAAGTTAGGAAGCAAACATAACAATCAGTATTTGTAAAACTGAAAAATTATCTTTTTTATTCCTTGGGTTTCTGGAACACATCTTTACATTAAAATAAAAGAACTTTTTCATTACTTTCTTACATTTAACGCCCTCTCGCTACAAATTGAACTGTATTTCATAAACTGTTCGTATCTCAAAAGTGATGCTAGTTGAGACACAGTGTTTTAATGAAAATCTATTTTGGTATGTTTTCAAAAGATCCACTATAAAATCTTGTCAGGCTGCTGGCTAGCTGTAACAAGTGGCAGGGGAGCAAACATCCTCTTTTCTGTTTTAAAGAAACAAAAGGCTGCCAGTTTTTATTTAGGATTTTTACACCTACACCTTCCATTTCACTTGTTCCAATCCTTTGTCAAGCTACTATTTATATTATTTCTGTTACTATGTTTCCTAGTGCTTCATAAGGCAGCAGAGATATAGAAGGGGACAATTCCAGAAACAGTTATTCAAGTTTTACTGAAAAGTAAAATTCCCATAGATCTCCATAATTGAGGGTAATTTCTTCCTGCCAGCAGAAGCAGCATCAGTTGACAGAAATTAATGAATATATCATCTTCTATGTTGTGGTTATTCTGTATGTCAAATCATTTTTCACTACCCTGAAGACTTGTCTGGTTTCCTTGCATACTGGTTCACCCTGTTGATGCTGAAGTTGTGGGAGAGGAAAAGAAAATAAGCACATAAATAAAAGGGAAATAAGATTTTGTCTCCAAACACCAATACAAGGAAATGGAATGAGATAATCAAGAGCAAATTGCATTTGCTAAAATATTGCTACGGAGATGAGTTCAGAGCCAATTGTTTAACTCCTTTCCCAGAATACTTTGATTGAATTATTTGATCAGCCAGTTACAAATGTCAAAAAACAATGCTACTTTGGGTCTTGGCAAGCTATGAGGTTTTTTTCATTCTTGAGGTGCACATTCAAATTAAAAAGGGGAAAAACAATATTTTGTTTTGCTTGAATGGATTGCTGTTTTGATACTGTTATTTTAAGACAGGAAAAAGTAAGTTAGTTTTTATAATATATTTTGAGATACAACAGTAGCTTCCCTCTCTCCCAAGACTTTTATCCCAGCAGGGCAGCATGAGAACTAAGGCATAAAAAACCACCTTTTCCACTGTTTGAGCAAAGAAGCTTTGGTGGAGACTCCTCCATCCCCATGCATATCTTCTAATAATTACCTGATGGTTAGGAAATTCTATAAAGAGATAAAAATGTTAATTTCAATAAATTTTAATCTTTCACTGAGCTCATATTTCCTTTCTGTGTGTTCAGTGGGTGAGACGTTCCTTTCATTACAAATTCTGAAAGACAATAGTGATCTGTGCCCCATTGTTTCAGATTAAATATGTAATTTTCTTGATTGGGTTCCAGTTAGGTTTCCCAAACAAAAATATCTGAATACCTCAAAACAGGCACTTTCCTCAGTATTTCTTGCTCAAATTGTAATTCAGCTTAGTGGCTTTGTGAGATTCTCTGCTAATTTACTGAATCATTCCCATGACTGTATAGAGCAAATGCATATAGAAAAGGGACAAGAGACAACCACATAGTGTTTAGTGTATTAAAAGCTCCTTTAGATTTAACCTTGGATACTGTTATTTAGCAAGTTCTAGACTTGTCTGAAAAAATTTAGGAGATGCTGCTAGCAAAGATTTAGGTACATAGTGAATTAGTGACATATGAATAGGAGTTTTTCAAATCTCCATTGAGCTATTTCTTTGATACTGATTCTCTTCATGCCTTTTTACCATAATATATAATTATGTCTGCTAAATACCTATTTGGGGTACAATGCTGAACTATTTGTTTTGGAGAAATTTGAAGTTACACTTCTGTGTGAAAGGCAATTATTTTTTTTTCCTTATTTGATTTATTGGCTGTTTGAATTGATATGTTACTTGTATGGGAGTACTTAGTGCTACTACAGGTGATCATTATGATTGAAAGTTTAACTGGTTTTAGAACACCTGAATTTTTTTTAATCATATTTTCTTATTGCCACATAAATCTAAACGATGATAACATTAACAATAATTTTAATAACAATAATGTATAGAAAGTCTGGTTTTATCTGTCTACCTTCTTCAATCTTCAAACTAATTTCTCAATACCTCAATCTTCTGCTTATTAATCACTTTTCTTTGGAAAATAATACAACTTCACTTGTTTTTTCTTCATGAAATGGTAGAGAAGAAAAGGAAATAAAAGACGAGGTGACTACATGCCTTCAAAAGAAAATGTTATTGGAAGGCCAGAATATAGTGTTAATTATTGTATGTTTCCAACTTTTTTTCCCCAGAAACAATATTTTTTAAAAGTTACAAAAGAGAACTGAAGGGTTGTGTGTGGTTTTTTTGTTGTTGTTTGGGGTTTTTGGGTGTTACTGTTGTTTTTTTTTCAAATACGTAATGAAAGCAGCACTGAACAATGATAAACCACAACTTCTCTTTGTCAAGTAAATGAAATATCTTACTAATAGAGCCCTTTCTTTTGGTCAAATTATTAACCCATTCAATTCTAGGAGCAAGGAGAAAACTGCTTTACTTAAAATACCAGAGTTTGAACTCACATATAAGCTATTCAATATTTCACAAAAATCATACTCAATATTTTCTTCTAATGCATTATCATAGATTAATGTTTTAGAATACATGTATATCGTATTCCATTTTCCTTGCTACTTTGTTTTTATTGAGGTTGTTTAAATGACAAAAGTGTGAAAGAGGAAAAGTTATTTTTATTTTAAAGGCTACAGAATTAATTTTCACTAATTTTTTCTCTTGTGTTTAAATTACACCTAACTGAGTAGTTTGAAGTGAATACTTTATTTGATACACTTTACTTCTTTACTTGAATTCCACATGAAAATCATACAACTATCACAGAAAAATATTGAAAGTGTCTGACGCATAATGTTATTGAATAATTCCTGGTATGAAAATAAGCCTCAAAGCTTATGCAGTGTAGCTATGGTCATATTATATGAATAAATAAAGCTTTTTTTCTTTGTAATCACAAATCATTCATACTCAGACTCCAGATCAAAATGGAAAAATGAGGTAACTATTAGCTTAATTTTCTTCATTGAGTAAGGTTAACTATATTGATATCAGCTGGGATTCTGGCTTGGTCACTCTTTTTAAAAGATTTTTAAAAAAGAAAACCTAGTTTTTTAGAACAAATTTCTGTATATGAATTAGCGCAATGATCAGTATTCATTATTTATTTAAGTATTATTTCTTCTTTCTTTTTTTTTTTTTTAATTTTGTGAAACATTTCTCAGATGTCATGCAGTCTTTGTCCTTACTTTGTGGAAGAATTGCTCTAGTGTTTTCAGTGTGATATTGTGCCCTGAGCGGCAGTTCTCCCTCTGCCGTTCATGGCTCTTACTTTAAATATACCGTTTCAGTTTTTAGTCCTCCTCTTCCCCTTGGAGCAATGACATATATCAAATTAACAAGCTGTCTCTATAAGGAAAAGATTCATTTTTACAGAACAAAAAGCATCTATTTAAAGGAAAAATATACATTAAAATAAAATAGAGTGCATAGATAACAATCTAGTTTCTGTCAAGTTTCCGCTGGAGGTTCTCAACATGTCCGTAGCTGAACTGTAAGGGTGTAATATAATATAGTTTCTTTAACTCCCTCACCCTTTCCTACACAGAAAAGCACCTTTAAATTCTCATTTTTCATTTGAAATTCAGTTTCTCAGTCCTTTTTGAAGGACCTAGTGTGTAGATCTTGCATTTCCTCCATTGCCTTGTATATTGGATCTGGCCGGGATGGAATTAACTTTCTTCAATAGCAACCCATACGGTGTTGTGCTTTGCATTTGTGGCTAAAACAGAGTTGGTAGCACACCAGTGTTTTGGCTATTGCTAAACAGTGCATGCACAGCATCAAGGCTTTCTCTCCCCCTTCCCCCCTCCCCAGTGAGTGGGCTGGGAGGGACAAAGCTGAAACAACTGACCTAACTGACCAAAGTGATATTCCATACCATATGGCATCGTGCTCAGCCATAAAAGCTCTGTGAAAGGAGGAGGTAGGCAGGACATTATGGTTATGATGTTTGTCCTCCCAAACAACCATTATAAGTGTTGACGTTCTGCTTTCCAGGAAGTGGCTAAACCTCTGCCTGCCGGAAGAACATAGTGAATGAATCCCTTGTTTTCCTTTGTTTGCACATGCAGCTTTTGATTTCCTTATTCAACTGTCATTATCTCAATCCACAAGTCTTCTCTCCTGCCTTCTATTTTCTCCCTGTCCAGAGAGAGAGGGCAGTGATCATGAGGCTGGGTTAGCTGCTGGCCAGGGTCAACTCATCACACCTTGTAATTTTTCATCAGTTTTTCAGAGTATGCTGAGCTGGTACCAGTATTGCTGGCTTTTTGTTTTGTTTTGTTTTTCTTCCCCACAGGCTTTTATCAAGCTAAATTTTATTAATTTATGATTTAAGTCTTACATCAAATACAAAAATAACTTTAGTCTACTGCCAGATCACACATTTTGTTCGTAAAATAATTGCATATCTATGTTCTCAAGTCATGGCATAATATTTTTATATCTATTAGAAGTTGTTTAAACAGATATGTATTTGAGAGATATGAATATAAATTCATCCTGAACTTTGAATGAACAAAGCCTTGTATACGAAATTTTTTTTTAAAAATCTTTTACAGAAGTCAGAGCTATACAACAAAATACAGTTCAATTGATTTGCCCTTATTTTTACAAGGTAATTTGTGTGATAGTACCACAACTTTGACAAGCATTCTAGCAAGAACTGAGTTTCACACCCTTGCAGACTTTCCTGTCAGCATGTTTAGATTTCAAAGCATCTGACAGTATCAAGCATTAGTTCATAAATACATAGTAATTGACAATGTTTAATACCGATTAGATGAGTGAAATGACATTCATCTACCAAGATGTTGTCTAAAACTTAAGCACATAATGTAAGCTATTTATCTAGGTGTCCTCTACAGTCAGTGGAAAGGGACATCTACTCTAAACATAAGTGACAAAGAAGAGGGTTGAATCACTTCGTGTAGGTGGTTCTGTAGGTAACTGAATGACTGGTATGCACTACTAGTGCAACTTCTATACATCTACATATAGGTAAGATTAATCCCACTCTTAATTACACCTTATTTCCTCATTACATACATTAAAAATGAATATTGTAAATATTTGACTTAACAAATCAAAGTATCTTTCCAGATATATATTTCCACAATATTTTCTCAAAATTATCTTTTTCATAAACACTTCTGCTGATAAATCTGACTGTTGTCCAGAATATTTGAATGTCCAGGATATTATACAAACAAGTGGTGCATCTATACTTAAAGTAAAATACTATGCATAGTGCATAATTAAATGCAAGATATCTCAATACTCAAGAAGAAGCAATACATTTATATAAATAAGGAGAATACATAGAATTTCTGTAAAGAAATTGGAAAAAAATATTAGGATGATAAATTTCATGTCTCTAGTAATGAACCAATTACAAATCCTTTGGATTTGGGAATAAACTTTCCCAAATTTAGCATTTTATTCCTTCTTTTTTTTTCTTACTTGTTATACTATGCCATCTTTGCTCCCAGCATATGATCTTGTATTTTCCTCTGTAACACTCACCATAGGTAACCAATGCTCAAAGATAGTGAAGTGGTTTTCCTTTGTCTGTATTTTTTTTCCATGCGTTGAGACACACACTGATCAATGACTCGTGTTATTAAAAAGTTCTCAAGAATATCGCGTAACATTTACAAAAAAAGTAACTGCATAACTGCATTCAATGATTAATAAATCATATTAAAATTCCATTGATACCATTTTAATCTGGTAATAGTTTGCATTTTATTTGCATTTTATTGATTATTATTATTTTATTGATTATTGATTTTTTGTTGAACAGATCCATTATCAGAATTAAACTCTGCCGCTTAGTTTTGATTGCCCAGATACATCAAATACTCTCATTCCCCAAGGAACATCCACAATTCTTAAAGCTAGCAAAGTGTTAAAGAGAAATTGGTCTTTCAGTGTCAGTGGGAGAAGTACAAAGACTAGAAAATTTAGAATATGTTTAGCTTTTTCCTCACTAAGCTACACTCATATCGTTTGAGGTATCAGTTCCAGAGAAACTAAGACCTGTAAAACAAATATTAGTTTGTGCAGTATCCTAAATTTATTTCTTCACAGTCACACAAAGTACTTTGCAAAAACTTTATACGTTAATCAAGCACCAGGATTCACAAGTAGAGACTCTTTTGCCTATGTTGTGTCCCACTGGTAGGAACTATAACCAGACACAGTGATCCTTCTGGGGGATTAAAAAGAAAAGTGCAAAATTAAGATTTAACATGAGCAAAACAAAGTCATGTACTTCTCAGGGTCATTTTCCCAAAACTTGCATCAGGCATTATCGAAACCTTCAGCCCAATCAGTGTGCGTCAAGCAAAGTTTCAAGTTGATAAAAATATGTCCAACTTCCAATGAGAAATACATTTATGGATTGCAAGGTAATGTATGCAACAAATATTTACACATTATATTTAAAATGTATATTCTACTTACATTTTTGTCTATAAGACTAGCTACCCAAACATAGTGAGCATGCTTGCTGGTGAAGACCGAGGTAAAAAAGTCATTGAGTACCTCAGTCTTTTCCACATCTCAGGTAACCAGGTCTCCCGTTTCGTTCTGGAGAGGGTCCACATCTTCCCTAGTCTTCCTTTTACCACCAACATAACTATAGAAGCTTTTCTTGTTGCCCTTGACATCCCTGGTCAGATTTAATTCTATCAGGGCTGAAAGGAAATATGAAATAAGTAACACTTATGAAACAAATTCAAAAAATACTCTCTGCAATAGAATATGACACTTAAATTGTCATTAAGAAAAATGATATGATTGTTAGAGTGGCCAAAATCTCTTAGCACTTAGCAGACATTATTCAAGCATTTTTAGTGAAAATAGCTTTGTCCAGATTTATTAATGAAACTGGATATAAAAGGCATATTATTCATTTTTTACTGGACTTCAGTAAAGCCTTTGACATTGTCTCCCCCAGCATTCTCCTAGAGAAGCTGGCAGCTCACGGCCTAGACAGGTACACTCTTCGCTGGGTAAAAAACTGGCTGGACGGCCGAGCCCAGAGAGTTGTGGTGAACAGAGTTAAATCCAGTTGGCGGCCGGTCACAAACGGTGTTCCCCAGGGCTCAGGACTGGGGCCGGTCCTGTTCAATATCTTTATCAACGATCTGGATGAGGGGATCGAGTGCCTCCTCAGGAAGTTTGCAGATGACACCAAGTTGGGTGGGAGTGTTGATCTGCTCGAGAGTAGGAAGCTCTGCAGAGGGACCTGGACAGGCTGGATCGATGGGCTGAGGCCAACTGTATGAGATTCAACAATGCCAAGTGCCAGGTCCTGCACTTGGGTTACAACAACCCCATGCAACGTTACAGGCTTGGGGAAGAGTGGCTGGAAAGCTGCCTGTTGGAAAAGGACCCTGGGGGTACTGGTTGACAGCTGGCTGAACATGAGTTGGCAGCGTGCCCAGGTGGCCAAGAAGGCCAGTAGCATCCTGGCCTCTATCAGAAATAGTGTGGCCAGCAGGAGCAGGGAGGTGATCGTGCCCCTGTACTCGGCACTGGTGAGGCTGCACCTCGAATACTGTGTTCAGGTTTGGACCCCTCACTACAAGAAGGACATGGAGATGCTGGAGCATGTCCAGAGAAAGGCAACGAAGCTGGTGAAGGGCCTGGAGCACAAGCCTTATGAGGAGCGGCTGAGGAAACTGGGACTGTTTAGCCTGGAGAAGAGGAGGCTGAGGGGAGACCTCATCGCGCTCTACAACTACCTGAAAGGAGGTTGTAGCGAGGTGGGTGTTGGTCTCTTCTGCCAAGTAACTAGCGATAGGACGAGAGGAAATGGCTTCAAGTTGCGCCAAGGGAGGTTTAGATTGGACATTAGGAGAAATTTCTTTACTGAAAGAGTGGTGAGGCCTTGGAACAGGCTGCCCAGGGAAGTGGTTGAGTCACCATCCCTGGAAGTATTTAAAAGACGTGTAGATGAGGCGCTTAGGGACATGGTTTAGTGGGCATGGTGGTGTTGGGTTGACGGTTGGACTCGATGATTTTAGAGGTCTTTTCCAACCTTAATGATTCTATGATTCTGTGATTCTATGATGGTTTCCATTGCAAAGATTCAGCTATTACTTGGTTGTTATCCTCCCTGGCTTTAGATAATAGGCAGTAAATGTAGAATATGCTATCCCTGGTCATCTTCTTCTATCTTCTTCCCTAGATGAGTCATCTTCCCCCAAATGAGTAAGTAAGTAGCTCATCTTTTATTGCTCCAGCAATGTCTGCTAAAGGTTGCGACCAAGAAACATCTAACTGATGTTCAACACTGTTGTCAGAGAAGCCACTGAGAAAAGGCAACAAGACAACAATGTAGTGAAAGAAAGAGAGGAAGTCGGGACATCTGCCTGATTTCTCATGCAGTAGGCTCTGTTCACCTAAGATGGATCATCTCACTGGTGTAATACATAAGAAAGGAGCAACACATTGTGCTCTGAAGACAGCTTCTCTACAGGACAACAATAACTAGACTTCCATCCTTGGTGGTGCTGTAGCTTAGATTAGTTCTTTGAGTTTCTGTTGGTATTGTACTCAAAAGAGTTGGCTTTTTTTTTATAACATTGTGAGTAAGTCTAACAGAAACTCTATATGGGGCCATACTTTGTCTTATGAGGGAAGTGCTAGAGGCCATTGGAGGATGGAGACTTACCAATCTCAAAATGGAAATGGATAGTTTTCTGAGGCTTGTAGAAATTTCCAAACTCTTCTTTTGAAGCAATGATCATTTTCAAATTTGGATAATATCAAACAAATAACCTTTTGTGTATCCTTATCAGTGAAGATCCCACAAAGAGCCAAAGTGCATGCAGTCAGGAATGAGTCTCTATTCCATGCGTCTATCTAGGAGGATTAATTTGGAGATAAATGAATATTGATGATACCAATGGACTTCAGAATGAAGGAAAGTTAATTCAGCTTCAGGTGTGCAACCTACGTCATGCAGTATGCAGGTAATGTCCTGATTAGGAACTGCAGAAGCTGTCCTTGAGCCAATGGTTTACTTGGATGCTTACTATTTTTTGCCACTGTTATCTCAAAAATAAATCAGAATATGCAAACAGAAGTTTTCAGATGTTTGGGACTCCCTTTCCAAATTTTCAGTCACACTGAGTTTTATAGTAGATAGGTGTTTTTTTCATATATTGTACAAAATGTTAAGAAGGAGTTACCTCTCTTAACAAACTGTCTCACATAGTACCTGAAGCTAGTTGTTCAAAGAGATGGCATACTCAGTTTCTAGGTCTAATTCTTATACCAATGAAGTCACTGCGAGTTGCATTCTGCATTTCTGTGGCTAACATACTACTAACATGCTAAACATACTCTCACTTTTTTCCTCACTCCTCACTGCCTGCAGTGCATTTTTACCATTTCTTAACTACCTTTTCCCCAAGGCACCATCATCTTGGCTGAGGGACTCAGTTGTGCCCTGCAGTGGGTCTGTTGGATGATGTTAGGTCCATCCATGATGATAATGATGTTCTTGTGTTAGAGACTGTATGTAATTTTACAGAACAGAGTTTTCCATTTTAAGCAAAGTTTCCATCATACAAGTAGGAAAACTGTTTATCAGGGCTCTGCTGTTTTCTAAGTTTATTTCACCTCCATTGGTTTCAGTATTCTCACGAAATATTATGTTCCCTTTGTTATCCTTTTTAGGCTGCAGTAAGTCATACTTTTTACCTTATAAATAATTATAGTAATGCACAGACTTTGAAAAGCAATGTTGTAATAACTGTCATTTGACATTTTTACAACTTCATCC
The DNA here is from genome assembly GCF_964195595.1 of Calonectris borealis. Lineage (NCBI taxonomy): Eukaryota > Metazoa > Chordata > Aves > Procellariiformes > Procellariidae > Calonectris > Calonectris borealis. The sequence goes on from NC_134312.1 coordinate 179,817,566, forward strand.
TCGAACATGAATAAAACATTAAAACATTACAAAAATAAACCCACCATTTCCCAGACATTCTGAATGGGGAGACAATAGTTAAAATACCAACCTGGTTATATTGTACAATTATGATTGAAGCTACTTATTGTTGAAAATTACTTCGAAATATTACATTTTCAGACATTTATTTCAAAAATGCTGAAGTTCATTTTAGGTAGGCATACATAAAAATCAAACACCTTTGAAGTTATAATTTACTGTGCACTTTAATTTCTTAAATTAGCAGGCATTCAATTTAAACTGGTGCACATATCCTCACAGAATTTAATGGCTTTAAACATAGAGAAGAAAGTATATAAATATTATTGTACAGTTATTATGTAAGATATTTTGAATGTATAAAACCATAATCTGGACAGCCAAATATCAGCATAAAATATATACTTTTTTTTAATCTAAAAACAACAACACAAATGGGTGTGTAGAAAATCACTTATAGAAAATATATCTGGCAGAGAAACCAGGACAAATTTAGATTAGATGAATTCAGGAAAAAGAAAGAAGAAGAAAAAAGGAAATACAATCTTTTGTTAACATATTAGATTTAATTTACATCAATGAAAAAGATGAATAATGAAAATAGATGCATATACTTCATAACTTACATTATTTTAACCAGTTTCTGATTTTTCTATTCCTTTAACAGATTAGTATATAAATCTTCTAATTTATATATGGTAATGTGTACATGGTAATATGTTTTTAATATCACATCAATCAATAAAACCAAAATAATATAATCCCAAGTAAGATTAATTCTCTTTTGCTATAAGAAAAAAAAAATTAAAATGGTTAGTTCATGTACCTTAAAACACCTGTTTACAGCATATTTTAATTTCCATGATGAAAGGTAGACAAACATTAATAACCACTATTCTTGAGTCACACCTTTGAAGTACAGAAATGAAAAAGACCACAGAGAAGAAAGATTACTTTTTTCTGTTTGCTGACCCACAGAACAATATTCTAAATACACGTAAAATTAGACAAAGGAGGTTATATTGTGTCGTATTAATAGACTTATCAATAGGAGAGGACAGAAATTGATAAAAAGGCAGAGAAGAAATAATATCTTTAGAACTGGGAAAGACAAAAGTGGCTTTAAAAAAAAATTAAAAATTCTCCTGCATGATGAGGTATAGCTTATGCTGGTGTAGACTTTGTATTTCTCAGGTGTTAGTCTTGCAAAGTGAAAGAGGAATTTACAGTTTGCCCAGGGAATATTCTAAACGATATTACCCATCTACATTTTTATAGAAAGAAAAATGGTATCACATAAACTTTTTCAACTCTACAAAAACTGGAAACTGTTGGTAGGAAATTTCTAATGGTCTAATGTATAAATAATTTTGATATACAGATTAACAAGATCTTGAGTAGTTTTGACTTAAAAACTAAAATGTTTAACAAATGGATATTGAAAACCTATTCAAAAACTAACATACATCGATAAAAAGAGCACACATAGCTGAAAAGTGTAGTTTTTAATAGAGGAACATTATTTAATTGTACCCACTTTGTAATTGCTCAGAATAGACATTCTAGGTTGTGAATCTTACTTAAATTTGCCAGTTATAACCAATATTTTTGTTTAAGCATAAACACTTTGCGCAATAACTATGCACAGTATAGTTATACTTTAAAATAGGTTACTCTAGGCTACTTTGCTGCTGGGATGGAATTTAATCTGTGTGTTTGCTAGAGGTCTTCTTTTCATTCTAAGAAATAATGTAGAATTTCTTAGAACAGGAACAAAGAGTTTTATTTAGCTGGCTGAAAAAATGTTTTTTCTTCTTGCTTACCTCAAAATATTTTCTGAAAGAAATCAGAGAATGCCTAGTAAAATACTTTTAATTGGAACACAACATATTAGAAACTGTAGATATCCATATACACTCAGTGTCACTGTCATACGTACACCAAACATGGCTTTAAAACTTCTGTAGTTCATTGATTTTAATTGATTTATCCAAATCTTGGTTGTAATAGGGCAGAGTAAGATCCAGTATTAGGAATGAGTGAAAAATAGAAATAGGAGAAAACATTATTTGTATGAGTGCAAAGAAGCAAATACTTTAATTTACAAGGAAACAACTGCTGTATTAAACTAATGTTGATGCAGAATCTGCATTACATTCATGTGTTGGAGGGTTTGGACTAGGCCTGGTTCATCACTGAAGCTCAGGTGGCAAGCAACAAATTCTGCATTTCCCCTGGGAACATACTGAAAAAGTTACCCAAATGAAACAGTTCATACCTGTACAGCTGTAAATCATGTATTTCCAATGGTGTCACATAATACCGATTTTTTTTCCTGATTAATCTTTTTATTATTTCTACTCATTACCTCTGATTTTTCTCTTTATTTTGCAAGTGTTTTTTTTTAATCTCTCACCTCTACTACACTCAAATTCATGTTATGAACAAAAAGAAACACACCTCATATGTGAAACCAAGGATTTATTGTTCGTCTAATAAAAAAAAAAGCTAACTGTGCAATCAAAATGCAGCAAATAATTGACACTGTTATTCCATGTATAGTAAATTAGCACTCGCAGTCTACAATTACCTAATTTTGATAGAAACAAAGAAAACAAATATTACTAACAATGCTGTAGTTAAAATTGTTATGCGAGAAAAGTCTTTGCTCTGGTATTATGCTCACCCTCTCACTATTCCTCTAAATCCTGAAGTTGATAGGTTTGGCTGCAGTGGAGGGAATATCTGGTTGGCAATATTCCTGAGCTCTTCCTCAAGAGGAGTGTGATGGTAATGATGGGGTTTTCTACATTCTTTTTGCCAACAAAAGCACAATGTTGAGGTTGTGAGTCTTTTTGGTTGGTTGGTTTGGGTTTTTTTTTAAATCTTCAGGCTGAGTTTACTTGGGGTTATTTGTGTGTCGTCTTTAAATTTCTTTACACTTTACTCTTTCTTCATCAGTCTGTAACTTTGTTTTACACTTACTTTACTACATATGGTGTGTGCTAGAAATATTAGATGTTTTATATTTGCCCTTTTCATAATCCCTGAAATTAGTTTTCACCCAATTCCTAAGTTTGTGTTACTGCCACTAACTGAGCACTGTTGAGTTGTTGACAGTCCTGGGACTTCCCATATCATCCTATGCTCAGACTGACCATGGTCCTTCCAAGAATAAGTCCATACTCTTTTCTAGCCCTAAGAAAGACTAAAAATTGCCAGCAACCAGTAAAATGGTGATGAGAAAACAAATTAAAGCAGAATGGATGTGCACCAGTGGTTTTCATTGTTAACTAAAAATACGATCACAAATACAGATTTGAGGACTGCTACATATATTGTGAAATTGTTTGTATCTGACACCAGTAGATGATTTTACATGAAAGGGGTTGGTGTTAGTTTAGAACGATAATAGTAGGACTTCAAGAGGTCTGGAAAACAATTGGTGAATCTGTAACTTTACCTAATCAGTTTTGGAAACTGGCCCACATATAAAGTAATTTTGAAAGTGGAAATGTAAATCAATATGTGGATGAAGCAGTTTTGATCTGTGCTGCTGTAAAAAGCACATTTCTAAATATTTGTGCAAAATCTAGTAATATGATAAGATACAGTCAGGAAGACATTCCTAGTGTACCTCACACCTAAAAAATCCTGAGCACTGAACTTATTGAGAAATATCAAAAGGAAGATAGCAGTCTTGATATATAACTTCAACTAAATCTGAAAGTTATATGGACATTGCCCTTGTATTCTCATGACTACCCTGGCCTCAAAAGTCTGAGCATTTCTACTCTCCAGTCACCTCACCTAATATGCACATATATTGAGATACACGACGGCAAGAGTAAAGACCTCTTTGAGAGCTACAAAGTCTGCTCAAGAAGCTGAGTAAACACTTGGATCACTAGTCCATGTCAGCTCCATTTTGCCATAGTTATATTTATCAATATGCTATCTAATGTTTTCTATAGTATCTGCTTCTCTGCCATCTCTCGTCCCTTCTAGATTTAACTCTGTAAAAAGAGATGCAAGGGAGAGAGAGTTGTTCTCACACTTTTTTGACATTTAGATTATTCATTAGGTACCTAAACTGATACATGTATATAGATACATGTATGCTGCCTAAATATAGAGACGCTTATAAAAGATACTTGCAAAAAATGAGAGAGAGAGAGAAAATGTAAGAAGTGGAGAGGAAGTAAAAAAAAAAAAAAGATGATAGAATCACGATAGCATTAAACTCAGTATAAGGTTCTCTCCTGAGTCCAGCTGAGATTTGCTTACCTAGTGGATATATTTTAATTGTTGTTACTGAATCTATTCTTTCTGACCCAAGATGTCACATCAATATGTGGCCAAAGCTATGCTTGTTAAGTTATTCTGGCATTAATCACATTTATTGTTTGCAGGACCACAATTCTCTTATTTATGGGCACTACCCATGGGAATGCAGGTCACTGTTATCTAACAGCAGAATCTACAGCTGCTCTTGCTGACTTCAATTTGAGTCTTACTTCCTCGACAGAGGTCATACAGAAGCAATTGAAGTTAATTTTATGAGACATCTGTTATATTTGTGGTTATACTCATTCTTCAAGATTGCCCTCTAAAGTAGCTGTTGCTAAAAGAAAATCAGGCACCTTAAGGTAGAAGGAAAACCAACAAAAGAAAGAAAATATCAGAAGTTATACTGTTTAACATCACAAAGTAGAAAATTATTTTAAATTAAGAAACCCATAATCTGGGAGCTGAAATATATAGCAAAATGTGAAAAGCACAACTTCAAAGCATTTTACATTTGTAAATGTGCAAGAATTCACTGACTGTTAATGTGTTGCAATACCAAAATACAGATATTGTCAAATATCTAAATGATATATCTACAACCACAATTTTTTTCCAGATTCCTATACGGTTTCAGATCATATTAGAGGATTGGAAATTTATACCTGGAAAATAAAAGAAAAAAATTCTAAATATTTAGAAGGGTTTTTTCCCATGGATTTTTGGTTAGTATGATGACTTTTCCTTCACAGTAATTGCTACAAATAAAGAAATAACCAGGAAAAAATGTTTATATTCATTATAAATAAAATCATCCTTATGAATGTAAACATCTAAATATAGTGTGTGGTATTTTTTTCTCCTAAAATGTAGTTGTCTGGTTTGAGTTGGTAAACCTAGACAGTCTGTATAGTCAATAGACATTTCTCGATGCAAATTTATCTCACCCTAAAGTACCATCTTTAGTTACTGAAATAACTTATACACCAGAATTGCCTGCTTCTGTTCAATGCAAATGCCTAAGATGAGAATCCCAGCCAAATTTTTGTCAATTCCACCAATGTACAAAAAAACAATCTGACATTTTGATCATGGAGTTGCAGCTGTTGAGGAATAATACAGTCCCAGAAGACAGACAGACAGACAGTTGGGTGTGGTGCGGTATTGTCTCAAGATAAGGATTTCAAGAATTAGTTCCCTCAATGGTTTAATTTTTTTTTTTCTTAGGGCTATTACCCAGTACTTCTTAAGCTGTGTAAATTTTGCTGTGTCTGTTTTTTCTCTTACGCATGTTACCCCCATTAGATTTTTCTGATTTAACAGAGACGCACTCCAAGATTTCTTAATGTTTCTATTTAGAAACTTCTTCCTTTCCCCTTCCCCACATCATTTTTTTTCCATGTATTCTGCGTATACAACTGTCTATACATTTAAATGTTTTTTATTTTCCTAAGGAATGTTTTGGAGGCTGAACAAAACCCATGTGGCTGTCTGAAGAAATGGTCTCCTAGGAGATATATGGATGGCTTTTCTGAAGGTACCTGTAAAAATACCATTAAACTTAAGAAACATGATTTGTTTTTGTAAGAAACAAAATTTTCTCTGCTGGTAAGTAGTGCCAGATATTAACTTTTTATATATCTGATTATTTCAGTTTCTTCATAAAGAGTCTCATCATTTTTCCTAAAACTCCTATATGGAACAGGCTAACTGGAAAATGAGCTTATCCAGCCCTTTTTTCAGCATTATTTATTACACAATCAGAATTTCCCTGTGAGTATAAATTGCAAACAATCTGGATCAAACCAGCCTTAATCCAATGTCACATCCCCACTATCACTCGGATTGGTTTTGCAACTCTTACCCCTTTCATGCATCACTTCTTTCCTGCTTCCAAGCATTATGCCCTTGTCAATAGACTAAGACCATATTGTGCTTTTAATTCTATTGGGTGACTTTTTTTAATTCAATACTTTTCACAACAATCTGTTATATTTTTTTTCCTGATTTGAGATATATCCATACATTTATGCAAGATACACTGTTGTAAACATATAATCATTAGTGCACTTTTTATGGCTTCTTTTTGTTAATATCCTTATTTACAGAATGACAGAAAGCACTCATATCCTGCTTACAACTAATTCACACTCTATTTCCTTTCAGGAAGATTGTCCAAATATTTTAGGACATTTTAGTTATGTATTTTATGGAGAAATCAGCTCTGCCTCAGTATCCTTCGGCTGCTATTATTTGTAGCTTTTGATGTTCATGCAGTGATGTGACTTGTTACATTTCTTGCAACTTTTTCTGTATGTTGCACATTGTCTCAGACTCTGTTGATGTTTTTGGTTCGGTTTGGTTTGGTTTGACTGTAATACATATTGCATGCAGTGCTGTAATTGTTTTCACTGGACTCTGACTGTGACATCTGCATGCATTTCTGCTTCTTTTTGTCTAGCATTTTGGATTCACTGTGATATCCAAAGTGCCAAAATATTCTTGATCTCTCATAAATTTCAACCTGTGCCAGGTTGCATAATATTTGCCTGGCAGATAATTTCCTTTTTGGATTTTTATCAAAGACTCTTGTTACAAATTTGTGCTTTTATAAAGGTTTTAATCAGTTTCGCAAAATTGCATTACAGGCTTTTAAGTTATTGGTTGCAAAATCTATAGTTTTATCTGTCATGCATCTAACACTTTAAAAGAGTAAAATAAAATAAAAATCCAACACTTATTCCTTTTCCATGCAGTGCAGTATTCTCAAATTATAATATGGTTTCATAATTAGTACATTAGACTAACTATAACCTGTCAAATTCTTAAGTAATTCCAGAGCAGTTCTTTCCAACACCAGTGTGTCAAGAAATAACAGTACCAAAGTACTGTTTGGTCTAGATCTAATTGTCCTGTTCTAATTTTCCTTTACATTTCTTTTAACTTGTAACACTAGCTGAGCTTCAAATGGCCCATTGTTCCTATGGTAAATTTCCTAGATAATATTACTTCTGTTTTCACATCTTGCTCCGGAACAATTCTAAATTCCACATTTGCAAAGCAATGTTATTGACAAGGAGCATTTTGAACTAACAGATGTGGGATTGTTCTCCAGAGCCACATGTTGTGTTGTTTTTTGTTTTGTGTTTTTTTTTTTTTTTTTTAGATTTAGACTTCTGAAATTATAAATGGGGCTGCTCCAGATTGAACCTATATAATCAGCTATAATGCACTGCTTAATTATTCAGTTACCTGATCAACACTTATATTTTGGACAATCCTAAGTTTTAGACACCGCCTACACTAAGAAACATATGATTTGAGTATACAGTAACTGCATTTCATATCTCCCTTGTGTATTTATCCAGTATTCCACATGGAACTGTTCTGGTTGAAGTGTTGCCACATCCTGAGGATGCATCTGCATGTCCCTTGCATCCACATCTCCCACTTACCAAGAAAGTTCTTTAATTACCAGGAGATTCAGTATTCCCAATTAAATGTTTTTGCATTGTTCATACAGTAGAGTTTATATCACCCTTCTTGTTGGGACAGAAATAAATTTAGAAATATGTGTATTGTACAAACAGAAGATGATCATGTATGAATTATGATTATGACTACGATTATGTTGCTAGAACTTCCTGCATGAAGGAAAAGTTAGGTGCACTTGTTTTAGGTAGTCTGTAGTTTAACATTACACAACATTCTTGGCTACAGTGACAAAGAACAGGAGACTCAGGACACAGTCAAAGGTCCATCTAGCCCAGTACGCTACAGGGTATCTTGGGAAGGATGTAAGAAGAGGGCAAGTATGAAAGATACTTCCTCTACCATTACAGGTATTAGAAGCTTTGTAGCTACGGCCATTTGGAACAACCCTTCTTTGCCTCTCTGCTTCATCAGCTTGCCATCTCATTTTACATTTCAAACATATCTTTTCTCCCTTGACTGTTCTTATTTTTTATCTCTCTCTAACATTACTCTTCTCTTTAGATTTATTAACCAACTCTGGATATTGTGTGTATGAAAAGAGAGTCGTAATATTATAACATGGTAAATGTTCAGAAGGATTTGTAACACTATCACAGGTTTTGTTTGTTTGTTTTAATTACATACATAGTTTCAATGTGCTAAAATAAAAGGCAACTGAAGAAAAGCAATACAGACATTATGGTCTCAGTTCAGTTGCCCATGTATTTCCTACCAAATGTTATTTGAGACATCCTAAAGTCTCCCACCTGACTTCCAGCTGCCACTTCAGAAAGGTTCCTGTCTCCCACAATCATATCTGCCAACTATTTCTGAACCTTTCAGATAACCTAAGATGTCTCAAAAATACTGTGTTTAGGTAGCTGAACTGATTTCTAACTGCCGAACTGCCTTGACTGTAGGGAATAGATCCACAGTGACTAAAATAAGAGTTAAGACCCCTACTTCATGTGAAGACCTCCAAATGTAAGCTTCTAGCTAGAGGTGAATCTGGAACTAAGTCAGAACCATAACACAGTTTGTACGCTTAAGAATTATTCCTAATTTTGAGAAAGGAAATTCGGAAAAATAAAGGAAATACATGAATTAGCTCTATAGCTACAAGATGGTCTTGACTCATTTTCCCATACTTAGTTATCTGATGACTTTTCCAATATCGTTGTTATGGCCTCACCTTCAGCTGGAGCTGTGTCAGGGCACAGGTCTCTTCTATGTTCTCATCTGTCTGACATACAGATGTCTTAGGCTCGGGAGCTTCAAATGACTTCCAGATGCATATTTGTGTTTATAAACCAATTATGACTACCTTTAAGCGTAATTTAGATGTCAAAGACTGGAAGATAACCTCCTTTGGCTCACTCCTAAGCAGCAGAGAGATGTGCTTTAATACTATTCCAGTTTCTGCCTGAGCCATAAACCATTGGAACTTAGGAGAGTGCTGGGGTACAAGTATCACTGAAAATATGTCCTGTTCAGCAGTTTTAAAAATAGAAATTAAATGTGGGTAGCAGGAGAGGTAACCTTTGCATTTTCGAAATCAGATATTAATGGTAGAAGGAAATACTGGAATGGCTGGTAGAATGATACACCATAGGAAGCTAAGAATAACTGGGAATTTTCTATTGTTAGGTCTTTACTTAAAATGCAAAATGGACAACAGTTAAAGGATTATAGTGACTTAATTTTTCCTTTATTGGAATAAATAAACATTTTATTGTTTTTCTTTTTAATATGTAGCTATATAATATTTCAGGTTTGGAACTGTTTATTTTCTGCAGAAAACTTACAATAAAAAAGAGTCCAAAATGAGATATTTCTTACAGACAGCTCACATTTTAATACATAGACAGCTTATTAAGAACAAATACTGCACTTTACTTACATTAGAAATAGTATCTTTATTTATTTAAACAGGAGTAATTGAAGATACATGTATATATTCAATTTGTTGGGGTTTTTTTTTTACACTTTGATCTCACATTGGTACTAATTTTCATTTACAGTCTCTCTCAGTTCCACTATTGCGAGGCTTTTTCCTTTTATAAGTTCTCTGTTCCCAAGCTTACTGTCCTTACTAGATCCCACTCTCAAATTGGGTTCCCTTTGTTAAGGCCGTTTTTTCCAAACTCTTTACTTTTGATGACTTTTTTATCATGAGTTCATCCTGTCCTTCTGCTCTTCACTGATGTATCTCAAATGTTGACATTACATCTAAAAAGAACATCTTAAGCTTCCTTTATAACTAGTAAAGAAAAACAGGGCACCTTTATGATTAATATTAGCCAACTATACACTTGTATATAAGTGAGATGAATAGAATTCTTGAAGTATTATTTTTTCCCCAACTACTACTATTATTTTTTTTTTTCTTTCTGATTGCTACAGATTTCCTTTTTGTATGTGGACTCTGAGATAAACAGAAAAAATAATATTGTGCCCGAATTCAAGTTTTTTTTCATGTCCATCTTTTCATCAAGAAAAAATGATATTAAGATCTGACTATAGAAGGAGGGCTTTGCAGCCCTAGGCATTTGACAGATTTCTTTGAGGTATTTTCAGGGAAAAGAGACAAAGCCCTCTTCATTCCTTATTTGTAAATTCAGATATGTTTTTTGTGGGAGAGCTTCAACTGTGTTTTAAAAAATACTGCCGTTTCTTTCTTAGGAAAACTGTCAGATATATATATATAAAGCACTATCTTGCTTTAAGCTTTAAAAAATAGTTTACATACAAGGACATATACACTACTTCTGAAACAACATGTACTTATGTTACAGCTTATGCTACAGCAAAGTAATATTCTAAACATTTTACATGTTCACTTCTAATTCCTTTATCAGTATTTCTTCTCTTACTCCCTCTTTAGGTAAACTGTACATTTAGCAGTAAACAGAGTAGAAAGTACAATACTGACGCAAAAGCTGTTGCTGATGACATGATTTGCTCTCAGTCTCGTTATTTTCTGAATAATAATGACAGCTAATTTAAACTTAATGCACAAGCAATTTCTTAGAATATCCATGTCAACAGCTTCAGAAAGACAATGATGCCAAGGCTGAGTTAAGAAAGTGAAGCACAATTTAGCAGATTTTCAGCCCACTGAGCAAAGATAAAAATTCTTTCATAATATGTTGCAGTGCTGCAAATGAAAAATTATTCATTATTCACCAAATATACAAACACTTCAAGGACTCACTGTAATTCTAGAATCTTGCTCTATTAAAAATACTTATGCATGGATATCTACAACATTGGTAAAACAGTGGTTTTTTGTGCACTTGAAATTGCAACAATTATGTAAAATCTATACTTGGATAAAGCCATCATTTGTCACATAATTAAAAAAAAAGGAAAATCTGGAAGCATGCAGACTATATTGAAAACAGAAATCAATTATTACATGATCATGCACTACTCTAAATTGAGCTTGTCATAGAAAATAAAATAGTATTTTAAAATTTTGCTTTGTGATATTCTTATTCCTCATTGTTTCTAATACCAAGCTCTTAGGATTAACTGTTGGACATTCTGAAACTTGTCTTCCTTAACATAATATAAGTCAAGAGTAGTGTTGTTGAACTCAATAAAACTAGAATTTCAAAACAGGGGTAATTGAGAAGCATACCTAGTGAATCTATACAGGAAACCACTTTTTTTCATCAACTTTTGCTGTTAAGTTTATCTAGAAAAAGTATCACTATGAAAACTAGGTCTAAATATCCTGTCCAGTTTTGTTTGCAGTTGACCATGACTGCAAAAGAAATAGATGGTATTAAAATTAGCCCATGTTTTGCTGATGAGGAGCACGGTGAACAGGACCAGCAAGCAAGGATGTAGCAGCTACGATGAAGGAAGAAATTATTTACTATGAGGGTGCTGAGACAATGGAAAAAATAGCCCACAGTATTTGTGGATACACCATCCCTGGAAACATTCAAGATCAGGTTGGATCAGGCTTTGAGAACCTAATTTAGTGGAAGATGTCCCTGCACAGGGGAGGGGTGTTGGAACTAGATGATCTTTAAAGGTCCCTCCCAACCCAAACCATTCTATGATTATTCTATGATTCTATGAAAGTTATTTGTTATTTGAAAACAAAGCCAGGTTTCTGCTTCTGCTGTTTCCTGATAAAGGTGTGCCTACACCTTTAGTTTCACCTGTTAATTGATTAGGCAATGCCAGGTTCTTATTCAACAACTGTAATGAAGTGCCAGTTTAGCTAATGTTGTGGACTGAAAATGAATGTGGCAACCAGGATGAGCAAACAAAACTTTGACAGTAAATGCATGAGAAGACATGGAAGAGATCCTAGAGGAGCTGCTCAGACAGCATGGGACTGCTAGAAGCAGTACAACCAAAGAAATGACTTGCAGCAGAGTATAGTTCCTAGCACCAGCTGGACAGTGTCTCTGCAAATTAGAGATCTCAACCCAAATGCGGGTCCTGAAGGAAGACTTTACCTGCTTAGGTCTCTGACTGCAGGAAATGCCTTGTGCTTCTCTTTATGTCTGGGAACACTAGCTACCAAAGAGAAACAGACACCTTTCAGAGATGAAGAGATACAGGGTAAGGAATAAAGGACAAATTATCATGAAGGAAATTCTGATTAGTTACTAGGGAAAAAAAATCACTGAGGCTCATCAAACATTGGAAAAAGTTCACTAGAGAGGCTCTAGAAGCTCCGTCCTTGGAAATATTCAAAACTTAGCTGAGCAACATCAGGAACAATCTTATCGATCTTCAGAGCTGGCTTACCAAAGCAGGAGTTGGACCAAGTGACCTTCAGAGGTCACCTCAAACCTAAGTTATGCTACAATTGTGTGATGATGGATGATGGTGTTACACGACAGATCTCCTACAGAATCATATGAAGACCTCATAAACACTTTCTTTTTTCATTTCAGATAGATTTCTGCTAAAAGCCTGTGTCATAATCCTAATCAGCCAGTTCTGCTGTTTTTTAATTTATTTTCATTGTTATTAATTATATTACATATGCCAGTGAAATAACCATGAGCAATCTGATGCATTCACATAGTAAATCATAACAGACTGAATAGTGATATTCTGTCTCATAAGCAACTCCTTCAGTTCTTACATCTGAGATTCATGTGATTACTGAACTGAGGACCAGCAACCATGTATATATATCTCAAGGGCCTAAAATAGAAAAAGACTAGAATATTAATCATGTAGTGGTAGAAATATGGCTTAGAAGGACCTTTCCTGGAAGAAAAGAAAGGAGAATGCAGGTTGTCTTGAGCTCTAATTTATAAGTTACAACCTAATTTTCTTTCATGACCAAAACTGCACTGTGAAATAGGTCAAAAGAATTATATTTGGTCTAAAATCAGCACCTGAATGTAAAGCCAGTAAAAAAAAATTAACCATATGAAATTGATTTTCAGTTCTTGATTTTTTTCTTAAAAAAACTACCACAAGCTATCATTTCCACTATTCCACTAAGTAAAAGCATTCCAAAATAAAGTGTATAAAACCAATAAAACAGCAAATGAAAAATATGTTGACAGCTGCCTCTGAAGGAAATCTGTATTGTTTTCTTTCTAGCCAATGATGACTGGAAGTATTTCTGGCCACTTCACCCTTCAGGAAATCTATTGATCGAATGAAAATGAAAATGAAAGTGAAAAAAAAAATAAGAGTATTAATAGTAATAATAATAATAATAATATTGGGGGTACTTGTCGACAGCCAGCTGAACATGAGCTGGCAGTGTGCCCAGGTGGCCAAGAAGGCCAATGGCATCCTGGCCTGTGTCAGAAATAGTGTGGCCAGCAGGAGCAGGGAGGTGATCGTGCCCCTGTACTCGGCACTGGTGAAGCCGCATCTTGAATACTGTGTTCAGTTTTGGGCCCTCACTACAAGAAAGACATTGAGGTGCTGGAGCATGTCCAGAGAAAGGCAATGAAGCTGGTGAAGGGTCTGGAGAATAAGTCTTATGAGGAGCGGCTGAGGGAACTGGGGTGGTTTAGCTCGGAGGAGGCTCAAGGGAGACCTCATCACGCTCTACAACTACCTGAAAGGAGGTTGTAGCGAGGTGAGTGTTGGTCTCTTCTCCCAAGTAACTAGCGATAGGACGAGAGGAAATGGCTTCAAGTTGCGCCAAGGGAGGTTTAGATTGGACATCAGGAAAAATTTCCTTACTGAAATAGTGGTGAGGCCTTGGAACAGGCTGCCCAGGGAAGTGGTTAAGTCACCATCCCTGGAAGTATTTAAAAGACGTGTAGATGAGGCATTTAGGGACATGGTTTAGTGGGCATGGTGGTGTTGAGCTGATGGTTGGACTCGATGATCTTAGAGGTCTTTTCCAACCTTAATGATTCTATGATTCTATGATTCTATGGTTCTATGAATAATCACCACCCCCCCAACATTACACTGTCGTGGTTCTCCTGAAAGCACTCCTTAATACAGGAAACAATAACAGCTTATGGCAATATCTTATAATAATTTATTTTCTCAGTAGCCAATTGTTGGATAATTTGTGCTTACAGAAAACAGTCTTACTCTAGGTTTTTACCAGAAACTAGGATTATGGGCAAATCACATAGTTAAAGTCGCTAAAATGGAAATGTAAAGCTGTATACTAATAGAGGATTTTTATCAAAATCACCTGTTGTGGCAGAAATTGAGCTGATAGTTTGAACCAGGGATGACATGAAGATCAGAAAATTAAAAAGGAACTTCCTTCTGCATCTAGAAAAAACAACATAAATAAATAAAGAGTTAAGTGGAAAAGGCATCCAGTGAATGTAAAAAAGTTGCACTAAAAAATAAGTAACACAAGGGTATCACCTGATTATTAATTTAATGACAAATACCAGTGCTCATGGATTGCATAGAATTTTTCTTACTTTGGTCTCAAAAAATTTTGCAAGGATGACCTAAACATGTGTCTCAAATTGCAGCTGGTAATAAAGGTATTTCTTTCCAGCAAAAAAGAAAAATCAATTGTCCAGTACCATTCAAGACTGTCAACATGTCCAAGAATGGAATGCAAGGCAATCCCGAGTGACTTTCTGGTGTTAGGATGCCAGAACTGCAGCCCACACATCTCTTGATCCATTCCTCATTGTTTGACTATACAAGATTCACTGGTGGTAAACCAAAAGTCCTCAGGGCTCATCTAAATCTTAGAACATATCTGCTGCTGATTTTCTATCTGTTGTTTATCTGTTCTGAGGTTTCCAGTTATTAGGATAGATCCTTTTTCTTGGATGCCTGAGGTTCAACAAGTCCAAGTGCAAGGTCCTGCACCTGGGTCAGGGCAACCCCCGGTATCAATACAGGTTGGGGGATGAAGGGATTGAGAGCAGCCCTGCCCAGAAGGACTTGGGGATACTGGTGGAGGAAAAGCTGGACATGAGCCAACAATGTGCGCTCGAAGCCAAGAGGCCAACCGTATCCTGGTCTGCATCAAAAGAAGCGTGGCCAGTGGGTCGATGTAGGTGATTCTGCCCCTCTCCTCTGCTCTGGTGAGACCCCACCTGGAGTACTGCATCCAGCTCTGCAACTCACAGCACAAGAAAGACATGGACCTGTTGGAGTGGGTCCAGACGAAGACCACAAAAATGATCAGGGGCGTGGAACGCCTCTCTTATGAAGAAGGGCTGAGAGAGTTGGGATTGTTCAGCCTGGAGAAGAGAAGGCTCCAGGGAGACTTTATTGCAGCCTTTCAGTACTTAAAGGGGGCTTATAAGAAAGATGGGAACGAACTTTTTAGTAGGGCCTGTTGCGCCAGGACAAGGGGGAATGGTTTTAAATTAAAAGAAGTTAGATTTAGACTAACTATAAGGAAGAAATTTTTTCGGATGAGGCTGGTGAACCACTGGCACAGGTTGCCCAGAGAGGTGGTAGATGCCCCATCCCTGGAAACATTCAAGGTCAGGTTGGACTTGACCTCTGAGCAACCTGATCAAGTTGAAGATGTCCCTGCCCATGGCAGGGGGGTTGGACTAGATGACCTTTAAAGGTCCCTCCTTCCAATACAAACTATACTATGGTTCTATGATTCTATGAATCTGCCTCTACTAGGCGGAAATCTCAGCTCCTGTTCAGCATTCTTGACTTCTAGTTGCTTCTGGGTCACTTCTGATCATATGATCATGATCAGAGACCTATGAATAATATAATAATTTCAATATATAAAATGAATAATAGAATCTCAGAGTATGATATTTGCATACATGATAGGATATCTCTGGGTTCAAAACACTGCTATGGAGGCACCTGTACACTTTGCAAAAGAAGAAATTGTCCCTGTCAAAATGCAGGATACAAAATACAATACTGTTAAAATTATCAAAATTATGCTATATTCCAGTATGTGTATTAGAAAATGCTTTTATAGGTCTTCTGAAGTTCTACAAAACCACTGAGATCTGAAACAAACTTTCAAACCCAACAGAAATCAAACCTCACTTTATACTTTGAGTAATGTTTTATATAAAAAAATGTTATGAGTTTCTGAGATACATTAGTTCAAGAGGATGGAGGACAATTACTAAAATACTACTTCTTAAATTATTATTTTAATATTATAAAGGTCTGAAGGAGCAACTTTTTTTCTGAACTTCCTTTGATTCAATAGCTGTGTGAGCAACCAAGATGAAAAAGAATACTGAAGAATAACTCATTGCTGCAATTGCTGCAGTTGTGATAGGAAAGACTGCCAGGGTGGTTTTAAATTTATGCAGGCTGAAAGTACCACTTCTGCGAACATTCCATTATGTTCTCGCCTGTGTTCTGTATATGTATGTGTGTGGGTTTTTTTTATATAACTATTTATTACTGTTTTTTTTTTAAATGAGTGTGGTCTGTCTCCTCTACTCTAATACTGTGTGAAAATAACATGCAAGGTTCTCTTTTGTGCTGTCTGCAGCTCCAAGGGGGAAAAAAAAAAAAGAAAAACAAAATGAAAAGAAATGGTCTGTGTTCACTTCTTGTCAATAACTGCAGCAACTGAACCAGATAAAAAGAAAAAACTCTGTGTCTTGTTTGTAACCATTCATGAACAGGTGTTTCTTGATGCACTCTAAGGGAATCCTATAACAGCTACTGCAGTACCTGAGACAGATTTCTGGAACTGGAGGTCAGGAGTATTGGTTACTGACCCATGCTCCTGCAATGTATGTATGCTTGGCATTAGAGATTCATCAGACGAGTATCTCTTCATACACCATAAGGGAACTCCTGCCTGGATCTAGTTCAGATGAACAGTTGTGTGATGGTGAAGCGAACACACTGTGGTAAGAAAATATAAAACTAAATCCAGATATGCCTAAGGCTGAGGAGAAAGAAACGATTAACATGAGCCCAGCAAAGAATTCATGAGTGGTGATAACTCAATGTAGTTCTGCCCCGTTCTTCTAGAGGAGCTTGCAATGGTCACCCTTAGGTGGGACCCAGAGGCACACTGAGAGAGTGAGGATAACTCCAGGGAAAAGGAATTGAAAATGGAAAGACACTTTGTAGGGGGGAACAAAAAACAACCAAACAAAAAAAAAACAAACCACAAAAACGTCTCACACCTGTTTAACTAATTTTAATGAGACTTTTCTGAATTATTAGGCAATGTGGATTATTAAACTATTAAGTTATTAACTAGACAAATAATTAATTCTAGGTTCCCTGTATATGGTGTGTTCTGTTTTGCCATAAGATTTGTGAGTGGAATACTAGGAATGTCAAGAAGAAGTTAAAATTCCAATTTAGCATTTCATTTTATTCTTCACAAAGCAGTTGAACTTTCATAAAATATTATTTAATTGAAAGAATGGATATATTTTTTATAGAGTTGAGTTAGAAGACATTCAGGTCTGTGCCTTATTTCTAGCTCGTAATTTTCTTTCTGGAGGAAAAAAGGAAAAAAAAAAGCAACTCAGATTTATCTGCCTTTAATGCATGCATAGTATTTGTCTTCCTGCTACATAAATGTTAAATTATTTAATAAACATTATTACACATAATATGCTTGCAACGTTTTTTTTAAGTTTGATAGTAAGGAAATGATGAATACTAACAATCATATGGATGAGGAAAGAGTAATATTTGAACTCCAATGTTCTAATAATATTACTTTGAAAACTGGGATTAAAATTGTTTTGACAGCTTTACAAATGTCAGTATCTGTAACTAATATGGCATTCCTAGTGAACTTATATGAAATAATCATTGTTTTATGATACAGTATTTGAAACCTAAATTGCAGATAGTAAATGGTTGTACTCTCACTGTAATTAAATAGGAATTAACCTGTGGTGTTCTAATGAACTCTGGCAAAGAAATAATTATTTTGTCACATTCATAATTATGCAATTAAAACCACAAGCACTATATTTTTATTTTTATTGTTGTTACTATTATTTTTATTGCTATTATATTTTATCTTTGAAATACTCTTGATTTCAGTGGAAGTTACTCACAAACATCTCTGAAAATCCCACAATAAATTGTATTCTGTCTGTGTACTGTGACACCTAAACAGTTTTCTGAGAGACTGGACATAATGATACTGGGTTCTGATCTGTTTTCCTTGTATTGTAAATATATTTATCAATAGAAATTCATTAGACAAAATGCATGCTTAGTAATACCAACTGTAGTAAGAACTGCATCTTACCCTACTTCTCACAGTAACAAAATCATTGGTGTAATAGAAAATCAGATCACAGTGTGTTTCTCCTCTCTGTGATCTTAGATTCATTTCTGCACAGGAGGTAATTTTCAGTAAGTGAGAAGGAGAGCACTTAGACTGTGACTCAAAGTGTGACATGAACTAATGATTAGTATATTGCTCTGGAACATTTGCATAAAAAGTTTAAACCTTATACATGTATATATGGCATAAGACATAAATTATATTTCTTGAAGAAGTACCTGAAACATTTGGAAATCATGTAAAGAAGAGCTTTGCATGTTCTGCCTCCGAGTGCATCAAGTGAAGAGCTTAAATTCAGCTGGCCACCTGTTTTGTCAGAGCATACTGTCTGACATTTCCTACAAGCTCTCTGTAGGTGGCACCCTGAGCAGAATATGGGAACATGAAATCATTCTTCTAAGTCACCTTGAAATCTGTAAAGCGAGGAATCTGCTTTGTTTAACCATTCTACCATGCTTTGGATATCTTAGGGACTCTCCGCATAGGCACATGAATCATGTATAAGAAAACAGGATGGAGAAAGATAAGATGGAGAAAACAACATGAACACCACCGGCACATGTAGTATAATATGTAATATGATACACAAACAATACACTTATTGCTTAATTCTGACACATAAAATAGCTCTGCTGTCACGGGATGTGATGGTAGAACAGCTTTAAAACGACTCTGACACCATCTCTACAGGGACCGTAGTATAGTATACCAAGAAGATGCCCGTTGCCTTTGTTGTAATTGGTGGTAGAAAGATACCTTTTAGTGTCTCTATACACCTAAATGCTTTTTAAAATCTGTCTCTATACACCTTTATTCTGTGAATTATAATGATGGCATACTGCTGTTGGGGTGCGTAAGTGTTTACAGGAACAGTACTGGTGTTATCAACAAAGCCATTAGTAGGAAAAGATGCCATCTACAGCATTCCAGAAAAATGGTCATGTTCTATAGGTCTGGTTTTTTGATATACTATTTTTTTTTTCCCCAAATCAATTGTTTTCAACTGGAGACTGAGTTAGGAACTATTACATAAACCCCTTCATACTTCATAAATAATATAACCATCTGACAATGTTATTTAATAATTCTGTAGAGTGATTGTGGTAATTGATTATGATCCCATGAAAATTTTGAACACTTTATTTATGATTATGAAAAAATCTGTGTGTTAGTCCCTACCTAATTAACTTACGCAGAGTACTTAACAGCATAAGTTATCAAGAGTTTTCACGTCAACTATTTAGAAATCCGAGCAGTTTGTTACAACTGAACTTACTTTTCAATTATTCATTAACATTTATTTCTTCCTCATTTAGAGCAGTCTCTGAAACATCACCACCACCTGTAGTAATGTGAAAAATTCTAAACAGGAATCTAACTTGGGTATATCAATATAGTATTTCTTTTTCACAAGAATTAACTGATGAAACAATACTGTCAAAACATAAAGAGCAAATTAAAGAAAAACATTTTAAACAGAAAGTGTCATCCTTAGGGAGGAATTTATGACTTTTAAATTAAACAGAATTTTTAGTCTACATTAGGTTAGAATGAGCTGTTTTGGTTAAACATTCAAAGGTCATGATTTTTGAGAAACTGAACTATTTGGTAGACTTAGCACATCATCAAACTAATAGAGGTAGACTACTGGTATTCACATATAAAATTATATATTAATGTTAAACTATTTCTTCCATCTGTATGAGTGTAGGAATGTTGCCATCATAGTTAAGGATTAGGAAAAGGACTAAGAAATAAGTTACTTGTTTCTTATGTGTTTAATTGTCCTTACAAGTGAGTTCTAAAAAGTTGTTTTAATGTAGCAGTTTGAACACATGTATCTCTGAGAAAACACCTTCCCTCTACTGTTTTCATAAACATCATAGCTTTTTTTTTTTTTTTAGCATATACTTTATCAATAGAAATGATACAGAGGAAAAGTTAGCCTTAAAACAGTAAAAAAGAGTAACAAGCAAATCCAAGATACATGTCCTGGTTTCGGCTGGGATAGAGTTAAATTTCTTCCTCGCGCTGTGTTTTGGATTTAGTATGAGAAGAATGTTGATAACACACTGATGTTTTCAGTTGTTGCTAAGTACCCTGCTAGTCAAGGACATTCAGCTTAAAACAAAACAAAACAAAACAAAACAAGCGTTGGGAGGGAGCATAGCCAGGACAGCTAGCCCAGCTGGCCAACGGGGTATTCCATACCATGTGATGTCATGCTCAGGATATGAATGGTAGGCGTGATCCAGGAAGTAGCGATCGCTACTTGGTTATCGGTCAGCACGGGTGGTGAGCAATAGCATTATGCATCACTTGTTTTGTGTATTCTATCATCATCATCATCATCATCATCATCATCATCATCATTATTATTATTATTATTATTACTATTTCCCTTTTCTGTTCTATTAAACTGTCTTTATCTCAACCCATGTGTTTTTCTCACTCTTACCCTTCTGATTCTCTCCCCATCCCACTAAGGGTGGGGGAAGTGAGCGAGCAGCTGCATGGTATTTGGCTGCCTGCCAGGTTAAACCACGACAACATGAGTATCTAGAAGTGAGGTGCCAAGACATATCATTGTACGGGTGTTTGACACTACAGAGGAATCCTTGATCTGAGTTGGATGCGTGGGTTTAATTAAGTGCATATATTTTTATATTCGGTGCCTAGGAAGAGTTACGTACTACAAGAAGAAGGTTCACTTCATTGTACTCTTTATTTTCTGAGTATTTTCCTGAGGAAAGTACCATGCTAATAAAGCTACCAGGTGCCAGACTAGATTGGATCATGTCTGACCAATATGGGACAGAAGCTAAGTGAAAGTGTCCATGTGTCCTGTAAAATGCTATCCAAAACATCTGCAATTCATAAAACATGTCCGTCTGTCTTGTGTCATAGTTCATACTAAATATGAGGAAACACACCAAGGATGATCCCCAAGGATAAAGAATTTACTGGACCAGAAAAAGAGGTTTTTTTACTGGACCAGAAAGAGAAGGAAAGGTTTTGACTGAAAGTAAGGATAGATGCTTATTCATACCTATTCCAGAGACTTTTAGTTTAATACGCCAGATGTATATATAGGAGGACCTAGCAGGAGGTGACTGCAAACCAGGAATTCTTTACACCAGGTAATTCCCTAACAAATAGACTGTAGAATAACATACTCTTCCTGTTTCTTTTTGGGCCTTATAAAACTTCTGTGCAATGCCATAACCTCAGTAAAACAGGTGGAAGTACTCTCAGTTCCTGTGAAGGTTAAACCTCCAGCAACAGAGGAAAGAACTGAATGCACTTTCTCTTTGCTTAGTGAGCTCCGATCACCACATCTGCCATATATACACATACATATTTTTTAAGTGACAGCCTTCTCTGTATTTCACAGGACTCAGGTAGAAGTATAATTGTTTAATAAATTTGAGTATATATTAACATTAAGATCCTTAGGCCTGTTAAAACTGCACAAAGGTCAAATGAGAATAAGCAGACATCTTTTGAACAGGGAAACAGAGAACTGAAATTTGAGATACACAAATAAATGTCGCTTAAGTCCCACTTCAAGTACCTCTGTTCTCACTGGATCCTGCCCCAAGGCATATCATTACCTATTCCCTGATGTCAAAGTTTCCATTTCTGCAATTCTACTTTCCATTTGCTTTAACTGCCTTAAATGTGGCAAAACCACTTTAGGGATGAAAAGAAAATAAGGCATATGAAATCAATTGGCATAACATGGAAATGATGACATGTTCCTCAGAGGAGCTGAAGGTTAAGAGCTAAACTAAACTTTTCTTTTTTTCTCTTGTTGTGGTAACAGGGGAGAGAGAAGGCAATGACAACAACTGGATCAGATTCAATAACAGCATCTGTTACTGAGCTGGCCAGAATCTTCCCTAGATTTTTTTTTTTATTCAAAAAGAGGAGCGGACATTTATCCTGTAAGCTGAGGGAGAATCAAAAAATTCTCAGCGTTCTGATATAACATCATAATTATGACTGACAATGAATACCTTGTTTATAAAATAATATCAGACAAGGAAAGTCACTTTTATTTATGACAATAATATAGAAGACGACCCTTACCCAACCCTCCTCTGGATTCCAGTTTGTGTCCCTGTGCTGGTTTTGGGTGGGATAGAGTTACTTTTCTTCACAGCAGCCCCTATGGTGCTATGTTTCGGACTTCTGATCAAAATAGTGTTGAGAACATACCAGTGTTTTAGCTATTGCTGAGCAGTGCTTACACAGAGTCAAGGCCTTTTCTGCTTCTCACACTACCAGCAAGTAGGCTGGGGGTGCACAAGAAGTTGGGAGGGGACACAGCCAAGACAGCTGACCCCAACTGAACAAAGGGATATTCCATACCATATGACATCATGCTCAGCATATAAACCTGAGGGAAGAAGAAGGAAGGGAGGGATATTCGGAGTAATGGCATTTGTCTTCCCAAGTAACTGTTACGCATGATGGAGCCCTGCTTTCCTGGAGATGGCTGAACACCTGCCTGCCGATGGGAAGTAGTGAATGAATTCCTTGTTTTGCTTTACTTGTGTGCGTGGCTTTTGCTTTCCCTATTACACTGTCTTTACCTCAACCCACGGGTTTTCTCACTTTTACCCTTCTGATTCTCTCCCCCATCCCACCAGGGGGGAGTAAGCCAGCGGCTGTATGGTACTAAGCTGCCTGCTGGGGTTAAAACACAACAAACCCTCAACGGCTTCAATGTCTGCAGTACAGCAATAGCAATGTCTGTCAAACATAGCAATGAACTCATAACCTGTTCCATGCAGGTACCAACCTTGGAACATTGTCTTCAGCTAGCACAGAACACCTGCATGTTCCAAAATCTCTATTCCTTGCAGACAAAACTACAGGTTTTGCCAAAAATAGTTGGAAATATAAAATACTACTTATTCATTTTTTTAAAAATAAATAAAATTTAATAAGAAAGTTTTGAATTGTTCTGATACATAATACTTAATCTGTAAAAAAAATTTTATACTTATATACTGGAAAATTGGCCAAAGCTCTTGAACGAAACACATTTTATAAATTGTAAGTACAAGAAGAATAAATTAAAATCATTATATGTGGTTTTAATGTAACCGAAGCAGAATCCTGCAAACTCTGTAAATTAAAAGTGCATGTGTTTCATGGTTGTATTCACTGCCAGCATTGTGCACTTGCAGTGATGACAGCTAACCAAATATCGGGACACTTTCGCAAGGATATAGTACAGACAGTATATCAAGGGAAGTGTTATTCCCTTTGTCCTGGTACTTAGGAGACTGGGATACTGCAACATGCTTGGAAAACCGTGTCCCATTTTTGATGCCACAATACAAGACAGATGTTGACAAACTAGAGACAGTGCAATGAAAGACCTAAGGGAACTGTGTCTGACTGAACTGAAGAAGAAAAGGATAAAGGAGGGGATTGACCTATAGTCTTCAGTTACGTAAATCAAGGCTATAAGATTAAAGAATGTCTCCTGTGAGGTACGTAACAGAAGGACAATAAGCAACACAATGTAATAAGGGAAACTGTGCCTGACCCTGAGGAGAAAATTCTTTGCAGTGAAAGAGGTTGGGCATTGGAGGAGGTTGCCCAGAAGGGCTGTGAAATCTCCACCCTTGGAGTTTTTCATAACTTAACTAGACAAGACACTGGGCAACCTGATCTAACTTTGAAAATAGCCCTGCTTTGAGCAAGAGGTTGGATTAGATAACCTTCAGCTATTCCTTTCAATTTTAATCTGTCAATAATTCTCTGACTCTAAACAAAATTTATTTCATTACCTGTTAGCAATCTTCCATTTATAGGCACTGTAGAGAGCTAAGCTTCCTACATGCTGTCTGTAGGAAAATCATGCTTTCAGTTGCTTGTAATTTTGCCAATTTTAAGCCATTTAGACTTAAAATTCCCATCCCAGATATTTGACTTATGATATATTACTGAGTAAAATTTGCCATTCATCTGTGTTCAGTTGAAAGTTTTTCAAGTTTGCTTGATAGCTGAAAAATAGATTGATTAAAAAAAAAGATTCTTACTAAGTAATAGAGATTTCTGAACAGGATTTGGAGGGCAACTGTAATAGAAGGAGATGTGTGGGCCTGTGTGGTAGGGAAGATCAGGAAAAAAGACCAGAGAGGGATAGGAGCAGAGAGGGAGAATGGCAAAGTTTAGTAGAGAGAGGAATTAATTGTAGAAGAGGATGCTCAAGTATAGCAATGAAGGAGACATGCAGGCACCAAATTAGGCATAGGCAGGAGATAGCAAATATGTAATAGAACCCAGGAAGTGGGTGGACCAAGCATGAGACTGTGGGAATAGCAATAAAAAAGAAGAAAAGGAATGAGCTCTGAAAATAGAAAGGTAGTGTCACAAGACAGACAGATGACAATAAGAAGGAGGGTGGCAGTCTATCACATCAGACAAACTTCTCTCCAGATCTTCAGCTGGAAAATATTACCTTGCATTCAATGTTCCTTTCTAATTTTAAAAAATATCTGTGACACTGACTTACAACTCTGAGTGTCTCCATCCTTCTGTAATGCTAGGCTAATGCAGAAGTTAACGGCCACCTTACTGCTATATTTTACTCAATTAGTTTATATGTTAAGGGAACTGAAATTCTTGTAAAGATCTCAAGCCTGTTGATAACTTCAGGGTGAAACTACTATTTTTCTATGCTATGATTTTTTCCTCTATTTTTTTATGCATAAAAATGATACATTAGTGAATATTAAAGTTACAAAGCAATCAAAAAGTAAGGAAAAACAGAATTAAAGACTGTCTGTCCTATACGAAAAAATAGCTTCTAATGATATTATTATGCCACATTCCATGATGTTTATCTGCCTGGGGGTTGAATTATATTTGCAGGTGTAACCTTTATTCTCACAATTCCTAGACATCTTAACGATTCATTTTTCAACTTTTGTATTCTTTTAACTACATACCTATATGGACATACCCTTAACATGCACATATAAAAACCATAATTAATTCAGCTTTAAGCTAGTTCCCATTTCCCATTACAATTACTCAGGACACTGAATTGTTAAGGTTTAGAACATTATTATAATCAGAAAAGTAGTAATAGCACATCCTGAGTATAGGTAGATAGTTATAGAGCCATAGCTTATCAAAACTTTTCACAAGAACACTTAAAAATTGTTCCATATTCTCAGAAAGTCTCTATTTCTAAACATGTTAAGTTTTTTCAATGTATGGTTTTGTTTTGTTTTTATTTATAAGTGGTTTATTAATTTATTACAGATAATGTTAATTATCATAATTCGAGAATGGCATATATAAATGTTTTCTGTGGGGGAAAAAAAAATCTTAAAATGTTCTTGGTATTTTTTATCACAATAACAGTAAACACTTTGCACAGCAGCTAACGAACAAAGAAACAATGCAATTAAGTACAATAGTCTTTTGTGACTATACTTTCTTTTTTTTTAATTGCAAAGTCTATAATCATTTAGGGCTTTTTACCTCATTCTTGGGAAAATGTTATAGTTTAGTAGGAAAAGACTTTTAAATACATTTTGTTCTCCATACAGGTGATAAAGCTGAGAAAGTTCATATCACTTCCACTTGATAATCTGAAGACTGAATCAGCTATTTTCTGCATAAGATATTTTTCTTATCTAAAACATAACTTTATGCTATTCATCTAATTTCCTGAGCAAATTAAAAACTTTTTGTTTATACTAACTGTAAAGATTTGAGGGGAGAAGATTACCTCAGAGAGAAACAGATGTCTTTTCTAACATAAGGGAGAATGTTGCAAATATGAAACATGTATAGCAGCATAATACTGGCAGCTGCTGAAACATACGTAGTTGTAAATTATATATGACCTTGCCTGAAGACTTATTTTGGTCTTCATCAATAATGAGTAATTATCTGAAAAAGTTCTCACATCAAATGAACACATTTTATAAAACAAAAAGAACAAATGTCAGTCTAAAGATGTTTTTAATACAGTTTACTATTATACAGTTAGATGCAAATGAAGGAAACCATGATTTTGCTGGGATTTCCTCCCTCCCCAAGGTATCAGAGCTTATGCTACTCTGTTGCTATTTAACAAAGAGAGATATCTAATTGTGAATGTATTTACACTGTTTACACTTTTGTTCTTTGTGAAACCATACAGAATATAATCCATATTTCTTGAAAACAGTACATTTTTTTCTTTCACTATCTTGCTTGTTTCTCAAATGGCAAGAAAATAGGTATCACAAGGGAAAACTTTCCTCGTTCAAATGGTTGGCATTCCAGAGCTTTGGGACGGAGGAACATGTATGTAGGTTTTTCATTCTGGAAAGTCTATTATATATTAAATTTGCTAGGCAACTGTAAAACTCTGATACTGTAATGCAGGGTTTGAAACATTTTTACTTAACCTGTGCCCAGCTAATTTATTCCTAATCATAATTTAATCTTTTATTCATATGAGCTCATAACATGCACCATTAAAGTTATACCTACTTTACTAATCATAGCTTTGTTATTAAAATAATGCTTAGGAGACCCTCATCTGAGGACCTGATTCAGGTTCTGTTCAGGAGGAATGTATACAACTTTCTTAAATGATGTAATGACCAAAGGAAAAGGAATAAAGGCAGAGGGAAAAAAGACAGGAGAGGACACATTTCTATTTATTTTTGGGAAACAGAGAAAGCACCACTGTGCTGGTGATGTTAAAAATTTTTCATAACTCCATAGCTTACTAATAATTCCATTCACCATTACAAATTCTTACTAGATATTTGCCTACTTTGGAGCAAACTTTTCAAATTACTTGGCAAACAGCATTGTGCAAAACAGACTTATTCTTGTGCAATTGGTCTCCATAGACTTCACCATAATTGGAGAGAGAGAGCGCCTCATTCAAGGGCTATTTAAGAGTTTAATTTTAGATGTTCTGGATCCCTTTCTGGAACAACTAACTTCTCTCCACTAACTGTAGAGGAATTTTAAGGCAGTAAACCTCTCTAGTCGACTTTTGTGAATACCTCTCTTGTGTCCTTAAGGTATAAGTAAAGACACAAGGCTAGATCTGAAAAATATTTCAGCATTTCAATAGTAACCATTGTAGTGCTCAAGTTTCAGTCACCTTTCTACTAAGATCTATGGTATCAAGGCTGGCACCTGGATTGGTCATAAAATTATCTGTAAAGATTTTCTGATGGTTAACATGAGCCCTCTAACTTGATTCTATTAATGTACTTTGCCTGTTGAAAATGATCCAGCTCCAGCCCATGTGTATACAGTCATCTTTATGTAGAACTTTACTAAGAATGCAATCTTCTCAGAGAGCCTATAAAAGGTGAGACATAATGTTGTGTTTATATGAACTGGAACTAGTTCATAGCTGATTCACTGAAGAATCCATCCAACTTCATGTTTGTATGCCTTGTCAACAGGCAGATTTATTACTAATGCTAAATATGTATATTTTATTTTTGAGACTTTTTTTTAATGTAGAACCCATGCCACGAAAACAAATATTTGTTGATGTCCTGGTTTCAGCTGGAATAGAATTAATTTTCTTCCTAGTGCTGTGTTTTGGATTTAGTATGAGAAGAATGTTGATAACACACTGATGTTTTCCGTTGTTGCTAAGTACCCTGCTAGTCAAGGACATTCAGCCTAAAAAAAAAAAAAAAAAAAAAAAAAAAAGAAACAAGTGTTGTGTTGGGAGGGACCATAGCCAGGACAGCTAGCCCAGCTGGCCAACGGGTTATTCCATACCATGTGACGTCATGCTCAGTATATGAATGGTAGGCGTGATCCAGGAAGTAGGGATTGCTACTTGGTTGTTGGTCAGTGCGAGTGGTGAGTAATTGCATTGTGCATCACTCATTTCGTATATTCTATCATTATCATTATTATTATTATTATTTTCCCTTTTTTGTTCTAGTAAACTGTCTTTATCTCAACCCATGAGTTTTTTTCATTCTTATCCTTCCGATTCTCTCCCTGTCCCACTGGGCAGGGGTGGGGGGAGTGAGCGAGCGACTGCGTTGTACTTGGCTGCCTGCCAGGATAAACCACGACAGTTGATAAGTGACATTTTTTTCTTCAAGTGTGCTAAGGTATGTAAGCAAATAGGCAACCCAAAGTTAAACTAATGGGATTACTTTAATGGCATAAGAAACAGCTCAACATTAGAGATAAAAAAAAATTGTGAAAAGTATCTGGGTAACTCTGAACCAAGGCTAAATTAATAATACAACAACAGTAGAAACTAATGGTCATTACAGATATTGAAAGGGAGGTATTGGGAATTCCTTTTTGTGAAGGGTGTCAAAAGATAGTGAAAAGATAATGCTGTCTTACTGGAGCTGCTGACAATGACCAAAATAACCAATTTTGGAGCTTTTCCAAGCATCTGATAGGTAGCTGTGCACTAGATCACTGCCACCTGGAGCAGGACAATAAGCTTGTTCTGACCACACCAAGTGATTCTACTAAAGACTCTTAGAGTTATTTCAAGAAAGCTGAAATAGGGAGCATAAACAAAAATAAGTTAAATCATAGAAGAAAGATGACAAGGAGAGAATAACTAGAGATAACTGTGATGGAAGTGTGTAGAAGACTGACAAGTCAGGTTAATTTTAAAATTTAAAAAAAAGCTTCATTGAATTAATTCCTTAACACTTCATATCTATAGTTGTTTCTTCCTTATCCTTACATATTCCCTTTGCACACACAGCTTCAACAGTGATACATGTCGTGGTTTAACCTGGCAGGCAGCCAAATACCACGCAGCCGCTCACTCACTCCCCCCACCCCCAGCGGGACGGGGAGAGAATCGGAAGGGTGAGAGTGAGAAAAACTCATGGGTTGAGATAAAGACAGTTTAATAGAACAGGGAAAAAAAAGGGAAAATAATAATGATAATGATAAAATATATAAACTGAGTGATGCACAATGCAATTGCTCACCACCCACGCTGACCGATAACCAAGTAGCGATCGGTACTTCCTGGATCACGCCTACCCTTCATATACTGAGCATGACGTCACATGGTATGGAATACCCCATTAGCCAGCTGGGCTGGCTGTCCTGATTATGTTCCCTCCCATCTTGTGTACCTAGCTCAGTCAGTAGGCACGGGAGCTGTCCTTGGACTAGGAGGGCACTTAGCAACAACTGAAAACATCAGTGTGTTATCAACATTCTCCTCATACTAAATCCAAAACACAGCACTAGGAAGAAATTTAATCCTATCCCAGCCGAAACCAGGACAATACATAATGTATTCAGTAGGATGGTCTGAGTATTTGCATTTGTGATTATCTTGTTTGTAATTAATTTTACAAATTTTCTTACCTTTTTCCCTCTTCACATGTTTTTCCATGACTCCTGCATGCAACTACACATATCTTTCTTAGTTCCCTTTGGTAGGATCGTTTCTCATATATTTATGTAAAATGCTTATATGTTGAATTTGGCTATACTGCTACAGTGTTTTATGATACTTGTTTACTGTTGCCAGTTGTATTCTTTTAGTATACTTATAGTAGGGTTCAAGATAGAGTAATATTTATTATGTCTTAATTAGCACATTATTAGTTTATGGTTCACTGCTTTGGCTACAAGCCCTTGCAAAACTCTTTGACTGTGTTTGCCAATGCTTTGGGATCTATGATGGCTTATTAAGTGTAGGCATGATACCATATTCAGGTTAGTTTTCAGTTCATATCATGCTTTATCCAACTTGGGCTTCCCAAAATCCTACACATGAAGTAGAATAAGACTGTATAGGAGTCCTGCTGCAAAAAGCTTAGCTGGAATTTGGTGCTGCCTTCATGTATCCAGGACAGTTTATGTACAGAGCCACCAGAATCCGTCAAATCCCTCTGGTCCATAAACGTAGTTTAACAACATCTGAAATGTCTTCACAATTATGTGTTAGTTTGGACTCAACACCCCAAGACAGTAGAGATAGATAGATACTATTTCCAGCCCTGTGTTTTTCCTTGAATCTTGGACACTAGTTTATACTCTGGATTCATGATGTAGTGTGAAAATGGATTATACTTATGAACTCATTTTCTTGTAATGCCAACAAAACTCAGTTTCTTTTCTCTCCTCAAAAGAGAGAGCCTAGACTCAGTACAATATTTTTTTTTCAGGTCATTAAATTTTTGTTGTCACAAGTTTTGGAGTTTTCTTGTCAGGTTTACCCTGAAAAACAGATCCTTTTTGCTTTCTGTCATCTTTTGCTCTAACTAAATTCTCATAAAACATTCTTTTTCTTCCCCTTATTTCCTCATTCTTCTTTTATTTATTTCTACTTTTCAATTCCAATAACTGGGTCCATTGCTATTCAACATTTGGGGGAAGTGAGTATTGTTTTTGAGGGGGGGTTGTTCTGTTTTGATTTGGTTGTTTGTTTTTCCATGCTGCATAGGGTTCATAACTGCTTTTAAACACAGATAATCTGCAAATCAGATAACCCAGGCAAAAATTCTTTGAAACTGACTGTAATATTTTTTCTTCTAAGAACACTCAAGATGATGTCCTCCAAATAGAGAGAAAGGAACTAAGAAAAAAATTATGGTGAGAAGCCTACAGAGTTTCCAAATCCAGCTGGCACAGCAGCAGGTAGTCCCTCAGATTTCTAGGCAGCCAGATTTTTTATTTTTTCTATAGTTTGACAACATCTTTTTGCTCATTACTAATTATGTTTCTCTCTTTTGCAGTCTTTTGTTATAACACTTATGCGACAAACTTGATTTACTTCATTTTTTCCCCTTCAATTTCCTTTCTCCCTTAATTTTTCTTTCAAGTGAGCTCATCTTGCTTTATCTCCAGTGTTGACATCTATAATTTCATTCATGAAAGTTACACATTGATAATACCTTTCCTCTCAGTTCATCTGTCCACTAGAGCACACAGATGATCAGTTGCTCAGTTATAAGGCTCCCAGTCCAATCATTTCACCTTTGGAAACCCTCTGACAGGTCTAATCCAACTCATCCACAGAGATTCCCCCCTCCTTCCCACCCAACTAGCTTTGCTTCAGTGATTCCTTTCATGTACAGATCTGGAATATGTACCAGTTTGGGAAACATTCTGATAAACTGGAAATAGTTCAGACAAGAGCAATAAAAAGATCAAAGTATTGTAAGGGGTGATTTACAAAGATTAAAAAAGATAAATATCTACTGATTGACTAATTGATCACTAAGTCAGGTTGCATGGGTCTATAAATATTCAAAGGCCAGGATAGAGAGAAATTATTGTACCTGTAGCACATTTATGTATGTGTAGATTATCGAGTAACCTTTTAAATTCTCTTCAAAACCAATTATATCTCTTACTGTGATCTTCAGTCCACTGTTTAAGCCTCTTTTCTGTCTATATGGTTTTGTGAAGATTTAAAATTCCTGCTTAAAATCTCAGCCACCAGTCTCCCCTCATACACCGGTAGTTCTTATTTCTCCCTAGCTGACTTTTTGTCCTTTCTGGGCTTTTAAATGTGTCTTATAAAACCTCTCATATTTATAAAAGCATTAATGTATCTTACTCTCTTGACAACATGCAATTACTTTTGTTTAACATTAGCTTTTCTGGAGACATTTGTTCAAACTTTCATTGGAACAGAATATAATTATTTTTTATTTCTTCCCTGAGAACCTTTGGGCATTTCTGCACTGTACTATGGGTAGTAATATACTTATTGGAGCTGTAACTAAAGCTTGGGTCACGCCTTAACAGGTAAGTGCCATGAAAAACAGACTGCAGAATCAGACTTATATTCTCACCCCATTAATTGCTTCCTACAAGATGCGACACTTTCAGGGGATGGAGAGAGCAGTCATATGTGAAATATGTCTCTCAGAGGAGAGAACTGAATCTGGGATACTGAAGTTCTGGGCTGAGGTCTCTAGCCACTGACCTAAAATATGAAAGAGATAAGAAAGTGAATATATATATTTTGTTAAGAATTGTTAAGGGGTCTTGAGGCTTTACTGGTGAAGTCTAGAGACCCTAAACATCTTCAAAGTTATGTGACTGTTGAAGGTATTTAAGGATCTAAATTTTGGTTTACTGGTATATGTGACATCACATAAATCCTCTTAATAAATCCCAATCTTAATTACTCATGCTATGAGTTGTGCACAGTAAGGAGGTACTGTCTTCATCCATGATTTTATTTTTACATTGTATTTTTTTGGTAAAAAGCATGTACCTTCCTTATTAACAAACAATCCATGCTACCCTTCTTCCAAAACTAAAAGTCCAAGACCTTTTCTGAATGTAGAACAATCAGTACAACAGGAACTGGTGTTCAGTCTCTTAATTTGGTGAAGAAAAACTCAGAAAGTATTTATTTATGTAGGTTTATATTTCTAATTAATTAGTCTAATATATGTTGCTCAGAGCAGGAAGAATGAAACTCTGTATCCCTGAGTTAAGCCCTGTGGTCTACAGAAAAATATAAGTCTTTGTAATTACTCCATTGTGTTTTACTGCATTGTAATATATCAGTGTTAACACTGAGGTTTCCAAAGATCGTTATCCCTGGGTGACAGCTGAATGTACTTGATTTTGGTGACAGTATGAGGAAAGAGCAAATGCAGAGATGCAGAACTGTAAGGTGATAGGAACTTGATTTATTTTGTGAGCTAGGACAGTTTTTGTTAGGAAAATTTGTAAACAGTGGCTTTTCACAATGTTTTGCCACATTAAAGCAAATAATATGTGCTGTGTGTATAAGAAAGTTACAAAATGTCAGAAAAACAGCTTTTCTGTTGTCTTTCCCTCTCAATAGTCAGATTTTCTACAATGTAATAGATAGACTATGGATCGCAAACATGGCTTTTGGACTAGATTATTTCTAGCTTCAGAAATCTTGGCTCCTGGACCAGACCAGTTCCAGATCTGGGAATCTTCTCGCAAAGTCATCCTTTGAGAGTCATCTTTTGTTCTATTCCCTTGTGCATATTTTCCTACTCTTCAATTTTCACTTTACTGCCCACATCCCCTGACAGCTTTTGCTTGAAGATAGCCGTGAAGAAATTTCATGCAAAATGTCACCCAAAAATCTATCTTTGACAGTTATGGGTTGTTCCCTCACTTTCAGGAAGGCATCACGCACAATCATGAAGTATTGGTTGATTATAACTATCTTTCAGTCTCAATAATTGGTCTATTTCTTCTCATACTTGGTTTGCTCCTCTGTTTTTTCTCTCCTAGTTCCCTTAATGGTCTCTGGTTGTGATAAAGCTATCAGGCTTTACTTATCAGGCTAATAAAGCTCATCTGACTACTTCTTTAGAGCGGATCTGTGTTCCTTTCACCAGCTTTAGACACCTTAGGTTCAGATGTCATCATCTTAAGCTTCCTGTGTGGAGACAGATGACTCTAATGAGTCATTAAGGTCATGGGTGGTCTATGTCACCTATTGGTAATACTAGAGTATTTAACTGACAAGAAACACGGAATCACAGAATGATTGAGGTTGAAAGGGTCCTCTAGAGGTCATCTGGTCCAACCAGGTTGCTCAAGCAGGGACACCTAAAGCTGGTTGCCCAGGACCACATCCAGACAACTTTAAAATATCTCCATGGAATGAGACTGCACAACCTCTCTGGGCAACCTGTGTCAGTGCTCAGTCACTCTCACAGTGAAAAAGTGTTTCCTGATTTTCAGATGGAACCTCCTGTGTTTCAGTTTGTGCTCATTACCTCTGGTCCTGTCACTGGGCATCACTGAAAAGAGCCTGGCTCCATCCTCTTTGCACTCTCCCTTCAAGAATTTATATACATTAACAAGATTTCCCCACACCCCCACCCCAAGCCTTCTCTTCTCCAGGCTAAACAGTCCCAGCTCTCTCAACCTTTCCTCATAGGAGGGATGCTCCAGACTCTTAATAATCTTTGTTGCACTTTGTTGTACTCTCTCCAGTATGTCCATGTCTCTCTTGTACTAAGGAGCCCGGAACTGGACACAGTACTCCAGCTATGGCCTCACCAGGGCTAAGTAGAGGGTAAAAATAGAAGGGACTTAAAAAACACCATGCTCCTTTTGGAGGTAACTGAATAACTTGAAGTTACTGTGGAATGAATTTTAGCTTGGGAACCTAAATACCTTGCTGTCTCCATTCCTACTGCTATTAAATACTGTACTGAATATGGATCTTTGATGCCTAATATGTATCTGAAGCAGAATTCAGATGCTAAACTAAGTAAATCAACCTGGAAGTTTTCACTTTAGCTTTGAAAGTCAAAAAGACATGTGGAAGCTAATATTTTTACCTGTTAAATTCTTCAGGTGCCTAGAAAATTACTAGAATGATCAAAATCACTTCTGCCTTGTCAGAAAATAATAAAAAAAAAAGTATAGATTTACCAGTGAAGAAAATGCAGAATACTCAAATGAAATATCCTATTGCTAAAATTCCTGGAGTAGACAAGCTCAGTAGATGGTCTCAGATGTGTCTACCACACAACAGCATTTACTTTAGCAGAATGAAAAAAAAAAAAAAAAAGAGGAGACTAATCTATTCCCTTGCTCAATAATTAGATCACACATTCAGAGAGCAGAAAAAGATAGATTAGGTTTCTTCGAAGTGTACAGCGATTCAAAGTCATGTTTTTCCCCTAGAAATTGTCTGAAATATGAGTGAGAATCTCTCTTACTGCCCACTGAAATTTTGTAACTTTTCTGCAGGAAGTTCAAAAATAACTATGTCACAATTGAGGGTAATTTGGAGATTAGGGCTTTAACTGTGAATGGAGAAACATGGGGATTGTGCCATCCTTTTCAGATCATAGTTAACTAGATAAAAGGACTATTATCCAAAATTTTTATGGGTTTATTCTAGGTTAATCACTTAGGTTTCATTCAGATGTAAGAACATAGATATAATCAGGGTGAATCATCCAATCCTAAAATAAGTGTATAAAACAGACAAAAGAAATCAACTCTGAATGAAGACCCATGCAATAAAACGTTCAGAAGACTATTTTATACCAGATATTTCACTTTTAAATGGCTGAAGCCAGATGAGATGAATTCTAAATGCAGCTAGTTTTTTACAGTAAATACAGAGAAATAAACAGTTCTGTAGCACAATTTGTCTCATCCAGAAATAAATGATTAAACTATGTGAGATGAACAATGTCACAACAGTACCTATTTCCATAGCCTGAGAGAACTGAGAAGGGAGGAAGGGAGTCAAGGTTAATTAACTCAGATGTAGATGGTTATTCCATAGACATCTCCAAATTTTTTGTGATTTATTCTGCCCTACAAGACTTGTGACTTAGCAAGAACTTGGGTCTTATTCTAGCAGAGTTTAGAGTGGTAATGATAATATTTATGTAAATGCTACTGAATATTATATAGTTTTGGAAGGTTTGCCACACCTGTTGAGTAGCATGATGTTAATGAAATCTCTTTAATTGCTGTCTGTAAAGTTGATTATTTTGTGAAATTACATGCAAACCTGACATTTGTGCTGATCATCTCCTCTAAAGACATTATTTATGTTGATATTTTGAATGAATAGTGATCTCCTCTACAGCATGATGGGTCTAGAGGCTTATTTGTACTTCTCAGTAATGACAGGATGAAGCATGATGAGTTCATTAATTGCAGATTTATTTAACCTGTTGCTACTGACAAGAAATATATTAAACCCTGTATTATAGTGCTCCCATTTTTTCATCTCATATATACTGGCTTATATATTATGACCATCTAATTTACTTTTACTGGTACTTTTTGGTGATAACTTTTCTGCTCCAGTCTGACATTTTTTGTTTGTTTGTTTCTGAAAATAATGGTAAATATTTCAAAAGATTTAAATATCAGACTGAGCAGCACCACAGAAGATGAAGAAAAGACTCAGAGGATTTTCACAGAGACCTGGCAGAGATGAGGTCCTGAACCCCTAACTGTGTATAAAAGGGGAAGACCAGATTAAGCATCAGATAGTAATTCCTGAGATGGAGGAAATCTAGAAGATTATGAGTTCTGTCAACAGGAAAAAAGCCGCCTTCTCCTCCCACAGATATTCAGATCCATCATTTCTGTGACCTGGTAGCAAAGTGGGGGGAAGAAACTATGTCTGAACAGGTATAAGAGCCAGACGAGAACTCATAATTGAAATTAGTTGGAGAAAATCCCATCTGCCAACCTGACTTTTGTCTCTAGATGTTTGCTGTTTTTCTCAGGTGCTCAGAATGGGGATGTTGCAGAGAAGCTCTAAGGTTCATCTGGCCTTCATATTATCAGCCACTGCAGCTTATCCACATAGGCACCAATAATAATGCTGGGAGAGACTTCTGGTGTAACAAATATTTTCCTCTGGGAATAAAAGTGAAGGAGGGCATGGTGGTCCAGGTGGTTTCTTCTTCACCCTGCTGGTGAAAGGGAAAGACCTGGAGAGGAGCAGATGGATCCTACAGGTCAATGCTTGGCTGCACAGCTCATGTAGTTGATGGGGATTTAGTGTTTGTGATCCTGGGACCCTTTCTGAGGACGAAGGAGTGCTGGGGAGAGACAGGATCCACCTGATCCATACTCCTGAAACAGCAGTTCAAATTACGGAGCTCTTCTGTGGAATTGACAACCAGCTGGTTCACAGTTTGTGGATCTCAGAATCAGAGTAGAGGTAAGTAAAAGTGACATAATGGTGGGCATTTTTTACAGATCACGTGATTAGAGTACAGAAGTGTATTAAGTCTTTAAAGAGCCTAATGAAATCTTGCCTGTGCATGTAGGGGTAATGTTAGAGAAAACAAAGCTCACTTACAGGTAAAATATGCAAGAATGGTAAGAGGAACTTATACTGCTTCCTTATTTAGTAAAGGACCAAACAAGGAAAATGTGGGCAAGCTACTGAGTGGGAGGCTAATCTAGTGGCAGCAGACTTAGGTAAGGCTAAATTCATAGTTTCTTTTTTTTTTCACCAACAAGTTCTCCCAGGCCTCTGTGCTTAATGGCAGGGATCAAAGTGGAGAAGACTACTAGCAGTGGATGAGGATCAAGTCAGGGATTATTATAGAGAACCTGACTCATAGAAGTTCATCAGACCCTTTGGGCTGTATTTAAGAATACTGAGAGCGCTGGCTGATATCATAGCAGGGCTTCTCTTAAATATCTTCAAAAGATCATGGAGATAGGGGTAAAGGTAAATGATGCACCTGCCTTCAAGAAAGGTCAAAAACTTGATCTGGGGAGCTACAGGCCAGTCAGGCTCACTTTTGTCCTTGGGAAAATTGTGGAATTAGTCCTCTTAGAGTACATTTGCTGCAGCTGGGAAGGAGTAATTCCTTGCAAAGCTACAGGTTGAGACTCATAGGCTGGGAGGCAGCTCTGTGGAAAGGTCCTGGGGGTCTTGGTAGACAGCAAGCTGAACACAAGTCAGCATTGTGCCCTTACAGCAGCAAGGGCCAAGAGCATCCTGGGCTGTATGAACAGGAACATGGCCAGTAGATCCAGAACCCTCTACTCAACACTCATTATACTGCATCGAGATACCGGGTTCAGTTCTTGGCCCCTCAATATGAGACATAGATCAACTGTAGTGAGTTCATCAGAGGGCCACCAGGTAGTCAGGGCTGGAGCATCATTAATACAGAATTATTCAGATTTTTTTTTTCTCTGCGCTTGCTTGTAGTTTTACATACAGTTTATATTGCATTGATGTACCAGACATTTATTGCAACAGTAAATTTCAGAGGGGATGACAGTCTGGAAACTACTTTTTGGGTAATTTGTATTTTGTGAGTATACTGAAGAACATTTAAGAAAAAAATACTATACCATTAAAACTAAGAGACCTCAGTTACAAATCCTATCATTAGTAGACACAAAGCTCCACAAAATAACTGCTAACCAACTTTCAACAAATGCTCTCTTTAGAGTTGCTTTTAAAATCACTGTGTAAACTGATCTCAGATTACGTAAGAATTAATTAAGCAAGGTTTGCTTTGTAGAAACACCATGTAGAAGACAGTATGTTGTTTCAAATAGTGCTGATTAAGACCAAGGCTACTTTCCCTATCACAGTTATTGCAAGAAAAGTAAAAGTATTAATATGTAGGGGCCTCTTCTGGGAATTCAAGAGTGAATTTTACCCTGCTAAAGCTTATTGACAGCATGGAATCTGTTCATTCAGATGTCACCGTAATATATTGTTTCTTCTCTCCTTCTCCTCCCTCCTCAACTCCCCCTTACCCATCTCTCCCACTGTGTGATATCTGTTTTTCAGGAGGAATAAAAAAAAAAGTAAATTTGAAAGGAGTATATTAGACAAACTTGATGGCAAAGATTCCTGCCACAATCAACTGAATACTTTATTTTCATTGATTAACAGCCTCAGTCGGTTCCAACCCTGTAGTTAGACATATGACATCTTAATATGGAAACAGCATGGATATATAACTGAAGCCCCAAAGAGTGAATCCCAACCAGATGCAGGGGCAAAGAAAATCATGCTGTTAAATAATTACTTAGTATTTATCTAACCACAAAATACAGTGCTTAAAAACCAGCAGTAATAATAACAAATGGATAATAAATGATTGAATCACAATCTTTAAATTGAATATGATTACTCTCCTTTATTTCCAAAAGCTGAAAACCTGAATTCTTTAGAAGTACTGATACAGTTCTCTAACATGAGTCCTTTTTAGAAGACCTGCCAGTTACTAAAAGCTTAGCAACCTAGTTTTCTTATCTACCCATGTGGAAGCCCTTACAGTAAGATGCTTTTTTCTGCATGTCAACTTTCTCCAAGAACAATTTGCCTAACATAGCCATACAGTTTCATCTAAGGTGTCTGATGGCATGCGAGATCTCCATTGCACTAGCAGAAATGATGCAGAGTACATTTGTGTTCTCCTAGAAAGGCAACTGATAGTCATGTGGAATCTGAAATAGTACTAATTGGCTACAATTAGCCAATTGTCTCCCACTCCATATTTCTTAATGCTTTTATTTCTGTTCATAGATTTTGGATATGGTGGTTCCTTTTTTCACAATGACTAATGACCTCCTTCATCCACTGTACCCCCTACCTTCTTGTTTCCTTGTTTCCTTGTTTCCTTGTTTCCTTGTTTCCTTGTTTCCCCTCTCCTTCCCCTCTCCTTCCCCTCTCCTTCTCCTCATTTTTTTTTTTTTCATTTTTTCTTTTTTTTAAGTTATTATTAATGGTGCTTTTCTGAATTATTTAGATGATTTAGATTATTAGACTGTTAAAATGTTAATAGGACTAACAGTAATATTTTTTCTCTGAACACAAAGTATGTTCTCTCTTGCTCACAACAGGATTTTGAGTGTAACAATTTTTTTACCATGAAAATGTATTATACAAGAAATTATATTTAGAATGGCATAAATTAAAAACAAAAAAATTTTCATAACTTTCCAAAAACTATTTATCAATTTTTATTTCTGTAGTTCATAAAAATCCATCTGTAATAATTTGTTGGGGTTTTTTAAAGCCACATTTATTTGATTTGTATAGTAAATATTTTTCTCTTGAAAAGTGTTCAGCTGTTAACTTATTACTAACTCATTTTTACAGGAACAAAGAGTAGTTATCCACCATTGCTTTGTAATGTTTGCTTCTGTTAGCAGATGCCTTCAGATTTTCAGGTAAAATATGCATACAGAACTGAATGTGTAAATGTATTTATATATTATCTATTTCTTAATATATTGTCTGTGCACCTCACACATCTACAAAATGAAAAACTTTTATTTTGCCAAACACAGAGTTTAAGAAATTGATACAAAATAGGCAATATTTAAGAGATGGGGAATAAAAAAGGAATACAATATTTCATTAGTAACTTAGCTGTCAAAAAAAAAATGGTGCTAGAGGACAGTACTGTGTAACTGTGAAAATGCGTAATGCTCTGATTGTGGTTGTTCAGAGCTGACTGTATGCAATGTACCACAGAGACCTGATTTTTAAATGTTCTTTAAAGAGCTGTGTCACAGAAACTCACATGAACCTTATGAGTATAACGAGGCAGTTTTATAATGGCCCTACATACACAGCAGTTGTAATACATGATCACAAGAATTTAAAATGACTGTGTTTACTCTATGGTATACTTCAACATATTTGTTTTAATTAAAATTAATGTGAGGACATTCTAAGTTTAAAAACATGTGGAAAATCAAGAGGATATAGGGTCTAGACCCAAACTCAACAAAAAACAAATTTCCACTACTTTTTCAGAAGATAATATGCTTGTAAATTTAACTGGTTGGGAGATTAAGGTTTGATCAGACAAAAAATATATATACACTCTGTGTATCTTGATAACCGGTTTCTGATCGAAATCCCTAAAGCTTAGAAAAAATAGTTCTCCAAGACCAGAAAGGTCTCTAAGACCTTCTTTGGGGTAAACCTAGCCCCCACCCATTTCTGGAGCTGGAGATCCTGAACCTACTAAACCTAATAGATCTGATCAAAACCATGTAAACTCTTGCATCTATCTTTCAGATGTATGATCTTTCTTAACTTTTGCTAGTTAGTGTTGAGTTTCCAGATGCCATGTGAAGCTTGTCTGAACTACTACCAGGTTAATTATCAATGGCTTCTCTTTGACCAAGAATCAAGTAACAATAAATGATAATAAAGTACGAAAGTATATAACTGATATACATATATCACTTAAGGAATTATAGATCACTGCGATGTGTTTACAAGACTGATAAATCAAGCCAGTTTCCACCTCTAAAACAAAACTTTACTAGACCTTCATTAGCACGATTTATGTTAACAGTTACGTCTTACAGGTCATGTTTTCTATTACATGTCACTACTTACTCAAAGCAGTGATCTTTAAGACTTTTAACCTAGACTAGTTGTGAGTGTACAATATCATGGAACTGATGCCTTAAAGTTAGTGTCAACAACTGCGGCCCTTGATTGTTGTTAGTCCTTGAAGTTTAAGTGACCAGGCCCAAGAACTCTTGGTGCAAGGAAGCTGGAGACAAAGTCAGCATCTTCTTTCTTCTTTCTTCCCCTACTCCAAATTCAAGATCTCCTTTTATATGATGTTTGAATCTCTACAGCTCTTAACTTTGGGCTCTCTCCCCAGACTACGCACTATGCAGTGGTGGAGGTGTTGGTGTTACTCTCCCAGGCCAACAGGTGCCACAGCCTGCTACTCCCATTGCTTAGCTACTTCTTTTCTTACAGCAAAAGCAATCTTTTCCCCGTTCTTGAGCTTCTGCTTCGTCAGTGACCAATAAATGTTCATCAGTAATTTGTTTATCATTCCAGGGCCTCTGTTTTCAACCTGTACCCATATTTTCAAGGCCTTTGTTATTACCCTATGTTTAAACTGCATGGCATAGCTTCTATGACATAATAGTCATATGTGCTAAACGGTGGACCAGGGCTATTTTTTAACACAGGGCCATTGGGCCTATAAATGCTTATCCAGTCATGCTTTATTGGTGTGCTTATGCTTGCGTTCAAAACAAGCTAATATTAAAGTCATCTTAGTATGCTTCAACTTCTGTGGGTGCAACAGGACTTGACTTTGGCTATAATCCAAACGATAACAAGTAGGATGTCCCACCCATAGAGATCAAGCAGTTTTCAAGAAACCTCAAGAAGTTTTCAAAACATACTCTGGGCATATTCCTAACTAGAACCTCTCCATTATCTGTGAAGACAGAATTTATTTGTTTGTAATTTATCTGTGACAACATCTGGGGCTTCCAAACACAGATGTTGAATAAATGATCTGTTCTTAGGCCTCTTGAGCATAGAATGCCTAATGCTGAAGACCATCTATTCTCTTATCATCTTACCATGTTGGTAAAACTTTCATAATTACATACTTTTTTGACACCTGGCAGCAGATTATATATCAAAACTCACTATCAATTCTCAGGGAATGAGAACAGTTCTGAGTGTTGTATCAGGGTAGCACAAAGTTGGTGAGAGTTTGAGAAGACAGATGTTGCTGAACATTGGTTCAAAAATGCCTTTCAGTCAATTAGGGCAAGCAATTTTAATTACAATATTAAGCACAGGTGGAAAGTATGATTATGCCTAAAAGGATGTTATGTTTTTTGAGAGTCCTCTGACAATTAAAATTAGTTGATTGGAACAATTGTACCATTCATATTTCCTTTTCCTGCATCTGTTGTCTTTCTTTGCTAGCAGAACAGCAACTGTTTATATCATGGATGAAGACTATTTATCCTAAGCAATGTCCCAAAAATCTCTATGACCCTAAACTATAACTTTACTAGTTTAAAATAATCCTCAAGGAATTCTATGTAATTTTACCTCTGACTTATAGAAATATATATCCATTAACACTTACCACTAAAATATTTAGATTATCATAGCTTTATCATAACTGAAGTATGATGTAGAAAAGTAGGCTCTGTTATAGAGAGAGGCTAGCTTTATTTCACAAGATACTTGGTACCCTCAGTTTCCATTGGTTTCTATGGAGTTAATGGTGTGTATCTTTACTTTGCAGAAAGTCATCTTATCACAAGAATT
Source organism: Calonectris borealis (assembly GCF_964195595.1). NCBI lineage: Eukaryota > Metazoa > Chordata > Aves > Procellariiformes > Procellariidae > Calonectris > Calonectris borealis. The sequence goes on from NC_134312.1 coordinate 179,860,588, forward strand.
CTCTGCTTTTTGTTCTTTTATTTTTTTCCCCTTATGTCAGAGTGCAAATCATTGTATTACTTCACTTTGAATTCCCTCCACTTTGTTGTCTGAGAAGTAAATATATAGTTACTGTGACCCTCACAATGTGAACAACTTAGATAAATTGCACATTCTTTGTTATGTATTGGCCTTTGGAACACGTTGCATTTGAAAAAATCTTCCCTACAAATCTTCCAAAAAGAGCAACTCATTTTGATTATTTAATTATAGAAATCAGTGTCAATAGTAGATATGTAAGCATATGTTAACCTTGCTGATAAAATTTTCAATATCAGTTTGCATATGACCAGCAAATGATACAGATAAACCTAATATATTTCTTCCAAAAAATAAGACTAGAATAATGAAAAATATTAGATAGCTTAACATTCAGAAAGGTAATATAATTATATTTTACATTGTTTTCAATCTCATTTGCAGTAAGCTTGTACCCTTGGATGGAGTATTTAGTATTATCCTTTTATATCTGCTGTCATTCATACAGCAGAAATAAAAGTAACTTCCTTATCCTAATCAATTTGCATGAGCAATCCATCTTGCATGAACAATCAGATTTACTGATACAGTAGATAGCTCATTAGTGTTCCTTTAGAGCAAAGATGCTCACTAGGGATGCTAGAGACCCACAGATCTGTTCTCGTATATGCACAGGAAAAAAATGTTATTGAAGGAGTATATATCATAAGAACTGTGCATAGTTGAATACACACAAAGGAATGATAAATCTATAATCTTGCCTCACAGCAGTTCTTTTTTCAGAATTCCATTTATTATAGAAATAGCAGAATACATTACCAATCTGTAATTACCAACACCTTCTCCCAAATTTAACATTTTTTTAAATGATTTAAATTTAGTTAACACCAATATCTTATAATGGATGTTCTCTTTGAAATTTCATTAGGGAAGTTCCTCTGTTCTTCTTTGCCTTATAAAAGCTGTTTCCATTGATGTCTATTGTTTTTGACTGAATAATAGATGTACATGTTAGAAGTTTCCAGCTAGAAATTCTGCTTCTGTGTAGGCCCCATTGAAATTAGCTGTGAAAACTCCTACTGTTTTTCAGTAAGAGAAGAAATATCCTCCTTAGTGTCACAGATAGCAACAACATGATAGATTAAATATCAAGGAAGTCTATTTTGCTAGAATTCAGAAAAGAGCAGCAAAGCCCATTTTATCTGCTTAGGAGTTAGCTGTAGCAGAGGAAAGAGAATGTCAATGCATATACTTATGAGACATGCTTACTTTCTCAACACTTAGTATTTTAAGACAAAAATATTAATGACATTCAGTGAGTTTCCACATGTAAATAGTTACAAACAGAAGAATTTTCACTTAAAATATATATTTAAGGAATGCCTTTATTTATTGAGCTTGTCTGCTTGAAAATACATTATATAATGTTCCAGAAAGGAAGAATACATACACAACATAATAGATTTCATCTCCATAAATCCACCACCTACCACAGAATAAGTTATCCTCCAAAAATCTACGAATTAAAAGCATAGGAGCTTCTACTCTGAAGTATTCTTGAGCACAAATTTCGCTTTATGTAATTTTTTCTGTATATATGTATTTCCCCTGACTTTTAATTAATTAGAAGAGAAAGGATAATTATATTTTAAAATTATCTTTTTATATTATTAATTGTTTTTTGTGTATATCAATAGACCTAGGCAAAAGTGGTTGTGAAGTGATTAAGAATCACTTAAGAGAAGTGGTTTCTAAGTCATTGTTATGGCTTCACTTTGAAAGATAGTAGAGGAAAATAGAATTGAAGGGATCACGGATAAAGAGTTTCCCCTAACTAATTTGCTTAATTCTTATCCAGACTAACATATCCTTTAAATTTTGTCTGGAGTGACACCAAAAAAATTCTAATTATTTTCTTTTTTTTTTTTTTTTTTCCCTCATGTGTCCACATCTTAACATTCATTTAATCTTTTAACTCTTGTAAATTAATGTGAACAGATACCATATATTTGGATGCAACTAACGTCATATCATTCATGTAAGAATAAAGAATAGCTATGAAAAAGCCCTAGAGATCCCAGTATTTAATTGTCTGAGCTTATTATCCTATTGTGAGCTGTGACTGAAACAGGAACTAAGGGCAGAAGGAATACATTATCAGAGTAAGATAATATTGTCTCTCTTTCTGATGCTTGAGGAATCATTTCTGAACTATTGACGCACAGTTCTGAAGATTTTTTTTTTTGAACAGGAAGTTGAAAAAAGACCTGTCTCAGTGGTCCAGAAGAAAAGATCAGTAGAAAATGTGTTGTATTTAGAAACTGAAGAAGCTTAATCTATTTAGATCATCAAAGAAAAATGTAAGAGGTGATTAGATCATAGTCTACAGTTAGCTAGATAAGAAATGGAATTTTTCATAATATAGACCTTTTCAGTCTAACAGATACAGCTGGAAGTGTAAGTCATTAAAGGTACATAAACTGAGAACTCAGAATAGAAATAAGAAAATTTTTGCTTATAAGAGAAATTCATCTCATTGTTTACCACATTTAAAGTTTGGAATTAAAGTTTTCAGCTCAAATTTTTATGTTCTAAGAGTCCTGTCATAGTTAAAACTGGAATTAATACAAGGAAATATATGACATGATACATCAAGGGATTTTTGCAGTCTTTCTCTCCAGTAGATAAGTGAATTAGCAAAAATGTCATTATAGCACTGACAAAACTTTCTACTTTCCATTTAACAGAATAATGTGTTACTATTCAGCATTGTCTTCATAATTCCTGCTTCTGATTTCTGAACACTTACTTTCAGGAATAATCAATTGAGATCGATCTGAATTAGAAAAAAAAACTTCATTAAACCTTTCCGTTGCTTCTTTCTAAAAAAATATGCTTTTCCCTGTCATTAATTAACCCTTTAGCTTGGGACAATACTTCATCTGTAATGGTACCAGATATGATCTGCCACTAACCTGTAAATAAGAAATAACAAAAAAGCAGGAAAAAAAAAAACAAACAAAAAAAGGCCTCTGCTGTACTTCAGAGAGGAAAATATAGGTAGTGCTGCACAGCTGTGTACACAGTTACACATTTATTTCAAGTGTCTCACTTCAGTGCTGGTAACACACTGCAATTGCTGTATCTGAGATGGTAACTGCCCTCTATGCCACAGAGTCTCAGTATTGCTAGTAACATGCACAATAATAGAAATCTTAAAAACAAGGATACAGTGAAAAGTTATAGAAAATGTTGGTATTTTAGCAACTGCCCTGAGACATATTTACCAGGAATTGTAGCTCCAAAATGAATTCAGGACTGACTTGATCTGAGACAATATGCAATTTTTCTATGCTGGTATTGTAAGTCCAAAGGACCTGAGACTGTGCATTCAGAGAACAGCTTTATGTGTGTTCACTATACAATTTGACGGGTACCTCTGAATATTTAGCAGATAGATCTATGTACCATGTAAATTATCACTAAAAGTGACAGTGTCTTCCCTTTAATAAAGCTGAATGTGGTCAGGACTATGATACTTTCTTTTGAAAACTCCCAGAGAATAGTGTAAGACCCCTCCTCCTTGTCTGAGCTTTATGTTAAGTCCTATTCTGGCAATTGCACTTGTGCACATATGCAAAGGCTTTGCTTCCGCTATCAAACAGGACAAAATGAAGATAGAATGGCAAAGTGATTAAAAAAAAAAAATCTTTACTCCTGCCTGAAAGGAATGGGTGAGCAATGAAAAAGCGTATCCTTACATAGATTAGGACAGGACAGGAAATACATAGATTAGTGACAGGACGAGGCAATGGGCACAACCTGAAACAAGAGGGTTCCATCTGAACACCAGGAAACACTTTTTCGCTGTGAAGGTGACTGATCATAGGTTGCCCAGGGAGGTTGTGGGGTCTCCCTCCTTGGAGATATTCAAAAGGCATCTGGATATGGTCCTGGGCAACTGGCTCTAGGTGACCCTGCTTGAGCAGGGTGGTTGGACCAGGTGACCTCCAGAGGTCCCTTCCAACCTCAGCCATTTTGTGATTCTGTGGTTACTGAGACGTTAAAGATTCTGCTTACATCTGAGAGAGAAGCAGAGCAAAGTAACAAAGATAAATTAAAGACATTGTGTGATTATGGGTTTTTTTAAATATCACAAAAGACATTAAAAAATTTAATAAATGTATCAAGTAGTTTAAATTTAGTATTTTTCAGTATGAAATTGTATTATTACAAATGTAATAAGTGGTTTTTGCTACTTGCAAAAGACCCACAGGAACATCTGGTACTTGTCTCTCAACCTTAGAAGTAGAGGTAGGGAAAAGATCCCTGGAAGAACCACATGAGGTTTAAAAAGAGGGAAAAAATGCACACATGAAATAATTGGGTTATGTTTAGATTGGTGGTCATGAGGTGATATAAAAAATATTGATCAATAGTGATATCAAAATAATATCATCTGGGCTCATATGTTCATTGTCTGCTGAAAGTACATCAGCACGTGAAGGTGAATATGAAGAAACATCTGCAAAAAGCACAAGCAAGAAGAGGACACAATGATCATTCCCTGTTCTTTCTCACATCTGCATGGATCTTTCTCCCACTCATTTCCTTCCTTTGAATCTCTGGGGAATATACCATCATGAAGGTCTGGAAAGCTGAACAATTGATATTTTTCTTTCAAGCAATGAGCAGAGGGTGCAGCTACTCTTGGCTATGGCCTGCCATTGCTGTGTGGAGGAACACATGCATTCTTTCCCTTACCACCACAAGTCGAAAATGCTGCTGATGTTTTCTTTGGCAAGAATGTATGATGCTCTCAGGCCAAGCAATAGTGTCCTCACAACACACGGTATAGTCTTAGTTCAAATGCACATTGCATTTCAAGACAGAAAGTAGCTCTGGATTTGCTGAATGAATCTTAGATTGCATGGGTTTTTTTGCTGCTCGTAGGTAACGGTGTCTTTGATGCAGCTGAAAGATGGAACCTTCCCTCTTATTATAACAGGTAATGCCACTCCATTGATCATTCAACTGCAATACTTGGTCAGCAGACTGATGGGGACCATCTTTCTCCCTTCTTGAAGGGGGCAAGAAGAAATCTCATTGATACCTACCTCTCACTCTGCATCAGTTCTACTATATCTGATTTTTCTAATATTCCTTTTTTTTGCCATTCTTTTACTTAAAAAAAAAAAAGAGAAATGAAAGTGATTTTCTTCTCAAGTGCTTAGATTCATTTTCTGGCCTGTCTCATGCTTAGCCATACTGTCAACAAGCTCTAGATTGTGCCAAATTGTTCTCACCTAGATACATTGACACATGTTTCAAGAGATAACATGGGCCAGAGAATACTTTTTCGTGCACTCTTCTGAGGGTTAATACGGTTTAGGTCTTTGAACACAGTCTGTGCCATCCCACCTGACATCAGGACAAGAGTGATCCCTGGCCTGTGTTGATTATCAGCATTAATATAACCAATGAATCTAAATCTCTCCATTCACATCTCATCTTTAAAACCCAGCTATCTTAAGTATAATGTCCAAAGAGTAGCATCTTGTTTGGCTCCTTCCTCATCTGTTCTCACAACTTCTTCAGTTAGTAGAGAGACAAATTAGAAACAAACCTTTAAATGCTTTAAGCAGACCTAGATGACTAAGCAAGGACAGATGACTGCAGATTAAATTCTAACATTCAAATTTGAAAATTCAGATATTTTTTGTTATAATACCAAGACCTAGAGAATCATCATCATCAGATTTCTTTTATCTTCATTAATATATGATACCCAAAAGGCAAAGACCTAATGTTATTTTTTTCTCCATTATTCAAAATATTTTAATAAGGGTTTATTTTCTGTTTTGCTGTATAGGCACTTAGGCATTTTCAGCTTCAGAAGTTTATATATTGCAATCCATGTGTAATCTCTTTTAACTTCCCATTTGAACTTTCAGTTCTAAGTATTCATGGACAAAAATCATCAGCACTTTACTCTGATCTCCCCTCCATTGCTTTTGATAGGTAAAAACACTCTCTTCAGCAGTATGACTGTAAAGTCTGTTATCTCAGAGGTGTAGTTCCTGCATACAGTCAAGCAGCACCCTTGGGGAATGGTTAGTTGCCATGAGCAAATCATGTCCTTTAAGATACCCCTACTGATTGAGAGTAGCACTCACTGATCTTTCCTACTGGGATGTTTCTAGATTTTTTATTTTTCCTTAGCAGTCTAGTGTTGTAATGTATAGGCAGTAAAAGGAGACAGAAAATAAAAGTCCCTGTGAAAGGAACAAAAACATTTGTAGTCCTGCTGTAGCAAGAGGATAAAAGATCCTCAAGTACAAAGAGACAAGTGGTGAACCCCCGTCACTCATCCAGCTACTGTCTCATTTTACTCTCCCCTAGACACTTTTTAAAAATATTTCTTGGGGATTCAGTTGTAAGCCAGAATTTATCTTGTGGAACAATGTGTCCATATGTTTTATTAAACAGCAAAAGCAAGACAACTCAGAATGTGAAAATTCAGTCAACCAGAATTTCAAAGGGGGCTGAAAGCCAACCTCCAATGTTTGCATGCACAATTTTGTGAAGAGAAGTCACTTGAGCACACAGGATCCTTAATTTGATGCACTTACATTAAAACTTCATGAATTTACACTTGGGTAGAACAGCTACATTTTGAATATTTCAGCCAATTTATAGACATAATATTTTTGCAGCATTTCATAAGCATTTTGCCCAACTAAACACATAGAATATTTAGTTTGCTAAAGTTAGGGATTCTGTGCATGGAATCCAGAATAAACTCGTGATCTCAGCAACCCTCTCTCTTGTCAATAGCCTCCTAAGACTGCATTGAATAGTTCATGCACTAATTCATACTAATTCTCATTAACACATCACCTTCATTAGCACATTAATTATGCCTTTAACCAGATAATAACCTGATGCAAAAGGTACTATGAAAGGGAAAACACTGAGTAAACCTACGATGCAAACTTATCTGGAAGAGTGAGATTTTAAGGAGGAATATGAACATCATGGGGAACCAAATTAGACTGTAGACATGTCAAATTAAACCTAATACAGGTTTAACAGGCAAACCAAGTTTCTAAGGCCCTACTATACACAGTGTATATATAAAGTGGGATTTAATTGCCTAAACATAAAAACCAAGTGCTATTTCAGCTTTCTAAGTGCTTGAGACATCCACATAAACCTGGCAGATATGATACAAGATTAACAGCAGGCATGCACTCTTCTGGTCAAGCACCTGAAGGCCTAAGTCATACAACGTTGCACCAATGCCTATGCTTAAGCAACTGAATCCACACCCAGACCGTCGTTGAATATAATGGAAATTTAGAAACCTCTTCCACATACTAACTTTTAAATATAGATGCCAAAATTTACATGTTTATAGTCTGGATCTGAATCCAGACTGGATCTTGGTTGCACAAAGATTAGTGTCTACAGTCATTTGAAGTGATCGGTGGTATTTCACTCAGCTTTCACCCAGCCTTCAGTCAACACTACAGAAGGGGCAGGGTATCCTTTAAATCTTCAGTCATAGCTTTCATTTCTGTGTGCCTGACTTGCATACCCTAGAATCTCAAACTGGGAGGCTATGTTCTGGCAACTGCATTGTATGGTGTACCCCATGGTTAATACCGGATCCAATCTTGATCAATATCTTCATTAATGATCTGGATGATGGGGCAGGGTTCACCCTCAGCAAGTTTGCTAATGACACAAAACTGGGAGGAATCACTGATACTGCAATCCAGAGGGACCTCGACAGGCTGGAGAAATGGGCTGACAGGAACCTCATGAAGTTCAACAAGGAGCAGTGCAAAGTCCTGCACCTGGGGAGGAACAACTCCAGCACCAGAATATGCTGCGGACTGTCCAGCTGGAGAGCAGCTTGGCAGGAAAGGACCTGGCAGGGCCGGTGGATAGTAAGTTGAACATGTGCCAACCATGTGCCCTTGTTACAAAGAAGGTTAATGGGCTGAATTAGGAGGAGTGTTGCCAGCAGGTCAAGGTAGGTAATCCTTCCGCTCTACTCGGCACTGAAGAGGCCACACCTGGACTGCTGTGTCCATTTCTGGGCTCCTCAGTACAAGAGAAACACGAACATACTGGAGAGAGTCCAACAAAAGGTCACAAGGATGATGAAGGGACTGAAGCATCTCTCCTATGAGGAAAGGCTCAGAGAGCTGGGACTGTTTAGCCTAGAGAGGAGAAGGCTCAGGGGGGAATATTATCAATGTATATAAATACCTGAAGAAAGGGTTCATAGAGGACAGAGCCAGGCTCTTTTCCGTGGTGACCAGTGACAGGACAAGAGGCAATGGGCACAACCTGAAACACAGAAGGTTCTGGCTGAACATCAGGAAACACTTTTTCACTGTGAGGGTGACTGAGCATAGGTTGCCTAGGGCTGTTGTGGAGTCTCATTCTATGGAGATATTTTAAAGTTGTCTGGATGTGGTCCTGGGCAACTGGCTCTAGATGACCCTGCTTGAGCAGGGTGGTTGGACCAGGTGACTTCCAGAGGTCCCTTCCAACCTCAGCCATTCTGTGATTTTGAGAACTGTGTCTAAAATATAATTCCAGCTTTGTACTGTATATCCATTTGCTAACTGTATTTTTCCATGTCTAGGTTTGATTTGCCACTGATTGAAAATTAACAGCAGAGTGACTACATTCCTCATTTCAGACACAGAACAGTTCAAACAAGAGAGAATTCTGTGATTCCGATCAAGGAGTAGGAGTCTCATTCCCTTATTAATCTTTCTCCATTGATCTCAGAGATGTAATATGTAGGATATGCTCCAAATCCAGTAACAACATCAGCATCTAGAATCTAGGAATTACAGATTAAAACATAAAATATAAATCATATCTAAGTTTTGAGCATAGAAACTGATTCCTAAAAGTACATTTGGCATTTCATGCTGATTCTCTGACTTTTTTTTTTCCTCTGGAAACACTGTTGTGCTTGACGTTAAAGAAAAAAATGATTAAACTTCACAAAAAAATGCAATGTACAGTTAGAATTTTTTTTTTTTTAGAATGAGATTCATTAATATATAGGTAATACTGATGAAAATAAATAATTTTGCTTTACAAGAGGAAGGTAAACAACATATTACATGATAGGTATTCAAATTTTACACTGAAAGTTTTTCTGACCTTGAGAAATAACATCATTTGTTACTATTAAGCTGCTGGCAGAAATATTTACATGGCAGCTTGCATTTTACAGTTCCAGAAGAATGATTTGGAGTTCAGTATATATGTTCTTTTTCTACTTCACTGACAATTAATAGGTTAAATAAGCTCTAACCTTATTTGGAAACCTAATTTATTAAATGCTATCACAGTAATCTTACGGCCATATGCACGGTGAAAATGTGTTTCAAGTTCTGCTTGGATTTTTCTGTAAAACAAGATATTGGAAGATTCCTTTTTCTTACATCACAAATGAACTCATTCATCTAAGAACAACACTCATTCATGCACATTATTGATATAGTAAGAGAAGTACTGTGCTACTGATAGTAATATAACCTCTTTGATATATGTTTTCTTTTTTTCTTGGATGCTTTGTGAATTCTTAAGTAATTTATTATTTCAGAGTACCTCACTAATTACTTATACTCCTGTTAAAAGTCCTTAAGAATGACTGTATTTTGTGAAAACCTAAGTTTTCCTCTTTTTGTTGTGAATTTCACTATGGATATGGGTTCATCTGATAGAATTGAGAACTACAACTAGGACTAGGCCTGGGAAGAAAACCCATTGCAATGACAAAATTAAAACAATTTAATGTTAATGTATCTTGAAATGTACTTTCTGTTAATATTTTGAGAGTGGGAGTTAACTTTTAATTAGTTGATAACATCTTTTTACATGTTGCCCCTATGTTTGCTAAAAATAAATGTCTTATTAACATAAGACTCCCACTACATTGGAGCAATGTTTTTACCTATTTTTCTACATAAATTTAAGTTGCATATGTTGATTATGGATAGTTAGTACTTTAATTGTGCAGTAGTTTAAATACCAAGCCTAAACATGATTATATTATGAACTGAAATGTAAAGACTACATTAATGATCACTTTTGCATTCTCATCTATATTTTATTATCATCCTTTTTCTTTTCTTTTCTTGTTTCTTTCTGGTATGTGATTAATTTTGAGGACCTAGAAATGTCAAGACAAATCTCATCTTATCTCATCTCTCATGTGAAGAAAAGCTGAACATACAGATTAATGCCACTGTTCAAAATCTCTCTTCTATAAAGATCAGACATTAGTCGCACTTGCCTCCTCATGCTCTTTCTTCCACACTTGCCTTGATCTGTTCCTCAGGGTCTAAGAAAAAACTGACAAACATTGATTTGGGTTTTGGAGATCCCTCAGATCAGTTCATAGATTTTGGAGGCAATATCAGGCTGACACTGATAACCCTAGTGTTACAGCCAAGTCCAGCTGAGCTCTGTGCCTTTCTGAAAAGATCTACTGGCATCTAAATAACATATGAACAGCATGATTTATTAGATTACACAAAGCAAATTTCTGCACTCAAGCCATATCTCTGGTGCTCTGTCCTTTATTGCCAAGTCATTAACTTTTCTCTCTTAGTTTCCTGTGAAGTTGAGATAAAATACTAAGTACTTAACATCTGTGAAGTACAATATAAATGACAACAGGCACCAAAATTACACATTGTCCTGCAGTGTAGCTAGTAGCTTAAGGATTTGATTCGCTCCTCTCTCTCTCTTAGAAAGCTGTCTATCTATATCACTGTCTTCAAAATTTTAGGAAGTGTAAGCCAGCTACAGGTATGTGCCTCATTGCCCTGTTTACAAGGAATCTAACAGAACTGGAAGTTGTATTCATGATATTCTCTTTGTAAAATAAACGTAAAATTCTAGTAAGACTTGCCAGGTCTGAACAAATCATTGAATCCCTTCCACTATCAAGCTGGCAAAACACACACTGGTGTGACTGGAAAGACAGAAATTTGACAGTGGCAGTGAACAATTATTCTTCTGGTCTTCTACAATGTGTTCTAACAAATCGGTACAATGGTCTGCTTAACTAATTGAGCCCTATATATATAGTAAAATATCTTTTATGGAATCTAATATGTTTCAGCTTCAGCTTCTACAATGGTAGGACCTTTGATCTTGATGGAGTTACTCTTGATCTTTATCTGGATAAATCACAAGAGGATAAGTGCCAATATACATTGACCTTTTATGATAAAAAAGTAGAATGCTAGATATTATCTGGAAGAAAAAAAAGAAGTCTGACATTTAAACTTACTGGGGGTTTTTGTTTATTTGTTTTTTATTTTGTTTTAATTTTGGAAACCCAGTGTGAACACTATCCAGCTGTTTTTAATATCCTCTGACATACTTTTCCCTTGGGATTTGATTTCAAAAAAACTTAAATCTACATCCTTAGAGGAATATATGCTCAAGAAACCCCTGTTATAAATCTCAGTCCATTCATTGTTATATCCATGAGAGTCAGCAACAATTAAAAGAAATCTGCCTTTTCTATTCACAGAATAGAAAGCCCCCCCCCCCCCCCCTCCAAAGAAAACAATTGTGCTCATAAAGATGTCAAAAATTCAGAAGGATATGCTTTGGCTGCTAGCTATAACACTGTGAAGATTCAGACTCAACATATCACATCTCCAAAAAAATGAAGTTATGAGATCCTGTATTTGAATTATTAAAGAAAAGTCAGTTTAAAAACCTTGAGCATGTTGGCGCAATGCAGAAAAATAGGAGTATTTGCTCTCTTACACAGAGCTTTTTACTATAAATAAAATATGATAATCTCTTCTACAGAAGGACCGTTGTACAGAATTCAACATACAGAAAAATGTAGTGATTTTTCTTCAATACCCAGTATGGTGTGAATTTGCCCCCATCTGCATCAGCTGAAGGTTATGAGTCAAGTTGCTTGGTATAATTTGTTAAATGGTAAATGTAAATATGTAAATGGTTTCATTTACAAATAATTTTAATGGTATCTGACTGTTTTCAGGACTGACCAAGTAGAATTTGCAGAATATATTTTCTTGTAATAACAACATTATCAAAATTGCTCAAATAATATTTTTTTCTTTTTACAATTCTTGTTTTGATGCAACAATTTCATTATCTCTTCATAGTGTATTACAAAAAGGATAACTAGAAGTCACCCATGAATTAGCATAACCTACATCTTAGATGCATAGAATCCCAAACACAAGTTCTTAATGTTCAATAACTGAAATGAAGAAAACTATGACATGCCCGAATTCTCAATTTTCTGTATAAGTAATTCCTCCCATATTACAGGAAACTTAAAAAAAAGAACTTTAAAAAATCCTGTTTCTGCTCCTTTTACTTAAATATAGGATGCGTCAAGACTAAAACAGATATACCTGAAGATAATAGAATGATAGAAGAGTTGAGGCTGGAAGGGATGTTTGGAGATTGCCCAATCCAAAAACCCTGCTCAGACAAGGGTCAGGTTGCTCAAGGCAGCGTCCAGTCAGACGTGCAATATGTCTAGGGATAGAGACTCCACAACCACTCCAGGCAACCTGCTTAAGTGTTCAACTGCCTTCACTGTAAAAAAGATGTTCCAAATGTTTAAACAGAGTTGCTTGTGTTTCAGCTTGTGCCCATTACCTCTTGTTCTGTCTCTGGACACCACTGAGAACAGTCTGGCTCCATCTTATTTACTTGTCCCATCATGCATTTATACATTTTGGTGAGATCCTCCTGGCCCTACTCTTCTTCAGGCTGAAAAATCCCAGCTTGCTCTCAGCCTCTCCTTGTATGTCAGATGTTACAGTTATCTTCATCACTGTTAGCTGAACTTGCTCCAATAGATCCCTATTTCTTTTATGCTGGGGAGCTCAGCACTTGACCCATCACTCGAGGTGTGTCTCACCAGGGCTGAGTAGAGGGGAAGGATCACCTACCTCAACCTATGGCTGGCAATGCTCTGCCTAATGCAGTCCTGGAGGCTGTTAGTCTTCTTTGCCATAAAGGGCAAGCTAGCTCATGATCAGCTTGTTGCCCACCAGGATCCCCGTATCCTTTTCTGCAAAGCTGCTGTCCAGCCGAAAAGCCCCCAGCATTTACTGGTGCATGGAGTTATTCCTTCCCAAAGGGCAGAAATTGACATTACCCATTGCTGAACTTCATGATGTTCCTTCCTGCCCATTTCTCTAGCTTGCTGAGGTCCCTCTGGATGGCAGCACAACCAGCTGGTGCATCAACCACTCCTACCAGTTTTTATCATCAGCAAGCTTGCTGAGGGTGTATTCTATCCCATCATCCAGATCATTAATGAAGCTGTTAAGCAGTATTGGAGTCGGTATCAGCCCCTAAGCTACAATGTTGGTGACTGGGCTTCAGCTGCTCTTTACACTGCTGATCACAACTTTCTGAGCCTGGCAGTTCAGCTAGTTTTCAGTCCACTTCACTGTCCACTTACCTACTACATACTTTATCAGCTTGTCTGTGAGGACTTCACAGGAGAAAGTTTCAAAGGTTTTGCCAAAGTTAAGATAAACAACATTCACTGTTCTCCCCTCATCCACACCACTCATCTGATTGTAGAAGGCTATTGGTTTGATTGAACATCATTCCCTCTTCATAAATCTATGCTGAATATTCCCAACCACCTTGTCCTTTCCATGTTTGGAAATGGTTTTCAGGGTGATTTGCTGCATCTCTTTCCTAGGGATTGAGGAGAGGCTGACGGGCATTTAGTTCCTCGGATCTTTCTTCTTCTCCTTCCTCAAGATACCAGTGACAGTTTCTCTCTTCCACTCCTCAGCAAGTTGTCCTGATCACTATGGACTTTGAAAGATTATGGAGAGTAGCCTCAAAATTACAGTGGCCAGCTCCCTCAGTGCTTGTGAGTTCTTCCCACTAGACCTTGTGGACTTGTGTATGTCCAGTTTGTTTAAATGTTCCCTAACCTCATCCTCCTCCACCAAGGGTAAGTCTTCTTCCCTCCAGACTTTCCTTTTGGTCGCAGGGACCTGGGATTCCTGAAGACTGGCCTTACCGGTAAAGACTGAGGTGAAGAAGGCATTGAGTACTTTGGTCTTTTCCATGACCTTTGTCACTAGGTCTCCTCTCCTATACTGCATTGGACTCACTTTTTTCCTAGTCTTCCTTTTGCTGCTGATATACTTGTAAAATTCTTTCTGTTGCCCTTCACATCTCATCAGATTCAACTATAGATGGGCTTTGGCTTTCCTAAACTCATCCCTTTATGTTCAGACAGGTCATCTGTCCCTGCTTCCACCTCTTGCATACTTTTTTTCTATGTCTGAATTTAGTCAGGAGCTCCCTGTTCATCCATGCAGGCCTCCTACATCCTTCACTTACCAGTTGCTAAGCAGTCGCACTACTTACTATTACCATCAATTTAAAAGTTCACATTAACTTTATGTGAGTATAACTAATAAGATTTCAAAGGTTTTTTTCAAAATGATACGATTAAAAATACTTGTTCTATGATTATCTTTTTGTTATATTCCTTATTCTACTGCAATATAGTTTTCATCAGAGGAAGGTGTATGTTACATTACTAAACCTAAACAGCACTAAATACAGATAGTGGCTTGAACATTGCCTGGAATTCTTTTAAATATTTTTCTGTCTGGTAAGCAAGGAAGCTGAACTTACGATTTAAGCCAATAGAATAATGTACAAGTTGTATACAGCTACAAGCTGCAGTCACCTAAATATATCTCAGTGTAGCAGTCAATTCAGTTACACACAAAAAGGTGCCTAGTACTGCATGAGATACACTAAGGAGACCACAGCATTCATGAAGGACATTCAAACATAACAGAGATTAATATAATACCATTGGGAGATTTGTGCCATCTTGGACTGGCAGTCAGAAGCCAGGTGATGTACGTCAGACCACAATCTCACGTGATGGCATCTATATATGGCCAAATGACTCAAACCATAATGTCTGTATGTGAGCTAGTTTTCTTATCTACTGTTATAGGCAGTGGTGATGTAGTCAATGAAGTCATGGCAGTCAGAAGACATGTTCGTCTTAGCATGACATCCAGAGCTGCTAAATCTGCAGAATCCCCAATGGTATTCAGCTGCACATACAGAGACATCTAATGCCACTTAAAGCATTATATGACATCTTAGTCATGTGTACATAGATGGCAGCTCTGACATGGCTGTGAAAGATCTGTGCTCTTCTGGAGTAAAGGCTGGAAGTCAGGCAGTATACAGGGTCTAAATCACCTGTCCAGGCACACACAGATATCTAAAGACCAGACTGGCTGTGGAACCACAGTGACAATGTTCCATTACACCTAAAAGGATACTAAATATATTACTTCATTTTCTAATATAATGAGATCATGAAATTTGTGCTGCTAACCTACCAGTCTATGACATGCACAGTTCTCCTGGATCCTGCATCTTGCCTGTCCATTCCATGTAGATGTCTCTGACAAGATAAGGGATCTCAAATGACAGTATATGTGTGTGCCCAGACTACTGAATCGGCCTAAATTTTGGTCTACCATCTGGAATTGTCCCATATTCCTAGAACTGTTTTGCTGCCTTGGCAATCTATAGAAATATGAGGAAAATAATTAAGTGCCAACACTGTTGATCCTTCTAGAGCTAAACTGAATGCTGCTGTTACTCCCAGAGTTTGTGAAATTATTTTTCTTAATTAAAATGAGAAGCACTTTGAACAACAACATTGTTAGTACTAGCTGACAGTAAATCTTATTCCCTTTAAAATTAAAATGTTGTGCTGCTATGCCTGGCCACTTAGTAGCTGGCCATTTAATTCATTATCTGGAAGTTGATTTAAATGCCTATATTTATGTACCCAACCTAATAAATGTAAGTCTATGACCCACTGGACGTTCATGTAGAGTAAGTGACACAACTAGAAATGAAATTAAGGATTCTGACATTCCTTTCCCTTTGCTAGAATTAAACTACAACCATCCCCTTAGGAAAAGGTGTAATAGTTGTTGTGCTTCATCCTTGCATTCTTCTAAGCAGAATTATTAATGTATCATAAATTATTTGGACTGGTCTTATAATTTTTTAGATAATAACTTCCAGAGGAAATTCTAAACAGCTATAAGAACAAGTAAAGATTTTTGCTGATGTGTTCAGTCTTAATGAAGTCTTGCTTTTATCCCTCCAGAAAAAGAACTTTTTCCACTAATGCTATTAGAAGATTTGCAGGTGATAGCCTTCTTAGAGAAAAATGGAAGTAAAAGTATTCTTCTTCAATCCATAATTATTACCACAGCCCACCCCACCCCCCATATTACTATTTCTATTAATGGAATTCTGGGGAAAATGATAAGATGTGCTATTAATTCAACTTAATATTTTCTAATTGCTCTGTTAGACATAAAGGAAGTCTTAATAGATCAAAATCTAAGCTTATTTATTGTATTTAAGGCCAGGTGTAAGGAATTCCATCATCTTGTTTAACATCCTGAATATCACAAATTTAGAATTATATCCACTGTATTCGTCATAAGCTCAATGATAGATCGTAGTGATTGATGAGGGATGGAAGTTGACCAGTATTAAGAAAAAAACTATAAGCTATAAACAAGTTTTTGTTTACTACATAAGTTGAACAAAATATAAATGCAACTTGTAACAATACATTGGTTTTCAACATGAAGGGAAGGGAAGGGAAGGGAAGGGAAGGGAAGGGAAGGGAAGGGAAGGGAAGGGAAGGGAAGGGAAGGGAAGGGAAGGGAAGGGAAGGGAAGGGAAGGGAAGGGAAGGGAAGGGAAGGGAAGGGAAGGGAAGGGAAGGGAAGGGAAGGGAAGGGAAGGGAAGGGAAGGGAAGGGAAGGGAAGGGAAGGGAAGGGAAGGGAAGGGGAGGGGAGGGGAGGGGAGGGGAGAGGAGGGGAGGGGAGGGGAGGGGAAGGAAGGGAAGGGAAGGGAAGGGAAGGGAAGGGAAGGGAAGGGAAGGCAAGGCAAGGCAAGGCAAGGCAAGGCAAGGCAAGGGAAGGCAAGGCAAGGCAAGGGAAGGCAAGGCAAGGCAAGGCAAGGCAAGGCAAGGCAAGGCAGGGCAAGGCAAGGCAAGGCAGGGCAGGGCAAGGCAAGGCAGGGCAGGGCAAGGCAAGGCAAAGCAAGGCAGGGCAGGGCAAGGCAAGGCAGGGCAAGGCAAGGCAAGGCAAGGCAGGGCAAGGCAGGGCAAGGCAAGGCAGGGCAAGGCAGGGCAAGGCAAGGCAGAGCAAGGCAAGGCAGGTGTCTGGTAATCTCATTATCCCTGAATGAGTTGCGAGATATGCGGAAAGATTTCGGCCGTCGTCCAGGCGAGCATATTGTTACCTGGCTGCTCCAATGCTGGGATAATGGGGCCAGTAGCCTGGAATTAGAGGGGAAGGAGGCCAAACAGCTGGGATCCCTTGCTAGGGAAGCGGGTATTGACAAAGCAATCGGAAAAGGGACACAGGTCCTCAGCCTCTGGAGGCGACTGCTGTCAGGCGTAAAGGAAAGGTATCCCTTCAAGGAAGATGTTATATATCGCCTAGGCAAATGGACCACTATGGAGAGAGGTATCCAGTACCTGAGAGAACTAGGCGTGCTGGAGGTGGTTTATAGTGACCTGGACGACACCCGAACACCCAAAGATCCAGATGACGTCCAGTGCACCTGACCCATGTGGCGGAAGTTGGTACGGAGCGCACCAGCATCATATGCCAGTTCGTTGGCAGTACCGTGCTGGAAAGAGGAAAAAGCACCAACGGTGGATGAGGTGGTTAGCAGACTTCGGGATTTTGAAGAAACTATCTCCTCCTCCCTTGTCTCGGCTGTGGTGAAACTGTCCCGGGAGGTCCAGCAACTCAAAGAGGATATGTCTTATTCTCCACCTGTACGGACCAGTATCTCAGCCATTAGGAGTCAGCGTTTTTCTCCTCAAGAGAGAGGATATCGAAAGTACACACCACGGGGCACCCTGTGGTTTTACCTGCATGACCACGGAGAGGACATGAGGCAGTGGGATGGAAAACCTACCTTCATCCTAGAGGCACGTGTACGTGAGTTGCAAGGAAAAACAATCACACAAGGGGGTTCTCCAAGGAAAAATGCTGCTCCAGTTGCAGGAAAAACCTGTCTCACGACGGTCCAGTTTCCAGTGAACAGTTCCCCAGACAGAGTAGAAGGGCTGATCTTACTTTGGATTGTAATTGCAATGAAGAAATTCTTGACTCAAGTTTGCAAGAAGTGAGAGATGGATACTATGACCAGAACTAGAGGGGCCCTGCCTCCAGCCAGATGGAGGAAAGGGACAACCGGGTTTACTGGACTGTGTGGATTCCATGGTCTGGCACATCAGACCCACAGGAGTATAAGGCTCTAGTAGACACCGGTGCACAATGCACCCTAATGCCATCAAACTATAAAGGGGCAGAACCCATTTGTATTTCTGGAGTGACAGGGGGATCCCAAGAGTTAACTGTATTGGAGGCCGAAGTGAGCCTGACTGGGAATGAGTGGCAGAAGCACCCCGTTGTGACTGGCCCAGAGGCTCCGTGCATCCTTGGCATAGACTATCTCAGGAGAGGGTATTTTAAGGACCCAAAAGGGTACCGGTGGGCTTTTGGTATAGCTGCCCTGGAGACAGAGGAAATTAAACATCTGTCCACCTTGCCTGGTCTCTCGGAGGACCCTTCTGTTGTGGGGTTGCTGAGGGTTGAAGAACAACAAGTACCAATCGCTACCACAACAGTGCACCGGCGGCAATATCACACCAACCGAGATTCCCTGATCCCCATCCATGAGCTGATTCGTCGACTGGAGAGCCAAGGAGTGATCAGCAAGACTCACTCACCCTTTAACAGTCCCATATGGCCAGTGCGAAAGTCCAATGGAGAGTGGAGACTAACAGTAGACTACCGTGGCCTGAACGAAGTCATGCCGCCACTGAGTGCTGCCGTGCCAGACATGCTAGAACTTCAATACGAACTGGAGTCAAAGGCAGCCAAGTGGTACGCCACAATTGACATTGCTAATGCCTTCTTCTCCATCCCTTTGGCGGCAGGGTGCAGGCCACAGTTTGCTTTCACTTGGAGGGGCGTCCAGTACACCTGGAACCGACTGCCCCAGGGGTGGAAACACAGCCCTACCATTTGCCATGGACTGATCCACACCGCACTGGAACAGGGTGAGGCTCCAGAACACCTGCAGTACATTGATGACATCATCGTGTGGGGCAGCACAGCAGAAGAAGTTTTTGAGAAAGGGGAGAGAATAATTCAAATCCTTCTGAAATCTGGTTTTGCCATAAAACAAAGTAAGGTCAAGGGACCTGCACAGGAGATCCAGTTTTTAGGAATAAAATGGCAAGATGGACGTCGTCAGATCCCAACAGATGTGATCAACAAAATAACAGCCATGTCCCCACCAAGTAGCAAAAGGGAAACACAAGCTTTCTTAGGCGTTGTGGGTTTTTGGAGAATGCATATTCCAAATTACAGTCAGATCGTAAGCCCTCTCTATCACGTGACCAGGAAGAAGAATGATTTCAAATGGGGCCCTGAGCAACAACAAGCCTTTGAACAAATTAAACAGGAGATAGTTCAGGCAGTAGCCCTTGGGCCAGTCCGGGCAGGACAAGATGTGAAGAATGTGCTCTACACCGCAGCTGGGGAGAATGGCCCTACCTGGAGCCTCTGGCAGAAAGCACCAGGGGAGACTCGAGGTCGACCCTTAGGGTTCTGGAGTTGGGGATACAGAGGATCCGAGGCCTGCTACACTCCCACTGAGAAGGAGATATTGGCAGCATATGAAGGGATTCGAGCTGCTTCGGAAGTGGTTGGTACTGAAACACAGCTCCTCCTGGCACCCCGACTGCCGGTGCTGGGCTGGATGTTCAAAGGGAGCGTCCCCTCTACACATCATGCAACCGATGCTACGTGGAGTAAGTGGGTCGCACTGATCACACAACGGGCCCGAATAGGAAACCCTAGTCGCCCAGGAATCTTGGAGGTGATCACGATCTGGCCAGAAGGCAAAGATTTTGGCATATCCACAGAGGAGGAGGTGACACGTGCTGAAGAAGCCCCACTGTATAATAAACTACCAGAAAACGAGAAGCAATATGCCCTGTTCACTGATGGGTCCTGTCGCCTTGTGGGAAAACATCGGAGATGGAAAGCTGCTGTATGGAGTCCTATACGCCAAGTTGCAGAAACTGCTGAAAGAGAAGGTGAATCGAGCCAGTTTGCAGAGGTGAAAGCCTTCCAGCTGGCCTTGGACATTGCTGAACGAGAAAAATGGCCAGTACTTTATCTCTATACTGACTCATGGATGGTGGCAAATGCCCTGTGGGGGTGGCTGCAGCAGTGGAAGCAGAACAACTGGCAGCGCAGAGGTAAACCCATCTGGGCTGCCGCATTGTGGCAAGATATTGCTGCCCGGGTAGAGAACCTGACTGTAAAAGTATGTCACGTAGATGCTCACGTGCCCAAGAGTGGGGCCACTGAGGAACATCAAAATAACCAGCAGGTGGACCAGGTTGCTAAGATTGAAGTGACCCAGCTGGATCTGGACTGGCAAGATAAGGGTGAATTATTTATCGCTCGGTGGGCCCATGACGCCTCAGTCCATCAAGGAAGAGATGCAACATATAGATGGGCTCGTGATCGAGGGGTGGACTTAACCATGGACGCTATTGCACAGGTTATCCACGAATGTGAAACGTGTGCTGCAATCAAACAAGCCAAGCGAGTAAAGCTTCTTTGGTATGGAGGACGATGGTTGAAATATAAATACGGGGAGGCCTGGCAGATTGATTATATCACACTCCCACAAACCCGGCACGGCAAGCACCATGTGCTCACCATGGTGGAAGCAACCACCGGATGGCTGGAAACATACCCTGTGCCCCATGCCACTGCCCGGAACACCATCCTGGGCCTTGAAAAGCAAGTCCTATGGCGACATGGCATCCCAGAAAGAACTGAGTCAGACAACGGGACTCACTTCCGAAACACTCTCATAGACACCTGGGCCAAAGAGCATGGCATTGAGTGGGTCTATCACATCCCCTACCATGCACCAGCCTCCGGGAAAATCGAACGATACAATGGACTGCTAAAGACTAGGCTGAGAGCAATGGGTGGTGGGACATTCAAACATTGGGACATACATTTAACAAAGGCCACCTGGTTAGTCAATACCAGGGGATCTGCCAATCGAGCTGGCCCTGCCCAGTCAAAACTCTTACGTACTGTAGATGGAAATAAAGTCCCTGTCGTGCATATGAGAAATATGCTGGGGAAGACAGTCTGGGTTACTCCTGCCTCTGGCAAGGGAAAACCCATCCGTGGGATTGCTTTTGCTCAAGGACCTGGGTACACTTGGTGGGTGATGCGAAAGGATGGGGAGGTCCGGTGTGTACCTCAAGGGGATTTGATTTTGGGTGAAAATAGCCAATGAACTGAATTTTGATGTCAACTGTTACATGGTATTGTATATCATTATTTCTATGCTATAGCAGTGGTATAGCAGTGAAAATCACCCAGATTAGTGAAGAATGAACTAACTCCGATGAAACCGAGCGAAGCGCAACGATGATAGAACTGGACGAGCGCAGCAGTACCGAAATGAGAACTGGCTTCAGGATGCAACGGCCCAACACCGCACACCATCTCTTCAGCCCTGAAAGACTGTTATAACAGATGGAGCCCAAAGTCATGGACTAAATGAACTCAGTGGACATTTTAGAGGGATAGTCCATAGACCAAGGGAATGATATCTGTGCGTGCATATATATATATATGTGTGTATATCTGAAGAAAGATAGTGGTGGTTAATTGAAATGTATTAAAAAAAGATGTGAGACCTAAGCACGACGTAAATGGTATGGAATAAGGGGTGGATACTGTCCTGGTTTTGGCTGGGATAGGGTTAAATTTCTTCCTAGTGCTGTGTTTTGGATTTAGTATGAGGAGAATGTTGATAACACACTGATGTTTTCAGTTGTTGCTAAGTGCCCTCCTAGTCCAAGGACAGCTCCCGTGCCTACTGACTGAGCTAGGTACACAAGATGGGAGGGAACATAATCAGGACAGCCAGCCCAGCTGGCCAATGGGGTATTCCATACCATGTGACGTCATGCTCAGTATATGAAGGGTAGGCGTGATCCAGGAAGTACCGATCGCTACTTGGTTATCGGTCAGCGCGGGTGGTGAGCAATTGCATTGTGCATCACTCATTTTGTGTATTTTATCATTATCATTATTATTTTCCCTTTTTTTTCCCTGTTCTATTAAACTGTCTTTATCTCAACCCACGAGTTTTTCTCACTCTCACCCTTCCGATTCTCTCCCTGTCCCGCTGGGGGTGGGGGGAGTGAGTGAGCGGCTGCGTGGTATTTGGCTGCCTGACAGGTTAAACCATGACAGCAGGGCAAGGCAGGGCAAGGCAAGGCAGGGCAGGGCAAGGCAAGGCAGGGCAAGGCAAGGCAAGGCAAGGCAAGGCAAGGCAAGGCAGGGCAAGGCAGGGCAAGGCAGGGCAAGGCAAGGCAAGGCAAGGCAAGGCAAGGCAAGGCAAGGCACTCCTCACCTTCCACAAGCAAACTGATGCCCAGACAGTCTCCAAGCAATAGCAACACCTCTCCTTCCAGCTTCCTGCATACCTGCTCGCTGTTGGCAGTGGGGTGGGGGGAGCAGAGTGAGAAACAGAGCAGGCCTTCAGATTGTGTAAACACTGTTCAGTAATAGCTAAAATGTTGGTGTGTTATCAATGCTATTTTGGTCACAAATCCAAAACATAGCACCATAAGTGCTGCTTTGACGAAAATTAACACCATCGCAACCAGACCTCGTACAGACAATAACTTCACAAATTCAGGATGAATTTTTCCATTTTCAGCAACATATTTTAACTTTGCAGATGTTTAAGAGAAAAGTAAATAAATCATTACACAAGACTACAACATTGTTTTGCCCAAGTTAAAGTAAAAGATTTGTTTTCCTCTTCGTTGAAGTGTATGATGCCCATAAGGTTTTGCAGAAAAAAGTTTCATCGCAAAATGGTAACATGGTTGTCTTTGTGTTGGGATGTGACTATTGTTGTTCCAAATCTCCAAATTAACTTGAGTTATCAACATTGGGGTTCATAATGGTCAGTTTGCAGATGCTTACCAGAGACTTCTCTAGTTAGAAGGTAAGCTGGTTGTCTAATGACTTCAGGATATCCCAGGATCTCGAGATATATTATATTTCACTCAGTATCTATATTATATTTCACTCAGTATCTAAACTAGCATGTTATGAATGTCTTTAAACATCTCTGTCATGATCTCTATGGTTCACAGGCTATGCTGATGTAATCAGACTTAGAAACGTATGTCTTATTTACTTCTAACAGATTTGAAGTATTATCGATCTTTAGGAAGTCATGTAGGAAGATTCCTAAAATGGTCTAGGTTCTTTAAAACAGTTCAGTGATAGTTGTTTGTTTTTTTTTTTTTTCCTGCATAAATTAAGAGTGCTAAGACTTTCAAACAGATTGGAAGTGGCTGATCATCTTCTGTGTACTTCAGGCAGAAAGCTTATACAGTTTCCAGAAGAACAATGGTCTTAGTTTGAAAGTCAAAGGCCTGAGGCATAAGTATGGAAATTAAAATCTTGCATTAACAATAAAAAAGGTGACAAATTACCCTTGACTTTTAAATACAGACAACAGGGCAACAGGAAGAGTAAGCCTCTACAACAGTGGACAAACTTCTTACAGAACTTGTTGCAGTTTATTTTACCTGAAAATAACAGAGGAACTGAGTTTCTATAAAAAGCATGTTTGTGACGTTAAAAGCTAGCCAGCAGTGTTCCAGAGAGGTGACTGACTTGTTTTTTCCAAGTTAACTTCTAACATCCATTTCCATTTTTTTTCTAATCTATGATTATATTGCTGTGTGAAACCCATTTACACAGCTTTTCACACAGGGCTGACAACAGCATTGGAAGTAGAGATTACTGACTCACTTAACATTAAAAAAGAGAAAGCATTTACCAAAGGTGTTGCCATTGTGATCCCCAGGTTCATCACTTACATAGCTGAAAGCTACAGAAAAATTCAAATACCTACACTATGGGGCAAAACTGGTGGTGATATAATTAAACATGTGTAAGCAGCAGCCATCGAATATTTCTACTATTCAAATGGCTTTACCCACAGACTTTATTTGTCAATAGGTCCATTATCCAGCCTCAAGAATATTAGATCTAGTACTGTTTTTTTAATTTTTTTTTTCCTGTGATGATAAAACTGAAATACCAGTTTGTGATTATTTTAAAAGAGAAAAGTGTAAAAGTGAATGATTAAAAAAGTACTTCAGTAAAAAAGAAAAAAAAAAGATCCAAAACTTGGTGAAGAGAATCAATCTGTATTGCCCCTCTTGTTCATACGCACCTGCAAAACCAGGAATTTTGCATTTATGCAGGTTGATTTCCCTTTATTAGGGAAATAGTTAATTTTATTAGCATCCCTATTTTCTTTTTCTTCCTTTTAATCTTTAGAGTAGCACAGGTCTGAAGTCTCATTTATTTAACTATTCTATAATGCAAACAACTCACTTTTTCTTGGACACTACCAGTCTATTTAATAGACTTTTGGCTGTTATTTGTACATTTGCAGGATCACATTTCTCAGCTTTTACCTTTTATTATGGCAGCCTTAACATTTTTCTAATGTATAATGTTCATAGTACTTGTCTTTATTCATACAACCCATTAAAACTAATTTCATACATTTTCAAACTATGTGGCAAAAATCTGAAACTTCTAAAACTGTTCTATTTTTTTGTCTTGTTATGATTTCCTTAGCTGTATATTCACATATTCCTTTGGTAAATCTGGGATCACATAAAAAGACAAAACTACGCTCAGGATGTGTGTTTTTCGCTTTCTTGCTGCATATCTTTTTTGTCATAGGAATGTAGAAATTCTATGTTTCATGGCATAAAGTTCCCCATACTACATTCTTCTGATCTTCACTGCTGAAGCCAGACATGCATTTTTCAGTTCTGTTCACTCGTTTCATTTCCTTTCTTGAAAGTCTTATTTTTTTTCTTCAGTATATTTTCCTGTATTAAGATTACAATACTAAAATGACACGTCTTCTTTCTTGGATCATGAACTGTTTCTATCCATCCTTCCCATGTATATTATGACATGAAGTAGAATTAATATACTATACCTTCCAAAAAATATCATTATACTGCATAACCTAATATGATACCCTTCAACATTTCTGGGTTCTTTATAGTATACACCACCATAAACTCTCAATTTTCTAAATTTGAATTTTCCATTCCTTCAGCTAGCTTCCAGATCCATCTCATACTTTTTTTGTATAAAGGGCAGCCTACAGAAGGGGAAACAGGGTATAGGTGGTGTTCTTCCAAATGTCATACGAGTGTCTTCATAAAAAACATCTCAGGAATATACACAACCGAAAATCAGAAAATTTTTATTCCATTCTTTGTTTCAAACATTATTCCTAAGTCTAAAAATACATGCTCTTGTAACTATATGATCTCATCTTCAAACTGCCCCTGTGTTAGGTAAGTTTACTTTAAAATAACTCTTTGTGTCCATTTTGACATTTCAGTGTTACTGATGACACCAATGGTTACTTTTGAGATCTTGCTTTTGTACAACCTCAGAATTTGTTCTCCTGCTGGCTTCCTTTTCCATGATATTAAATAAAATGTCATCTTTCTGCTCCCTGTGTTTCATGTCAAGGAGTTAGATGTCAACTTTGTCTCTATCTTCATATATTTAAGATTTATGGAGTTTTGTTGTGGTTTTTTGTTTGTTTGTTTGTTTGGGGATTTTTGGGTTTGTTTGAGATTTTTGTTTGTTTGTTTGTTTGTTTGTTTTTAATAGAATTTTACAAGTTATCACAGTTGAACTTGGTCTGGAATACCAGCATTCATATCCAGGTATTTTGCTTTTTTTTCAGTCTCTCATTTTTATTATCAACAACCATGAATTTATCAGGTAAAAGTGTGGGGAAAGAGCAGGGGAGGACTTATTGGTGCTTATGGAAGTACAGGTGGTAGTGGGCTTGTCGCGAATGAATAGTTTAGAGGCCGCTTAAAGAATCACCGTCAAAGAAATTAGCAGAAAGTGATTTTAATAGAGATTAATAAAGGTGTGACCTAACAGAATTCGATGGCAAGGTTCACTCTATTACTTATTACATGGATGAAAACGTATAAAGGAAAATCATCTAAGTGTTTATATTTCAGGGACAGTCTAGGTTTCATTCACAATTTAGCAACACTTAATTATCAACTAATCATTAACAAACTTTAGTAACGCTTAATCATTAACTAATTCAATATTTGCAAAGTGAGTTAGTAAGTCTACTATCTTAGTTAGTTAGTAAGTCTACAATCACAACTTAATTACAGATTATGCTTACTATTAGTTCACACACACAGAGAAACATATATATATAAAAAAATATACTGAAGGGATCTGTTAAAAATTCCCCTCAATTTCAGTGAAGAAATATTCACATCGAATGTCTAAGCATTGCCTCTCAACGGGCGAAGGGTTGAGCTTTGAAAGGGACTCACCCAGGACCCAGCGGTCCTCTGAATATCGCAGGCCTGAAAGATCGCAAGCTCTGAGAGGCGTCCCACTCAGGGGGAGATGCTGGGTGCAGCCCACTGCGGTCCAGGAGAGCTCAAAGGGCCTCACTTAGGACCACTGTTTATAAGTTTGCAAGATGGTTGGCTTTAGTCAACAGTAAATTTCCATCCTGGCCACAGTCCCAGGTAGTAATTACTAAAAAATTCTCAAAGTTTCAGTGCTGTTCTACTGGACACCTGGGCCAGGCAATAGGAGTATGTTCCCAGCCTCAGCTATGCAGAGTTTCTGATACAGTCAAGGAGCGCTCAACTCCCAGACTTCAATACACCAAAGCCGAGGTTTCATGGAAATTTCTGAGATCAACAAGCAGCCCAGATCAACAAGTGGCCCAGGGAAGAAAGGAGGGGTATGAATGTACCACCACAGGGCTATTCAGAGAATTTACTGTTGCAGTTTAGTAAGTCTTTACTCAAAAAATATAATTCTTCAAATGATCATAAATTTGGCAATTTACATCCAATTATTTATAAAAACTTTGATCTTTGTTCCAAGACACCTAGACCAAAAAAATGGAAATTAATAAATAAATAAGAAGTTTTAATGTTTAATTATGGATAGCACAGTGCATCTCTTTCAGCCCCAAAGATGTATTCTGGCAGAAATATTTGACGTGTAAATAAAAAATTGATTGTCTTGAAGTGAAACCTGCACAACATGAAGTTTCAGCCTACATGTTAGGCTGTTACAGCTTTGTTAAGTTCTAGACAGGAAAATAAAATAATTTACAATAAGAACATTAAACTTACAATGTTCTTACAATGACTATCATCTTGCTATGTCTTCACTTTCAAAACTTAGATTTTGAACATGTTATGAGTACTTAAGCTAGCAGATGGAACTAAACACCTGTGGTGTGACTGAATAATACTGTTTATCTGCATTTTTTTTCTTTTCTTTTTTTTTACAAATCACCTTTTGCCATCAGAAGGGAGAAATTTTTCATGGTTATTCTCTACACATAAAACTGATTTTTCCATAAGGAGTTGTTCTAATCACTTGGAATAAAATCCCATTACTTCCTCAATTTCTATTATATCTTTGAAAATAGAACATAACGATCTATTACTCTAGGTGCAGGTACATGTCAGATAATTTTTTACATTGAATGCACTATAACTTTTGCTGCTAAAGCACTTTTCTTTGGAAAGTGTCTGATTCAGAACTTCTAAAACTGCTGTTACTTTTGTGATTATTACAGAGTTCTCCTTCATTATTTTTATTATCAACCACCTTTTCAGAAATTAGCATGCTTTTTCTTAGAATGACATTGTGATTATTGAAACACTGTCTACATAAGTTTTCTGTCCATTCTTTTTCTTTTGTCAATATACATAGTTTTAAAAATATATTGTAATATACGTCTGTACACACTGATTTCAGTTATATCCTTTTATGTCCCAGAAACTTCCAGACAAAATGGTAACAGACTCAAAACCTTAAATGGTCTTTGATATTACATATATATATACACACGCACACATATGTATGTATGTATATAAACACATATACTTATGCATATAAACCCAAGAATGTATAATATCATTTTCAGAAACAGTATATATTTTAAGACTTTTGTTAAAGTAGTGGGTTTTTTTTATATTTCCTATTCACTCTTGCTATCAAAACATCTTGAATAATATTAAATTTTAAAGAGATGAAGGGTTTGATACTATTATCAGTGAAATAAATACCATTGATTTCAAAATATATAAGACAAAACTTATGGATAGGAGATAATCAATGAATAAAGATCATAACTAAAAATATAATGGGCTAAATGAATGATAAATGAAACTAAAACTAGGTCAATATTTTATAATAAGGTAATTAAATATTTAAGTTGATCGTATTTCCTGTGGCCAGATGATCTTAACAGAAGAGCAATATACAAAGCATCTTACTGGTTCTTTCAGCAAAGAGGCCAATGCTTTGTCAAAATTAATTTTTTTATTCCTGAAATAGTCTTCATGACCTGTTTTAATGCTTTTTGTGGTAGTTGTGTCACCCTTGCTGGGATCTTCAAACATTCTTAGAATTGTTATTGTTCTGTTCTCATTGAAGTCAACAGAAAAAAACCTCAGTGATGCTTTTGGAAATAGACTTGGGCTATGTTAAATAGTTTTGAATGTCATTATCACATCCTTCTCTAACTCAGTAGTCATGAAAATAATTTCAGTCTTGATGAAACAGAAGTATATCTGTGTTTGACTTCATGGAAAGTCCTGTTCAGGAAGAAAGAAAGAAGAAAAAAAGAACAATAAAAACAAAGGAGAAAGGGAGAAAGGAGAAGAAATATATTCCTTCTATGAGGTAGTGAACTCAGGATACTGTCATCATCAGCAGTAGCATTGATCCATTTTACTATAGACCCTGATACTCTTATTTGTCTGTCCAACTTTATGTGTAGTTGTTTTAACGGATGTATTCTTTTCTAACATGCAAATATTCCATAATGCTCATAAATCAACATTGCTTTAATTTACCAGCTTCACTATCCAAATAAGTATGAAGTTTTCACACCTACTGTTTTTGCCTTTCAAACCATGATGGTGACAAAAGTTTTGGCTCTCCTTGGAATGCTTGAAAATCCTATTCTTTCAATGGGGAAGTGAAAACCTTCAGAAACCAAAATATAAGTAAAGTTCTCTGTTTCTAATTTAGAATAGGCACAGCCTTATTCTGTATTTATTCATATACAAATGCAAGGGAAAACGCACCACAGAATCCAGCCAGGAGGAATACCTGCTGAAAAAGCTAACATACAGAGTGGCACAATGAGGAAGAAAAACTAAAATGGAGTCCAAGTCCAATCACTGTCTTCACTTTACATATCAATAGAAAATAATGAATAGGATATACACACCTGTCCTTTTTCTACATGCATAAATGTCATCTTTTCTGTCTCCACCCTTGTAAGAAAACAGCTGAACAGGCCAGAAACTCCTGTAGATAAGAGTAAATGCAGAGGAAGACAGGGGCATTCAGAAGGTCCTATATAGACTGGACTTGTTCTGTGATGGGTTAGCTGGGTAATTGCTTCAACCTCCTTCTTTCTCCACTTGTGCAGTCCCTTCACTGCTGTCCCATGTGGCATCTGCTTCTCTTTCCATTTTCTCCCTTTGTCCATGATTCCAATATTTTTTAATTCATTTTAGTTGATTTAACTCTTCACTCCACACCTCTTAAGCTTGATACTTAATACTTCTGTATTCTTCTTGACACAATCCTGTTGTTTCTCATTTCAAGCTTTGAAGAACAAGAACAGTGTGGTGCTCTGGGTTGCACTATGCTTAGAATAATAGTGACCGCATTGACTGAGTCATAGGCATGACCATTTACAGTAAGTACCAGCTGGGTTGCAATGAAGTAAAGGTGTTCTGTTATCTGGATCACTGTAATTACACAGCAGAACATGTCACAAAACAAACTATTCTAAATATAATTATTGAGATTAGTTTGGGGTTTATATGGCAAGGCTGGGGGGGACAAGGGCTGCAGGGTGGCTGGTGAACCTCAATCCATCCCACTCCTACCAGTTTGATGCCAGGGCCAGCAATAGATGCCCAGAGCCAAAAGAAGGACCACAGGTCAGCCGGAGAGCACCTGAAAAGCAGCACAAAGGAACTCCAACCAGTAAGACAGCTTCATCAGGGGCCCAACATAAATGCCTCTATGCAAACGCACATAGCATGGGGAATAAAGAAGAGGAGTTAGAGACGTGCGCACTCCTGGAGGGCTACGATCTTATTGGCATCATGGAGATGTGGTGGGATAGCTCCTATGACTGGAGTGTTGGAATGGAAGGATACAGGCTCTTTAGGAAGGACAGTCAGGGGAGATGAGGAGGGGGTGTCACTCTCTATGCCAATGACCAGTTGCAGTGCATGGAGTTCTGCCTGGGGATGGATGAGGAGCCGACCGAGAGCTTATGCGTCAGGATTAAAGGGAGGGCGGGGGCATTATAGTGGGAGTCTGCTGCAGGCCACCGGACCAGGAAGACCGAGCGGATGAGGCAGTCTATAGGCAGATAGGAGCAGCCTCATGTTCACAATCTCTGGTCCACCTGGGGCACTTCAGCCACCCCGATATCTGTTGGAGGGACAACACGGCAGGGAATAAGCAATCCTGGAATGCATTGATGATAACTTCCATCTCCAAGTGATAGAGGAACCAACGAGGAGAGGTGCTATGCTGGACCCTGTTCTCACCAACAAGGAGGGGCTGGTGGGGAACATGAAGCTCAAGGGCAGCCTTGGCTGCAGTGACCATGACATGGTGGAGTTCAAGATCCTTAGGGCACCAAGGAGGGTGCACAGCAAGCTCACTACCCTGGACTTTAGGAGAGCAGACTTTGGCCTCTTCAGGGATGTGCTTGGTAGAGTGCCATGGGACAAAGACCTGGAGGGAAAAGGGGCCCAAGAAAGCTGGTTAATATTCAAGGATGACCTCCTCCAAGCTCAGCAGCGATGCATCCCAACAAAGACGAAGTCAGGCAAAAACACCAGGAGGCTTGCATGGATGAACACGGAGCTCCTGGACACACTCAAACACAAAAAGGAAGCCTACAGAGGGTGGAAACAAGGACAGGTAGCCTGGGAGGAATACAGAGAAATTGTCCGAGGAGCCAGGGACCAGGTTGGGAAAGCTAAAGCCCTGATAGAATTAAATCTGGCCAGGGATGTAAAGGGCAACAAGAAAAGCTTCTACAAGTACATTGGTGATAAAAGGAAGACTAGGCAAAATGTGGGCTCTCTCCAGAACAAAACGGGACACCTGGATATGGAGAAGGCTGAGGTACTCAATGACTTTTTTGCCTCAGTCTTCACCGGCAAGTGCTCAAGCCTCACCGCCCAAGCCACAGAAGGCAAAGGCGGGGACTGGGAGAATGAAGAGCTGCCCACTGGCGGTCAGGTTCAAGACCATCTAAGGAACCTGAAAGTGCACAAGTCCATGAGACCCGATGAGATCCATCTGTGGGTCCTGAAGGAACTGGCAGATGAAGTTGCTAAACCACTATCCATCATATTTGAGAAGTCATGACAGTGAAATTCCCACTGACTGGAAAAGGGGGAACACAATCCCCATTTTTAAAAAGGGAAAAAAGGAAGACCCAAGGAACTCCAGGCCAGTCAGTCTCATCTCTATGCCTGGCAAGATCATGGAACAGATCCTCCTGGAAGCTATGCTGAGGCACATGGAGGACAGGGAGGTGATTCAAGACAGCCAGCATGGCTTCACTAAGGGCAAGTCCTGCCTGACCAACCTAGTGGCCTTCTGTGATTTAATTATTTATAATTATGAGTTGCTTATATCTAATTCTGCACACCATTTGCATTTGTTTCTACAATTTTTGTTCCTAAAAAGACATAAATTGGTCTAGTTGAAGATTAAGGGCTTTTATACAACTTAGAAAATACTGAAGAAACAGTGATGATTGTCAGTCTCACTTCTCTTATGCTATTGCCATCCTGTAATAAAATGCCTTATAAATCAAATGTTATTTTTGGGGGGTGTTGCAGTGTAACTTTTATTGTTGAACACTTACATATAGCATTTACTTACATTTTTACTTTGTATACAAAAAAAAAATTGTTGCTTTATTTTTAGTAAAGTAGTCTTTTCATTTTGACCCTGCTCAGAATCCGCAGGTTGGTTTCTTTATTTTAATCATCCAGCGGTTGCTTGGGAGGTCACTTTTCCTAGTTTCTTGTTAACGTAAAGGACAAGATTCCGGATACTGAGTGAGAATGAAAGGAGGAAAAACTTTGAAGGGAATGATAAGAGAGGGATATGACATAAGCAAAATTATTCTGTATTTTATCTGTTGTGTAACATTTGAATAATTTCACCCAAAGCTCATAAATAGTCTTTATGCCTCTTGGCTGTAACTCTGAGTAAAGGCTGGAATATAACATGAAAAATATACATAAACTGTGTATATGTCTCATCTGAAACAAATGGTTATGACTACAGTTTATTTACCAAGTGGAGAGCCATTCTGGTGTCATGCAATTAGTACACTAGCGCAAAAAGCATTTGAGATGCATTGCTAATTAATTGTTAATAACCTGCTGGGAACATAACCAAGGCAGACACTAAATTGCAAAGCTACTTATCAGGAGAGGCAGAGAAAATGATGTAAAGGTTTTAATCAGAATTCTGCATACAACATTCTTCCTCTCTATGTAACGTATACATATATCATACAACATCAAGAAATTTATGTTCATAATGTGAATTCCATCTGAAAAGTTTTATATTACAAGTTCTGTAAAGCTCAGCACGCTTAGAACTATGCTTAGTAACCAAGAGAGACAATTATGTCTACATGTAAATAATTAACAATACACTTTAAGTAGAATTCAGTCAGACAGTCAGAAAGTCTGTCAGAAGGACACTGATAAGTGAGATCACCAAATTCTGTAGGGAGTGTGGTGGTGCATTTCCTCCCTTCCCCTGGGCCACTCTACAATCTCAGGAACTCTTGTTAGGCCTTAGCCATTGTGTTACGAGTTGGGCGGTTGAGCGTCCCTTGACTGTACTAGGCATTCTTGCATGGCTAAGGTGGGGAGCGACACTGAATGTACCAGGAACACCGACTACCTGATCAAGGTAGGGAATAAAAGCAGGGGATAATTCATCATCTCTGACAGCCCTGAAGCATTCCTTACCTGGGTCATAGCTCAAGTGGAACAATACCATGGTTACCATGGAACAATACCATAATTACTACCCCAGACCGTCTCAGATAGTGGGCAAGATGGAAATTTACTGATGACTAAAGCCAATCATCTTGCAAACCTATAAACAGCTGTCCCAAGCGAGACCTTTTGAGTGCTCCTGGACTGCCGCGGGCTGCGCCCAGAGTAGCCCTCTGAGTGGGACGGAGGATATTCGGAGATATTCGGAGGAGAGTCAGGACCTGGGCTGAAATACTCCTTGGCCGAGACACTCCTCGGGGCTCAACCCTTCGCCCATTGAGAAATGCCAAGGCATTTAACGTGAGTATTTCACAGACTCGAGGGGAATTTTTAACCAGTATCTTTATCTAGCTATAGGCCTTTGTCTTTCATGAATTTACCTAGCTATGGGCCCTTGTATGTGAATAGATCTATATTGTGTGTGTGTATTGATGTAGATAACAAACAATAAGCATAATCTGTAATTTAGTAATTGTAGTAAACTTGATTAACTCACTTTGTAACTGATAAATTAGTCAATGATTAAGTGCTGTTAAAATCTTATGATCTATCATAAAACTGTGAATGAACTTTAGGTTGCTGCTAAACATATATAACACCTTAGGTATAAACTGTTGACCAGGTCTGAGACTAGGGGTAGATTCATCCGCACCTAGACTCCTCTCTGAGAAGGAGTTTAGAAAGCAAGGGGACCTACTCTGAACCTCGTGACTCAATGGGAGGGTCTTCCTTACCCTTTTTGTTCTTGGTCTTTCTATAAATCATTCCAACATAATTCTGACACAATTTTCCCTGTGTATACTTAATCCACGTAATGAGTAATAGAGTGAACCTTGCCATCGAATTTTGTTAAGTCGTGCTTTTACAAATTTCTATTAAAATTACCTTTTGCTGATACCTTTGCCAGTGATTCTTTAAGCGGCCTCAGAACCACTCATTCGCGACAAATTGGCGTAGTCGGCAGGATCCTAAAAGTGTTTCACGACAGGGAGAAATAATGAGTTGATGATGATAAAGTCAAAGAATGACAATAACTTTGAGATAATTTATAATTGTCTTTTGAAGTTTAAGGATATGGTCAGGGTATATAATGCATTTAAAGCTACCACTAACCCTCAGGCTTTTGCTGTTGAAACATATTCTCATGGTTCTAATGCCTTTAATAGAATAATACAGCATCTGCAAAGGGTATCAGATATCCATGACTGGACGTAGATTATAATTATTGCCTACCTGCAGAAATTCTTTTCATGTAATAAGGTGATTATAGACCTTTGAACATGTCAATTTTAAAAAATGCAAGAACCATCTCTAGGGAGGTGAAGAAACAATAGAACTGGTTGGAGACTCTTGAGATTTTTGTTCTGGTCCTGCCAGGTATAATAATATAATAAAAGTAGGGAAGGAGAGGGGCAGAGAGAAAAGGAAAGAAAGCAAGGGGGTAGAGAGAGAGAAAGAAGGAGCTTTCATAAGACACACCCATGCTGAATGTCGAGTGTTTGAAGAAATATTGAAAACCAGAATATCTTCTTTGAAAACTGAAATTTTAACTAATTTGGCACTGTTGAGCATAGAGGGAGACCCACTTTGAATGCCTTTTATTCCCATTCACTTATACGGTTGAATTATTTTGAGTCAGGCAGCTCCAGAAACAACCTTTTGAGAAGTCCATGACACTGGCTAACCAAGAAATGGCCTAAGCAAGGAAGCAGAAAACCCAGAAATCATGAATATAAGACTTGTCCAGGAAATTTGAAAAATGTTTGTTTAATAAACTGGAGAGCAATGGAAGCTGGGCAGTCTGGGAATGGGCTATTAAGAGGTTCAAATAGACTGTATAGGAAAAAGCTGGACGTTTAACTGAAAGGCATTTAAGATTATAGTAATTCAAGGGAGGTACTCACAATCTAGCAAAAGGCCAAACAAAAAAGGATGCTGGCGACCCAACCACAAGATTTCATGAAACAGGTTTATTCTTTCCAGTCATTATAGACTGATTCAATTAGCATTATCTATTACAAAACTGCTCTTTCATAACATTTATGCTCAATTCTAAATGTCCATATTTGAACACAATGCTTTTCTTTGTCAATACTTCCTGATACAGAAAATGCCACTTCATAAGAAAAGAAAAAGGAAAAAAAAAATGTAAAAAGTCATGTTCTATGATGAAGAAGAGTTTTTACATTTTAGATTCATTAGAACTATCAGGTTCTTTCACTTCTTTTTCTGCTTCCTCATTTTAACCACAGAAGTTGTGGTAAAGTTCTGTTAAAAATAAGTACACATACACTCAGGGTACCAAAGGAAGGGAAAATAAGGGATCCT
Organism: Calonectris borealis; assembly: GCF_964195595.1. Lineage (NCBI taxonomy): Eukaryota > Metazoa > Chordata > Aves > Procellariiformes > Procellariidae > Calonectris > Calonectris borealis. The sequence continues at coordinate 179,896,367 of NC_134312.1, forward strand.
AATTCTAAGCAAGACCCTTCAGCTGGAAAGAAAAAGATGTGAGTCATTGTTCATGCTGCATAGTTCATCTGTCCTATTTATACTGGTCATTTATAAACACTGTTTTTAAAGAAATAACCAAGTCACAAAGAAAGGATAGGAATTCCTCTCCCAAAACTGGGGCAGTGCTTCCCCTAACTTTGTGTCACATCCACTGTGAAAATCAAATTTCTTCTTGCCTCCTTGTCCACTAACTAGTATTTCTGAAATTCAGTTGTCCAGCTTCCATAGGAAAAGAAAACATTATCCTTCTTGGATAACTCCATGACCTGGAATTTACGGTATTTTGGGGACATCTGAGTGTTCCAGTGTTCCACTTCAGCCTGAAACGAGTACACTAGGTTTAGAGCTCTAATACATTAGGAATTACATAAAAGACATTTATTATTACAGAAATATTTTTGAAAGGGTGAGCACTATCCATCTAACTACCTGTGAGCACATGGAATCAGATATCACAGGGGAACTTAGGGTAGGATAGCCACAGAAAGATCCATACCTCTCAATGGCATATAATCTAAAATGTATTGAGTGAGATAAAGCAGACTATCTATCTGGGATGCTTTCTTCAACGCCAGTTTCAAAAATTTTTTGCAACCCCTGTGTTTGGCATTTAAAATTGGTGGTCTGGATCTTGTGTGTTTAGATTTTAGAAATACCTATTATCTTTAAACAAGTTATGACAGTAACTCAAATCCAAACTGATTTAATGTCAGAATCCAACAGAGTTCTGAGAAGACATTTTTCAACCCCTTAAGCTATTTTCTCAACCCCTTTAGCTATTTGCTAAAATAGCCCAAGGGAAGTGAAACAGTCCTAAATCATTTAGTCCCGAGTAATCCAGAGAGATTGGTGACTAAAGTTACAGTAATTGGAGTTAAAGCACTAAAGAGTAGTAATCATTGCAGAAACTTATCTAGCAGTCTCTTGGAAATAATAATACTAAAAATCATACAACTACTCTTTACTTAGATTTAAAAAAATAGACAAGAAAATGAAAAAGACATTTTCAGTCTCTTTGGTATAAAAGAGATTACTATTTATAATAAGTAATAATAATCAGTATTCAGTACCTAGAGAAATGAAATCTCCACATACTTGAGATGTATAGTAGGAAGAAAAAGGAAATTTAAATTATTATTTTGGGAGTGAATGGTACACATTAGAACAGACTCATGGGAGGCATGTAGTTAAACAAACAACCCTCTCTCCTCCTAAATCATAAAGACGAGAGAAAATAATTATATCTTCAATGTACATGGGTTATTTGAAAAATCATATATGATTTAAAGGCTGGATTCAAAGCTTAAATTAAAAAAAAAAAAGAAAAAGATTTTCTATCTGAAATAATAATGTAATTTAGAAATTATAAAAGTCTACTTTAAAGAACTAACAAACTACAAGAATTAATCAATACATAGTTATCAGAAAGAGGAAACGTGCAACAAAATTTGTGGAATATATCTGGAATAACGTTGCAGATAAGAGGTGAGATTCTGGCTCTGGCCATCTTTAATTATTCACAGAATATGTGAATGAAAGATCAAAAGGCTTTGGTGTTGTGTTTTTTTTTTTCCTTCCCCCTCCCTTCTCTGCTTTTCTTTTGGACCCATCACATGCATTGGGGTAAATCTTGTCTTTTCTCTGTTTCCATTAGACAATGTGAGTTTGAGATGATAAGGCTGAAGAAGGTTAAATAAACTACGCTAAACAAGGTTAGCAAAGTATAACAGAGACATGTAGGTCTTATACGAATTCCAAAAGCAAGAAAGTCTGTAATAGAAATAAATAGTTTAGGTTACTCAGACATATTTCTGAGCTAAAGTTAATTGTAGTCATTAACGAAAAGTTAGCTTGTGTTTTAGATAACTTTAATAAAGTATTTACCAAATATTATTATGAATAAGGATACACTAGATTTTTTTTCCTGAATTGTTACATTACTCAATGTAAATAAAAGCAAGAACATTGAACTGATGAAAGTCAACATGTGAAATTAACCTACTGAATTCATTATCATAGTATAAAATATCTGTCAAATTCTAAAGACAATTTTAAAACAATTTCAAAACAATTTCAAAACAATTTCAAAACAATTTCAAAAATTGGATCAATTTACATGATACATAATACAGTATTTTTATATTAATGGGAAAAAAAGGATGGAATTCAATATGTAACAGCATATTTCAAGCAATATTTCAACCTTTACAAAAATAAAATTTCATTATAAGCTGGTGCTTCTTCTCACATACATTAGTTTCTTTTACCCTTTTCTCAAACTAATTAGCATTCTCTTTTATTTGAGGCATAATTTTGAACTAGATGGACTGCTGATCCTGATGAACTGAAGTAACTTTTAGATTTTTGTGGGGTTTCTGTCTTCAGAGATCTTTTTTAAGAAGCTTTTTTTCCTTATCTCTATAAAAAATATCTGTTGAGGTTTTTTTCCTAGAAAAGCCCACATACAAAAAAAAAAAAAAAAAAAAAAATCAACAACCTACCAAAAAAAGAGTAAAATTTGTTTTGGAAGTAGATATATGTTTTTGTGAAAAGTAAACATTCAAGGAGAGAACACTCTAGCTAATATGATTTTGCAAGCTGGACGTATTTGTGCCAGGAATTCATTAAATTTATATTTACAATGGGTTTAGCACTGACTCTATCACCTTCAAAAGTGTTAAGTTGATTTCCAAGGTTGAAGTGATTTAATTCCTCTATTGTATTTTAGCATGTGCAATATATTGGGCCTAAGATCTGTCATAGCCAATGAAATATGTTTCTGACCTGGAAGAAGAAAAAAGGGAGCTTTTTCTGCAAACAAGAAAAAATTTAAAATGAAAAAATGAAAACAAAATTTGGTCTGGTTGGTGAGATAATATTCATGTAACAGGACTTGGCAAAGCTCTAAAAGATTTTAAGAGAATTCCTGGTGTACCTGAAAGGAATAGCAAAGATACTATTGACTTCAGTGGTGCCAAGATATTCCCTCCTACTAAGGAAATAACTCTAGATTATGAGCAGTCTAAGTCTTTAATCATTTTAAGTAACATAATTTTTAAGTCCAATACATTTATTGCAAGCTATTTCATTACTTGGTTGTAAATGATTGTGTAATTTTCTGATTATTAAAGAAAAACAAATCAGAAAAAAACAACAAAGAAATCCCAAATTTTTTCAAGCCCCTGACATCTACTTCTCAGTACAGATGAACACAAAGGGCCACATTATTCTAACTGTAACAAACATACTTATAATAATATTTAATCCTCTATATAACATAGAATTATTTTCCCATATTTTAGTATATTTTTCAGAAGACAAATATAGACTTGACAATTATTATATTTGTTGTGCAGATCTGTCCTCAGAGAAATAGTCAAATGCTTCAAGAATCATCGGTGCTTAAACAACAGGAGTCTCACTTACCCTTCTTTTTAAAAGAAAAAAAAAGAAAGAAAAAGAAAAAAAAAGAAAAAACGGAAAAAAAAAAAAAAAAGAACTTCAGTTGAGTTTGGACAAAGGTATTCTTTATTTATCTCCTAAATTAAACTATGTTTCTTCTGATATGCATTGGTGCTTAAACTCAGAATTTCCAACTCTCTTGTACATTAAGGTTTTTTTGCTAAATACTCTAGCTTTTAATTTGCAACTTCCCTAGAAATACTAGAAAGCTATTTTATGAAAGTCTAGCTAGTATTTATGACTACTATTTCTTATCTGTCAAATTTTAAATTTACAAGAAAAACTAACTTTACATATTCAAAATTTACCTGTTTAAATAAAATGAAAAGATACATTTTTAAAACAAAACATTAGAAAATGTGTACATTTTACAAAAAATCAGAACAGCTGAAATAACAATTTTTCTGGAACTATATATAACAAATTTATGCTATCAATCAACTACATTTCCTTTCTGAAGAGCAACTATATAAAAATGATCCATTTATAGTCTATACTCTATGTGTACTAAAAGAAAAACTATACTTGATGTATGCTCAGACTCACATTTTTAATTATTTTAATGGTAAAAATAAGTTTTTACTCTGCTTGCTTCTCAGAGGCACAGTAGCACGAAGCAATGGGACAACTGAGATTAATTGCAGTCTGGCATGTGCCTGATAGCTGGCAGAATCCCACTTGCAGAAACAATACATTTATAATAATAACACCTATTTACAGAAATCAATGAAGCGCTCCTCAGGACTGAAACTTTCTTGCAGCATCTTCATTGTCATCAAGAAAAAAATAGCGTGACTTTTGAGCTTTGATTCAAAAAAAAAGGACATTGGACATGATGATTATCAGCAATATATCACTTTCAGTTTTGACCAAGTTAACCCAAAAATCTTTAATGTGATCAATTGAAGCGCAGAAGGTGTAAAAATAAAATTCACAAAAAGCATGTTGAATAATAGGATACCTAATCTAAACAACAGGAAACACCAAAGCTTTGTTACTTTTGCTCCTGGGTCAGGAAGACTATCTCCAGCAGAGAGTCAGCTGCTTAACTTGAGGCTAGGATACAGTCTGAAATCACCTTCTAAACTTAGACTTCTTTTACCACAACATTATTTTTAAAATTATTATTATTTACATTGTAATGATCATACTTTGCCTCATTTGCAACAGAACATACGAAGTCTTTTAAACATGTTGTTTCTGGATGAACTGATAAATAGTAATGAAGTCTGAAGTTTTAGCATGCATGGGACCACCCAGAGACATTTAAAAGTAGCAAAATGCAAGCTCTAGCCAATGTTTTAAAAATTACATTTATATACCTAAAAATCCATCCATTCTCTCATCCATACATTTTGCACCTTTGAGAAACCTTCTTTTTTGTAGGATCTAATTTTCACCAGATCTAATAGGATCTAAAATAGGATCTAATTTTCACCAGACACTGACATCAATAGAATCTTTTGGGTACTTGAATAATATAGAACAGCTTCCAAATGAAATATATGAATTAAATATTACCAATGGTGAGCAGAAATGTGGTCTTGGAAATTTCTCCTGCCACATACAAAGGTGGGATCATGCTGACAAACAAAAAATCTCAAGAGATTCTTGGCTTTCTTCCACAGCGCAGTAAGTTGTACGTTCCTTTGTGACAATGAAGACTACCAAACTGCAATAAAATCAATGAGAATGGAGAGTACTCAGACATACATAGAATGCATCCTTTCATACTGAGTTTTTTTCTTTTTTTCTAGGTAAAGGTCAGGATTTGTACAAGTCTTTGGTTTGAAATATTTTAAATGTTTCAAAATCTTAGAATTTCTTTCATAATTACCACTTAGGAAATACGATGTCTGAAATTCACTTTGAACATCTTTTATCAAAACTGTGACATCTTCAAATCTGTAATTCACAATTTTTTAAGTTATTCAAGAAAGAATGCACTGGGAAATGCTATTGACAGTTCTATGCACCTTGTAAATCAATATTAATAAATCAGTGTCATTACTGTGATATTCAAAACTCGTTGTGTTAAGCAAATAAAAACTCAACTCACGTATACAAATTAGCTATAGGATTGTGTTAATTTCCATTTTATTGGATTCTCAAATTACCATTTTGATAATAATCTTAAACAGGTAACTTTTTAAATTACTACATTTTTAAAAAAAATCTCTAGTAAGCAGGTTATACTTCTATATATATATATACACACACACATAAAATTCCATTCCAAGAAGATGACAGGATTGATCTATGGAATATCAATCAATTTCCTAAAATAATTAATTATGCCTTTGTTTTACGGAGACTTGTTCAACCTTATCTGAGATCTGCAAAAATGAAAAAAAAAGTTGTAAACAAATTCGTGACCTCAGTGGAGCAGAATCTGATATTCTGAGAGGCTTCATGGTATAATGTTCCAGTTACAAAATGTTTTTGTTAAAATAATATTACTGTATTATCCTTAAATAAATTATATTTTGACATAAAACATAAGAAAGGATACAGAATCCCCTGAAATCTTTTTTTTATCAACTTAGAAATATTTCAGGAAAGTTCTCATTTTCAAAATCAGAATGATTTCATCAGCCATTTTAGTTTATTATTCATGCTTCAGTTTGCTCCAGTTTTTTATTTCCTGATTCTTATTTTTATAGGTGCTTATTGTTTTAATAACCTCACCTTCCTGCTGCCCTCTCTACTGTGCAATGACAAAGGGTAATTAAATATTAAAACATTCGGTGTTGGATTTCTGGTATTGTGTCTAAAAGGTTAAATTGTTAACCTCTCAATAAAAGGACTGCAAGTCCAAGAAATATACTGACATTTTCAACCCCAAAATAGCTAGCATTATTATATCCTAAATATAATAGACAAAAAGAATTTTTTTTGTTTTGAGTTTGTTTTTATTATTATTGTTATTGTTATTGTTATTGTTATTTTTATTACTACTAGTACTACTACTAGTACTACTATTAGTACTACTACTAAAGACAGAGGTACTTTACTAAGTGTATGGAAATGCCTGTCTTTTGTTTACAACAGAGATTATGTATTCCAGAGAACGAATGAAGCTCAGATGACTTATTCCCCAAGTTTTTTCCAGTTGCCACTCTACTGCTTGAAGACTTTGGCATGTTCATCTGGTCCCTTGCTGACTATTATCATTGTCTTTTTTCACCAAGTTGCCATTCGCACTGATTTTTTAAGCACTAGTTTTTGCATTACCTATCTTAACTTAGATGCCATCAACTGGCTTTACATCTCCCTAAGTAAAATTTTAAAATTTTGTCTGTCTCTCATAGTACACTGAAAAAGAACTGATTTTAAAGTATGATATTGAAGATTACACTTCCAAGTACTGAACTTCTCAGACAGAGTTTGTGTGGGTTATTGAGAAGCTTCTGCTGTTAGACTGAACCAGTTGGAAACAACACAGTAAAATAAAGCTTTTCCAAATGTCTTAGGCAATAAATGATTACTGAAAAACCAGATGAGACCACAGATTTATACCCTTGATTCCACTCACGCAAAAAGTGAAGTTTTCTTATTTTCCAGAATGAAAAGGTAAATATAAAGCTACTGTTTTCTTCTAAATTTCTGTTTCTGATTTCATTGAAAGAAACAGGAATAATTTTTTCTTAAACTGGGGGGGAAGAAAAGGGGTGGTTTTTCGTATTCCCTTCATGGACTTGCCTACTTTTGTCCTTTAGTAGACAACTAATGATAGTTGAGTCTCTGACCTACCCATTTCCTTCTTTAGTGTTTATATCAGCAGTTTTTCAGCAACAAAAATAGTTTTTTTAAGAGAGTTGCAATGATTGTTTCTTATGTTTTCGAAAGCTGGGCCCTTTCACTATTTCTGACTGAATATTTCAATGTTACATCGAATCACTATAGTGAAGTGGAATGAAAAAAATACTTGTTTTCTTAGCTTAATCCCATAATTGAAAAAAAGTTAACATCAGGCTAATGTACACTTATTGTCTACATGAAAAAATATTGAAAGATAAATCACTAGAAGTGTTTCAAGGTGAAATTATTTTTTTTTCTTCTCAAGACTTCAGATTTGTTTTGATTACTGACAGCTACCCTGCCTACTATGCTGGATCAGGCAGCAAAATCACTGAATTCTATGTATGATTTTTGGTACCTTTTTTTCTGTTACTGGTAGAAACCACCTAATTCGTGGGGTGGAGGAATCATAGACCTATAAAAATATACCTAGAAGTGGTGCCAGAAGGTCATCTACTTCAGTTTCTGCCTTAGAAAATCTTCACTTTCTCTATTTCTCTTCCAGTGATAGTAGACTCCACAGTTTTCACAGGCATTTTGTTTCACCATTATTCTAGCCTAATGATTGTACTCTTTTCTTCTAAAATTTATCCAATGCCTTCCTTTCTGCAATTTAAACACATTATTATTTTATTTTATTTCTTGTCTTGTCTTGTCTGGTTTTATCCTACACTGTCCTATTCTGTCCCTCATGGAACAGAGAACAGACAAGTCCCTACATCTTTGAAACCTACTGCATAACTGAAAACTATTTTCATACTGCCATCCCCTTCTCATGCTCTGCAGACTAACCAAATCATTCAATCACAGGTAAAAGATGTTGATAATGTCCATTAATCTCTTTTGACCTACTTTCAGTTGGCTCATACCTTTCTTGAAGTGAGAAGTTCAACAGACAGAAGATTGAGGTTGAGTACAAAGACTTTTCTGTACCTTTTTCTAAGTATCTCCATACTTCTGAAAGATAAATCTCATGACTATCAGTACAGCCATTTTCAGTAATCTCACTAGAAATCTTTCCATAATATTAAGGTTTCTCCTTACCAGCCATTTTTTCATTCCTTTATGCAAACAGAAGAGAGAATATTTTCCTGAATGTTATTTAATCACTGATAACTTTTCTTTCTTTCATTCACTGCTTTAGTTCTTGTTCCTTTCAGAGTTTTCAAATGTGTTTCATGATTGTTCTTCCATCTGTGAAGTATTCAATCTATCTGCTGATAGTTAAAGACCCCTTATGATTTATGCACACCATATATAAATTCCAGAATGCAAGACTTCTAATACCCAGCATTAATATTTATAGGCCTTTTCCTGAAAGGTGGTGGACATTAACAGTTATGATTTATTTCTGTTTCAGTGAGTATTGATGGTACTCAAAACTCTGCAGAAGATACTAAGCCTTTTCAGGATTATATTAAGTTGATTTTCCTTAAGGAGAACACAGCTGGTCAGACCTGGAGGGCACTCATCAATGTGAAATTGTAAAATAATATTTTTTTTAGTCCACTAAGATCCAAGAATATCATAAAAGTAGAAGAAATAAGGTTTATGTAAAGGTTAAGTACACTGAATATTATTTTTATTCTTATAATTTTATCTAGCAAATCTTTTTATTTTCTGTCTGTTATTCAAGTCCTTTTAATAGATGTTTCTGTTACTGGTACAGGTTTTTAATTGGAATGAAACATTTCTGGTAGTAATTTCTGACTTTTAACTAACTGCAAACTATCTGCCCAAATTTAAATTTTATCATTTTCTGAACTGTATATATCTCATGCATAGCTGGCATAGTCCTAACTTCAGTACTATTGGAGGTATAATGCATTATAGACTACAATGTATTTCCAGAACAACCCTGAAAGTTTTGCCTTTTATCTCTCATATTCACCTTTCTACTTCCTTCTTTTTTTCCCCATTTTTTATTCATTTTTGCTTCTTTGTTCATACTGTTATTTAGGACACCATATATTCTTGCAGACTTAATTTTTTCAAAGAAATTTCCAGACTTCTCTAAAGATCACATTTTCATAAAATTTGAATTGCTTACTAATAGATCACAAAATTCATGCTGTTGTAGCTTTTTAATACAATCTGTCACTAAAATCATGCAGGCTTTTTAACGCTTTGGGGTTTCATGTTAAAGTGTTACTGTGTCTGACACAGAAAAAGTTGCATATATGAAGAATGAGCATACCTCTGTTTGGTAAGGGCCATTTTAGGACTTTGTTTGCAACATGTCTCATTTTGTGCACATCATCAATACGGAAAGCCAAAGCCTGAGAAAGCCCTTTCAACAACTAAGTCATTTTGCTCAACATTGTGCTTAAACGTTCTTTATGGCTGAGAGTATGAAAATTAAATACACAAAATATTTGAAAAATAGTCTTTCCTGTATTACCCAACCACGTACAATTCCAGATTCAGTGGCCACACACTGAAACATCATTTTTTATTACTATATACTGCCTGAAACAAGACATTTATTACAAGCTTGGGTAGTAGAAGAGGTGGCAGCTGTGTGTATTCAGTTTGTCATTTGTTTCTCAAGGTTACCAGAACAAAGACAGCCAGCCATTTACATACTTCACTTACAGAATACCTCATAGTATACATATCTCAGTACATTCTGGGACCCAGAGGTCCATCCCATTTCACTTTTGTAAGATGAAAGAGCTGCAAATATTTCTAGAAAATCATTCTCTGCCTTTGGCAGAAGCCTTTGATAAGTGCTTTGATATTTGACCGACAAGTAATATGCCACTTTTAGTAGAAGAACAGTCAGGTCTTCTTTCTGTTTGTTTGAGGAAACCATGAGAAGTTCAACAAGGAAACTTGTATCTTGCCTTACTCACAAGAAAGGAGGCCAACCAGCCGTATCTTGTCTGAAGAGCTGCAGAATTTCAAACCTGCTTAGTTACTTTCACAGTCAAAGACGCAGCTGATTGTAGAGTTATTCCCAATCCTATTCCTAAACTGGAGTTGCTCTATACTCATGGGCTTGCCCCAGATGCTATTTTTTATCAGTACTCAAATGGAAGAGTTCCGACTGGGTTTATTCAGACTGGTGGTAGGAAACCATCTGCTGTAGTTAGTGAGCATTGTAATACAATATAAAGTTATTCTGAACAATTCAACAAAGCAATTCACTTAGAGCACTGGCAATGCAATCAACAGTGACATCTGCCAGAAAATGAATATAAGGCATTGATCTACTTTCATTACAATATGGTACTGGAAAGAAAAAAAAAAAAAAGAGAATGAGTGGCAATACAAAGACAATCACTACAATTTTTATCTACCTCCTAAACAAATACTAAAATTCTCCTTTCACAGGATTAAAATATTCTTGTCACAAAGCTGGAAGACTTTCCAGTTGTGGAATTATATTACAAAACTGCAAAAGTGTGTCATGAATGAGTGGTTTGAGGCCGCTTAAAGAATTGCCATCAAAGATATTAGTAAAAAGTGATTTTAATAGAAATTTATAAAAGCACAACTTAACAGAATTCGATGGCAAGGTTCACTCTATTACTTATTACATGGATATGAATTACACACAGGGAAAATCATGTTGGAATGAGTTGGAATGAGTTGGAATGATTTATAGAGAGGCCGAGGATGAAAAGGTTAAGGGAAACCCTCCCATTGAGTCACGAGGTTCAGAGTAGGTCCCCTTGCTTTCTAAACTCGTTCTCAGAAAGGAGTGTAGGTGTGACTGGATCTACCCCTAGTCTCAGATTTGGTCAATTGTTTATGTCTAAGGGATTAGATGTGTCTAGCAGTAATCTAAAATACATTCATAGTTTTAAGCTGGATCACAAGATTTTAGCAGCACTTGATTATTAATTAATTTAACATTTACAAAGTGAGTTAATAGAGTCTACCGCAATCACTACAGTGACTTAAATACAAATTATGTTTACTATTGGTTATCTAAATCAATTCACACACATGAGGGCCCAAAGTTAGATAAAGGTACCTGTTAGAAATTCCCCTCGAGTCTCGTGAAATATTCACATTAAATGTCTTGGCATTTCTCAACAGGCGAAGGGTTGAGCCCCGAGGAGTGTCTTGGCCGAGGAGTGTTTCAGCCCAGGTCGCAGTGGTCCTCTGAGTTTCGCAAACTCGAGAGTTTGCGAGCTCTGAGAGGCGTCCCACTCAGAGGGAGAGTCTGGGCGCAGCCCGTTGCGATCCAGGAGAGCTCAAAGGGCCTCACTTAGGATCACTGTTTATAGGTTTGCAAGACAATTGGCTTTAGTCAACAGTAAATTTCCATCTTGGCCACAATCCGGAACAGTAACAATGGTACCATTCCACTCGAGGTATGATCCAGGTAGGGAATGTTTCAAGGTTGTCAGGGATGATGAATTATTCCCGTTTTCGTTCCCTACCTTGGGAACGGTAACAGATGTTCCTGGTACGATCAGTGTTGCTCCCCACCTTAGCCATGCAAGAGTGCCTGGTACAGTCAAGGGACGATTAACTGCCCAACTCACTACACAAAGGCTGAGGCCTAATGGGGGTTCCTGAGATCATAGAATGGTCTGGGGCAGGAAATGCACCACCACACAGTGTCATTAAAACTTTTTGTCTTGAAAATTCCTTGGGGACAAATTTTTTATTAAAGTGTAAAAACACTATCTGTAAACATATAGATAAACACCCATACACAGACTGTACATTAGCACCCAATAAAAGGTGTGCTAGTACAGTAAAAAGTGTACTGCTGGAGAACATTTAGTAAGTGAACTTGAAGTGACACATCTGAAATGGAATAAAACACAAAAATACTTTTCACCTGCAAGAAATAAGACCCTTCTTCCCTTACTGACAATCCATGACTATAGTTATGCTTTGAAACAAAAAAAAATGGTGAAAAAGATCAATTATTTCTGTAGATTTTAATCATTTTTATGAGATTTTCAACAACTTTTGATAAAAAATGAAATTGAAAGCAGAACACATTAAACTTCTTTAAAAACTTGCAATAAAATGCTTCTATGTTCAAGAAAACAGAAACAGTTTCAGGAATTAAAATAATACAACAAAGTGTGCTTTTTTTTTTCCCCCTTAATGAGCAATATTACAGCTTTCTTTTTGTTAATGTTTAGAAGACAATTTTCTTTACAAAATAGTGGTTAACCTTTCTTCTTACAAAAAAAAAAGCAAATAAACTTTTAGTCCATTTATACTTATGTGGCTGTGTTTGTGTGTATTTCCCTTTACCCTTTCCCTTTCTTCATTTCTGAAATGAGTGCATATTCCAAAATACTTATGTTCCTATAAGTTCTGGGAAAACCCATAAAGTTTTTCTCAATAGAGAGTAAGGCTTGATTTTTCCCAAGAATACCACTAATGATTTTTTTTTTTGTCTTTTGCTTAGATGATTACAATGAAACAGTACATATATTGCCACTTGGGTGATGACACAATGGTAATGAAATAAAAAGGAGAAGCAACACAGTAATCTGGCATAGAATTCAAGGTCCTGACTAAGATTGGTTAATACTTGATTCTTTATATAATATTATTGTTTAATGAAATTTGTTTTGTTAGAGGTAAGATTCAAAACACTCCCTAAGTGTTTATTTTTTCCAGAATAATGACTAAGTTTATATTTAGCAAGTGGATCTGTTATAGAAAGGAAAAAAAACTGATTTCAATGATTTTTTAACAATTTGAACAATTTCAAAGAAAGACTGGAATGTGGAGAAATGAGGAAATAATAAAGCCAATTTGGGAATATGACAATGCAGAGAGACTAACAATGTAAGGATAAGGAGACGGAGAAATGATGAAGGAAGGAAAAGAGAACAAATGAACAATAAAACTAGAAGAAAAAAGTAAAGTGAGCAAATTAAAAATTGATGCTAAATATGAGGCTGCTGTGAAAGAATCTGCCTCTTTATCTAAAATGTGCCTCTTTTGCCTGGAATTCAATTAAAAAAAAATTCATAGGTAAGTAGAGATATTACTAATTATTTATATCATTCTCCTGAAAATCAAACAAACAGGATAGAGAAAAGCAAATATCCTTAGCTCCTACGTTCATTGAGCTAGTTAGTTTTTGTTTCTTGTCCTGATTTCAGCTGGGACAGAGATAATTTTCTTTCTAGTAGCTGGTAGAGTGCTGTGTTTTGGATTTAGGATGAGAATAATGTTGATAACACACTGATGTTTTAGTTACTGCTGAGCAGTGCTTACACAGAGTCAAGACCTTTTCCTGCTTCTCACACCACCCCACCAGCAAGTAGGCTGGGGGTGCGCAAGAACCTGGGAAGGGACACAGCCAAGACAGCTGACCCCAACTGACCAAAGGGATATTCCATACCATATGACGTCTTGCTCAGCGTATAAACTAGGGGAAAAGCTGACTGGGGGTCGGCTGCTCGGGAACTGGTTGGGCATTGGTCAGCAAGTGGTGAGCAACTGCATTGTGCATCACTTATTTTGTATATTCTTTTATCATTATTATTATTTTCCCTTTCTTTTCTGTCCTATTAAATTGTCTTTATCTCAACCTACGAGTTTTGCCTTTTTTTTTTCCAATTCTCTCCCCCATCCCACTGAGGGGGAGTGAGCGAACGACTGTGTGGTGTTTAGCTGCCTGACGGGTTAACCCACAACATTTCTTTAAAAAAAAGTTATCCCTCTAAAATATTTTTATAAGAATTATTTTGCACAATTTGTTTTTAAATATATCTAGTGTTCTTAGATAAGCCAGTCTTATTCTTTGATGTAACTATCCATATCTTCTTTAGTATGGCTTTATGATAGTGTAGTTACAGCTCTCCAGCTAGTGTTGACTGAAAGAGATGTCAATCTTGGAAAGGGAAAATGAGTATATCCTGAGAAAACATCACCTCATTTAGAATTTCAGAATTCAAGTTCTTACCAATACATGTTGCAAAGAACATATTATGTGAAGCTGGTATTCTCAGCAACAATTTCATGTTGAATAGAAAGTCTAGCTTGTTTTTTTAGTCCTCATTTTCAAAACAATGCATGGAATTACTGTCATATGCATATCTCTGAAAGATGTCACAGTTGACACATTTCCCCAACATATTCCCACAGTGTAACTGAAGTATAAGATTGAACCCTATTTCTGCATTTCACTTGCAATTTCAGCTTTGTTTTTCTTTTCCTAGAATGATACATTTATATTCATTTTGCAGAATAAATTGATAAACTTTCCCAGAAATAAACTTGATTTTTTAGAATTGAACTGAATACATTTTACTCTCAGAACCACATGTTTGGGCTGGGCTTCTGGTGAGCCAAGGAAAGATAATAAACACTGCCAGGGAAGATATTTAGCTGTCAGAGAGGTCTCTCAATCAGTTTTACAATGCCTAAACCACCAAGCATGATTGGAGTTTAGGCACTATCTCCTAGAAACCAAGTGATCACAACTCTTAGAAACAGTAAAGAGCAACTGTTACTTGAATGTGGTTACCCCTTTCTCCCTACCTAAGGAAATATTTAATTCATGTTCTAAGTGTGTCTTTTATTTTATAGACCTTTCTGTTCAATGATTTTTCAAGTGAACAGTGTATGCTAATCAGGAGAGATATCTGTGCCCCTCAGTGAGGTGAAGTTCTACATCTCAGGAAGCGTTTGAACTCTTTAGCCTGAACCTTCACTGAGCATATGTCTGTAGGGTGAGTCATGGGAACTCTCTCCTGTTCTTGGCTTTAGTTTTTAAGGTTTTTAAACACAGTATTCTTCTGGTGTATGGCAGGAAAAAGAGGATGGTACTTGCAATATTGTTTATGTTAATGTAGTAGCATAGCTTTTACATCCTTAACTTCTTTTGGGAAAAATAAAAAAAAAGCTGTTCAAGAAGTAATTTTTGTATAAGCTGCAAAACTTATAAAAACCCCCACAGTTCTGTAGCACCCTGTTGGAACTTCTGAGCTAGCAGGATGTGTATTTAAGCTTAAAGTGAGTCATTATTTTAACTATTCCCATCACATTTTGCAAAATATCCAGAAGTGCATAACTGACAGCCAGTACAGAAAAAAAAAAGATAATTTATTGTGTTTTAATAACTCTTATGTTGGTTTTCATGCTTTCAGTGGTGCATTATTATTTTGCATTCACACACAGAAAAAAAAAACCGCTGATAATGAGGGGGATACCATGAAGGAGCACTGTTGAAGACTGTTTCTGATAAACAGAGTCTAATATGAGCTATTTCTTGCAAGCACACACATACCTGCACTTACATAAATAGTTTTATGTACATGCTCTAGCCAGACCAATTTAGGATGAACACAAACACGTTAACTGAGCAGCATTAGCATTGATTAGAAAGGTTCATTTAGCATGAATGCAATTGTTACTCCAGGTGACTTATACTAAAATCCAACCATAATTTAATTGCTCTATTATACATTGATCCAACATTTACATAGGTTTTTTTCTGTTATTGTTGTTGTTGTTGTTACTATTACTAGTACTATTATTATTAATTTGGGATGTTCCAAGGACGAGGCTCTGAGCAACCTGATCTAGTTGAAGATGTCCCTACTCATTGCAGGGGTGTAGACTAGATGACCTTTAAAGGTCCCTTCCAACCCAAACTACTCTATGATAAGTTCTGTTCTCATCACTCTAGGTTACAATGCAAAGTTTTGGAATAGACTGTTTCAGCACAGGGGACTATATAAAAACCTATAATCACTCACTGCCAGTAAATTAACACCTTATTTCAGTGATAAATTTGCTGCCCTCCTGTGCAAACAAACAAAAAGTAAACTTTTTTCAATTTATCTTACTTTTTATCTTAAAATTTTTAGCTGTTAAAAGTCAGATTAAAAATGAACCAGAGTTGTATGATAAACTTACTACTTCATTTGACCAATTATCTGTGTTTTCTACCTGAAATGATGTAAAAACTGTAGCTTATTTTTTATATTAGAAATACAAAACAAAGATGTATCTGTTAAAAAATAACACTATGTATATTGACACTGCATGGAATAAGCACAGACTGCTTATTCATCTTATGAATAGTAGGTAGAACAGGAAACATCATGTTATTCCCAAGGGCAGGCTTCCCAGAACAAGTGTAAGAATCATCAACCTTATTCGGAGTCAGATTATTGGGATATGTGTATTTAACGTAATAAATTCGTTCCACATGTACCTCCAGGTGAGCATGTTGCTTATTCACACACAAACATTAGTTGGATTTCTCTGCCCTAGCCTTTAGGAAGAAGGAATGTGAATCACATCTTGCCGTGGTTTCTTACAGCATCAATGCTTCTTACTTTTTACATTTCAGTTTTATCAGATAAAACACATTCACATTAATATCAAGTAAGTAGCATTGTTAAAGGTTGGATAATTCAGAACTGTTGTCTCAGTTGAAAGACTATGCTGCCATACATGTCATCTTTCAGTAATGCAGAACTAAGAAAAGGTCTATCTCCTTCAATTTCTTTAACAGTCATGGTCGCTAACTTCTTATCTGACTTAAGAGTAGTTTGGATATCTGCAAGAGCAGTGCAAATTTAAAAACTTACCTAACCTTAGACTGACAAATCAGAATAAGAGAAGGAGGAAGAAGAAGGAAGTCTATATCTAGAAATAAGAGCAATTTAGCAATGTGATAGAATGGGAATTCGGAATAGATGACTAAAAGAATGCAAATTAATTTCTTACTCATTATTTAAGCCAAAAAGTTTGAACAGCTGTGGGACAAACTTTAATTAGCAACTGCAAAATAGCTGCTGAAAGTCAAAGACAGATAGTTGGGTCCACATTCTTTGGTGATAGTAAATGTCACTGATCCCCTTATTGTAGTAGAATTACTATGATTTATAGCAATGTTTTCAAAGAAATTTGATATATTGGAGGAAGAAATGTCATAGCCTTGAAAGATACTGATTTAATAAATCCTCTTCTTGGGTTGGTGATCTTGCTTCTGAATGTGCTTAAGGACAAAAATTGTCCAACCACAACACTGTGAAGATATTTGCAAGGAGCTTCCTTACTGAAAACATATCTTGAAGTGGAACTTTGAGGTTACCTTATTCTTGAAATCCCAGCTCCTGATCTTGACCAGTTAAGAAAATTCTCTGCACATCTGCAACCAGCTGTGCTATAAATTATTTCACTTCTTTAGGTAGCTGTTGTTCTTAAAGATTGCTAGCTTTTCTTCCGTTTTAGCAGCCCCACTTAAGTTTTTCTTTAAAACCTATTTGTAGTATTTCTTTCTCGGAGTGGACCATGAAAATACATACATCATCTTAAATTAATTTGAGAGAAATTTGAAAGTAGACATTAAATCCATTGTTGCCAAAGTAGGTTTAATATTAACTGTATTTACAGTATGAGATAAGGTAGACTACACTTTTACAGTGAATGTAATCAAACATTTGACTACATTTAATGCATTGATTAATAGAATACATTTTCCATATGTGGGAGTATTCACAACTGGTCATCTTCCTAAATAGCACCCCAGAGTTAATTACAAATTACTGAGCATGAATTGCAGAGAGAAATTTAAGACTGCAACATTTAAGAAGACTATGACTATAACTGCCCCTGCTGGACACAAAATACAAGAGAGGACTCTTATGAATAAACTGTTTCTATAAAAACAGACAGAAAAAAACATATCAAAACCCAACAGGATTTGCCAAAGAATTATTACAACTTTGATGATGAAGAATTAAGAATTCAAAAATCCTCCATCAAATGTTTTCAGCTTTATTTCAGATATCCATTTATTATACTACTTCTTGCACTATAAACAGCTTGCATATTTATGCTAAGAGAACATTTTCTATTTATATGGTTTTCTGCAGTCTCCAAAAGTGACACATGGCTTTAAGTATGTTTCCATGTATTGCAAAAAATTTAACTATCTTCTTATGACATAGCCTTTGGAAACTTAATAAGTACCCACTTGTGTTCTTGAAGAGTGTCTTGAAATTGTCTAGGTCATTTAGATTTTGAAAACTAATTGATTTCTGTTTTGTCCTTTACATGTCTCTACTTAGAAGAATAATGTACACTTGTTACAGATTGCAGACACTGTCTGCAAGGCAGGCTTAAAATTACTCTGGCTTCTGTTGTTCTTAGTGTATTCATACCTGTTGGTACTGAAATCAGTGGATGTTTTAAGAATGACGTTCAAAAGAATAGGAAGAAGAAGAGGAAAAAAAAAAGAAAAGGAGGGGGAGTTAGATACATAACATGTCCATTGTTTTTATGTTCTCATCTCCAGTTTCATGATTTCCCCGAAATTATAGTTAAGGCTCTCAGACAAAAACAACTGAAAGCAACCTCAAGGTGACCTTGACTCAGACTAAAGTACGTCTAGCACGTCAGTGCTGTGGATATCAAGAGTAGCTTACTTGCCAACAAAGTATTTTTGTATGGCTAACCATCACCATTCACATCACTGCTGACTTCTGTTAGTGTAGTAAGAATGAAATAGGAGTAAACATCTCTCTCACTTTTTCAAAAGTAAGTGATTTTCAGATGATGAACAGATGTTAATAGTCTATACCAGTTACAGATCAGACACTAACTTAAATTTAGGACATGAGGAAATGGAATGAAGCTGCATCACGGGAAGTTCAGATTGGACATTAGGAAAAGGTTCTTCATTGAGAGGGTGGTCAGTCACTGGAACAGGCTCCCCAGGGAGGTGGTCATGGCACCAAGCCTGTGAGAGTTCAAGGAGCACCTGGACGATGCTCTTAGTTATATGGTTTAATTTTAGGTAGTCCTACAAGAAGCAGGGAGTTGGACTTGATGATCCTTATGGGTCCCTTCCAACTTGAGATATTTTATGATTCTATGAAATAGATTCAAACATATACATATTAATCTGAACTCGTATAGTGAGGCTTAATAAATAAAACATAAATTTCTTGGCTTATTCTGGGTATTTTCACATAGGTGAAGTTGTCATTGCAATGCCTAACTCTTAGGGTATTGTGTCACTGTAAAAGTTTGTGTCTTGCAATATAGTTTACAGAAACCAGCACAGGGAAGTAACAGTGAGGCGATGACAGCATAAAAGCTGAGGAGAACATCTAGAAAGGTATGCCTTAAATATATTTTATATTTGGGATTCCAAATGTTAATCTTATGCTAAAGCACCTAAACTAGATTAAATCTTTCTTTCTCATTGAAGACATTGCACAATCTCTTTTAAATTTCAGAAGGTTTATAATTTTTCTGAGATAAGATAAAGTTTTCGATCTGATTGATTTTATTTCATTTCCTATCACTCAGTATTCAAATACTGAGCTATGTGGTATTCTGAGTGAGGTTCTCCCAATCTTTTTTTGCAGAAACTATTCTAGTTTGTGTAAATATTTTAATAATTACTGCAGCAGGAACTAAAGCGTAAACATCCCAAAAAACATCCCAAAACTTTTTAGATTATACCTTCCCTGATAAAAAAAAAAAAAAAAAAACAAAAAAACCCCCCCATATTTAAATAATACATAAACTGTTCTTGAAACAATAAATTCAGGCCAGATAGTCCCACACTCCTTTTAGGTGTTCATTCTAAGAATTAAAATGCAGAATCATGTATTCCAGTGTGTATTGTGTTCCAGGACAGCTTCAAAAGAAGAAACTGCAAGAAGCCTACATTAATATATTCCATAGCTAAAGAGGTAGAATATTTTTCTGCTTTTCTGAAATCCAAGTTCAAATCTGCTCAGAATTAGGTAATACAGTTAAGTCTGGGACGCATACATTTGGTGAACTGTGTGGTTGCAAGGCATTAGGAAGCATTAGAGAGATACCATCACACTACTTTACGGTCTCTTGGCTGAGGTTATTCAGATGATACATAGCATGCCTAATGGCCTGCAGGTTGGATGGTAACTCAGCTTACTCAATATTTAGACATTTTGCTGCATTCTCACTGTTAGACACCTAGTTGTCCAGAGATGTTAAACTGCTACATAGCTCAGTGAAAATGGGTAAGAGTTTTATGCATGCTAAAAACTCCTAAATATTGTAAGTAGGTGCTTGTTGTAGTTTAACCTCAGTTGGCAACTAAACACCACACAGCTGCTCACTCACTCCCTGCTGGTGGGATGGGGGAGAGAATCAGAAGGCTAAAAGTGAGAAAACTCCTGGGTTGAGATAAAGACTGTTTAATAGGTAAAGCAAAAGCTGCACACGCAAGCTAACAAAAACAAGGAATTCATTCACTACTTCCCATTGGCAGGCAGGTGTTCAGCCATCTCCAGGAAAGCAGGGCTCCATCATGCATAACGGTGACTTGGGAAGACAAACAGCATCACTCCTTTGGTGAGTTGGGGTCAGCTGTCTTGGCTGTGTTCCCTCCCAGCTTCTTGTGCACCCCCAGCCTACTCACTGGTGGGGTGGTGTGAGAAGTAGAAAATGCCTTGACTCTGTGTAAGCACTGCCCAGCGATAATGAAAACAACCCTGTGTTATCATCAACAATGTTTTCCAGCACAAATCCAAAACATGGCCCCATACTAGCTACTATGAAGAAAATTAATTCTATCACAGCCAAAACCAGCACAGCTTAAATGGGTATATATAAACTTAATTCTACCTTTTGAAGTAATTATCAAATTGCAATATAACTGTGAGAATACCACCGACTGCATACTGTATCTCATAATTTCTTCCATTACTTTCTCTCTTGCTCTCTCTTTCTCCCTTTTTCTCCCCTCTCTGATATCACTTCTCTCTTCCTCTCAAAATATGTTTCCTTCTACATCTTAAATATTCATAAATGTGCTGATGAAATGTCAGTTCTTTATCTCCCTTTTCAGGCAGATGAATTACCTTTTCCTTTTAGACATTCTATAATGTAAATTAGATTTTTTTTAAATGTCACTCCACTACTTAATTGGAAATATTTGTGATGCATCTAAAGAAATACAGAAAAGTCAAGTAAATTTCATATTATATTAATTCAGAAAATGTTAATTTTCTGGTAACAAAAATTATTAAGTTACATGGAACACCATGCATTAGGTAAGCAGTGGCTGTCATTTGACAATTGCCATTTTCAGGCAAACTAAATTTTCTATAATCTTTATGATACCTCTGTAATTACAATGCATTTAGGGTATTGACAAAGGTACAGAACACTGAGTTTATGGTACAATCAATACTCCAGTAGATGTATATTTAGAACTGATCCTTGTGAAAGAAATGTATGAATGTGTTCAGAGACCCATTTGTACTGTTGGTAACCAAATATATAGTAAGAATTAGTAGAGTAAAAATTAAAATAATTTACAGTAAGTCATTAGTTAAATACATTACATACTATATATTTGCAATATATTACTAATGCATTTGCAATTGATACAAGCCCTAAAATATACTCTGAACTAGCAAGTGGCCAACCATAACTTGTAGACTAGAACTTCTCAGAAAGTTTTCACATACTGTTCTTGAGAATTAGGATCTGTAGATCATTTTGGTCAGACTACAGCTTCTTTTCTAACGAAAGCAGAGATTCACATTTATTTGAAGGAAAGTTGGATTGAGACATAGGATTCAAACCTTTCTTTCCTTCTTCTCTTTAATTTTTTTTGAGATTTTATACCTAAAAAGTCCTTTTTTTTTTTCAATAATTAGTCAAATAGAATATACATTCATGCATATAATCAATCGCACAGGGTGGGTTTGTTTATTTCAAAGTTCTTTGTAAAAAAATCCCCAACGCTTCTAGATTAATAGGTTTACTACCTTTCAAATGTTATAGTAGAGGAAAAAATAACTACTAAGTTTGCATATATCATGTGACAACATTTTGATGCAAAATAACAGTTATTAATTTCCTAGTAACCTTCTCACTTGTAATTTTATGGTATGACATCAACATGTCCCATAATTCCAGTCGTACGTGCATTTGGGGAGAGATATTCCACTTTGGGGTCCTATTTCTCTGTAATACCTTTGGCCTCTAGATGTTTTCCTTGGTGTGTTCCTTAATGTTTTACAACCAAAGACACTATACACATTCTTTTAATGATCCAACCAAAGACCTCTTTATCTAATTAAAGTTGGATTTTCTTTTAAAAAAAGTTTATGCAGAATTCACTGCCATTAGCTGTCATTTCCCAGTCTTAAGCATATCTTGGTCAATAGAGTATTTTAAGGGAATTAGTAGAAAACCCTGTGTGATTCTACCATTGCAGAATACACATAGTTTAATTCCTGAATAACTGTATTGCAGAACACACATATTTCACTTCCTGAATGATTCTTTTCCTACAGGCTATTATGCCACAAAGAGACTGGCTTATTGTCCTTGAAGCAGATGCCTGTTGGAGAATAAGACCTGCAGTAGTAAAACAGTGTTTACTTGCGAGTTCTTCCTTCCTTCCTTCCTTCCTTCCTTCCTTGCATCCTTCCTCGCTTCCTTCCTCGCTCTTTCTTTCTTCCTTTCTTTCTTTCTCTCTTTCTTTCTTATCTTTCTTTTTTATTTTTAAATTGAATTTTCCATGGAAAAGTAATTTTTGGTGCTGTTATTTTTTTCCTGTTTTTTTTTCCCAGACAGAACACATACCTAAAATCTCAGGAATTCTCATAAAATGGAACTTTCTTTTTACACATAGCTCCAGATATAAGCCTGCAGCAAAAATTTATGGGTGTACAGTAAACGAGGTCAAATTAAGTGTACATAATCGGTACTTCTGGCCTTTGACTCTATGAATCACTTAGACAAATAACACTCTGTAATGAATGCAGTTCTTTATAAGTTATTTGTATTTTATACCTTATATTAACTAAGGAATTAAAGGAACATACAAATACAATATACAAACAGCATACACCCGCAGTATCAAAAAATTCCTTCAAGAGGAAAAAAAAACCTGTTTGGCAATATGCCTGTTTTTTCACCGCGTTTCGTCTTTACATAGCATACATTAAGCAGCAAGTGTGAATAAAATGCCTATGCTTGGATTCAAACCACTGCAGCACTTAATATTAATTGTTGTTGACAAAATGGGTGTCAGAAAAGAACAAAACAAAACAAAAAAACCTGACTGAACATCTTTTGTTCAAGTTCCAGCTCCATTAAATCTTCCAGACAGAACTTCCTTTGTGGAAAATTTATAATTCCCACTTTCCCCTTTAAAACAGTAGGTGTCCCTTACAAGAGCTATAACTCTTGCATAATTGGGCAGCCTAGGACTCTTTCCAAATTTTCTGTGACAGGCATAATTTTTCATGAACACATCTGCCATAAGTTTACAAAAATCTAGGAACAATTATCCAAAAGAAGTAAATTGTGATTTATGCAGTGCTTATAAGATGTAATAGAGAAAACCTTTCTTTTTCTTTTTATCCACATAATATTTATTCTGTCAGTTTGCACTTTAAACACCTCCTAATAATATATAACCTAGGCATCTTTCTATTATTTGTTTCCTCATGCACTACTGGTTTATTGATGAAAATGTGTAGTTTCATATGGAAAACATATGGCCATTTGAAAAAGAGCACTCTATATTACTCCAAAGAAAAGGTTATTCTCCAGATAAACTATTTTTTTCCATACCGATTTGGCAAGACGAAAGGTAGAAAGAGATTTTGGTAGCTGCTTTGTTGTTCATAGATTTAAGTCAAACTCCAGTATGACCAACATGAACACTCCTGTTGATTTGAGCTGACATAGAAACTAGATTTGTTTTCATGGTGACATCATAGTTCAGATTTAAGAAAATAAGTAGGTATCATAAGGCCTTATTCTTGTGTTACCTGTACTATGTCAAAGAAACCTCACTTACTACTTCAGTTTTTGGATCTCCAGAAACAAACTAAGCAAGAAGATAACTAGGTGTAACTGAGATGCAAATGAAAACAGAAGGATTTTGGACACTGAGGAAATTAGTCAGACAAAACCTAACCTATCTGTATTTAAGATTATGAACTTTTTCCTGGCATTAGGTCCCTGGTTTTATACAAGAAAATGAAGGTTAGTGGTTGTTTCTATACTGTGGAGAAAATGCTTTCTCTGTGTCATTCTGTTCAGCCCTAATTCAATCTTCACATAATGGTCATTGATTAATCAGGAAGGTATAATCTGCAATAAATTTTGCACTCTTTAATTGATTCTGAGGTTGGTACAATCAAAATATACTACAAAACTGCTGTCTGTTCTGCAGGAGTCCTTGCACTAAACATAAACATATTGGCTGGGGAAAGGTGCCTTATCCTGATAAGGGGATAGAAGGTGGAAAAGCTGGATACCTTGGGCCAGAACTCAGTGGCTTCACTGAAGATTGCAGCTGACCATCAGGTTAGATTAAAACAGTGGGATTTATTCAATCCCTTTCTGATTAAGATCAGTCAACAACCTGGCAGATGGAACAGTAATCTAAGATATGGGGGAAGACTCAGATGCTGATGAGATCAAAGATATAAACCCTTACCTAAGAAAGAGTGGTCATCATCATCTGACTGTTAGATGAGTTGATGCTGGCAGTGCTCAATTTTTGCTTTAAGAGTTGTTATATTTTATTTAATAAAATATCTTTTCTTCTAGCACAGAATAGAAAGGAAGGGGAAAAAAAAAAAGTCTGGATGCTTAATTTTGTTACCTAAAAGGAGGCTTGGGTAGAACTGAAGCACCTAATGACAAGAAAAATAATCAGAAAGCCAACATTTTGTCAGTAACTACCTTCGAGTCACGTGTATTTGTGTGTTGCTGGCATTCTGAATCAGTACCTTCAACATCTACATTCCTATGTTGAAACATAATATAGTCTGAGGAGCTACATGCCGTCAGCAAGGACCAAAGTTCATTATGATTTATTTAACAGTATACACTTTAGGAGGGGTAACTAAGTTTCCACTGATATACCCAGTATTTGTGAGCCCTCAGGAGTTCTCTCTGGCTCTGAATACTTCAGTTAACTTCTATTGGTCTTAATTTGCCTGCCAGTTAAAAAGGGAGATATAAAACCTTAATAAGAGATATAATACTTTAAACAATATGTATCAATATTTTTAATCAATTCTGTGTTCCTGGAATGAGGGAATTATAACCATCCAGAACAGAGCTGAAGAAAGTTTGTTGGTTTTTTTACAGGAAGTGTTTTTTGCTTAACTTTGCAGACAAAACACTTCTGCCTTAGTTGAAGCTGACTGTGATTTTTATGACAAATAAATTAAGTCTCATCATGATTATATTTTACTGTTCAGGGAGTTCCCTGCAGACGGGCTGCAAATTTTTCATCATTTAGTAGAGCTGATTTGACATCAGTTCTAAATTCTGTAACAGCAAAGATGTCATTTAAACCACTCTTGACGAGGGTGACTTAAAGTATCTTCAACCTAAATGCGTTCAGAGGTCTAGCACATTTATTTTAAGTCTGTTTTCTGGTGCAGATAAAATTAATAGCAAAATAAATAAATAAATAAATATAACTGAACTACCTTATTTTGTCAGGAAAAGCTCTAGAGTAAAATTTAAAAAAAAAAAGTATGAAAAGTAGAATGTTCTGCATCAAACTGTTTTCAATATTGTAAGCGTGTCTGAGTATGCTGTTCTTTCTTTTTTTTTTTTTTCTGGGGCATTGCACCAAAAAAATCTTTCCAACTCATATGTTCCAGTTAATAAATGCATTTGTATATGACATCATATAAGAGATCATTTTAATTCAGAATAATTTTCCTCTAGTTCTAACACAGAAGTGAAAAAAGTCTGGTGTGAAAAGATGTTTAGCAGATGTAAAACTGTCATATATAATCTATAAAACATTATATCAGCAACAGGGCTTTTTTTGATAAAATGAACAGTGTCTGTTTGGGCTTTAGCTAACTGCCCCAGTTCTGCCAATTACAAGGTGACAAAGTTAATTCCCTTAAAGTCAGTGCTCTAAAATACATTACCGTAATACCATTAAAACCCATTCAAGTCCATATTCCCTGGAAAGTGACAGAATTATGAAGATTTGAATTCTATGTCAAGGTCTGGATTTTGGAGTGAATTTAAAATGCCCTATGAGAATTTTAAAACTTGGAGACTGAATGTGACATTCCCATTATTAGGAAATCCCACCCCTTCTCGATTCCTTTAAAAGCAAGTGATAAAACAGCATATGTTGTCTCACAAGCTGAAGTGTTTTTCTGCTGTCAGTATGAAAGACTAAGATTCTTAAAGATATAGAAATTAAAGGAATCATTAAGAAAAAGAAAATCAATTGAAACAATTAAATCTTCAATTTCTGTATAAGTTCACGTAAACCTACTTTCGTGTTTCTGCAAATCAGTGAACAAAATTTCTACCGCCAGACTTAGTTGTCCTAGATGTCTTAGTTACCACCATGCTGATACATGGTGCTTTGAACTCCAAAGAAAAGGGAGATTATTAAAGATTTGATGGACTAGACTGAATACATTATTAATATATATTATTTACTCACTTCTACAAAGAATTTATTTTTCTTAGGTGCTATAGATCCTTTGATCAAGCTTTGGACAAAACCAGAGCTGAAGTAAAGGGGAAGAAGTGATTGCTAGGGTCAGAATAAAGAACAGGGAGAAATCTAATGCAGTCAGGAAAGATGTAAGATCTTAGGAATGAGGACAGACTTGTGATGAAGAAAACAGAGGAAAAGAAGGGGAACAGTTTGGCTATGATGAGATAATGGCAAAAGACAAAAGTAATTTGTGTAGATGTTTTTTGCAAACAGATCAGAGAAGTGAATGTTAAGAAGCAAGGAGGGTGGGGAAGAAAAAGTTGAAACATGAGAAATGATCCAGCTGAATGCAAGCAAAACTGGTGCTTTACCACAAACTAAAGCTTTTTTCTATAGATGTTAAACTGTGGGAAACTACTGTGATTACTTGCAAAATATTAATTTTGGTACGGATGAAGAAATAAAGCTAGTCCCTGATGACTTCAGTGTAACATAGATGATAATGGTTTGAACAGGTGAAAAAAAAAATTCCTCCGATAATTATTTAGGTATGTATTTTGTCATGTGTACAGATATTCACATAAGTATGAATACAGATAATCAACACACATATTGATGTAGAGAACTAACGATACTTTGTAGAAGTAGAATCATAGAATCATACAGGTTGGAAAAGACCTCTAAGATCATCGTGTCCAACCGTCAACCCAACATACCATGTCCACTAAACCATGTCCCTAAGGGCCTCATCTACACGTCTTTTAAATACTTCCAGGGATGGTGACTCCACCACTTCCCTGGGCAGCCTGTTCCAAGGCCTGACCACTATTTCAGTAAGGAAATTTCTCCTAATGTCCAATCTAAACCTCCCTTGGTGCAACTTGAGGCCATTTCCTCTTGTCCTATCGCTAGTTACTTGGCAGAAGAGACCAACACCCACCTCACTACAACCTCCTTTCAGGTAGTTGTAGAGCGCGATGAGGTCTCCCCTCAGCCTCCTCTTCTCCAGGCTAAACAACCCCAGTTCCCTCAACCGCTCCTCATAAGACTTGTGCTCCAGGCCCTTCACCAGCTTCGTTGCCCTCCTCTGGACACGCTCCAGCACCTCCATGTCCTTCTTGTAGTGAGGGGCCCAAAACTGAACACAGTATTCGAGGTGCGGCCTCACCAGTGCCGAGTACAGGGGCACGATCACCTCCCTGCTCCTGCTGGCCACACTATTTCTGATACAGGCCAGGATGCCGTTGGCCTTCTTGGCCACCTGGGCACACTGCCGGCTCATGTTCAGCCGGCTGTCAACCAGCACCCCCACATCCTTTTCCTCCGGGCAGCTTTCCAGCCACTCTTCCCCAAGCCTGTAGCGTTGCATGGGATTGTTGTGGCCGAAGAGCAAGACCCGGCACTTGGCCTTGTTGAACCTCATACAGTTGGCCTCGGCCCATTGATCCAGCCTGTCCGGGTCCCTCTGCAGAGCCTTCCTACCCTCGAGCAGATCAACACTCCCACCCAACTTGGTGTCATCTGCAAACTTCCTGAGGGAGCACTCGATCCCCTCATCCAGATCGTTGATAAAGATATTGAACAGGACCAGCCCCAGTCCTGAGCCCTGGGGAACACCGCTCGTGACCGGCCGCCAACTGGATTTAACTCCGTTGACCACAACTCTCTGGACTCGGCCGTCCAGCCAGTTTTTCACGCAACGAAGAGTGTACCTGTCTAGGCCGTGAGCTGCCAGCTTCTCTAGGAGAATGCTGTGGGAGACAGTGTCAAAGGCTTTGCTGAAGTCCAGGTAGACCACATCCACAGCCTTTCCCTCATCCACGAGGCGGGTCACCTGGTCATAGAAGGAGATCAGGTTGGTCAAACAGGACCTGCCTTCCATGAACCCGTGCTGGCTGGGCCTGATCCCCTGGTTGTCCCAGACATGACTCGTGAGCACCCTCAAAACCAACCGCTCCATGATCTTCCACGGCACCGAGGTCAGGCTGACCAGCCTGTAGTTCCCCACATCCTCCTTCCGGCCCTTCTTATAGATCGGCGTCACATTGGCAAGCCTCCAGTCATCCGGGATCTCCCCAGTTAACCAGGACTGCTGGTAAATGATGGAGAGCGGCTCGGCAAGCTCCTCCGCCAGCTCCCTCAGTACCCTCGGGTGGATCCCATCCGGCCCCATAGACTTGTGAGCGTCCAGGTGGCGTAGCAGGTCATTAACTTCTTCCTCATGAATTATGGGGGGTTTATCCTGCTCGCCGTCCTTGTCTTCCTGCTCAGGGGGCTGAGTAACCTGAGGATAACCACTCTGACTATTAAAGACTGAGGCAAAGGCGGTGTTGAGTACCTCAGCCTTACCCTCGTCCTTGGTGGCAACGTACCCCCCCACATCCAATAAAGGATGTAGATTCTCCTTGATTCTCCTTTTGTCATTGATATACTTGTAAAAGCATTTTTTGTTGTCTCTCACGACAGTGGCCAGGTTGAGTTCTAGCCGGGCTTTTGCCTTTCTAATTTCCTCTCTACACGACCTAACGAGATCCCTGTACTCTTCTTGAGTTGCCTGCCCCTTCTTCCACAAGTGATAAACTCTCCTTTTTTCCCTGAGTCCCAGCCAGAGCTCCCCATTCAGCCAGGCCGGTCGCGTTCCCCGCCCGTTCTTCTTGCGGCACATGGGGACAGCCCACTCCTGCGCCTTTAAGACTTCCTTCTTGAAGAACGTCCAGCCTTCCTGGACCCCTTTGCCCTTCAGGACTGTCTCCCAAGGGACCCTCTCGACCAGTGACCTGAGCAGGCCAAAGTCCGCCCTCCGGAAGTCCATGGTAGCGGTTTTGCTGGTCCCCCTCCTTACTTCACTAAGTATTGAGTATTCTATCATTTCATGGTCGCTAAGCCCAAGCTAGTCTCCGACCACCACGTCTTCCAATAGTCCTTCTCTGTTCGTGAACAGCAGGTCAAGCGAGGCACCTCCCCTATTGGGCTCGCTTACCAGCTGCGTCAGGAAGTTATCTTCCACACACTCCAGGAACCTCCTCGACTGTTTCCTCTCTGCCGTGTGGTATTTCCAGCAGACGTCCAGAAAGTTGAAGTCCCCCACGAGAACAAGAGCTAGCGACTGTGAGACTTCTGCTAGCCTCTGGTAGAATTTTTCGTCTGCCTCCTCATCCTGGCTAGGTGGTCTATAACAGACTCCCAGCAGGATATCTGCCTTGTTGGCCTTCCCCCTCATCCTTACCCACAAGCACTCGACCTCGTCATCACTACCATTGAGCTCTAGACAGTCGAAGCACTCCCTAACATACAGGGCTACCCCACCGTCTCTCCTTCCTCGCCTGTCCCTTCTGAAGAGCTTATAGCCATCCATTGCAGCACTCCAATCGTGAGACTCATCCCACCACGTTTCCGTGATGGCGACTAAGTCATAGCTACCCCGTTGCACAATGGCTTCCAGCTCCTCCTGTTTGCCTCCCATGCTGCGTGCATTGATGTAGATGTACTTGAGCTGGGCTGCCGATTTCTCCCCCGACATTGGCGTGCGGTCCCTAGGCTCTTTCCTAGTGAACCTGGTTTTATTCCCTTTCCCCTTTGAACCTAGTTTAAAGCCCTCTCGATGAGCCCGGCCAACTCATACGCGAGAATCCTTTTCCCCCTGTGAGACAGCTGAAATCCGTCCGTCGCCAGCAGGCCCGGTGCCATGTAAACGTCCCCGTGGTCAAAGAAGCCAAAATTCTGCCGATGGCACCAGCCCCTAAGCCACGTGTTGATCCGATGAGTTTTCCTGTTCCTTTCAGTGTTCCGCCCTGCCACTAAAGGGATCGAGAAAAACACTACCTGTGCTCCCGATCCTCCCACCAGTCGCCCCAGCGCCCTGAAGTCCCTTTTGATCCCTTCGGAACTTCTCTCTGCAACCTCCTCACTGCCAGCCTGTATAACCAGTAGCGGGTAGTAATTGGAGGCCTGCACGAGACTAGGGAGCTTCCTAGTAATGTCCTTCACCTGGGCCCCAGGGAGGCAGCAGACTTCCCTGTGGGATGGGTCTGGCTGACAAATTGGGCCCTCTGTCTCCCTCAGAAGGGAATCACCAATGACAATTACCCTCCTTTTTTTCTTAGCGGAGGCAGTCGTAATTTGTGGGGCTGGCTGCCTCGCCTCGCGCAACCCCCTGGATGGGCCTTCATCTTCGTCCTCGTTCGTCTGACCCTCAAGTTCCAGAGCCCCATATCGGTTGTGTAGGGGCAACTGGGAAGGTTGAGGTGAGGGAGGCCGGGCGGGGGTTCGCCTGGCACCCCGAGCAGGGACCTGTGTCTATTCCCCTCCATCGCCTGGGTCTCCTCCTTCTGCCTGGCGGCAAGAGGGCAGGGGTTCCTCCGCTTCTTGCGGAGCCTCCGTGTGCTGCCCTTGCCTCAGGGACGGTAGGGTGCGGCTCCACCAATCTATCTCCCTCTCACACTCCCTGATACTCCTTAGCCTCTCCACTTCCTCTTTCAGCTCTGCCACCAGGCTGAGCAGATCATCCACCTGGTCGCAGCGCACACAGGCATCATCTCTGCTGCCCTCCTGTACAAGGGACAGCCTCAGGCACTCCCTGCAGCTGGAGACCTGGACAGATGTGTGTTTGCGTGGGGGCTCCATCTGGGTCGCCACGTTTCTCCTGGCGATGGCTTTCGGCCGAGTGGAAACCATGGCCAGGTCCTCTTCTGGGAGGGCGACGACCACGAGCTGAGCTAGCCTCTGGAGCCTGGAGGGGGGCTGCGCCCTGCTCGCACGCCCTGCCCTGTGCCAACTGCCGCGCCAACTGCCGCGCCACGCCCTTCTGACGCGCCACGCCCTGTTTGCCCACTCTGTTCGCCGCGCTCCGGGTCGCTCGCGCTCCCTGGGGGCTGCTCTTGTATCTGAGGGGGTTTGGCCGCCGTCCCTCCTGTCCCCGCCCGCGCTGAGTCAGAGCTGCCGCTCGTCAGGAGCTCGCTCCTCCGGCTCAGGGGAGGGGGGCTGGGGCACCCTCTCGCTCTCTGCGCTTTTGCCTTCGCGGTTTTTGCCGCGGTTTTGCCACTTCAGGAAGGGTCCCTCGGCGCGATCCTCTGCTCTGGAGCCCTTCGCCTTGGTAGCTTCAAAAAAAGTAGTACAAGTTGTTCACTATATATGTGCTTACACATACATTCTACAAAAATGTCAAAAGTCTCTTTTATTCTGAGAAGTTAGGAACTTAAATTAGCATTCAAATGTGACCAACCATACAACAGACCTAGAGACACTGAGAAACTACAGACTAAATGTGCCAAGAAGCCAGATGCTGCCTTTGGAATAATATTTTTCAGGCCTTGGCATTAGAATTCTGTGATGCCATCTAAATGATTCCTACACCCTATAAAAGCTGTTTTCTTCAAACAACATACTAGCTATATTAACTATCCAGCTATAGAATGAAAAAAGATTAAGGTTAAGATATAAGCAATCTATATGAAATTATCTTACATGAAAGAAATTGTACACGCTTATAATACCTGAGACTGTTCTTTCAAAATCACACTTAAGTAAAAGTCAAGAGGATGGATACGTTAAAATTAAAAGGCATTTTTCTGTGTGCTCCATAAAACTTGTTTTCACTTTCTAAAACAGTGCCATGAATTTCACCCCGTGTAATGTTAATAATATATAGGTTTGAAGACAGCAATCACAAATAACTTTTATGAAGCCAAGCTAAATACACATAAACATTGTTTTATATTATTTCCGTGATGAAAGACCTGCTCTTTTATTACAGGAATTTGAGGTCTACTGATTAGCTAGCCACTGAGGTAATGGAAGTGTCGTGGTTTAACCTGGCAGGCAGCCAAATACCATGCAGCCGCTCACTCACTCCCCCTGCCCCCCACAGTGGGACAGGGAGAGAATTGGAAGGGTAGGAGTGAGAAAAACTCATGGGTTGAGATAAAGACAGTTTAATAGGACAGGAAAAAAAAGGGAAAATAATAATGATAATGATAAAATATACAAAATGAGTGATGCACAATGCAATTGCTCACCACCCGCGCTGACCGATAACCAAGTAGCGATCGGTACTTCCTGGATCACGCCTACCATTCATACACTGAGTATGACGTCACATGGTATGGAATACCCCATTAGCCAGCTGGGCTGGCTGTCCTGATTATGTTCCCTCCCATCTTGTGTACCTAGCTCAGTCAGTAGGCACGGGAGCTGTCCTTGGACTAGGAGGGCACTTAGCAACAACTGAAAACATCAGTGTGTTATCAACATTCTCCTCATGCTAAATCCAAAACACAGCACTAAGAAGAAATCCAACCCTATCCCAGTCGAAACCAGGACAGTATCCACCCCTCATTCTATACCATTTTCGTCGTGCTTAGGTCTCACATTTTTTTTTGATACATTTCAATTAATCACCACTATTTTTCTTTTTATATATACATATATATATATGCACACACAGATATCATTCCCTTAATCTATGGACTATCCCTCTAAAATGTCCATTGAGTTCATTTAGTCCATGACTTTGGGCTCCATCTGTCATAACAGTCTTTCAGGACCAGAGAGATGATGTGTGGTGTTGGGCTGTTGCATCCTGAAGCCAGTTCTCATTTCAGTACTGCTGCGCTCGTCCAGTTTTATCATCGTTGCACTTTTCTCGGTTTCATCGGAGTTAGTTCATTCTTCATTAATCTGGGTGATTTTTACTGCTATACCATTGATAGCAAGCATAGAAATAATGATATACAATATCATATAACAATTGACATCATAAAATTCAGTTTGTTGGCTATTTTCACCCAAAATCAAATCCCCTTGAGGTACACACCGGACTTCCCCATCCTTTCGCGTCACCCACCAAGTGTACCCAGGTCCTTGAGCAAAAGCAATCCCACGGATGGGTTTTCCCTTGCCAGAGGCAGGAGTAACCCAGACTGTCTTCCCTAGCATATTTCTTATGTGCACAACAGGGACTTTATCCCCATCTACAGTACGTAAGAGTTTTGATTGGGCAGGGCCAGCTCAATTGGCAGATCCCCTGGTGTTGACAAACCAGGTGGCTTTTGCTAAATGTGTATCCCAATGCTTGAGTGTTCCACCACCCATTGCTCTCAGCGTAGTCTTTAGCAGTCCATTGTATCATTCGATTTTCCCAGAGGCTGGTGCATGGTAGGGGATGTGATAGACCCACTCAATGCCATGCTCTTTGGCCCAGGTGTCTATGAGGGTGTTTCGGAAGTGAGTCCCGTTCTCTGACTCAATTCTTTCTGGGGTGCCATGTCACCATAGGACTTGCTTTTCAAGGCCCAGGACGGTGTTCCGGGCAGTGGCATGGGGCACAGGGTATGTTTCTAGCCATCCGGTGGTTGCTTCCACCATGGTGAGCACATGGCGCTTGCCGTGCCGGGTTTGTGGGAGTGTGATATAATCAATCTGCCAGGCCTCCCTGTATTTATATTTCAACCATCGTCCTCCACACCAAAGAGGCTTTACTGGCTTGGCTTGCTTGATTGCAGCGCATGTTTCACATTCATGGATAACCTGTGCAATAGCGTCCATGGTTAAGTCCACCCCTCGATCACGAGCCCATCTATATGTTGCATCTCTTCCTTGATGGACTGAGGCGTCATGGGCCCACCGAGCTATAAATAATTCACCCTTATCTTGCCAGTCCAGATCCAGCTGGGTCACTTCAATCTTAGCAGCCTGGTCCACCTGCTGGTTGTTTTGATGTTCTTCAGTGGCCCGACTCTTGGGTACGTGAGCATCTACGTGACGTACTTTTACAACCAGGTTCTCTACTCGGACAGCAATATCTTGCCACAACGCGGCGGCCCAGATGGGTTTACCTCTGTGCTGCCAGTTGTTCTGCTTCCACTGCTGCAACCACCCCCACAGGGCATTTGCCACCATCCATGAGTCAGTATAGAGATAAAGTACTGGCCATTTTTCTCGTTCAGCAATGTCCAAGGCCAGCTGGAAGGCTTTCACCTCTGCAAACTGACTCGATTGACCTTCTCCTTCAGCAGTTTCTGCGACCTGGCGTTTAGGACTCCATACAGCAGCTTTCCACCTCTGATGCTTTCCCACAAGGTGACAGGACCCATCAGTGAACAGGGCATATTGCTTTTCGTTTTCTGGTGGTTTGTTATACAGTGGGGCCTCTTCAACACGCGTCACCTCCTCCTCTGTGGATATTCCAAAGTCTTTGCCTTCTGGCCAGTTCGTGATCACTTCCAAGATTCCCGGGCAACTGGGGTTTCCTATTCGGGCCCGTTGTGTGATCAGTGCGACCCACTTACTCCACGTAGCATCGGTTGCATGATGTGTAGAGGGGACGCTCCCTTTGAACATCCAGCCCAGCACCGGCAGTCAGGGTGCCAGGAGGAGCTGTGCTTCAGTACCAACCACTTCCGAAGCAGCTCGAATCCCTTCATATGCTGCCAATATCTCCTTCTCAGTGGGAGTGTAGCGGGCCTCGGATCCTCTGTATCCCTGACTCCAGAACCCTAAGGGTCGACCTCGAGTCTCCCCTGGTGCTTTCTGCCAGAGGCTCCAGGTAGGGCCATTCTCCCCGGCTGCGGTGTAGAGCACATTCTTCACATCTTGTCCTGCCCGGACTGGCCCAAGGGCTACTGCATGAACTATCTCCCGTTTAATTTATTCAAAGGCTTGTTGTTGCTCAGGGCCCCATTTGAAATCGTTCTTCTTCCTGGTCATGTGATAGAGAGGGCTTACGATCAGGCTGTAATCCAGAATATGCATTCTCCAAAAACCCACAGCGCCTAGGAGAGCTTGTGTTTCCTTTTTGCTAGTTGGTGGAGACATGACTGTTATTTGGTTGATCTGATGACGTCCATCTTGCCATCTAATTCCTAAAAAGTGGATCTCCTGTGCAGGTCCCTTGACCTTACTTTGTTTTATAGCAAAGCCGGCCTTCAGAAGGATTTGAATTATTTTCTTCCCTTTCTCAAAAACTTCTTCTGCTGTGTTGCCCCATACGATGATGTCATCAATGTATTGCAGGTGTTCTGGAGCCTCACCCTGTTCCAATGTGGTGTGGATCAGTCCATGGTAAATGGTGGGGCTGTGTTTCCACCCCTGGGGCAGTCGATTCCAGGTGTACTGGACGCCCCTCCAAGTGAAAGCAAACTGTGGCCTGCACTCTGCCGCCAAAGGGATTGAGAAGAACGCATTAGTGATATCATTTGTGGTGTACCATTTGGCTGCCTTCGACTCCAGTTCGTATTGGAGTTCTAGCATGTCTGGCATGGCAGCACATGGCGTGACTTCATTCAGGCCACGATAGTCCACTGTTAGTCTCCACTCTCCATTGGACTTTCGCACTGGCCATATGGGACTGTTAAAGGGTGAGTGAGTCTTGCTGATCACTCCTTGGCTCTCCAGTCGACGAATCATCTCATGGATGGGAATCAGGGAGTCTCGATTGGTGTGATATTGCCGCCGGTGCACTGTTGTGGTAGCGATTGGTACTTGTTGTTCTTCAACCCTCAACAACCCCACAACAGAAGGGTCCTCTGAGAGACCGGGCAAGGTGGACAGATGTTTAATTTCCTCTGTCCCCAGGGCAGCTATACCAAAAGCCCACCGGTACCCTTTTGGGTCTTTGAAATACCCTCTTCTGAGATAGTCTATGCCAAGGATGCACGGAGCCTCTGGGCCAGTCACAATGGGGTGCTTCTGCCACTCATTCCCGGTTAGGTTCACTTCGGCCTCCAATACAGTTAACTCTTGGGATTCCCCTGTCACTCCAGAAATACAAATGGGTTCTGCCCCTTTACAGCTTGATAGCATCAGGGTACACTGTGCACCGGTGTCTACTAGAGCCTTACACTCCTGTGGCTCTGATGTGCCAGGCCATCAAATCCACACAGTCCAGTAAACCCGGTTGTCCCTTTCCTTCACCTGGCTGGAGGCAGGGCCCCTCTAGTTCTGGTCATAGTATCCGTCTCTCACTTCTTGCGAACGCGAGTCAAGAATTTCTTCATCACAATGACAATCCAAAGTAAGATCAGCCCTTCTACTCTGTCTGGGGAACTGTTCACTGGAAACTGGACCGTCGTGAGACAGGGTTTTCCTGACAACTGGAGCAGCATTTTTCCTGGGAGAACCCCCTTGTGTCACTGTTTTTCCTTGCAACTCTCGTACACGTGCCTCTAGGATGAAGGTAGGTTTTCCATCCCACTGCCTCATGTCCTCTCCGTGGTCATGCAGGTAAAACCACAGGGTGCCCCGTGGTGTGTACTTTCTATATCCTCTCTCTTGAGGAGAAAAACGTTGACTCCTAATGGCTGAGATACTGGTCCGTACAGATGGAGAACAGGACATACCCTCTTTGAGTTGCTGGACCTCCCGGGACAGTTTCTCCACAACCAAGGCAAAGGAAGAGGAGACAGTTTCTTTGTATTCCCGGAGTCTGCTAACCACATCATCCACCATTGGTGCTTCTTTCTCTTTCGAGCACAGTACTGCCAACGAAATGGCATATGATGCTAGTGTGCTCTGTACCAACTTCTACCGCATGGGTCATGTGGACTGGACTTCATCTGGATCTTTGGGTGTTTGGTTGTTGTCCAGGTCACTATAAACCACCTCCAGCACGCCTAGTTCTCTCAGGTACTGGATACCTCTCTCCATAGTGGTCCATTTGCCTAGGCGATATATAACACCTTCCTTGAAGGGATACCTTTCCTTTACGCCTGACAGCAGTCGCCTCCAGAGGCTGAGGACCTGTGTCTCTTTTCCAATTGCTTTGTCAATGCCCCCTTCCTGAGAAAGGGATCCCAGCTCTTTGGCTTCCTTCCCCTCTAATTCCAGGCTACTGGCCCCATTATCCCAGCATCGGAGCAGCCGGGTAACAATATGCTCGCCTGGACGACGGCTGAAATCTTTCCGCATATCTCGCAACCCAGTCAGGGATAGGGATCGGGTGGTTTCCGTCTCGTTTATGAGTTCTTCCTCTTCCTCCTTCCCTCCTTGTGATGGCCCTGCTTTTCCATCATCCCTTTCTAAACGACCTGGCTTCCTCTTCAAAGATTTCTTCTTCTGTACAGGGGCGACGGATACCAGCGACGGTTGGTCCTCTGGTTCAGCTGTAGTACCCATCGCGAGGGTTTGGGTGGCTGCAGAGACTGTCGTGGGGATTGGAATAACTGCAGTGACTGTTGCCGGGGTTTGAGTGGCTGCAGTGCCTGTCGCAGGGGTTGGAGTAACTGCAGTGACTGTTGGCGGAGTTTGAGTAGCTGCAGTGCCTGTTGCGGGGGTTGGAGTAACTGCAGTGACTGTTGCCGGGGTTTGAGTAGCCATAGTGGTTGTCGTGGGGGTTGAAGTAGCCACAGTGCCTGTCGCAGGGGTTTGAGTAACCACAGTGGTTGTCGTGCGGGTTGAAGTAACTACAGTGCCTGTCGTGGGCGTTTGAATAGTCATTGTGTCTGTTGCCGGGGTTGATCTCTGGACAGTATTCCTGAATAGTTGTTTAACTCTAAACAAGGCCTGAACCACATTCAGGAGAGAAAGCAATATGAACATGCTTGTTTGAACATCCCAAGGATATTCAAAATTCTCAGGGAATATTGTGGACGTCTTCATGAAGAGGATAGAAGAAAAAAGACTTTCTGAAGATATGGAGGGGAAGGTGAACAAGTGGGAGAAAGTGTCCTATCCTGTCTCCCCCCTAAATTCATCCTCCGAGGTGAAGAGGTAAAAAGTGTAATTATTAATAGTTTCCAAAAGATAGCTCCTGAAGAACAGGAATGATGGCAGTGCTGAGTACAGGCCCATGACCAATAATTTTATCATAACATAAACCAGTGTCACAGAGTATAGCAAAGCAATGACCTTAGTCCATTTCCCAGAAATGACCAACCCCACATAAAAACTGATAATCAGCAGTATAGACAGCCAGTAAGGTGCTACAGACCAAAACTCCAAGAACAGATCCAACAACTCTGAGAGCAAATAAACAAACATTGTGAACAGCGAGTACTAAACTGATATAATGAATGCTTATAACAAATTTGTTTTAACCCGTTCGGGTCAGATGTGTCGTTATCTCAACCCTTCGTGCCCCACGTTGGGCGTCAAAAAGGACTGTCGTGGTTTAACCTGGCAGGCAGCCAAATACCACGCAGCCGCTCACTCACTCCCCCTGCCCCCCACAGCGGGACGGGGAGAGAATCGGAAGAGTAAGAGTGAGAAAAACTCATGGGTTGAGATAAAGACAGTTTAATAGGACAGAAAAAGGGAAAATAATAATGATAATGATACAATACACAAAATGAGTAATGCACAATGCAATTGCTCACCACCCGCGCTGACCGATAACCAAGTAGCGATCGGTACTTCCTGGATCACGCCTACCATTCATACACTGAGCATGACGTCACATGGTATGGAATACCCCATTAGCCAGCTGGGCTGGCTGTCCTGATTATGTTCCCTCCCATCTTGTGTACCTAGCTCAGTCAGTAGGCACGGGAGCTGTCCTTGGACTAGGAGGGCACTTAGCAACAACTGAAAACATCAGTGTGTTATCAACATTCTCCTCATGCTAAATCCAAAACACAGCACTAGGAAGAAATTCAACCCTATCCCAGCCAAAACCAGGACAGCTGCCCTAATAAAAAACTTAAAAAACAAACAAAAAAAGAACTGGGGGAAAACAACCTCCATAATGAAATTAAGGAACTGGTGAGGATTTTAGCTTGACTGAAATAGAGCTTAAATTGGAATAATTTGGCTTGATCTAGCAAAAAAATATGAAAGTTTAAGAAGTCAAACACACCCTCCCCCCCCTTAAAATATATTAACTTATTGCCTCAATTTCCTACAATAAATTTATTTTCTTGTCAGTCTTAGGAGAGACCAGGACAACTTTTCCTGCTGTTGTGTTGTGACTTAAAATTAGTTCTGCTGAAGAAACTATATTTGTGGTGAAGTAAGTATCAGAAATTGTTCCTACATTTGAATGTAGGAATGATTAGTGCTTTGCTGGAAAGGTTTCCTAAGAGTTAACTTCCTGGAGATAGTTACTTGAGCACAGCAGATCACATACATTACCTTATCACCCACATCTACAGGATGAGCATGATCGCCAGGTATGAAGCTGGAAAACTTATCTATGGATGGTGTAATTGACACTAGTCGAGAGCTTTCACTTAGAAAATTAACATTAATTGTTCTTGGTAATTCCCATCTTCCTTTGTGTATCTAAATGTATTCATAAATCTCCAGAGTTTACTTAAAAAAAGTTTTGTGAAAGCTAAATTGACTCTTTTGTCATTTCTGTCATTGTTTTGACAACCTAAATCAAACATTTCTTTGTACTGGTGAAGACTTCCAATTCTTAAGATGATCCCATAGGGAATATAATTAAATTGGCTTTTTAAAGCAGCTTTTTAGATATTGATTATATAAAGATAGAAAAAGTAAAAAGGTGGAATTCAAATTCCTTTTTTATTAACACATGTTCTTAGCCCTTGTATTCTAGTAGGGGGAATTAACGTATAATATGATTGATTTATTTATTTATTTTTAAAATAAATTGAGAGGAACATTTAAAAAAGAGTGTGAAAGAAAAAAAAATTAAGTGCTCTAAGTTTTTGAGCAATTGGCAAGGAATGGAAATATTTAAATTAGCTTGACTTTTTCATATGGTTTTACAGACAAAAAGTCAATTTGTCTTTTACTACAGAGAAAATGACACAAGGAACTGGAAATAGGGTTAAACTGGCCAGAAACCAACATTACCTTCATTGAAATATCTGGGAAATTATCATCTAATGCAGTTCCTGCTGCTCAAGTCGTCTAGCAATGCCATGCTTGTACAAAATAGGTATTCAGGGGTCCTTGGTCGTACCAGACTTTAGCAGGAATCTAGAGGTCTATAGAAGAAACAGCTACATCTCAGTTAATTACTTTAGGTGACCTTAATATTCAAGAAAGAGAAATAAATTTTTAAGTCATTATTCTTGCAGCCTGTTTTAGGTATGTTAGTATAAAATATATAAGCATATAAGGTATCTATAGTATCTTAAGTTACTATAAGAAGTATAATTCTCTCTATTGGCTGTAAAGGAAGGCTATGGTGGCTAGCTCAGATGTCACAGATGTCTATACTTTAGATCCAACGTGGATTATTTAGGTGAATCCACGTGCCATAGCTTGCTGAGATCCACAACCTGTCTTCCCTCTCTCTTAGATCCTGCCCCTCAAAACTGATTCCAAGGTCAGCTTTTTAAGGAACTAGGTCCCTTCACAGCATCATAAACACTCTGTGAATTATCAGCTCTGAGCTTATGAGAAGATAAAAAAATTGCAACCAGGCCAGTCAATGAGAGGGTTATGCCAGACTCATAAATACACACACTGTGATCTTCACAGCAAGACCTAAAAATCCAGGCCTTCTTTAATTACAAAATGAGAATGTCTGGAGCTGTTCTGCTGCGTTTCTTAGGCAGCAGATGTCCTGGTAAGGGAAAAAGAGTTTAGAAGCAAGAATGTTTAAAATAAAGTATGAACAGGAAGAAAATAAATACTCACACATGGCTTATTAAGTCACATAAGGCTCATCATTCTGGCGTTTCAAAATACAATCTTAATTTTGGACTTATAGTTAATCACACAATTAAACAATGTTGCAGTATCTTTTTTTTTTTTTGGTTAGTGTAGATCTTTATTCAAAACATATGAAAGTAAATGAAAAATTAGCTATTGATTTCACTGGGTTTAAGATCAGCTCTTTATACATTATACACTCTGATGAAAGAGCAAACTGAAATAATCAAAGAAATAATATTTTCATATTGTTTTTTTTCCCTAGAGCCCATAGGATACTTCGTTTTCTCCTCTGCTTTGTGGTTTGAACACATGCCCCCAAAGTAAAAAGAAGAATTTGTTCATTTTGGGGGCTATAAAATATGATGTTGTTATTCCTAGTGCAGTCATTTTATTGGCCTGACAAGAAGGTCCTCAGGACTTTTCTGGCCTGTCTGGGTCTGAGCTGATAATTTTAACTGTTATAATAATTATCTGGGAGAAGGTGACTATTGCCTAACTTGGCTTGGCTTAGTTCTGTGATTATCCTATATGGTAAAGGTCCAACAATCCTATGTAGTCCCTAAGAAAAAAAACATTAGCCCTTTATAGTGTTTTGGGAAACTATAATGCTGCTATAACTAATAGCTAAATAGTGCAAACAGCCAAATGTTTGATGGAAACCAAGGGAAAAAAAGAGCAGGTAAGCAGACTCTGATAAGAAAATCTATAAAAACAGCCCCAAGTGGACTCAAGACTGAAGTGAACTTCCACCATGAGCACCCTATTCTTCCTGGTAAAGACCTAATGAAGCTGATGACTCCTCTTTACCTCCCTCACCCCCAACCTTTTGGGAGGAGCGAACCTGCAGGTGTTACGACTCAGAGGTGCACCAGGGGTGAGCCTAATCCCGGGGAAAAGAGGCTCATTAGACACGTCTTCACTGTGTCAATATTTGTGAATGTTACTATCATTGTAATTGGACCAATAATAACTGTTTGTTATGGTTTAATTAGACTGTTAAGATTTTAATTAGACTAATAATAATTTATGGAACACATATCAGTTATGCTCCCCTTTGCCCATAGAAAAATTTTAAGCATAACTTTTTCAATAAATATGACATTACTCTGTCTAAATCTCAAGAAAACCCCAGTCTCCACTTGGGTCATCTGGATTTGGTATTCATTTTCATGGTTGTTGGATCAGCTTACTTGAGGAAAGGTATATTGTTATTCCTTTTGTCTACCATGTGTATAATTCTTATTAAACATTGGGGTTTTTTTCCTATTAAAAATGTTGCTTTTTCTTCTTTGCTAAGGAACCTACCCTTTGTTTAGGAATCTACTACTGTGTGAGCACTGTGGAAGAGCATAAAAGTTACATTTAGGCTAGTAAATTAAACATGTCTATGACTCTTTTTTGGTGTTAAGACCAGCTGGCATAGAACAGCTTGCATTCATATTGTTAAATTCTCTTACTCTCCAAACAGTATGGTCACAACCTAATTAAGAATTCTCCTTCTTCTATGGTATCTCCCAGAACATACTTGGGAATAACTGAGAAAAGTGTTACCTGGCTCAGGCAAAACTATGCCAGGGACTGTTCTTATAAGTGAACATTATAGAGAATTGATTTCTAGTGGGAAGTGGTAATATAGATTTGGCTTAAACATTTGATCCATTTATATAATTACATATTTCCTTCATTACATACTTAAATATTGTCCTATCATAATAAATGAACACCTTTCAATCATCTATGTAATTAGCTGCTTTGTGTGGTAGAAAAGTATATTTATATAAAGTATATTTATACTTAATATATTTCAATGATGAAGAACTAAGGCACAGAGGGTAAGGCAAAGATCCAGTTATATTCTCAGACTACATTTACTTACCTGTTTGAACTTGATGCAGCAAACAACTCTGATTTATGCATGTTTTAAATTACATTAGATATATTAATTAAGTAATTTCTCATGTGTTTTAATCTGAAGAGAAGTATTAAACCTCTATTTTTCAGAATAGTTTTAAGTAAAACAACACAGAATAAACTCAAATATATGGAAATTGACAATCTTTCCCATCAACTTGACTCCACCTTTTCTAGAAATGTGAAGAATTTTACACATTTTAACACAGTTACAGCTCAACAAATAAGTCAAGATATGGGTAAATTGATTAAAGTGTGTTTAAATAAGATTAGAGGTTAGAAAAATAAAAATTCTGTTTCTTAGAAGATGTTTTAAAAAAAAAAAGAAACAACTTGACATAGATTATTTGTCAAAATCGTCTGTGAAACGGAAATACTGAAGAAATTTCATTTCAGAATTATTTTCTTCAGATGTTACATTTCCACATTGAAAATTATATTACTGCTTAAATTCCACTCAAAAATTTGTTTGAATAGAAGGCATGGCAGAAATGTAGTGAGAAAAAAAATTGGAATCAGCTATAAATGTAAATGTCTATTTATCATAGAATTAGTATGACTTTCAAACTAAAATTAATTATGCAATTATTAGGTTCCAGATTAAAAGGAGCTATATGCCTACACATGTGTAAAACACAGTGGCTGCTTTTTTTTTTTTTATTGAAAAGTTATTTTCAGTGGCTTAGCAGCAATATACAGATTCACTGGCTCATACCTAT
Organism: Calonectris borealis; assembly: GCF_964195595.1. Lineage (NCBI taxonomy): Eukaryota > Metazoa > Chordata > Aves > Procellariiformes > Procellariidae > Calonectris > Calonectris borealis. The sequence goes on from NC_134312.1 coordinate 179,940,275, forward strand.
ACGCATATTCATATGAAGCTCAACTGTGAAGCACTCAAGCATGTAATTGACTTAAATAAAGAATGTTGACAAGCATTAAGCTATTTTCTAAGTAGGAGTAGGATTATACACATTCTTAAAACTAAGAACATAATCAAGTGCATTGAATCAAGTCTGAAAGGGGTCGGTACAATTTGCTGACTCATCACCAGCACTTACAGAAGTATTCAGAGCTTTTTTTTTCTTTTCTTTTTAAATGTTTTATTCAAATGCTAATTAGGTTTGTCCCTACTCAGCTTGCTGGAGTTTATAGCTTGAGATTTCATTACAGCATATTCAGCCTAGTTCAGGTAAGAAAATTAATAGCTTTGAAATCTTTAAATCTGAACAGTATTTGAATTGATTTATCACAGCCCTTTTTGTATAAGGATGGCCTATTCATACTGGCAAACAGTTGTCTGTCTTGCCTACATTTCTCTACTTAAACAGAGTAACTTTCCTTCTCCGAGTTAAAATTTTAAAGAATGTTTCTTATCCACATTGTCTTGTAGCTAGCCATAATGTAGAGCTGATCTCAGAGTCTCCTTCTCAAATCTGTTCCCTCTCCCATAAAATAATTTAAAATTCATAGGAGAGACACTCCCGATGAATGTATTACTCACAGCACTATGGAGTCATTTTGACTCTCCCAGTCTCTCTCTCTCTCTCTCTACCATTAAGTATTGGTAAAACAAAGCAGAACAGTTTTCTAAAGAAAAATGAGAATGCAACTAATCCACATTGTTTTGTTTCCTCTTTTTCATAGGGACAAATTACTCAGGAAATACGAGGTCTAAATTCAAGTCTGGTGCAATGAGAATTCAGTTTCTTATCCATTAGTGTTTTCCTAGTCACTAACCTATTTATCCAGGCCTCCAATTTTCATATTGGTTAGATTTTCTTCTGGAGAAGTTGGAGGCGAGAGAGATTTCTGAGTTTGTCCTTCAGCTGTGTTTACAGTATTGACAGATGCTTTCCATGTTTGTATCCTCATCCCTGGGTGTGGATGAGCTCACATCTGAGCTGTGTCTGGATCCAGCTTCTTCCTGTTCCTCCTCAGATGCCCTGATTCTTTGAGAAGGAAACAAAGAAATCCTGGCATATAAGAAGTCATCGCTCTAGTAAATTCCTCTCTGAATGTCTGAAGACCAGCATTGCAGGCAAAAATGTGACATACACCTGCCCCATACTTGGGACACAGCTAAGATGTGTACTCAGACAGCAGGATGACTGAGCACACAGCAGAGCAAACATCCTGCAGTGTAAGCACAGGTAGTCAGTGCCTAAATATCAGAACTAGCACCTAACATGGCAATTATAAAATCTAACACAATGATATAAAAGATGCAGTTGCCTTAAAAGATTGCTGGGTTTTTTTTGTTTGTTTTTGTTGTTGTTTCTGGGTGAAATCCAGAAAAGTTGCTTTGGAGTCCCATCTCTGTAAAAAGTGAATAAGGAGGTTTAGGATTTTTTGACTGGATGAAGAGCATGCAGTGCTTCTATGAATAACAGAATCCTTGAAGGTACATTCAACACAGGCAGCTACTTAGAGAAAAACAAACAAACAAAAAAGGACAAAAGAGAATCTTAAAGAAAACAGTCCTCCTCTGGGTTTCCTGATTTACTCAAGGTTTCAGAATAGTGATCCAGTGATTGACTTCAGGTTACTATATCCTTCCCAGAGTAGCTATCTACAATTGTTTTTGAAAAGAACTGACAAATTATTTATCTTCAGAAAACATAGCCAGAAAAGAATCATTAATTATACTGTTTCTCATTTTTTGTACTATAGCCTACCAGTTAGAACAACTGTTTGGGAAGTGGATTACATTGATTCAATTCTTGCTTTGTTTTAAGTTGAGATGATAAAATTTGCCTTTTCTAGGAGACTATTTTAATACCTAAATTTCTTAGGATTTTTTTTCCCCTCTTCTCTTTGGCATTGCATTATAGTGCAAAAAGTAGTTCAAAAGTCGTTGGGCCATGGGAGAGGGGGACAGAAGGAAGGAAGGAAAGAAAGGTTCTGATATTTTAGGCTGATGGCAAGGGCATTCACCTGAAATTCCTGTGGGTTTTGGTGAGTAATAATAACTAGCTTCTTTCTTGTTTTAAAAGGAAGAGGAGTCCAGTCATTTAATCTTAATTTATCAGCTAAATCAGAGTTTTCTTCTGATGGACCGAAGAGAAACTGCTCTCTGTTCTTGAATTTACTCTTTCAAATCATTATAACTGCCTAAAGGTTTGTTGTATTATACTCTGTTGTGTTATACACACCTTCTTGGTGCCCAATGTACTCTGAGTAGCTTGAATAAGAGCAGGCTAAATGACAAAACAGTGCAGGAATTTACGACAACAGCGCTAACCAGAGCAGAATGGAGCAGTTTTCCTCCAGCCCTCAGGGATTATCTCTTAAAGATAAGTAGGAAAGAGCAGCTGGATATAACCTTAAAAGGATCAGAGTGCAGTAAGTTATTTGTTATGGAAAGGGAAGAAATTTGGTCCAGCTTCATTAACAGCACAGATAGGAAAGGAAAAAAAAGACGGGTTTTAACTGAAAATGATGGTTAAGGTAAAAAGAGTTTAAACTGGAAACTTTTGTTACGTTTTGCAAATCAGAAGTAGATGGAAGAAAGGAAATAAAAAAGTATTGTCATCTACTCATGAGTAAGTAAAATTCTAGAGCAAAACCTGTATTTTTATATATATATGGATACAAATGAATATGTTTTCACTAAAACAAATTTGTATTACCTGTATGTCCCATGATAATATCTATTAACACACAATTGTATCTGCTGCTATCTGCCTATATTATTATATGATAATGTTAAATAATAAAGAACAGATATGTGTTCCTGTTACTTTTTTCATGATATTGTAAAAATTAGCAATATAATCTAATGTATTTTTCAAAAGAAATATTGATTATTGCATATGGTAGGAAAGGAATGGTGTTCACTGTCTTAAGTGTAGGGAAAGAAAACTAAGGCAAGAGCACATACCAGAGCTTTCAAATAGTAAACAGATCTTGGGACTGTAGCTAAAGTGTGGTCTTTGGAAATGGGAAGAAAAGCAGAGAAAGGTCAAACAACTAGCAAGCTTCTTGAAGAAACTGGACCATTTATCCGAATGTGGAATCTTTGAAGGGCAAGAAATAAGCAGTGAAAGCTATTCAGCTACTCTTTCTTTCAGGCTAAAGTATTCTCATACCATTGGTCAGGCAACCAAGTTTAGAGGTAGCTAATCCATGATGCCTGTTCTACTGTGGGTTCTCTTCCCTATAGGACTAATCCTCCCCAGTGTGAGAGAACACAGTTTGCCATTGACTACTACTGGACCCAGAGTTTCCAGTAAGAAGTGCTAGACCATTACAACTAACTACGGGAAATTTTTGAAAACTTTGCCAGAAAAGGTTAGAAGACTTGTATTAAAAGAGATGTCAATAACTAATAACTAACAGTTCTTTAGAAGGAATCATATCACTGGTCATCAAAATGCAGCTTAGCTTTTTCCCTTCTTCTCCTTTCATCAGCAAACTTAACAGCTGGGGCCTCATACAGGACACACAATTGACAGATAAAGGACTCAGATGCCAAGGTCTAGAATAAATTTTTTAGCAGCAACATCTGTGTCTGTCTCAAAGCCCTTGGCTGATTTCTTGGCTGGCTGCTTGGCTGCCTTTGCTCTGTCTATGACTCCAGTGCTGGCTATGCTAATGGCCATGTAATAGCCCCTGGTGCCCTCTTGGGGAATTAAACTGCTGATAAACTTGCTGGCTTGCCTTGTCCCTGGGTTCTTTTTTTAGCTTTGAGTGACCTGCAGCTGGAGGGGTTTGTTCCTTATTTGAGAGGAAGACCCCTGAAGAAATGCTCACAAGTTCAGTGTATCCAAGGCCAATTGATGCTGCCAAAGGAATATTTTGCAGTCTGCTATAAAGTCACATTCTTTTTAGATATAACATCTCCTCAAGCCACTGGAAATACTAAAGATGTCAGAAAGTGAAAAATTCTGGAGAGCACAGACTATGGAGTCATCATTCACTTTCATGTGTTATGAATTTCAGAACAGAGAGTTCATTATCCTATAGAACGTATAGAAAACTGTCTGGTTTCTTGTTTTTCAAAAAAAGCAGTGCTGTTAAATGTCTCAGAATTGCTCAAGAAGATTCATATTTTGAGTCTTTTCTCTGTTTGTTCTCCCACTTTTTTGTACAGCATATTTAGTATGGTTGCAACGGGTGCAGACTCTGGTTTTAACTTGCTGATCACCTCAACCTTTCCTTTTGCCTAAGTCTGTCCCACAGAGAACTGTTTTCTAAATGGGTGGTTGGCTCATCAGAAAGCAGGGCAGGTAACTCTTTATTGGCAAAAGTACAAGCTTATGCTTTTGTTTTTAATAGAAGAACTCCTTAAATAGAAGAACCTAAGCCCCAAAGGATATTTGCATGTATTTAAACTTAAGTGTCCTGTGAACGCTCTTTCATTCTCTGCCTGTAGTTACTCAGACTCTCTGGCTTTGCCATGGGCTTGTGATAACTATTCAACTGAATTTTAGCCAAAATACTAATATTCAGTTTCCGCAGACTTACTTTTCAAATGCATTCTTGAAGATGAATAATAAAGACAGGGTGATGCTCTTTGCCTAGGAGAAATCCTGCTCCCTTTACGCACAGAAATACAGTAACCCCTCAGGGCCTGGTTGTTCAATTCCCTTGGGTTTCTTTATGCATTTTGGTGATATAAAATGCCTGCAAATATAGTAAACATTGCCAACAGGGAATATTAGGGCATACAGAGCAGGTCAATGGAGTGGCTGAGAAAAGGATGTGTGACTGAAAGCCTCAAGCTATTGGAAACAGAATGAAACAACAGTGTTTGCACAGCTCTAATTTTCTCCAAGATTGGGCAAGCAGGGTTTTGGCTTGCCTCAGAGTACAGTTTCTTCCACAGAGGAAAAATAATTTAAAAAAGAGGATGAAGCTCACTAACATCATTAGGATGCTTTAAACTGGCAAAAAACCCCAAACAAACAAACAAACCAACCAACCAACAGAAAAGATGTATGTGGAGGGAAAGAACACACACACAAAAAAGCACATTTTAATATCCCATTCTAATATCTAATACCTAATGTTAGATGTCTAATATATCTAATGCCAAACACAAAGGTGAGATTGGCTCAAGATTGAGGCATCTAACTCTTAGTTGTCCTCTCAACTAGGTTAGATACCTGAGATATAGGCTAATATTATCTATTAAATGCAAGGAAAGAGTGATGCGTCTAAGAATAAGATTCATAGATATCAATGACAGGCAGCTAGATAGCTGTTATATATTTACCAGTTATAAACACTGGTATTATATATATATATTATACAGTGTTACACATCCAACAGATGTGGAGTGCTGATGTTGGACCCCTTCCAGAAAGATAGGTTTTTCAAACCTAGGATTAGAGAGAATAATGCTTTGTTCAGAATGACAGTCATATTCCAGACCTAATTGCTTAAGACAAGTCAAATTTTTCCTTTCAAGGAGAATAAGAGGAAGGAAATACATTCAATATTTTATGAAACTGTGTCGACCAAGGGTCTCCCAAATGATCACCTGCTTATTAACCTTCAAAATCTGTCTGATACTTCTTGATACAGTCTTTAATTTATTTAAATATTGTATGCAAATTAAAATACTGTTAGTGCATAAGATTGAAAGAAAATAATTTCAAAATATTGTATATTCATTGGTTATGATGCTCTCACGAGAGCTAAGAAATCTGAATATGAGGTCTAAGCCAAGCAAAGTATGAGTTTAGATCTGTAATGAGTCTCTTAGGTACTGAGATTTTGTACTACCAGAGAGGACACTGTAAACACTTTCTTTCTTCTTTTGTTTCAAACTGGGTCTATGCTGGCAATGACTACTAGCTTCATATCCACAGGTGATACACTAGTGCCAGGATTGAAAAAAAAAGTAACAGTTTAGATGGACAATGAGCATCTTATTTTCTGAATATTCCTTGATAGCTTTCTGCTGACATTCATATTACTAATATTATAGAAATGGGATCTATTACTTTATTCATTATTTGACTTCTAATTTATCTTCTTTAAATAGTATTCCCAGTAATTTCATGCATAAACAGCTGTATGAACTGGTAAGAATATAATGACTATCCATTCAGGAAAGATTTTTCTTAACATTGTTACAGATCAAAAGATTTAATTTTTTTTTTCTTTTTCTTAAAACTGCTGAAGTTTCATCCAAAAGGACAAATGGGAGGAATTTCTCCTGGAATGTATAAAACTAAATCATATGAAGTGCTAGAAAATATACTTTGAGCAACTATCATATATTGATAAATTAGATTTAGGTTTCTAGATTTTAGATTTGTAGGTTTAGATTAGATATATTAGTAAGTTCTCCCCAGCCTTGTTAATTTGCATGATTCTGTTGTTTAACATTTTATTTATACTACTGCCATTTAGAAAACAGTTGACTTTTATAACAGCTGATGCAACAGTTTTCTTAGGAGGGCACATTACTGTACTGTAGCAAGGTCCTAATAGCGACAGTACCAGCTTTTGAATACCAATATAAAATAACACCACTATATTGATGACGAATATCTGTAAAACCAAATAACAAGTTAAAAAGACCCAACAAAATACCAATATGAATGAAAATATGCTTATTCTTAAAAAAAAAAAAAAAAAGGGAGAAAATAATACTTTAGAAACTGTACAAATTTTAATAATCATCTTTGGCTCTTTTGCTGTCTTTAAATAATGTGTTTTATTGGAATTTGGGAGTGATAATAAACATAGAATCATAGAATCATTTAGGTTGGAAAAGACCATCATTAAGATCATCACGTCCAATCATAAACCTAACACTGCCAAGTCCACCACTAAACCATGTCCCCAAGCACCACATCTACACGTCTTTTAAATACTTCCAGGGATGGTGACTCAACCACTTCCCTGGGCAGCCTGTTCCAAGGCTTGACAACCCTTTCAGTGAAGAAATTTTTCCTAATATCCAATCTAAACCTCCCTTGATGCAACTTGAGGCCATTTCCTCTCATCCTATCGCTAGTTACTTGGGAGAAGAGATCGAAACCCACCTCACTACAACCTCCTTTCAGGTAATTATAAAGAGCAATAAGGACTCCCTTGAGCGTCCTTTTCTCCAGGCTAAACAACCCCAGTTACCTCAGCCGCTCCGCATAGGACTTGTGCTCTAGACCCTTCACCAGCTTTGTTGCCCTTCTCTGGACACACTCCAGCACCTCCATGTCCTTCTTGTAGTGAGGGGCCCAAAACTGAACACAGTATTCGAGGTGCGGCCTCACCAGTGCCGAGTACAGGGTCACGATCACCTCCCTACTCCTGCTGGCCACACTATTCCTAATACAGGCCAGGATGTCGTTGGCCTTCTTGGCCACCTGGGCACACTGCCGGCTCAATGTTCAGTTGGCTGTCAATCAGCACCCCCACGTCCTTTTCCTCCGGGCACCTTTCCAGCCACTCTTCCCCAAGCCTGTAGCGTTGCCTGGGGGTTGTTGTGGCCGAAGTGCAGGACCTGGCACTTGGCCTTGTTAAACCTCATACAGTTGGCCTCAGCCCATCGATCCAGTCTGTCCAGGTCCCTCTGCAAACCCTTCCTAACCTTGAGCATATCAACACTCCCACCCAACTTGGTGTCGTCTGCAAACTTCCTGAGGGAGCACTCGATCCCCTCATCCAGATCGTTGATAAAGATATTGAACAAAACCGGCCCCAGTACTGAGCCCTGAGGAACACCGCTCGTGACCGACCGCCAACTGGATTTAACTCCGTTGACCACAACTCTCTGGGCTCGGCCGTCCAGCCAGTTTTTCACCCAGTGAAGAGTGTACCTGTCTAGGCCGTGAGCTGCCAGCTTCTCTAGGAGAATGCTGTGGGAGACAGTGTCAAAGGCTTTGCTGAAGTCCAAGTAGACCACATCCACTGCCTTTCCCTCATCCACTAGGCGGGTCACCTGGCCATAGAAGCAGATCAGGTTGGTCAAGCAGGACCTGCCTTCCATGAAGCCGTGCTGGCTGGGCCTGATCTCCCAGTTGTCCTGGACATGGCTCGTGAGCACCCTCAAAACCAACCGCTCCATAATCTTCCCCGGCACCGAGGTCAGGCTGACTGGCCTGTAGTTCCCCAGATCCTCCTTCCAGACCTTCTTGTAGATGGGAGTCACATTGGCGAGCCTCCAGTCGTCCGGGACCTCCCCAGTTAACCAGGACTGCTGGTAAATTATGGAGAGTGTCTTGGCAAGCTCCTCCGCCAGCTCCCTCAGTACCCTCGGGTGGATCCCATCCGGCCCCATAGACTTGTGAGCGTCCAGGTGGCGTAGCAGGTCATTAACTTCTTCCTCTTGGATTATGGGGGGTTTATCCTGCTCGCCGTCCCTGTCTTCCAGCTCAGGGGGCTGAGTACCCTGAGGATAACTGCTCTGACTATTAAAGACTGAGGCAAAGGCGGTGTTGAGTACCTCAGCCTTACCCTCGTCCTTGGTGGCAACGTTCCCCCCCAGATCCAATAGAGGATGGAGATACTCCTTGGTTCTCCTTTTGTCATTAACATACTTATAAAAGCATTTTTTGTTGTCTCTCACGACAGTGGCCAGGTTGAGTTCTAGCTGGGATTTTGCCTTTCTAATTTCCTCTCTACACGACCTAACGAGATCCCTGTACTCTTCTTGAGTTGCCTGCCCCTTCTTCCACAAGTGATAAACTCTCCTTTTTTTCCTGAGTCCCAGCCAGAGCTCCCCATTCAGCCAAGCCGGACGTCTTCCCCGCCCGTTCTTCTTACAGCACATGGGAACAGCCCGCTCCTGCACCTTTAAGACTTCCTTCTTGAAGAACGTCCAGCCTTCCTGGACCCCTTTGCCCTTCAGGACTGTCTCCCAAGGGACCCCCTCGACCAGTGTCCTGAGTAGGCCAAAGTCCGCCCTCCGGAAGTCCATGGTAACGGTTTTGCTGGTCCCCCTCCTTACTTCACTAAGTATTGAGTATTCTATCATTTCATGGTCGCTAAGCCCAAGCTAGTCTCCGACCACCACGTCTTCCAATAGTCCTTCTCTGTTCGTGAACAGCAGGTCAAGCGAGGCACTTCCCCTATTGGGCTCGCTTACCAGCTGCGTCAGGAAGTTATCTTCCACACACTCCAGGAACCTCCTCGACTGTTTCCTCTCTGCCGTGTGGTATTTCCAGCAGACGTCCAGAAAGTTGAAGTCCCCCACGAGAACAAGGGCTAGCGACTATGAGACTTCTGCCAGCCTCTTGTAGAATATTTCGTCTGCCTCCTCATCCTGGCTAGGTGGTCTATAACAGACTCCCAGCAGGATATCTGCCTTGTTGGCCTTCCCCCTCATCCTTACCCACAAGCACTTGACCTCATCATCACTATCATTGAGCTCTAGACTGTCGAAGCACTCCCTAACATACAGAGCTACCCCACCGCCTCTCCTTCCTCGCCTGTCCCTTCTGAAGAGCTTATAGCCATCCGTTGTAGCACTCCAATCGTGAGATCCACCATGTTTCTGTGATGGCGACTAAGTCATAGCTACCCCACTGCACAATGGCTTCCAGCTCCTCCTGTTTGCCGCCCATGCTGCGTGCATTGATGTAGATGCACTTGAGCTGGGCTGCCGATTTCTCCCCCGACATTGGCGTGCGATCCCTAGGCTCTTCTCTAGTGAGCCTGGTTTTATCCCCTTCCCCCTTCGAACCTAGATGTTCTGCTCCATAACCTTCCCTGGCACCGATGTCAGACTGACAGGCATGTAGTTCCCTGGATCTTCTTTCCGGCCCTTCTCGTAGATGGGCATCACATTTGATAACCTCCAGCCAACTGGGACCTCCCCGGCTGGCCAGGAGTGCTGACAAATGACGGAAAGTGGCTTGGTAAGCACTTCCACCAGCCCCTTCAGTACCCTTGGGTGCATCCCATCCGGCCCCATAGACTTGTGTGTGTCTAAGTGGTGTAGCAGGTCGCTAACCATTTACCCTTCAGAATGGAGCTGTATTTTGAGATCCATTTCTCACATTTTGATTATGAGAAATTGAGCACAAATATTATTAAGGCATATAGGAATCAAGTGCTAAAATACAAACTCTTGTTAATCATAAGCTTATAAATCTTTAAGCAAAAATATGTAAGAAGAATAATCATAGATGTGACTTTACTGTACATTAAATGTAAACGTCAGCTCTTGTTCAAGCCCAGATTTACCCTACGTTGTCATGACAAGGTTGCAAGCTATGGATAGTTATTTTATTTTAGGTGAAGTGTGGAGCAGAAGGAAATGTTTTGGCCAAATGTTTTGGCACAGTCTGCTCAGCCATACATACTGTTAGCATCTCGCCTGCCTCCACAGCATGCTCATGTAGACAATAATGAGCAACCCAAGCTATGTCTGCCTTTATAACAGTTTGGGCAGTATGATGGCAAGCTACAGAGATGCTGCAGCCAACAGTGGCTTTATGTAAAGTTGACTTGAGGGGCAGACTGAGACAGCCCATTTCCTGGCCTTTGTTCCTAGCCAAGTTCTCAGTAACAAAAGCAAGACAAACAAACAAACAAATCCAAACAAAAAGACTGAAAGGTACTGATGCCATATTTAGCACCAGGCATACTTTTAATTTCATTAAAAAATATGTAGAACTGAAGCTATCTCTTTGTGAAAAATATTCTCGTTTTGAACAATGTTAATGAGAATTTTTCCTACTGTACTGTGAGTGAGTAATATATTTTAAAGACTCTATATTAAAGGTCTCAGAGTGTAAGACATTTTAGGACAGATATCTTCATGTTTTCTTTAGTTCTAATTCACTTATTGTGCAGCAGAGTATTTATTTATGATAACATTTAAGGCCTAAGTTAATGAAAACTCTGATTATATTCAAGCGAACTGTGTCAGCATATCAATACAGCTACCTGCAACAGAAGATGATGCTTTGGATAATACTTTCTAACTCTAAGTTGGTAGAAGCACAAAAAGTTAATCATCACTGTTGTGCATGTTTGTGCATGAAGGTTTGTATGTGTGAAGTTTATTGCAATAGAAAAATTCAATGAATTCAGTACCATATTAACAAATTGATATACTGAAATTAACACTTACATCACAGATTTTCTTTCTGCTTTTAAGAGCACCTACACCCTTGTATATAACATTTTTTAAAAAATTACAATCCAAAGTTAAGCAATTAGAAATGTTTCTTTGCAATTACTAGCTTGAGTCCTTCATATGCATTATGACACAACCTATGTAATACAAACACCTACTTTTCTTTCCTCCCATAGGGTCCCTTATTCGGTCTCCAAGATGTATGGAGTTCGATTACCAAGCAGTTTTTGCAAAATATTTTATATCTATTCAACCTTTTTTTTTTTCTGCACACTAATCAAATGTTGCTCCAAAGACAGAATTATTTATCTTCTTGTGAGCTTTTCCTCCAGGGAATGTGAGTGTATCGTAAACATTAATTAATTTATTCTTGTGGAATCCCTGGGAGATGGAGTGGTATTATTTTACAGGTGATGAACAGAGACATAGAGAAATTAAAGTAAAATTTTTCCATTTATTTTATCTTTCTGTGTGAAATGCCTTTGAACTATTTGGTTTTGAACTCTAGGCTCATCCTTTCTGCAAATCATGCCCCTGAGCTCTCAAGTCAGACAATGAGAAACTAAGGATATTTATAGGCAATATGTGACCTTCAATGAAGAAAGCCAACCACATACTGGACTGTATTAGCAATAGTAGCCAGCAGACCCAAGGAGGTCCAGGGAGAGACTTACGCTATATGCAGCACTTGTGAAGCCACAGCTGAAGCTCTGGATCCACGTTTGGACTCTCCAATACAAGACAGATATTAATACACTAGAGTGTGCCCAGAAGAGGCCACTGAGACAGTCAGGACACTGGAGCACATGGCATACAAGTAGAATCTGAGTGTGATCAGACCTGGAAAATAAATCTAAGGGAAGATCTTATTGCTGTTTTCAACTATCCATGGAAAAAGTATAGAGGAGATGGAGCCAGACCACTTCTTGTCAGAACACATGAAAAGAGTGGGAGAACTCAAGCTGAAAATGGAGAATTCTGGTAACATGATATAGTTGTCTCTTTTGCACTTACATTCCATGAAAAATTCAACTTTTTTAGCTAAGAATTACTATCCTGTTGTTCATTATTTCCTCCACTAAACTTCTTCCACAACCCTCATGGAGAAATGTGCAAAAGGACTGTGGACTGTGCAGATGATAGAGTTAATCTTCATGTCTAGGTCAAGCCTCTCTTTTATAGTGATAAATGCAGAGTCCCACTTAATATCACTAAATACTGATTTTAACGACAAATGCTGTTGTACTGTGTACTTATAGGTAGTAAGTATACTCTTGCTTGAGTAATATTAACAAAAGTATTTCTTAATAGACCCATACTTGATTTTACAAATTTGATATAGATATAGATTAGATATAGATATAGATAAAGCATTTTGGTGTATTTCCTGACAGCAAAGAAAAAAATAACTGAAATGTAAGTAATTAACACAAAAGAGAGATCATTGGATTAATCAGTTCTGATAAAATACTTTTCTACTGAACTTTACCAATTCTTTGGAAACTGATTTTTTACCTTGCGTTTAGTATCCAACTGTTGCTATCCAGCTGATACAGTTCAGGATATAGTCTCAGACTATAGTTCTTCCAGCTGCACTTCTTTCAGGAAAAGCAATTGCTGCCCCCATCCTTAATTCTGCCCCAGTTGCTCATCACTACCCCCTCTCAGATCTGCCTGTTAAGCCCCTTGTTTAAGCTCTTTGTAACCTTTTTCAGGAAAAAACAAACCAAAGTTAATTTAAACAGGTTAAATAATAGGTATTTGTCAACTGAACTGAAATGGTTTAGGAAGCGATCACTCAACTAACAAATCAGAAAGGTGATGAGCATTCCTGGGGACTGGAGATGAGCAGCTGGGGGAGGGAAGCTGCTGAACAAGCTCCTTCCATTCACACAGCTGCAGCTGGACCAGTTTTACCTTCTTTGACATTCTGCCTACCTGTTTTATCTAGAACTTCCCATGGGACTTTGCTATGCCTTCGGCTGTGTGGAAGATATTCAGTAAATATCATGAAGGTTGTCCTGGTTTTGGCTGGGATAAAGTTAATTTTCTTCCTAGTAGCTGGTATAGTTCTGTGTTTTGGATTTAGTACGAGAATAATGTTGATAACACACTGATGTTTTAGTTGTTGCTAAGTAGTACTTACACAAGTCAAGGACTTTTCAGCGTCCCATGCTCTGCCAGGTGCACAAAAAGCTGGGAGGAAGCATAGCCAGGACAGCTAACCCAACTGACCAATGGGGTATTCCATACCATACGACATCATTCTCAATATATAAGTTGGGGGGAGTTGGCTGGGGAACAGTGATCACTGCTTGGGGATTGGCTGGGTGTTGGGTGGTAAGCAATTGCATTGTGCATCATTCATTTTGTATATTCTATCATCAATATCATTATTATTATTATTTTCCCTTCCTTTTCTGTTGTATTAAATTGTCTTTATCTCAATCCATGCATTTTACTTTTTTTTTTTCCGATTCTCTCCCCCATCCCACTGGTGAGGGGGGGAGAGAGCCAGCAGCTGTGTGGTGTTTGGCTGCCTGCCGGGTTAAACCACAACAAGGTATACCAAAAATCAAGTCTAGAGAAATCTTACAGTAAGAGCTTTGTGGACTAATCTCAAGCCTCTTGAAGTAAGACCAAAACTCACCATGGTGGAAGCAACCACCGGCTGGCTAGAAACATACCCTGTGCCCCATGCCACTGCCCGGAACACCGTCCTGGGCCTTGAAAAGCAAGTCCTATGGCGACATGGCACCCCAGAAAGAATTGAGTCAGAGAACGGGACTCACTTCCGAAACACCCTCATAGACACCTGGGCCAAAGAGCATGGCATTGAGTGGGTCTATCACATCCCCTACCATGCACCAGCCTCTGGGAAAATCGAATGATACAACGGGCTGCTAAAGACTACGCTGAGAGCAATGGGTGGTGGAACACTCAAGCATTGGGATACACATTTAGCAAAAGCCACCTGGTTTGTCAACACCAGGGGATCTGCCAATTGAGCTGGCCCTGCCCAATCAAAACTCTTACGTACTGTAGATGGGGATAAAGTCCCTGTTGTGCACATAAGAAATATGCTAGGGAAGACAGTCTGGGTTACTCCTGCCTCTGGCAAGGGAAAACCCATCCGTGGGATTGCTTTTGCTCAAGGACCTGGGTACACTTGGTGGGTGACGCGAAAGGATGGGGAAGTCCGGTGTGTACCTCAAGGGGATTTGATTTTGGGTGAAAATAGCCAACAAACTGAATTTTATGATGTCAATTGTTATATGATATTGTATATCATTATTTCTATGCTTGCTATCAATGGTATAGCAGTAAAAATCACCCAGATTAATGAAGAATGAACTAACTCCGATGAAACCGAGAAAAGTGCAACGATGATAAAACTGGACGAGCGCAGCAGTACTGAAATGAGAACTGGCTTCAGGATGCAACAGCCCAACACCACACATCATCTCTCTGGTCCTGAAAGACTGTTATGACAGATGGAGCCCAAAGTCATGGACTAAATGAACTCAATGGACATTTTAGAGGGATAGTCCATAGATTAAGGGAATGATATCTGTGTGTGCATATATATATATGTATATATAAAAAGAAAAATAGTGGTGATTAATTGAAATGTATCAAAAAAAAATGTGAGACCTAAGCACGACGAAAATGGTATAGAATGAGGGGTGGATACTGTCCTGGTTTCGACTGGGATAGGGTTGGATTTCTTCCTAGTGCCGTGTTTTGGATTTAGCATGAGGAGAATGTTGATAACACACTGATGTTTTCAGTTGTTGCTAAGTGCCCTCCTAGTCCAAGGACAGCTCCCGTGCCTACTGACTGAGCTAGGTACACAAGATGGGAGGGAACATAATCAGGACAGCCAGCCCAGCTGGCTAATGGGGTATTCCATACCATGTGACGTCATACTCAGTGTATGAATGGTAGGCGTGATCCAGGAAGTACCGATCGCTACTTGGTTATCGGTCAGCGCGGGTGGTGAGCAATTGCATTGTGCATCACTCATTTTGTATATTTTATCATTATCATTATTATTTTCCCTTTTTTTTCCTGTCCTATTAAACTGTCTTTATCTCAACCCATGAGTTTTTCTCACTCCTACCCTTCCGATTCTCTCCCTGTCCCACTGTGGGGGGCAGGGGGAGTGAGCGAGCGGCTGCGTGGTATTTGGCTGCCTGCCAGGTTAAACCACGACAGCAGCTCATGAATAAGTATGTTACACCTGCTTTTCTGCATGATGATACTGAGCAAAAAATATATATTTCTTCCCAATAAATTATCAGTAGATTGAAGAAATTTTCAATCTAGTCCTCACTCAAAGAAATTATTCTATTTTTAACATTTTATAGAAGACTAAAATGGGGGCAGCATTTAAACTGAAATTTGTGAATAAAGAGTTCAGAGTGCTAGTTAATCTCAAGATTTTTATTTGATGGTCAAATATAATTTTTTTTTAATTTTTACAATAAAGTTTAATTCAGAGGGAACTTACATAAAAAATCCTTGATGAAATTTACATTAAACCATAGTAAATGAAAGAACAATATCTTGTCATTGTCTCGAAGTAGACAAAGTTCTGCTGTTACCCAAGGGAACTGAAGATTTTTTTTTTAATAATATCTGGCTACTGTCACTTATGTTTTATTGAATGATATGTAATTGCAGAAAGTATCACATGAAATTCATTCTAGTTTCGTGAAACTGACAGACACCATCATTGCAGAGTTTATCATCATTGCAGTAACTTTGAAGAAAATTAGGACCTCTTCAAAGTGCCAGGAAAAAGAAAATGTAGATATTACTATTAAATATGTTGGGGTTTTTTACACATTGAGTGAAAGTTGCTTCTTCTCTTTTGGAGGGCTAAGAACTACATAAAATAAACCATGCCCAAGCTTTAAAAATCTTCTTGACAATATTAAAATAAACACTTGAGTGTTTTGTGCCATGTAGGGTCCCCCTCTATTGTCTTGCTAAGTAGTAAGAGAAATATAATATATTTCTAGCTGCTTTTGGTATATTCAACATTTCTTTCTCTCAGCATGACTTGTCTGTCTTCTGTCAGCATCACTTTTCTATCTAAATATTTTTTCCTACTGTATATTAATTAATGTATAGGAAATAAACAATGCTAAGGGATTTGCACACAGGCAGTCTTCTGTGATCCCTACAATTTATCAAGAATAGAGCTGATCTAAAGCCCCAGTGTGGTTTTGTGGGGTTTTTAAAGTGATGCAGTTACAGAAAGTGCTACTTTTAAATTACATTCAAAATGCATATGTGGGATAGGGGATTCAGCAGCATCATTGGCACTGAAGTCATGTAAATTATTTCCTCTGAGTCTTGTGAAAGAAATCCTGTTCAGGATTAAGTATTAAACCTGAGGGGCTTTATGGAATTGTAAGACATTTCATAACACAATTACAGCAATATAAGAAATCTTTTTTGTAACTGAAGCAAATTTTATTATTATACATTGTCATGATAGTCGTTGCCAAAAATTCTTTCCTCATACCTTAAACTTCTCTTAGGATTTAATCTCTTCCCTGACAGAAATAAATTGTCCTCTAAGTATAGAAAAAGACTAAAAAACTGAATTAAATCAGACATCTAACTTCAGGCAGTTGAAGCTAGGTGAAATAAATGGTATTCAAAATGACTTAAGAATATAGTGTACATTTTTAGGTAAATGTAGAGATACTGGGAATAATCAATCTTTAATTCTGACACATTATCGTTCAGATTACTGATCAGGATGATATCCCAGGTAAGATGAAGAAAAGTATACATTGGTTTATATGTAGGTAGGGAGATGGAAAAAATAGTATGTTTATAAAGGTAAGCAATGAAATATGTGGTTGATGTTTCTAGTGATTCTCCTAAAGTATTTTAAACGCTTATTAGCTTGTAGATGTGGCACTTAGGGACATGGTTTAGTGGTGGACTTGGCAGTGTCAGGTTTACAGCTGGACTCAATGATCTCAAGGGTCTTTTCCAACCTAAATGATTCTATGATTCTAAAACAAGATTAATTCCATCATTCATCATCCATCATGCTCATTCATCAGGATAAGCTTTCCCCAGCTTGGGAAAGTCATAGCAACTTTGGGGAAGTAAATACATATAGATATTTCCAAACCATAAGATGCTGCCTTTCTGACCGATGTTTTCTAGCTATGCATTTTTTGTTATCTCCTTCCCTTATGGAAGGAGAATGGACTATACCATAAACATGCAGTAGGAAACAGAAGAATGAACTGGAGGCATTTTACATGTGTAGCTATTAGGAAACAGCAAGTTTAAGGTCAGTGCATTGGTGAATACTGAACCAATGAACTGAATTACCATAACTGACCATGTATGTATGTTAAATCCTCCTCAATAGTAAAGTTTAATGCAATAGTTTAAATCTTGGTTACGGTTGCTAAGCCAGTATAGATATGGAATGTGCAGCAATCCTTGCCCCTCACTGGTGAGTGTAAATGGGGAGAGGAGAGTGAAATTACCTTCAACCTATTACGTTTATTTGTGTTTAAGATATGCAAAAAAATTGTATCGGGCAAATCATGAGGGCCTTGGGAAGAGAAACTTTAAAAGGAGAGACAAAATAAAAGAAGTACAAAATAGCCAGAAACATCTTCACAAATGAGGATGCCAAGGTGACCGTTAGCATCACCTTATCTTTTGCTTGTATATTCTACTTCTGTGTTCCACTGGGAAGCTCCCAGAGACAGTAAATATGGGTTATTTTAGTGCTATTGTTTCCATATAACATCCATCAATGCTTCTGGGCATTGGAAAAAAGTAATAATAAAAATGCATGAGTTTGTGGGAAGACAAAGCTCCATGGGACATGTTTCTGAAATTATTCCAGAGAAATGGTAATTTTCAACTTTATTGCTCCTTGACTGACCTGACTGTTGAAAGTTTCAAACAAAATGTAACAGTAACCCCAAATTTAAAGTAGAGTGGGTATGTCTGTTATCAATCAAGTAAACAATCAAAACGAACAAAAGAAGTCTAGGAAATAAGTGTGCCAATAGTTCAGACATTATCATTTTATTTAATAAAGTGCAGGAAGATATCTTACAGCATAAGCACACAGACATGATATATGGTGCACGCAAAGTCCTGGTAAATCAACATGGGCTGTACGATTGTCATTTTTTCTGTATATATAACAAAGAGACAAACAAAACTACCATCCGTGTACTTATCAGTACAGATTTGTGCAATTTAAAGTTTTTCTTTGCTTTTCTTTTTCTTCCTGTATGTGTTTCTTTAAATGATGTGCATCTTGGATCCTGAAAGGTCACAAAATACAACAGAAGCTTTTTATTGCTGACTTCTGGGTTATTTTTACCTGAAAATTCATGCTAACATGAAAAAAGCAAATGCAGTGTTGCATCTCTATTCCCTCAGCTTTTCCATCATAAGCCTTCCTTTAAAATGACATGTAAAGACTTCTATACACAGAACCACTTTCAGTATATATAAATTCAGTAAATTTTATTGAATCTTCAAATCTTAAAGAACCATGCCATATATCTGTAAGACTGAGTAACTATTTTCAAATACACTCTTATCTTTCATTTTTACTTTAATCTTAAAACAGCTGACTATTTCTCATTATGCTGAATATATTCTCTTGCTACAAGAGAGGGCTGTGATTACAAGGTATATATCACTATATAGGAACCTTGACAGTTTGCCTTAGTCTGCAAAATCTCACATTTCAAGACAGTACCTAATTTGAAACACCACCTAATTTGAAATATTTCACTAATAACAAAGTGCTCTGCCTGCAGCCTTTTGCATTATTTGGTTTCCATTCTTTGCGTAAGGAATCTTTTTATGGGGTTGGGTTTTTTTTGAGGGGGGAGGTCTTATTTTTTTTTCTTTTTTTCTGAAGCAGGCTAATTTATTCAACTGAAATATTATTCAAATTTAGTACTTTTTTTGTACTCCTGTTCTGACATCTGTTTTTGAAAATGAGAAACATTTTGTTTCAGAAGCTTCTCCTCACCAGAGTTCATATCAAAGAACTTGCCCTACAGTTTAGTAGGACTATTTTTTCTGAGCTGAACACAAATAGTTTGTAAAAGTTAGTACGAGAAAACATAAAATCTTTTTTGTGTCTTTTGTGTGCTTAGAAAAGTTTTACATATGTTTCAGTGGCCAAGTCATTCATTTTTGCTGTTTGTTCTATACACTTGAATCTTGAGACTATTCTTGAGGTTCTGTGGATGAATGGAGCGTTACCAGAATTAAGACATGTCAAGCAATCTGATAGAGAGCAGGTGAGAGAGTTATTTTGACTGTTTGACTATTCCTTTGACACTCTTGAGACTTCTCCAATACACTACCATACTCAAATGCCTGATAACCAGGTGACAGTTGTTTTTTGGGGGTTGTTTTTGTTTGTTTGTTTGTTTGTGGCTTTGGTTTGGGAGGAGGATGTTTAGGGTTTTTTGTTGTTTGGTTGGTTGGTTGGTTGTTTTTAGTGTGGATTCAATAGTAAAATCCCTGTAGCTAATGCATAAGTGATCTCTATCTCTGTAAGGGCAAGTGGAAGGAGTGAGCATGTGCTCCTTTAAGGTTATCTGGTGAAGGACCTTTTTCAATGTAAAAAAGGGATGGTAAGAAAGGGGATAATAAAGAAGATCACACAGGGACAAAAACCTGAGGGACAAATGATAGAGGAGGTAGTGAGAGACACAGACCTGACAAAACACAAAGGGAGACAAGACACAAACCTTGCCACTCACACTCATTGATGGGCTATCAAGAAACTACAGGTGCCAATTTCAGGAAGATCAACCTGGACTTTGCAAGTGATAAGACTGTCAACCAGGGGAGACTGGGACTGGCAAGGGTGTAGGTATTGAAAGAGCTGTACAGACCCAAGGGGAAGGGGGAGCAGAGAGGAACAAAGGAGGTTAGACAGAAAGCAGTATAAAAGGGGTTGGCTGCATGCAAAATGAGGCCAGTCAGTAAGCTTGTCTGGCTAAGCCCTATGCTTGATGACTGCAGTTTGTCCTACCTTATTAAATCTTCTCGTAATGATCTCTCAGTGTAATCTTGCTCCTCATCCCATGTGTCAGTGCTGCAAGGGCTCAGTGCCAGCTAGTGGGGGGACCGTTGTGAGGGGACTGGGTGCCAGCTCCCTGGGTGGCCCACCCCTGGCCTGTGGTGTCAGCTACTGGAGCCAGTGGGACCTCAGTGTCAGCTACTGGAGCCGGTGGGGTCTTTAACCTCCAGCTACTGGGGCTGGAGCGGTGTGTGTCTCAAAAACCAGCTACTGGGGGGACGAGCCTGAGTGAGGTGAGTGAGGGGCTCAGTGCCCGTGGCTAGATTGGGACCAGAGGTCACAGCTCATGTGCCGGTGTCAGCTGCTGGGGGCGACTGTCTGTACCTTCCCTAAACCGAGTGTGTGTGGGGGGTGTGTGGGTTGTGTATGTGGAGTCACTGGCAACCTCCAAGCTGGACCAGCTGGTGAGTAGGAGGCCCCAGATCCGGGCAGGGGTATCAGGCGGGCAGAGGGTCCGTGCTGGTAGTCAGGGGGACCTGCGACTGTGGGGTGCCTGTGGGACGAGTTTGCAGCAAGCACCCAGCTGGACCAGCCGTCGAGTTGGGGACCCATGGAGAGAGTAAGGGGGGTCGGGATCCGGGCAGGGGTGCCAGGCAGGCATACGGGTGCTTGGGGTATCCGTGAATGTGCATGTGCCTGTGACCCCGGAGAGCGTGGTGTGTGTGCTGCACCAGTGACCTTCTGCCTCTGCCAGCCCAAGAGGAGGAGGGGACGTGGCTGTCTGTGCCTGTGTCTGCTGCGAGTCCTCAATGTGGGTGCTGCTGGGGGCGGCGCCCTGTCTGTGGCCGCCTGTGTGACGGGCCCTGTCGTGTGTGTGAGTACACATACCAGGCTGAGCTCCAGCAGCCAGGCAGAAGGAGTCCTAGGATAGAGCAACTGGAGAAGGCAGCTGCTTTTAACATCCCTTAACTACCTCCTCATCTTCATTGCTGAATTTTCTAAGCAAAAGCTCTAGCAAAAGAGGGAAGCTATTTGCTGTACTATAAAGTCAAATAGAATTAGGGATATTTAAAACAATAAAGGAAAAGAGTCCTTTCAGAGTAAGATTTGATATGCTTTACTTCAGCACCTAGCTTAAGCTTGAAGCTGAGCTTTAGTAAGTTGGTTCAAGAAAGTGCTGAGATTTCTCACACCTATTTTCAGCAGTTGAAAACTACAGCCCTGAAGTCCCGTCATCGACATTCCCTCTAAAATTCTGCAAGAAGCATTAGATTTTTAAAGTAGCTATAAGTTAAATCCTTGTTTCTGTCGTCTGCACACAACTAATCAACCACAATTCTTTCTCCAGAAGAAATATTCTCCATTCAATATACCACCAGTGAACTATTTACCCTATTTTAAGGCAAGTGTCTAATTTAGGTAGAATGAGGTGCCCCCTGAGGTGCCTATTTCTCTCCAGACAACAGAGGGAGTTAGAAAAAGACAGCAAAAGTTAGGTATCCATGCAGCCATTTAAGTTGCATAAGAAAGGCAGATCAGCTCCTACCTTTTAAGTTTTATTCCTTTTAGATCACTATAAGTAAAAGACACCCAAAGAATATTAATCATAGAATCATAGAATCATAGAATCATACAGGTTGGAAAAGACCTCTAAGATCATCGTGTCCAACCGTCAACCCAACACACCATGCCCACTACACCATGTCCCTAAGGGCCTCATCTACACGTCTTTTAAATACCTCCAGGGATGGTGACTCAGCCACTTCCCTGGGCAGCCTGTTCCAAGGCCTGACCACTCTTTCAGTAAAGAAATTTCTCTTAATGTTCAATCTAAACCTCCCTTGGTGCAACTTGAGGCCATTTCCTCTTGTCCTATCGCTAGTTACTTGGCAGAAGAGACCAACACCCACCTCACTACAACCTCCTTTCAGGTAGTTGTAGAGCGCGATGAGGTCTCCCCTCAGCCTCCTCTTCTCCAGACTAAACAACCCCAGTTCCCTCAGCCGCTCCTCATAAGGCTTGCTCTCCAGGCCCTTCACCAGCTTCGTCGCCCTTCTCTGGACACACTCCAGCACCTCCATGTCCTTCTTGTAGTGAGGGGCCCAAAACTGAACACAGTATTCGAGGTGCGGCCTCACCAGTGCCGAGTACAGGGGCATGATCACCTCCCTACTCCTGCTGGCCACACTATTTCTGATACAGGCCAGGATGCCGTTGGCCTTCTTGGCCACCTGGGCACACTGCCGGCTCATGTTCAGCCGGCTGTCAATCAGCACCCCCAGGTCTTTTTCCTCCGGGCACCTTTCCAGCCACTCTTCCCCAAGCCTGTAGTGTTGAATGGGGTTGTTGTGGCTGAAGTGCAGGACCCGGCACTTGGCCTTGTTGAACCTCATACAGTTGGCCTCAGCCCATTGATCCAGCCTGTGCAGGTCCCTCTGCAGAGCCTTCCTACCCTCAAGCAGATCAACACTCCCGCCCAACTTGGTGTCATCTGCAAACTTCCTGAGGGAGCACTCGATCCCCTCATCCAGATCATTGATAAAGATACTGAATAAGACCGGCCCCAGTACTGAGCCCTGGGGAACACCGCTCGTGACCGACCGCCAACTGGATTTAACTCCGTTGACCACAACTCTCTGGGCTCGGCCGTCCAGCCAGTTTTTCACCCAGCGAAGAGTGTACCTATCTAGGTCGTGAGCCGCCAGCTTCTCTAGGAGAATGCTGTGGGAGACAGTGTCAAAGGCTTTACTGAAGTCCAAGTAGACCACATCCACTGCCTTTCCCTCATCCACGAGGCAGGTCACCTGGCCATAGAAGCAGATCAGGTTGGTCAAGCAGGACCTGCCTTTCATGAAGCTGTGCTGGCTGGGCCTGATCCCCTGGTTGTCCCGGACATGGCTTGTGAGCGCCCTCAAGACGAACCGCTCCATGATCTTCCCCGGCACCGAGGTCAGGCTGACCGGTCTGTAGTTCCCAGGATCCTCCCTCCGGCCCTTCTTGTAGATAGACATCACATTGGCGAGCCTCCAGTCGTCCGGGACCTCCCCAGTTAACCAGGACTGCTGGTAAATGATGGAGAGTGGCTCGGCAAGCTCCTCCGCCAGCTCCCTCAGTACCCTCGGGTGGATCCCATCCGGCCCCATAGACTTGTGAACGTCCAGGTGGCATAGCAGGTCATTAACTTCATCCTCTTGAATTATGGGAGGTTTATCCTGCTCGTCATCCTTGTCTTCCAGCTCAGGGGGCTGAGTACCCTCAGGATAACCACTCTGACTACTAAAGACTGAGGCAAAGAAGGCGTTGAGTACCCCAGCCTTTTCCTCGTCCTTGGTGGCAATGTTCCCCCCCGCATCCAATAGAGGATGGAGATTCTCCTTGGTTCTCCTTTTGTCATTAACATACTTATAAAAGCATTTTTTGTTGTCTCTCACGACAGTGGCCAGGTTGAGTTCTAGCTGGGATTTTGCCTTTCTAATTTCCTCTCTGCACGACCTAACGAGATCCCTGTACTCTTCCTGAGTTGCCTGCCCCTTCTTCCACAAGTGATAAACTCTCCTTTTTTTCCTGAGTCCCAGCCAGAGCTCCCCATTCAGCCAGGCCGGTCGCGTTCCCCGCCCGTTCTTCTTGCGGCACATGGGGACAGCCCGCTCCTGCACCTTTAAGACTTCCTTCTTGAAGAACGTCCAGCCTTCCTGGACCCCTTTGCCCTTCAGGACTGTCTCCCAAGGGACCCTCTCGACCAGTGTCCTGAGCAGGCCAATGTCCGCCCTCCGGAAGTCCATGGTAGCGGTTTTGCTGGCCCCCATCTTTACTTCACCAAATATCGAAAATTCTACCATTTCATGGTCGCTAAGCCCAAGCCGGCCTCCGACCACCACATCTCCCACCAGCCCTTCTCTGTTCGTGAACAGCAGGTCAAGCGAGGCACCTCCCCTAGTGGGCTCGCTTACCAGCTGCGTCAGGAAGTTATCCTCCACACACTCCAGGAACCTCCTCGACTGTTTCCTCTCTGCCGTGTGGTATTTCCAGCAGACATCCGGAAAGTTGAAGTCCCCCACGAGAACAAGGGCTAGCAATACATCCTGAAAGCCTCATCCAATCGCAATATCTTTTGTTAGTTTCTAACACAGCATTTAACTTACTGCTAGTTCTAGAGGAGCTGTGATGCTGTGAGAATATCACAGCCTGAAAGGGAAATTGCTATACATTTCGAAGACATTGATTACCCCTTAAACTACCACCTACTTTGGTCTCCTTTTTGCTACATTTGCTCTTTACTTTTCTAACAGTGATTAATTCCAGTTTAATTACACAAACAAACAAACAAGCAAACAAATAAATCATCTTGGCACAGAAAAGTAAAAAAAAAAAAAAGCCCACACATACAGGGAAGAGTTGAAAGCAGTTACTACCAAATCTTCAAATTTGTATTTTTTCTTTCATGTTTTGGTGCTCACACATTAATGAATTCCACAGTGTCCTAGGTCAAGAGCTAAGAGATTACACTGTAAAGGTGTTTGACGGAATCCCAACAATCCTGCTGAATAAGCAGGAAAGGTCCTTAGTGAAACCCAGATAAGATCTAACTGTAAAAATAAGACAAACTGTGTCAGAAGCAGGTGAGATCACCCTCTTTTCTTTTGAGGAGTGCAAAGTTTATAAATACCAAAGATGAGAGAGCAAAGATGGTGAAGACAGGAGACCATTTCAGTTCCAGCCTCCTTCCTCAAAGAGCTCTTGATCCTCCATCTCTGCCTCTGTGGGTAGGAACAGTGCAGTACCATAGTGTTAATGATAACTGTACGGCCTCTACCCAGTGGTATTGTACAATCACAGCTTATTTAAGATAAGTTTGTTAAGGATTAGTTGTTTTTTATGCGTAATGATAGTGACTGACAATGCTTAAGGACTTACCATGTGAAATATGCATTAAATGAATGTCAATCCAGTCAATTCAGTTTTGAAGTTTGAAACTAGCTTGATTCACCAGTCTTCTAAATGCTCCCATCACAGCAATCTCTGATTCCCTCACTGATACTAAATATAAATACACATAGATGTATAAACACACTGATATTTATGTGTTTATATCTGCAAAAAGGGCAAGAAGCAGGACCCAGGGAACTACAGGCTGGTCAGCCTCACCTCAGTCCCTGGGAAGGTGAGCAACTAATTCTGGAAACCATTTCCAGGTACATTAAGGACAAGGCAGTCATCAAGTGTAGTCAGCATGGATTTACCAAACAGAAGTCATGCTTAACCAACCTGATAACCTTCTATGATTAAATGATTGGCTTGGTAGGTGAAGGGAGAGCACTGGATATTGTCTACCTTGACTGCATTAAAGTTTTTGACATTGTCTCCCATAAATCCTCAAAGAGAAGCCGATGAAGTATGGGCTGGATGAGCAGACAGTGAGGTGGATTGAAAACTGGCTGAATGGACAGACCCAGAGAGTGGTTCAGTAACACGAAGTCTAGTTGGAGGCCTAGTTGTGTATCCCAGTGGTTAATACTGGGTCCAATCCTGATCAATGTCTTCATTAATGATCTGGATGATGAAGCAGAGTTCATCCTTAACAAGTTTGCTGATGACACAGAACTGGGACGAGTGGGTGATAGGCAGGAGGATCGTGCTGCCATCCGGAGGTACCTTGACAGACTGGAGAAATGGGCTTACAGGAACCTCATGAAGATCAACAAGAAGTGCAAAGTCCTACACCTGGGGAGGAACAACCCCAGGTACCAGTATATGCCAGGTGCTGTCCTGGAAAGCAACTTGGCAGAAAAGGACCTTCTGGTCCTGATGGACAAGTTAAACATGTGCCAGCCATGTACCCTTGCTGCAAAGAAAGGTAATGGGCTGCATTAGGCAAAGCATTGCCAGCAGGTCAAGGTAGATGATCCTTCCTCTCTAGTCAGCCCTGGTGAGGCCACACCTGGAGTACTATGTCCAGTTCTGGGATCCTCAGTGTAAGAGAGAGACATGAACATACTAGAGGGAATCCAACAAAGGGTCACAAAGATGATGAAGGGAGTGGAGTGTCTCTCCAGGAGAGGATGGAGAAGAGAAGGCTCAAAGGGATCTTATTAATATATATAAATACCTGAAGAAAGAGTTCATAGAGGATGAAGTCAGACTCTTTTCAGTGGTGCCCAGTGACAGCACAAGAGGCAATGGGCACAACCCAAAACACAGGAGGTTTCATCTGAATATCAGGAAACACTTTTTTACTGTGAAGGTGACTGAGCACTGACACAGGCTGTCCAGGGATGTTGTGGAGTCTCCCTCCTTGGAGACACTCAAAAGCCATCTGGACACAGTCCTGGGCAACTGGCTCCAGGTGGCTCTGCTTGGGCAAGGGGTTTGGTCCAGACAATCTCCAGACATTCCTTCAAACCTCAACTATTCTGTGATTGTGATATATGTGTCTATCCACACACAAATATTCAGTAGCAACATGGAACTCACAGTGAAGAGATCTTATGCTTTACAGTACAGTAAGTCGCCTAACACAGAATACGTAAAATTGTTGATTATCTTAAAACTAACCTTGGGAAAAACTAGTTTCTATTGTCTTCTAAAATGAATCTCATATTTAATTTGAAACTATTAGGAGTTGCCTAACCTGGTAGTCCAATAGATGCAAGGTTGTTTTGACTCTGTTTCTCCAGGTGCCACCAGAAACAAGGCTGATAGATGTGTGCATACTCATAGACACAATATACATACACATCTGGCCACACAAAGACAGAAAACATTACCTTACAAACACCCACATAAATACCAACAGCACTCACATGAATGTGAATAGCACTGATGGCTCAGTCCTGTTCCTTCTCTCGAGCTGATCAGGACTAAGTCTGCTAGTGGAATATATGTAAGTATATATGTATCTATATGCAAAATATGGATTGCACCGGTAACTGGTGCAATACATACTCAGGATATCCAGTAGCTGGCCTCAGATCCCCAGCCTACCCAGCCGCTGGCATCTGGACATACTCTTCATTTTATGGTACTCAGACCTCTTCTCATTTCATACAAAATCACAAAATGACATCTCTAGCAGCTGGTCCAGACCTACAGTGCCCCCAGTAACCAATTCTCAGATCCCAGCCTCTTCAGTACTTGGCTTAGACCTATGGTCCCTCCAGTAGCTGACTCTCAGACTCCTGTTTCTCCAGTATTTGGACCCAAACCAATGGTATCACCATTGCTAGCTTCTAGTCCTCTTATGCTACTCACCAGTGACTAGCTTGAAGTTTCTAAGTGCTGCACACACAGACAATAGAGTGCATCTTCACTTGGGAGAACCTACCAGATGCTGCCTGATCTCTAGCTGCCTCTCCAAAAGGGCCTGATCTCTTGCAGCATCTGTGTCACATCCACCAGATCTGTCATGTAAATATCTCAGAACTCTAAAATACCAGAATGGCACTAGGTACATATGTGTAGGCAACTGAATCCCACACAACCTCTCAATGAAAGCTAGGGCTGTGGACTCCCATTATTACTGAAGTCACAACAAGCAATGTTGTCTAGAAAGAATAACTTCACCCTTAAATAATTATCTGCATTTGGTCAGTTGATTAGTTCTCCAACTCCATTTTCTAAGATGATTAGGAACTTTATTTAATAACAGGTGAATCAGTGACTGTAGACTAGGAAGGGTACTCTAAATCTATACAACTTTGTGTGTTCACTTGAATTGAGCCCTACATCCTTATTGTCAATAATAGGAGTTTAGATACGTAGTTCACATATGGACACCTACATTTATACCTTTTTCTCCTTTTCTTTTATTTTCTGTTTGCATTTTGGAACAGAATTCTAACCACAAGGCCAAACATCATCCTCCACCTCTCACCAAATCCATTCAGTTTTGTGTGTACACAAAGTACTGAATCAGCTAGTACTATAGCTGCACTTATCCATCAGTAAATCAGCAGATCACACACTTGACATGTCCTATTGCTAACGACCTCTAAAGTTAGAAGAAAACTGTCCACTGAAATAAAACCTATATGTATATCTTACAGTATACGTGATACCCAAGAGTTCATATTCAAAACACAGGCAAAAAATATTATTTAGGCACCTCATAACTCAGTCAGTACTCTGCCAAGTTCTCCAACCAGTTCCCCTGTCATTTACTTAGACCACATCTGACCTAGCAGAAGACCTTTAAACTAAAGTTGTGGGGGGAGGGGAACCTCAATCCATCCCACTCCTACCAGTTTGATGCCAGGGCCAGCAATAGATGCTCAGAGCCTGGAGAAAGATCACAGGTCAGCAGGAGAGTGCCTGAAGAGCAACACAAAGGAATTCCAGGCACTCCAGCCAGTAACTCAGCTTCATTGCAGACCCAACTTAAATGCCTCTATGCAAACACACACAGCATAGGGAATAAAGAGAAGTTAGAGACGTGCGCACGCCTGCAGGGCTACGATGTTATTGATATGATGGAGGCGTGGTAGGATGGCTCCTATGATTGGACTGTTGGAATGGAAGGATACAGGCTCTTTAGGAAGGACAGTAAGGGGAGACCAGGAGGGGGTGTCGCCCTCTATGTCGATGGCCAGCTGGAGTGCATGGAGTTCCACCTGGGGATGGATGAGGAGCTGACCGAGAGCTTATGCGTCAGGATTAAAGGGAGGGCAGGGACAGGTGACATTACAGTGGAGGTCTGCTACAGGCCACCTGACCAGGAAGACCGAGCAGATGAGGCCCTCTATAGGCAGATAGGAGCAGCCTCATGTTCACAAACCCTGGTCCTCATGGGGGACTTCAACCACCCCGATATCTGTTGGAGGGACAACACGGCAGGGCATAAGCAATCCAGGAGGTTCCTGGAATGCGTTGATGATAACTTCCTTCTCCAAGTGATACAGGAGCCAACGAGGAGAGGTGCTATGCTGGGCCTTGTTCTCACCAACAAGGAGGGGCTGGTGGGGAATGTGAAGCTCAAGGGCAGCCTTGGCTGCAGTGACCATGAAATGGTGGAGTTCAAGATCCTTAGGGCACCGAGGAGGATGCACAGCAAGCTCACTACCCTGGACTTCAGGAGAGCAGACTTTGGCCTCTTCAGGGATGTGCTTGGTAGAGTGCCATGGGACAAAGTCCTGGGGGGAAGAGGGCCCCACCTCCTCCAAGCCCAGCAGCGATGCATCCCAACAAAGAGGAAGTCAGGCAAAAACACCAGGAGGCCTGCATGGATGAACACGGAGCTCCTGGGCAAACTCAAACACAAAAAGGAAGCCTACAGAGGGTGGAAGCGAGGACAGGTAGCCTGGGAGAAATACAGAGAAATTGTCCGAGCGGCCAGGGATCTGGTTAGGAAAGTTGAAGCCCTGACAGAATTAAATCTGGCCAGGGATGTAAAGGTCAACAAGAAAAGCTTCTATAGGTACATCGGGGACAAAAGGGAGACTAGGGAAGATGTGGGCCCTCTCCGGAAGGAAACGGGAGACCTGGTTACCTGGGATATGGAAAAGGTGGAGATACTCAACAACTTTTTTGCCTCGGTCTTCACCGGCAAGTGCTCAAGCCACACCACCCAAGCCACAGAAGGCAAAAGTGGGGACTGGGAGAATGAAGAGCCTCCCACTGTAGGAGAAGATCAAGTTAGAGACCATCTAAGGAATCTGGAGGTGCACAAGTCCACGGGACCCGAAGAGATCCATCTGCAGGTCCTGAAGGAACTGGCAGATGAAGTTGCTAAGCCATTATCCATCATATTTGAGAAGTCGTGGCAGTCCAGTGAAGTTCCCACTGACTGGAAAAGGGGAAACACAACCCCCATTTTTAAAAAGGGAAAAAAGGGATTCCTGGGGAACTCCAGGCCAGTCAGTCTCACCTCTGTGCCTGGCAAGATCATGGAGCAGACCCTCCTGGAAAATATGTTAAGGCACATGGAAAATAAGGAGGTGATTGGTGACAGCCAACATGGCTTCACTAAGGGCAAATTGTGCCTGACAAATTTAGTGGTCTTCTATGACAGGGTTACAGTGTTGGTGGATAAGGGAAGTGCAACTGACATCATCTACCTGGACTTGTGCAAAGCATTTGACATTGTCCCGCATGACAGCCTTGTCTCTAAATTGGAGAGACATGGATTTGACGGATGGATGACTCCGTGGTGGATAAGGAATTGGCTGGATGGTCACACTCAAAGAGTTACGGTCAACGGCTCGATGTCCAAGTGGAGACCAGTGATGAGTGGTGTTCCTCATGGGTCAGTATTGGGACAAGTGTTGTTTAACATCTTTGTCGGCGACATGGACAGTGGGATTGAGTGCACCCTCAGCAAGTTGGCCAATGACACCAAGCTGTTCGGTGCGGTCGACACGCTGGAGGGAAGGGATGCCATCCAGAGGGATCCTGACAGGCTGGAGAGGTGGGCTCGTGTGAACCTACTGAAGTTCAACAAGGCCAAGTGCAAGGTCCTGCACATAGATCAGGGCAATCCCAAGTGCAAATACAGGCTGGACAGAGAATGGATTGATAGCACCCTGCCAAGAAGGACTTGGGGGCATTGGTTGATGAGAAGCTCAACATGACCCAACAAAGTGCACTTGCAGCCCAGAAAGCCAACCATATTGTGGGCTGCATCAAAAGAAGCATGGCCAGTAGGTCGAGGGAGGTGATTCTGCCCCTTTACTCCGCTCTCGTGAGACCCCACCTGGAGTACTGCGTTCAGCTCTGGGGCCCCCAACATAAGAAAGACATGGACCTGTTGGAGCAAGTCCAGAGGAGGACCACAAAGATGATCGGAGGGCTGGAACACCTCTCCTGTGAAGAAAGGCTGAGAGAGTTGGGGTTGTTCAGCCTGGAGAAGAGAAGGCTCCGGGGACATCTTATAGCAGTCTTCCAGTATCTGAAGGGGGCCTACAAGAAAGCTGGAGAAGGACTTTTTACAAGGGCATGTAGTGATAGAACAAGGGGTAATGGCTTTAAACTGAAAGAGGGTAGATTTAGATTAGCTATAAGGAAGAAATTCTTCACTATGAGGGTGGTGAGGCATTGGAAGAGGTTGCCCAGAGAAGTTGTGGGTGCCCCATCCCTGGAAGTGTTCAAGGCTAGGTTGGATGGGTCTTTAAGCAACCTGGTCTAGTGGAAGGTGTCCCTGCCCATGGCGGGGGCTTGGAACTAGATGATGTTTAAGGTCCCTTCCAACCCAAACCATTCTATGATTCTGTGATTCTATGGAAGACTGGCAGATAATACATTTTAGTTATTGTCAGTATATAAAGACACCTTAGAGGAAGACAGAGTTTATAGGCAGAGTTTAGATCTCTGTCTCAAAAAGCAGAGTGAAAGCAGCAGATTATGACAGTGTCATCACACTTACACAGCTTAAATTATACAGCTAAATATCCCCCATGCTCTATCTAGCCTTTTTCCTCTTCCTTCTCCAAACACTAATCTGCTTTGTGCATCTCTAAACTTCAGGTTGCTTAGTCAGCCTCCGCATTCTTCCTCAATATTGTTCTGAAATGACAATGTCTCCCACTTTTCTGTCCGCAGTAAATATTCTGGTATTCTCCTAGCTTTTGTGATATTAATCATTAAAAAGATGCTCCCCAAGAGCAAGCTATAATCTCTCTGCTGCCTGATCCTTCATCTCTTAATGATTCATTTCCTTACCATCTTAGAATTTGTTTGTTAATTTTGGTCTTCTTTACTTTATCAAGTGCATTTGATGAATGACTCTGACACACTGGGTCAAGATGTCAGAACTTGCATGGCTTTGACTAAGTGCTGAATACTTCAGAAAAGGGGAAGCTAGTTTGTTTCTCATGTTTCTTTTTCTCTCTAGGTGTACTTTCTGGTCCACAGTTAATTTCTTTCCATTTCCTCTTCTTTTGCCTTCTGTACTGGGTGGGGGCTTCCTTTAATTTACTAATGGACAAAATTTATTACTTATAACATGTTTTTCTTTAGAGGCAGAGAAGGCATAATAGAATGAAAAAGGTAGCTAAAATTAGTCTCTCAGTGAAATTTCCCAAAGTATCCATACTGAATTCACAACTGAGTTTCCAAGAAGACCTACTCATTTCCCCTTTCCTCCTTTTTCCTAGCTGCATGGTCAAGCATACAGTGCCCTCTCTTTTGTGTACTCCATCACTCCTTAGACTTTGGTGAAGCATTACATCTTCCTACACAGTCAAAAATCTATCTGTAATTTTGGGCTATTTTTCCCCTCAGGCTGCATTTTTTTGTGGTTCAATGAGTTGAACCATTTCATTGAGGAATTAGATGAGCAGTTAACTGGCTCAAGAGAAATATTATGAATAAGTTGAACATAGAGGAAGAAAAACTGGAGGGAGAGTTGGGATAACTTCATGCTTTAGATACATACTAGACTCATAGCTGGACTGGATCATCTGCTTTGTGAAGCTTCATCCAGAAACAGTAGCAGGTTTAAAAAATAGCAATAGTAGAATAGTAAGATTTCCTGTCCTTCCTCCTCTTCTACCGTATCATCAAGATGACACATATAACCATCTTTAGTATAGCTGAAAGTCTCTCAGAAAAGTGCAGGGAAAGATTTCTTGTCAAAGGACAGCTAGGAGCACGGGGATATGGATAGCTTTAAAGCAGAACTTCCAAAACCCTTTCTGTTCTTGCTTTGTTCAGTGAGACTTCAATGAGAGTTTGGTCATAAAGGCCCAGGGATATGGATCTTTATAAAGTTCATGGATAGCCAATCTCAATGGTGACCTCATAAAAATTGAGCATAAGAATTATACCTAAGACTCTCTGTAAATATTTATTTCAAAAGAATTGATATCTATGCAGAGAAATGTGGTTTAGCAGAGCTTACTACTTGTGTAAGTAGGTAGAAATCTGTAAAATTCAGTATGACAAGTTATAAGATAAAAGGTTTCCTACACTTGAGGGTCTCTACAGCTGCTACCATGAAGTTTTCATATATAGGGGATTTTTTCTTCTTTCTATGAAGTATTTTTTTTTTAAGGAAAAAACATTAAAGTGCTAGATGGCTGCTGACAGGTCAGTTCTTTTGCTTGTGCTTCCATATCACTACTTTTCATTTGCTTATATGATGCTCAGAGAAAAGGAGAACAAATGTATACAAGTAACTTCAAAGAATACTGACAGAAAAACAAAAAAATCTTAAGTTGCTCAAAAAGAGGTCAATATTGATCTCCCTCTCAGATGTACTTTGCCTTATTATTTGTTTTATTTGCTGCATTTAGACAAGATTGGTCATTCATTTTCCTTTTAATCCCCTGACATCAATGAGAATACAGAGGCACACAGAGCTTTTGAAAATGAAGCTGCTCAGGCTTCTCGGTCCCTGATCCAAAAGCTATTTTTGCCAATGGTAAGATTTCCAGTAATTTCAAAAGATTTCCAGCCATTTCAACATACTTTAGATCAAGCACTCTTTTTTGGGTTCAGGAAACTAAATTTAGGCATCATTTATCCACAGATAAAATATATCATTAAGACTGGAAAAAGATATTAGTCGGTTTTGTGTCTGTTGACCTTCAGGCAGTAATAAAAAAAAAACACCTTCAAAAGTGACACTGAAAAACCAAGTACCAGGATATAATTTTTTCCCCTTAAAAAAGTTGAGAGATTAGAAATGGCTTACAAGATCCTTATTTGGACCACACACTCAGTATAGCTGTAAATGTGATTAAAGTAGGAAGTTTTTGAGGGGAGTGGGTGTAATTCAGATATGCATCATAGCTTTGACATTAATTCAAGGTCTAAATAATAAAAAGAAAAATATAATTATAGCCCTTGTAGGTGGACAGAGAAATATCTGCCTATTTATTTGTACACAAATAATAAACAGTTTTTCAGAATATCCATCTTTGTGCATATTTAGAAGGTTTAATAAATGATGAGGATAACACAACAGGAGCTTATTTCAATAAATTGTTTCTGATATATACAAATATGAGAAGATACAATTAATTTTTTAAAGTGTCTGTATTAAAAGAAATTGTTCAGTCTGCAGAATCTCACTATAGACTTTGATAAATTGTTCCAGTTGTAAATCGCAATCTTCATATAAGTTCACAAAGAAAGAAAACCAGGCAAAACCAGTGTTTTCTTCCTTGCATAGTGCATTTTATTTCCAGATTAAGTTTAATGCATTCAGATCTATCTGGTTTATCCTAGATATCCAAGTCTAGGAGAGTCACTGTATTCAATAACTCATTTGTAGTATTTTTAAGCAAACAGAGAAAAATAAAAATCTCCAGAGTAAATTATTTTATTATTCAATAATTCTTTCACATTCAGATGAATTTTCTTCAGAATATAGGTGGTTCTTATCACTTACTGTATAGGCATACAAGAGTGACTAATTCAGATTTAGGGGTTTTAATTATATATTTCTAAAGTTAAGACAAATAACTAAACCTTGAGTTTTGCTATTCTGTTATACAGATGAAGAGTAATCTATTAACATTTTTTTCCACATTTGGAATTTATGCTGCACACCAGCTAAGGGAAACCAATCAGGTTAATAGAAAATGCTTATTTTTGCTTTGCTAACCAGTTGGTCTACTTACCAACCAAAGGCTGTGAACAAGGCTCATCAGAACACCTCAAACTACATGTAAAGCAACACTATGATAATTGTCACACAGTGCTTGACCTTACTATCAACAACACAGCAAATGTTAAATAACTTAGTATTTTCTACTACTGAGAGAACTGGCTTTGTTCAGCCCTAGAAACAGAAGTTTAAGGGGAGATCTTGTAGCTGTCTATAACTACTTTTTGAGAGAAGACTAGAAGAATAGTGAAGACTTAACCAAATTCTTCTCAGAGGTGCACCACAGCAGTGATAGGACAAAAAACTGTGAACACAGAGATTTCTGAGTGGAGGTTTTTTATTTTCTTTTTTAAATTTATTTTTATGTTTTTACTGTGAGGGTGGTGATGTAGTGGAACAGGTTGCTCAGAGAGTTTGTAGAATCTTCATTCCTGGAGCTTTTCAGAATTCAGCTGGCCAAGTCCCTGAGCAACCTGATCTAACTGGATGCTTTCTAACCTAAATTATCCTATGATTCTATATAAAAATAAAGAAAGTTGTGTACATACACACACACACCCCCCCACACACACCCTTATATATATATATTTATATATATGTCTCTCTCTCATACATGCATATATATGTAAGATATTTGATAAGAGCTGATGTGTTGCTGTAGAGATGCCTGAGTCCCTTGAATTGTTTCTTGGACTCCCATCAATCTTCCAGGGCTCTGAGGAACCATGCATAACGTATTTCTTTGATTTAGTCAGGGGTTTTATCATATCCACTACAAACAGTTGACCATCACTTTGCATTTCCTTCTATTTGTTGCAGATAATCTTTCAAATTGCCTCTGGTTTAAGTTATCAATGAGTTAGAATAAATGCAAATAACACATTCTTTTTTATAATACCAGTTTTACCTTTTGTTTATGATTGGCAGCTATCTAGCCAGGCTATTTTGAGACTGTTTGTGATTGGTTGTATCTAGCTGAGCTGTCTTCACCTTCCAAATAAAAATACATCCAGTTGCTAATGCTCACTGAGAGTTGTGAAATGGATCAAAAAAAAAAATGTAGGAATCACTATGTACATTTAAGGTTCAGTTCAGCTGTCTAAACACAGGGCATGTACTGCCTTTTAAGATACCTCGGGGTATTCAAGATATCCACACAGGCTTATCAGCTATGACACAGGATTTATGGAAGATCTGCATTATTCTGGAACACCAGCTGGAGGTCAGGTAGAAGATACTATGACATTTATAAAGGTATTTGACAGCTATGTCTGGATAATTGAATTGAGCCTTTTACAGAGAAATTAACCTCATCTAAGTTAAAATGTCTACATTTATAACTAGTCACCTTAGGCTCCTATAACAAACAGCAGAGGGAAATCAGGCATTTTTGCAGTGAGATTCATTAATCTAAAAGTAGATAACTACTTAGGATGAGATGAATCATATCTTGGAAGATCATAATAAGGTAGGCAAGTTTTCATGACTAGGTAGTATGTAGACATGCATATCTCTATGTGATCAGACAGGTATATTTGGACACTATTCGTGAGTCACTTTCTAGCCTCTGAAATTTAAATATGTTAATTTCTTCAATCAGGTAAACATAAAGCAGTTTGCTAAAGCCTTTGCTTAGTTCTGTAAATGTTTTCTGAATGTTACCAATTTTCTGCTCTTCGTTTACCAGTGGTATGGACAAGATTTGCCTGAGCAGACTGAAAGTGTCTATAGCACAGAGGGAGGGATAAGGAGGAGGGTCCTAGGGCCCCAGGTGATGTTCTCCTTCAGTTAGGGAAAAGCATAAGTAAGACCAAACGTAACTCTTCTCCCAATCCCAGACACTCTTTCAAACCCATCCCAAAGGAAAAGAAAAAGAAAAAAGATTTAGGAAAGCCTTTGAGGTTGAGATGATGAGGCCAGACTATCACTGTCATGCTATTAGTTAATCAGTGGGAATTTTAGTATTAGTACTTCAGGTTGCTGAATAGATCCCTCTCCTGGAATCTGGAGTCACAACTACAGGCAGTAGAGAATTATTTCAATATACTGCAATTCACTAAAACTGCTGTCCCATTGATTTCAACAGCGCCACATTATTGTTTATAACATTTATTTAAGTTTTCCTTTCAAACTTTCCAGCTGACGAATTTCATAAATACTTCTTGTTTGCATAATTAAGACTGTTAAATTACCTTGTCAAGAATATGATTTCTACAATGTAAAATAAAAAAATGCATTATCAGATAAGATTTAAACCAAAATATTTTCATTATATTTTACCTTTCTTTCTTAGAAATCAGATTCAAAGTATATGTTATAGATTATGCAATGTTACATATGATCTTCAATGAGCAAAGTAATACACTGTAAACCAGACCTTATCTCTTTAAGAGCATAGAAAATAATAACTAAACACGGCTTTGGAGAAGGGCATACGCTATATGTTTCTGTTTTGGAAAACTGGCAGGTACCTTTGATTCCTTTTATGGAGTATTATGTAGCATGTTAGTGAATGCAGGGATGAATTCTGAGAAATAAAGCTGCTTGGCAATGTAGCCACACAACCTAAATAGAAGATACTAACCCTGTGTTTTACTCTGACAACATAGTTCTAGAGAAAAAAAAAAATTGTTTTTTCCCCCAAGATGTTTTTGGCAGACAGTTTTTGCCTATTTGCTGTTATATTAAAGAAAGCTTTCATCTGTATTTATTGAAAACTGTGCTAACATAATTAAATCAAATTCACAAATACTCAACTTCCGTTATTGAAATGTAATTAGAAGTGACAGCTGTGCCTGGTTTTGTCTTTGGATAAAAATATGCATGGAGTTTTGGGTAGGAATTAGAAAGGAGGGGGTGAGAGAAAACTGAATTATTATCCTTCAAAACAAGGATTTGGGCAGAATTGTGTCTTTTTAACCTAACAACCTCCTCCAGACTCCCCTTCTTCATTCCTATATTCATATCTTTGGAGTAAAACCTTAATTTCAAGTAATAAGGTTATCAGATACATACTAGTTTCCTCCAAGTTAAACAGTATCAAGCCACCACATCAAATCTTCATAAGATACAGAATTAGTATATGTAAAAATTCCTTTATTATTAATTTAGAGATATAAAATGTATACCATGAGGGACCTTTGTTATTTTTCTGAATTTTTGTTACATTATCAAAAATTAAATTTGATCTCCCATGTCTTAAACAATTAACATGGGTCGTATTCATGTCAGGTTGATATTGAATCAAAATTGTGTTTCTGGGAATAGAATGTGAATACTTTTAATAAGGTTTCAGTCACAGAATAGTAAATTCAATGTGACAAAAGGCACATGTTAGCCTGTGGTGAAAAAACTAATGTCATGCATTTTATGAATGGATGGTGTGCAAGAAATCCAAGTACAATTTTCATTTTATTTGGAAAGTTATTAAAATGACTGTCAAGGTTAAAGATAATAAGCAGTGACTTCTCTAGGTTTCCTTTGAGTTGCAGAGCAGGTAGTTAAAATATAGTATCCTAGTAATGAAGTTACCTTTCCTAAGAAAGTATCTAGGTGTGCATTTAATGAAAGTGATCAGTTCTTGTGCCTAAACTTTTAGTGGGCAAAGAATACTTGCCAGTTCCTAGCTGATTTGTTTATTTATACGCTGCTCTTTCAAGGTTTTAATGGGACAGCCCTTATCATGTATCCTGATTATCGATGATATAGACATTTTCCTCCTGAAGTCAGTCAGGCACAGGCACATTCAGCCGGTTCAAGACTCTGAGGGAGCTGTGACCATCATTACTGGGAAAGCACCTCTTGGGACTGTCATGCTCAGGGTCAGCAAATCTTCTGAGATTCTTCCACACACTTTCTATATACTACATTTTCCTTCGTTTTTTGCATACACAGCAGATTCTCCTTATTTAATTGGATGATCTACCCAATCACTTAATGAGTTGTTTTGATATTTTTGTAAGGTGTACTTGCACATGGTTCTGTTTGCTTGCTTCTTCCTCCCATTCAGAGAGGGAGACTATGTTCCTTTTCCTCTGAAGAGGTGGCTCTAATGTCTTGTCACTCCTGATGAAAGCCCATGTGGGAAGGGTAACCCCCTTTCAGTCTTCCAACACAATATCTCAAAATCTCGCTGAAGCACCTACCTCTGCCTCTTTGCCTGCCTCAGTCTCTAGGCACAATGGGAACAGAATCATGGAATCATAGAATGGTTTGGGTCAGAAAGGACCTTCAAAGGTCATCTAGTCCAAGCCCTCTGCTATAGGCAGGGGCATCTTTCACTAGATCACTAAATCAAAGCCCCCATCCAACCTTACTTTGAACACTTCCAATGACGGGACATCCACAACTTCCCTGGGTAACGTGTTCCAGTGTCTCACCACCCTTGCAGCTGAATTTGGCACCTCTCTCACAGCAATTATCAATGTGTAAGAAGCTGATGGGACAGGCAAGAGTTACAATCAAAATCATAATTCTTTCAGAGTGACCATTAAATGTATCGTTCCTCTTGCCCATGTAGCATCTTGCCTGAGGCACCATGTAGTTCCAGTGGCACAGCTGGACCACTAAGAGAAAAGGGCTTTTACAAGTTTGCTATGCCTTCACCACTGAATGTTAAAAGAAATCATACATAGGTGCTAGGCATAGTATGGTGTCATAAGCCTGAGGGCCAGTTTTTAATACTAAGTTGCAGAGTACTTAAAATCATACTTATACAGCCCCTGTACATATAGGCCACATTGGAAAGTGCTGTGGGTCACTGATTTTCAAACCTGCTTGCAGCTGATAGAAGGCTGATCCTGGTCTACACCATGGCAATGGTCAGCAATCTACCTGTAAGGCCATGGGTGTTAATGGCACTGGTGTACAGCAATATAGACATAACCATTATTTCTACACTTTCCTGTGAGTATTGGGTAGAGTATCCTGTAACTCTTAGTACTGGAAGTTTCTGGCGTCCTTTCTCAGTAAGTTAAAGTTTGAATGAGTAAGTAACAGCTGGTTCTGGAGTACAATTTCGGCTCAGAAATGCTCAGAAGAAATGCAAGGTAAAGTCATGCTGGCGAGGCCAGAATAAATAGTGATGTATTTAAGAAGTAAGATTTCAAGCTGGCAAGGTGAGGGAAAAGTGGAAGAGTGAGACAAGTGTTTCACAGAGAACAGACAGTGGGTTTGGGGTTGGTTTTTGTTGTTTTTTTTAAAAGAAGGAGTCAGTATTGGTTAATTTAATAACTTCTGTGAATTTAGCCATATTAAAGCTAACTAAGCTTGTTATCCATGTTCTTTATATACCACCTTAAGACACCATTTTGGAAGATGGTTATTAACTGTAAAAGAAGCCTATTTGACAAACTCAGCTAGTGTCTAACTTTTAAGCAGCTTAAACCTTGTAATATAAATCCAGTGTTTTATGTCAAAACATACACGTTAAGCCTCCAGATTGGCTGAAATACCTTTCTCTTATTAAGACAGTTTTGCATTGTATTTTGAACCTTGTAAGGTATTCAATATTTTTTTAAACTTTATTAAAACAAATTAAACTATTTTATTTCCTTTTTCTATCTAAGTTCCCTTGAAACAGCTTTGTCTACATTAAAACTCTCTTCAGAAAGGGAAACACTGAGCTAGCAAAAGGCAGCATCAACAATATGAAATATCTGAGCACCACTTTTTCTCAAGATTCATCTGGTTTGAAATGTTATGAACAATGCACTTCACAGGGAGACTGCCAACATTAATAACCCAAGAAATACGAAATATACGTAAAGGAAGACGTTTTGGTGTAGTTTGATACGATCAGCTAATGGGCTTATTTCAATCTGGTTAACTTTAATATTTGTTATTAAATTTTGAGACTACTGTGCTTATTTAAAAGTGTGCATGAGCATGGTTTTTATTTTTGTTACAAATAAGAGGACTGAAATTCATATTTTACTAATCTTAGTACTTCTCAGAGAATTATTTCCAAATAGTAATAACAAAGACCACATTTCAGCTAGTCTTGTTTTCTGGCTTTTTATGCCTTAGTTTGTCAATTTTTTCTACATATCGTGCTTGTTGTGACTTAAATTCTAAATTATTTTATTGGGCAGATGGAATGTCTCA
This sequence comes from Calonectris borealis, assembly GCF_964195595.1. Lineage (NCBI taxonomy): Eukaryota > Metazoa > Chordata > Aves > Procellariiformes > Procellariidae > Calonectris > Calonectris borealis. Next base: position 179,981,154 of record NC_134312.1, read on the forward strand.
TTTGCTTATTTTTTAATATGATGGTGAACCTCTGATTTGAACCAATATGTGGTTAGACTGAACAGAAGGTCAAAAATCGTTACTGAACTTTAGTAATTGTTGGAGAATCTGGGCCAGACTACCAGTTTTGTAAAGTATATTAAACCTGACCCTAACTCGCTCGAGTCAGAGGGTTTCTCTCCATTGACTTCAATAAGGTTTGGATCAGACTTTTGGGAAATGCTTTCTTTTCACCTGGTAATAGTATCATGTGTTAGACAAGATACCTAAGTACATGGAGGACTCTGTTAAATAGCTTAATACAAATAGAAAAGATAAATTTTATGTGGATTCTAGATGTTAACACAAAGTTAGATGTCAATATTCTCATTCATTTTACATGGTACCTTACTGCTCATGGAATTGCTATTAAAAGAGCAATTCCTACTATCAGAATAGGATACATGCACCTGCTTTAGTATCTAAGATAAACCTGAAGAAGAAACTTAAATGTTGACATTCAAGGGAATTTTCCAACAATATGCTCATTGAAGTTATTACTTAATGTAAGACTCATCTAGCACTTACTAGGTAACCTTGTAAATTAAAGAGCCTGCTAGACTGAGTACTCTCTGGGTACACCGAACATTGCTTGAAGATAAGCATCTAGTTATTTTCTTAAAAAAAAAAAAGACGACACACACACCACAAACCATAAACACACACACACACATACACAAAACGTAAACAAAGGAGGAACGGCAGTACTGCTTACCTTCTGAACAGTATTTTTGTGGTTTTAGTCCTGAAAAAGAAAACTGGGTTTGCTTTGCTCTTCAACAGAAACAGACTCACACTTTTTATCCTGCATTTCAGTCTGCTCTGCCCCACTCTCATTCGGTAGCTTAAATTTTAAACTTGACTGCTGGAAATAAAAGATATAGATTTGAAGAGATAATTTGATTTATTGTCCCTTTTCATCCACCCTTTCAATAGCAGAGAGCTTTGATAGCTATTAAATGATGGCTAACACGTGCTGTTTCTTTGGAGGAGTTTGGTTAGGTTTGGGGGGGTTGGGGGTTTTGGGGGTGGGTTTTTTTTTTTTTTTTTTCCCCAGTTTTAGCATTCTATCACTTAACTTTATCAACTTTTCAGTTCTTTTTCAGATAAATCAGTTCATTCTCTTTAGTGTTGTCAGTTGCAGTGGAATAGATACTTTCCTAACTAGATTAACTAGTCCTTACAAAATAATGACCCATATGCTTATAATGTACAGTGACTGAAACTCGCTTGGTCTGACTTCACTATATTTGGGGCAGTGATGTCTAGAGGCAATATAGTTTACTATTGTTTCAGAAATTATGTCAGTGTTGAAAAAGGCCTATAATAGATGCTCTTTCTGTTTGTTTTTTTTTTTTGTGTGTGTGTGTTTCAGTAGCACAACGATTCATTTAACCAAGCTGGGAGCATTTTACAACTGAAGACTTTATTATATATTTTAAGCAAATACTGAACTGGAATTTGTATTTTTCTGTAGACAATGAAGAATATTTTTTGAAAAAACGTTATTATACTTAACCAATTTTCAATCAATCATTGCTAAAGTATTTTTTTAAACTATATAAAAAAGGGTAAATATAATAATGTGCTGCATGTTACAAAATAATTAATTAATGTACCAATCAAAACATTAAGATAACATCAACAGTGCAGACTATATCTATCTATACTGCACCATATTGTATTAATAGAGTCTGTATTTTGATTATTAATTTACATGAAGTCAATATAACACAATCTTTTTAATCAAAAGTGATATTTTTGTTAAAGTTTCATCTTTTTACTCTGCTTCTCTTGAGGGCAGATATACATGCAGAAAAAACATGTTTTATTTCCAGTTGACATTTAAAGCACGCTTTTGCCTTTTGTATTTTTCTGCTTGAATAAAACAGTTACCCAATATAATAACAGAAATTTTTCAATCTCAGTCTTGCTGTGTTTCTTTAGAACTATAACTGAAACTGTCAGAAAAATGAAAGTAAGAAAAATAGCACACTACAGATTGTAGAATAATTGGTGAGAAAAAAAAAAGTATAGAATGAAATATTTTAAAATACCTAGCTTTTAAAAAATATATAGCTGAAGTGTTAGCCTGTGTCTTTTTATAAAACAATGTGATAGAAAAAATAAAAAAAGTCAAAACTTCTGAGAACTTTGTGAGTTATACCACAACTCTATTTATAAAGACCCAGGGCCTCATCATGCTGTGAAGTTAATTGCAAAATCCTTTTGACATTCGTGAGAGCAGATCTAGTCCTTGGTACACACCAAATGACATAGTGTCCTGAAAACAAAAAGCCATCCCTTTTCTATATTTATCAAGAAGAGAATTTTTATTTTGAGATGTACTCTGAATAAGCCAGGTTCCATTTGTCCTCTCCTTCATTAACTTCAATATCTTTCCAAAATTTCATGCTCCAATTGATTAACTGGATTTATACCACTATATGAAGTTATTTACATCAACATAAGAGAGTATCTGCATACACTGAAGTAGATCATAGGGCCTAGACAGAACTGATCCATCTATTTCTGCAGTGTTGTCCTTTTCCAAGAAGAGGGAACACTTTCAAAGGGAAGTTCAGTTTTTAGCCTTCTTCATAGCCTTCTTCCATCAGTAGTCCTCCTCTCCTCTCCTCTCCTCTCCTCTCCTCTCCTCTCCTCTCCTCTCCTCTCCTCTCCTCTCCTCTCCTCTCCTCTCCTCTCCTCTCCTCTCCTCTCCTCTCCTCTCCTCTCCTCTCCTCTCCTCTCCTCTCCTCTCCTCTCCTCTCCTCTCCTCTCCTCTCCTCTCTCTTTTGATACTACATTCCTTCTCATAACTTCTGAAATCTTTCCAATAGTATATTAAGGCAAATGACTCCCATCTGCCTGTATACTTATTTCTTTTACTCTTCAGTCCTTTTAATACCCACTATGCTGGGAAAGTTAACAGATCATATTGGTGATATGAATACTTGAGTCTACGATACTCTCTTCTGCACAAAGTCTGCTTTTCTTCTGCTTCAAATTTAAACTTATTCTCAGCTTTAAGAAACTGCACATTGATTCCCCCATTTTCATAATCTTTTCTTGTCTCTTGATGCATCCTTAGCTGTCACTCTGGCAAATTCAGAGTCTAGCATTTACACATACCACTTAAATTTCTATAGACTTAATTCAGAATTAGAAACGTGCAAGTATTTTTCTGTGTTTTTTTCCCCAGAGCGGATTATCTATAATACATATTTATGACTTATAATATACATATTAAAACCTGGAAATTATTTTATTGTTCTTTCACTAATAGCTATGTTCTCTATTAATGCTTTATCACTTAAAGATAGCAATAAGGCATTCATTACTGACTCTTGCTCTGCTGAGCAGATGAAGGACCTATAACATGATTTCTAAAGAAGATATTTGTGTATGTCAGGGAGCAGGCATCTGCAAACCAATGCACAACACTGAAGTACCAATTACAAATACAAGGTTATTCCTCAAATATTGAGATGACTATATGGAGTTTTCATTTTCAATGAATTTCTGAAAGAAAATAATTAAAGAATGGAATTGCCTGTGTAGCTTGAGTTCCTAGTACAGGGAAAAGCTTTCTGTCGCTTCCACAAATGTCATCATTTTATTGAAATTGAGCATAAGAGCAATTATTATGTTCTGGTTTCAGCTGGGATGGAGTTGATTTTCTTCCTATTAACTGGTATAGTGTTGTGTTTTGGATGTAGTATGAGAATAATGTTGATGACACACTGATGTTTTAGTTGTTGCTAAGTAATGTTTACACTAGTCAAGGACTTTTCATCTTCCCGTGCCCTGCCAGGTGCACGGGGGGCTGGGAGGGAGTGTGGCTGGGATGGCTGGCCCAGCTGACCAATGGGCTATTCCATACCATATGACGTCATGCTCAGCATATAAGGCTGGGCGAAGAAGAAGGAGGGGGGGACTTTCGGAGTGATGGCGTTTGTCTTCCAAAGTAACCGTTACGCGTGATGGAGCCCTGCTTTCCTGGAGATGGCTGAGCACCTGCCTGCTGATGGGAAGTAGTGAACGAATTCCTTGTTTTGCTTTGCTTGCGTGCGCGGCTTTTGCTTTACCTATTAAACTGTCTTTATCTCAACCCACGAGTTTTCTCACTTTTACCCTTCTGATTCTCTCCTCCATCCCATTGTGCGGGGAGTGAGCGAGCGGCTGCATGGTGCTCAGTGGCCGGCTGGGGTTAAATCACGACAGATGACTATATGGAGTTTTCATTTTCAATTAATTTCTGAAAGAAAATAATTAAAGAATGGGATTGCCTGTGTAGCTTGAGTTTCTAGTACAGGGAAAAGCTTTCTGTCGCTTGCACAAATGTCATCATTTTATTGAAATTGAGCATAATAGCAATGACAGATGCAGTGCTTATTTTTCACACAGCCCAGTCTCTGTTTACTCCCTAATAATAAATGAAATAATAAAAACAAGCTACTACATCCAAATTCAAGGTTTTGTTTTGTTTGATTTTTTTTTTTTTTTAAGTAACTAAAAGATGATAATGACAGGATAAAATGCAAAATGGTGATAATTCTTACTGACTGTCTAATTTCCTTTAACAGTATTAAAAAAAAAAAAAAAATCATTAGAGCTAACCTTCACAAAGAGTCCATTAAAGGAGTTAATGTTTTAGAATGTCTTAACTTAATCAGTAAAATAGAAGAAATGTGATACCACTTACATAATCTTTAGGATTTTGAAATAATCTGTCTTTTCATCTAAGTTATTCCAATAAGTAAGCAGTCATAGAAGAGGTAAATGTTTTATTTGTGATCGGTCAGACATCACAGCTTTCTGGTTTATTTTCTTTGCAAGCAATGCTTGATCCATTATTAGTCTTTTGAATTCAATACTTAAAATGTATGTATCATCTTTTTAGCATATAGTTAACATCAGTCTGCTGCTATTAATGCTTGCCTGGCAAACAAATCTGGAAAATGCATTTCTGTGATTATTCATGTGAATTAATATTGACAACTTAATATGAAATCCCTTTAAATGTTCCTTATTATGTTGTAGTATGACAGAAATAATAACAAGAAAATTAAACAGCATATTCTATATCAAGCCTCATGCCAATTGTAAGTTTGTGATTTGTGTCATCCTGGTTGTCAGTACCTATTCCATTTTTTAACAGTGAATACATCTCAGTAAATAATAGCTTGTATAATGAACTGAAATTTGTCCGTCATATTTCTTTATTAAGTAATAAAGTGAAAATGTACTTTTAATGTTTCTGATAAAGGTACAATTTAATAACAAATGAGTTGTTGTTATGATCTTGATTGGAGTTTTCTTAGAATATTGTGTTGGGTTCTGACCTTTAGTCTTTTGTGCACAATCTCAATTTACTTTTACACCTCAATTATACCCTTAAAATTAGATAGTCATAGAAGCAACTATGACATTAGTCCTTGCACATATCAGACATTACATAACATCATTTTTTATTGGTTTATTCAACTACAAAATTCAGGTATCATCAAGTAAGCTTGACAAACTACTGTAGTTCTGTGATGAAAGTTCAGAATGTGTTTTTGAAATAAACTTCTCAATATTGAATGTGACATCTATCTATTTTAATCAAGTCTCTTCCCTCGCTTAATGTGTTTTCCTTCACTTCAGTTCATGTCAGATCATATGCAATGGCATATCTATCTGTTTATCTGTGGAAAGGTAGGACAGCGAAGCTCACCAAAGAAACAAATGCATGTTCATCTATTAATTCAGATGGTTAAGGAAAGCTTTGTTTCATATGCATTAAAGTGGAAAATTAAATAATGTACCAATCAGAATATTAAAGAACAAGTGATTTCTTAGCATATACACTTGACAATCTAAAGAATTGCACAATACAGTGTTGGACATAAAGGATGTTTTTAAAGTTAACAATACAGAAAGACTGAAATATGGGATAATATATCGTGACAGTAAGGCTTCAGCCCTTCAATGTGTGACCATTCTTCACCCAAACAGTCAGACTGACTTCATTGTTTCTGCTCATGACAGTAAGGATTTCTTGTCTCAGTAAAAATACATATGCTTGTATCCCATATTATAACTAGGTGAACAGAAATAATGAGTATTATATAAAGCTTGATATTTTACATTTTTTCTAAATTTTATTTTTACTTTAAACACATGAGCTCTGAGCTAAATACACTGTATTCTCTTTTTGTTGATGTAAATCCTATAAATAATACTTATTAGATACTCTGATGTCATAAACTTGCAAAAATGCTCATTGAAATCTGAAGACATTTAAACAAAGTGATAGAATGCCTTCAGTATTCAGTCCATAGAAATTGATTATTACTGTACAGATTTGTCTGTAGTTTCAATTTAATTAATCCCAATGATAGGTTTCAGATTTAATTAATCCCAATGACAGTTTTTTTTTTTTCATGCTACAGCATTCTCCCTTTCAAAGAATTTGAATGATACATATATTTACGAACTTTTTCAGAATTTTGTAGGAGAAAAAGATGAATGCCCAAAATAATAGAAAAAAAAAAAATTAAAAAATTCTTACTTAATACATAATTTATGAGATAGGATTCATCTCACCTAGCAGTTCAAGGTTTTTCCTCACCTATTAACGGTGAAGGACATACTTCTACAATGATTCCTCTGACCTATAAAGAGATAAGATAGCTGCCTGTATGAATTATTTCTCTCCATTGCCTAAAGGAGCTTAGATGACTACCTTAACCTGGAATTAAAAAAAGAACAAAAAACCCCCCAAAAAAAACAAACCAAAACCAAATAATATAACAACAAGAAAACTTTTAGATAGCTAAAGCTAAGAAGGATAATTCCATTCCCTAACTTTCAGAAAGTTAAATTTAGAAAAAAAACCCTCACATCCCCTAAGTAATGGCAAAGAGAAAATTTTGGTTGTGCTGAAATAAGTAACAGTATTGTGACAGACTTTTAAAACACAGGATTTTTCTCTAAATTTATATGAGAAAGTACAAAAAGTCAAGTTAATTTGATAAAAGAACCAATCATGTTCTTATTTTTGGAAATGAGGGATTGCCTCTGCATTACGTAATGACAGGTTCTTCTGCAGAGAGCAAACTGATAATAATATTGATGTATGCTACCTCCTCAAAAAAATACCTAGTTGAGTCAGTATATCACACACAATTACAGAGATGGTACTATACAATGGCAGCTCACCCATCTGGTGTATCAGTCCCTCCCCCCAATTTTGTATCATCTGCAAACTTAAGGTTAGGCATGATTTCCTCTTCATAAATCCATGCTGACTACTCCTGATCACATTCTTGTCTTCCATGTGTCTGGATATGGTTTCCAGGATTAGTTGCTCCATCACCTTCCCAGGGACTGAGGTGAGGCTGACAAACTTGTAGTTCCCCATGTCTTCCTTCTTGCCTTTCTTGAAGACAGCAGTGATATTTGCTTTCTTCCATGATTGCCACAACCTTTCAAATATGATAGAGAGAAGCCTCGCAATGACATCAACCTGCTGCCTCGGGATTTGTGGGTGCAACCCATGAACTTATGTGTGTCTGCTTTTTTTAAGTATTTCCTAACCTTCTCTTCCTCCAGCAAAGGTAAGTCTTCCTTGCTCCAGATTTCCCTTCTCCTCTCAGGGGCCTAGGATCCCTGAAGGTTAGTCTTACCAGCAAAGACTGAGGTGAAGAAGGCATTGAGAACCTTGGCCTTCTCCTTGGCCTTACAACAGCACCCAGGATGATCTTCTCCATAACTTTTACAGGTACTGAGGTTAGACTAAGAGGTCTGTCATTTCCTAGATTTTCCCTCATGCCCTTCTTGTAAACTGGAATAATGTTGGCTAGCTCCCAGTCAGTGGAGAACTTCTGAGACTCCTCCCAAGACCTTTGGAGTCCATGTAAAAGATTTCTAAAGAAAAGGGCACCCAAAGATTCAAGGTTAACAGCAGACTGAATGAGAGAAGAATGTGTTCAGCCTTCCCCCTCTTCACTGTGTGTTTAGTAATTAGTCTGGTTAGGTACACTATTTTATCACAATAGCTTTGGTAAGGATGTGGACAACAACTGAGGAGATCAAATGAAACAGAGGTAGAATAATTGTAGAATGTGGTTGAAATTTCCACACAAGCTAGGACTTTAGGTCCTCTGGCTTGTCAAAACGAAAAGGCATATGGATGTGCAGAAGAACACAGCTTGAGGCGTTTGGTGACAGGAAGGTATCTTTGATACGGAACTTGTTAAAATCCCCTTGGTTCTATTACTGAATTCACATCAACTTATAAAACAAACATATTCCAAGACTAATCAGAAGAATCAGTGTTTACTTTAGTTGGTGTTTTGGGGACAGGATTTATGTCTTGCATAGGGTTATCAATACACTGTCATTAAGAAGGAAAGAACTGAAACTAGCCTGCCTAAACTAGTATTTTAGTTTTGGAAATATAGTATGAGAACATGAAACCATGGAAGATGGAAGGCTAATAACCATTGGCTTCCTGTCCTGAAAGCTTCTTTTCCATTTTTCATGTTACATGATAGTTATTCACATTATTTTAAGTCCTAGAAGAATCTTTAGAATGCTGAATTTTTCTTTTTCTAGATTATTTCCATTTTAGTGTAGGAGATGATTAAAATCTCTCCCAAATCTACATAGTTGTATTCATGACCTTCCACAAAAAACATTTGCCCATCTCCTTCTGAGAGCGAGTGAAAGGCATACATATAACATGCCTGATTTTGCTGAAAATTCAGAAGCTGTTTCTGGATAAAAGGATACATTTATATTAAACATAGAAAAGAAAAAAAAAGGTCTATGATAAAGAACTTTTTTGAATATGACTAAACACGTGATGTCACTATTGAGTAAGATCATGATATTAATACAGTTCATTTTACATGTTTTATGCTACCTAAATATTATGAGTGTCTTTCAAGATTCCTATTACTTATTGAATAGCTCATGGGGTTTGGTGATGACATCAGTTTACTTTCTTACATTTTCTTCAGAGTATTATAATAATTTCTCATTGTTGAAGTTCATGAGATTCCTCTCTGCCCAGTCCTCCAATCTGTCAAGGTCCAGGCCACCTTAAAATATTAGATTGAACAGTTGTGATAGATATGCATTACTTTACTGATAGATATGCTTTACTTTCAGGAGCTGAAAGGGCTGCATATGGGCCTAATTCATATTTCGACCTGTGATCATTGCTAATCATTATTTGATTGAAAATGTAAGAACATGCAGAGCAGAGAATGGGAAGAAATGTATGACTGGTCAAGAAAGGTGTGTAAGATATACTTGTAATTGATCATACTGTAGTTCACTCAGATAGGCTAGCAGTCATAAATTGGGCTATTTTTCTGAAGTTTCTGCCCACACACCATTTGCTTGACAACCTTTGAATTTTTTCTTGTTTTCTCTGTATCGATTTCCAATGGAATTGTCACTCTAACTGATTAATCTGTGTAGGTATATGGAGCACAGATGTTCTCTTTGGTTTTTTTAGGTTAAATCTCATACAAACACTCTTGCTCCTTGCCTGAAACAATAGGGAAGCAAGCTAACAATGTCTCTGAAAGGAAGGCGCAAGATACCAGAGAAAAATGAGTAAGCAAAGGATTAAGAAGTATGAATATGGAAAGATGCAGGCAAACAGGTTTCAGAGTGGTGCAACATAGATATTTGAGTACTAAGTTTCACTATTTTCTATTGTTAACACTTCATATAAGTTAATGGATTTTTGTGGGTTCTAAAAAATCTATTTGTTCCAAGTTTGTGTGTCTATTTGAAAGCATCATATTTCGATCTGTTATTACTGTCTGTTGTTATGTCTGTCAAAGACAATGATGAACTTTATGTCAATGTTAATTAATTAGAATGAGGTCCAGAGAATGTATAATGCTGCAGCCAGATCTGTCTCATGGACCAATATTTTTTTTCAAAGTGATGATTTTTCTTATAGAATCATAAAATATCTCAAGTTAGAAAGGACTCATAAGGGTCATCAAGTCCAACTCCCTGCTCCTTGCAGGACTACCCAGAATTTATTGTCACATCAGTCTGGGATTGGAATTGAGGTGGAATTCAAATGAAGAATTACAGTGCTACTGTGCCTGTTCATACACAGGTGCTTTGTCTCCTTAGCTGCTTTGTCCCATCAGGTGCAAAGTAGAGCATGCCTATAAGGAAAGGATGTCTGACAGATTCTCTATGAAGACAGCTGTAAGAGTAGCAAACTGGAGGCTCTGATTCCACAGTTCAAGGCTGAAGAATAGACAAAGGACAACAAATATGTAATTAATCCTATCAATGCTTAGAATTGTATTCCTTTATGTGATCCACAGAGGTGTCTTCAAGCTGGCTTTTGGTCCACAGAACTGAAAACGTTGGTTAACTTTGTTCACAAATAAACTTACTTACAGAGAGGCATTATATGGTAATAGAAAGTTTGTGCTCAGGCTACACAAACAGTTTATTGTTTGGGATCCAGACACAGCAAAAGGTTTGAAAGGGGAAGATAAATTTTAATTCTAAATAACTGTCAGACCACTATGTACCAGCATCTATCTAAGAATAAAGATCCTTGTGTCTGGCAAGCCTCATACTTCTTTTAAGAGGCTCACTTACACTTGTAAAATCCTCTTATATAATAACCTGTCCATGGAATTTTCTTCCTAACCCACTCCTTCTTTATGCCAATAAACAAATGAGTAAATATTCAAAAACATAATAGAGAGTATTCATCATTCTCTTGTACATACCTTCACAAATACATACACACACACATGCAAGTATATACATACGTACATATACGTATATATTGAATTTTCTTTTTGAAGCCATGTTGTTTTGTTTTAGATGATTTATAATTTTCCTACTTCTATTTGGTTTATTTTTCAATGTTTTTCTAGTGCTGAATAAAGTGCCACAAGTCTATAAATTCATGAATCAGACCTCTTTTAAAGCGAGTTATAACACATTCAACCCTACACATTCTTCTATAATAACACATTTTAATATGAATTTAATATTTTTTGTTTGAAACAGATATTTTTGTTTTCAAAGTGTATAAGAAAACTGTCCTTTTCTTCCCTGTTTTTTTTCTATTTGTTCCAGCGTTTTTCATCTTCACACCTCTAAGTGTCAGTATCTCATCTTTTTTTAACCCAAATTAAGTCTCTATTAAATATCAGTGCAATATTCTCTACAAAGAACATTAAAAGAAAACATAAGAATGTTTTTAGGATACTTCCAGTTTCTATTTCTGACTTAATAGTTACTTGAACTCCATGCAAACTAGGAGATCTACAGATTGGTTTACAGATTTTTCAATTCAACTATATTTGAATAACAAACATTACTTTATACTACATGTACTGACTATGTTTAATTTGGTTTGGATAGCTTTTTCCTTTGAAAATAACATTTATGCCCAACTGTTACATATTAACAGACATAAAATGTGTTTTTCATATACAAAGTCAGATATATGTTAGGAGGTCAATGTAGACTTATATTTACTAATTCAGATTTTTAAAAATATTTTATTATTTCATTAATTTATTACTTAGCAAGGTGGCAAATATGTCTATTGCCTCATTGAACACTTCATTTTGTTCATCTGTGCTTCAAATGAACACCTCTAAATCACAAGCCACCTAATATTCCTACTCAGTGTCTTCTCCAGAAGCCTGGCTTTGAGTTTCTCCCTTTAATAAAATAGGCTGGACCTGAAACTCCGTTCTCGATATCATGCTCTTTTCTGCTCAACTACCAGATCCTTTCAGCTACCTTGCTTGTCTGCTTGAGAGGGTCAGCAGGAAACATTGCCACTTGCTGTGTCAGTGGGAGAGCACTGTTTCAGAACTAGTCAGAAGAAAACTCTTCTCTGTTTATTCTTCTCTTATCTGAGACTAATTGAGCCTATATTAACTATAAATAGGTATTGCCATTATACATTAGAAACTTCATGTGAAAATGTTTTCTGCTCTGTTGAGACATAAGAATATTCCTAAAACAAGGCAAATTGTGACACCTTTTTTTCACATTATTGCCTTTTCACATGAATAATCTAATTTTTGTTAATGGGGCTGTTCATGTGGCTAAACCCCCTCAATGTGAGTACAAAAAGCCCAATTATGCTCCAAAATCACAAGGGGTAAAGAGCAGTAAAAACAGCAGAATTGGTTTCATATTTCACAAGGAAAGGCAATTCACTAATCAAGACATTTTTGTCAAGAGGCTCTAGCCAAGTGTATGAATCAACCAAGTGAAGCTGCCTTCCGTGGTTGCCTCTGTAACAGACACCTCTCCTGTAGGTGGTTCTGCGTAAGTTCTCAGGCAGCTGCTGCTAGGAAATTAAGTTCTAACTCAATAGGAAAACAAAATAACCTGCAACTCCCTGGGAGGGCGGGGGAGAAGGGGGAGGAGAGAAGCAGATAGATTCCACAGACAAGACATTTCTGTGACAAATTGCACAAAAGTTTTTCTTAAATAAATTAGTAAGCCTGACATGATATATATGACAGTGGTTTGGAAGATAACTGGACTAGTAATGAGGAAAACTGTTAAAATATATGGAAATCTATCTCCTTAAATAGTATGTTATCACAGTATGTGATTCCTTTGTTCAGGAGGCAAAGCAACAAGGACAGGAGCAGCACCAGCAATAGCAATGTCTACCCAAGTTATTACACCTGTTATGACAAAGGCTGTTTCTTTTTACAGTAGGCTGAGGATAGAGTAATGGAGCAACTTACCTTCATGCTGTTATATCTTCTTTTGCTACTTTGTATATATAATTCTGCAGGTGCTGTCAATTTGTAGCTGTATTTTTTTTTCAGAGGTAAGAATTTTGTCAGAATATGACCTTGTTAATATACTGACATTATATATGAGAAGAAACATCTCTGGTGTTTTAAGAAAAGGGAGGGGAACAAGCCATTCTTCTTCCAATCAAAATTTTCATTGTTACATGCAAAATTTTGTTTGTGGGATTGTAGGTTTGTGGGATTCATTTTTTAACATACTAAATTTTAAATGGTGGGAAACACTGTCTTGTTAACAGTTCATTGATATTGGTAATTAACTTAGACAAATATTAGTTACCAAATATTACAACCATTGGCATTTTCTTTGCCAATTTAAAGAAATTTAAAGTCTGAAGTATGTTATAAACCCTACTTACTCAAAATTTTAGGATGATCATCTTATTGAAAACTAATTGAAATAATGACAGTTGTGCTTTGTTTAAGGCAAGGAAGTAAAAGCCTTTAAAATCTCCACATTTATGACCTTATGTATCATGTCATGTTGTGTTACATCAGTCTGAACACATTCATTTTTAAACATATGATGTGACATACTGTATCATGGTTCACATTGCTTATGATTTAAGGGGCCCTGCTGTAATTGTGAAAGACACAAAGTAAGAAAAAATTGCCCAAGCTTTGTTAATGCAACTTACAAATATTTATAAATAACACAGTAATTGTGTATGTATTTTTGAAGAAAAAGTAGTCTTAGTAAAGATTATGGCTAGTGGAGCACCCCTTAATTTTATAGCTAAAGGATTTTATAGGTTTTTTTAGTGACCATTGATATACCGACTACTCAGTTTTGGCACTGAAATAATATGGTAATTTTGTTTACTTCTTATAAATCTCAGCTACAAGTTAGGATAAATGAAGTCAAATTTTACCATTTATGAATGTCAATTATTTTAGCAAAACTGCCTGGTAAGCAATATATAATCTGTTGTCTTCATATTGGATATGTACCAATATTATATTTCTACTATTTCTAATGTATTTTCAGGTAGTTGAAGGTACAAATAATTGTGGAATAAGTTTACTTGTTATGGATGTTTTGGATGTAGTACATTTATTAAAATAAAAATAATGTGCCTGGATATTATATTAGCTGCTCATTTTATAAAAAAAATGCTGCTCAACAGCTAGTAATAAGTTGAAGTCATATAAAAATTATTAGATGTGCCAGATATTTTGAAAAATGCACACACATTTTGAAACAAGAATCATATGATTCACCAAATCCTTTCAGGATCCTATTTTCATGCAACTTTCAAGAAACTAACTTTCTCAAACAATTGTTAACATTTTGGATTTAGTGTTTGCCACCTACCTTATTTTGTAATCTGCTGAAAGGTGCTTTTATCATATTTGTCAGCAGAAAGAAAAGTAATACATTTAAAAGCTTTAATATAACACTATTAATAAAAGATCTATGCTTACATTAGATTTTCACTGATGTAACACTGGTTATTTCAATGAAGTGACTCTTTATTTACTACACAAGTAAGAGTGAGGTATGGATAAGGCACAGAGTAATGTGGGACCCATCAAGTTGAAATGTGCCATCTAAATGGACTCATATGCATCATAGTATTTATTAGCAGAACTCAAAATCCTGTATTTCACAACTAATTTGAAAAATATATAGCAGTTTACTTCCCTTGAATTGGGAAGTCAGGATAGTGCTAGAAACCTCAAATGTACCTAAGTTTTATCACATGGAAAGGAATGAAGAAAAACTTATAAGAAGCTTTAGAGTAAAATAATTCATAACAAAAATAATCTTTATTCATCTGCTGTACAATCATTTCATAGAAGGCTGGTAAATTCTACTCAACAATAAATTTCAATTGATAATGTCAATGCAATGATGAAATCTCATGCATCAACCCTGTAAAGCCATCACACCTAAGAACATATGAGCTATAGGATTTCTTATTTTAGTTTATCCATCATCACAGAACACCTTAATAAATTCCTATTAGTTACATCTAAGCAAGGCAATGGAAGGCAGTGTGGTTGCCCGTTATCACTAGGATTGTAGTTAGAGAATGAGGGGTTGCACAAGTGTAGCTATGATCCAATTCGGGCTTCAATATGTTTATTGTTGGGGGGGGGGGAAAGGAAGGAGGTGGAATAATTAAAAAAAAAAAAAAAAGCTGTCTAACTTTCCAGAGCTACCAGTTTGAAAATAAAACTTTTCATTTGTAAATCCAGCACAGAAATTTGCCACGGACATGAGGACAGAAAAAATAAAACAGGATTTCTGGACATTTTTCAGAGGAGGAATGCACTTTGAAATTATGCAGTCCTTGCTACTAATGGTCTTAGGGCACTGAGTCTTCCTGGAAGATACCAGACAAATCCATCGTATCACTGCCTTCTGGCAGTGTACCTTAGGTTACAAACTGGGGCTCACAAATTCAAGCACCGAATGATACTGTTATGTATAATATTTGAAAACATGTTTCAGAATATAACACACACTGAAGCAAAATACACTTCAAGAATTTGAAGATAGATGACTCTGAAGATATTGTGAGGGAGAGCGAGCCTCGGCAGCTTGCAAAAATATAATAGGTATGGTGAGTTACCATGAAAATTCCAGAAAAAGTTTGCTTTCTCACTGCTGCCTTTTAGTGTATGTGTCATGAATGAATGGTTTTGAGGCGGCTTAAAGAATCACTGGCAAAGGTATCAGCAAAAAGTGATTTTAATAGAAATTCATAAAAGCGCACCTTAACAGAATTTGATGGCAAAGTTCACTCTATTACTCATTACATGGTTTAAGTATACACAGGGAAAATCGTGTCAGAATTGTGTTGAAATGATTTGTGCAGAGGTTGAGGACCAAAAGGGTAAGGGAGACCCTCCCGTTGAGTCACGAGGTTCAGAGTAGACCTGGCTGGATCCAATCTTGGTCTTAGACTTGGACAACTGTTTATGTCTAATAGAAAAAGGGTAAGGAGACCCTCCCGTTGAGTCACGAAGTTCAGAGTAGATCCCCTTGCTTTCTAAACTCCTTCTCAGAGAAGAGGCTAGGTGCGGCTGGATCTACCCCTAGTCTCAGACTTGGTCAATGGTTTATGCCTAAGGGGTTATATGTGTTTAGCAACAATCTAAAGTTCATTCAGTTTTATGGTAGATCATAAGATTTTAACGGTACTTAATCATTGACTAATTTAACAGTTACAAAGTGAGCTAATCAAGTTTAATACAATTACTAAAGTGACTTGATTACAGTTTATGCTTATTACTGGTTATCTAAATCAATACACACAAACACACACACACACACACACACACACACACGAGATCAAGATCAATTCACACATAAGGGCCCAAAGCTAGATAAATTTAAGGACCCAAAGCTAGATAAATTTATAAAGGTATACCTGCTGAAAATTCCCCTCGAGTCTCATGAAATACTCACATTAAATGTCTTGGCATTTCTCAACGGGCAAAGGATTGAGCCCCGAGGAGTGTCTCGGCCGAGAAGTGTTTCAGCCCAGGTCCTGACCACTCTCTGAATATCACAAACTCGAGAGTTTGCGAACACTGAGAGGTGTCCCACTCAGAGGGATACTCTGGGCACAGCCCACTGCGGTCCAGGAGAGCTCAAAGGGTCTCGTTTGGGACTGCTGTTTATAGGTTTGCAAGATGATTGGCTTTAGTCATCTGTAAATTTCTATACTGGTCACAATCCAAGGTGGTAGTTTTAGCAACAATGGTGCCATTCCACTTGGGTTATGACTCAGATAGGGATGTCAGGGGATGACGAATTATCCCCAGTTTCATTCCCCACCTGGGTTAGGTAACAGGAGTTCTGATTGGTCAGTGTCGTTCCCCCAGTTCAGCCATGCAAGATTTCTGGGTACGATCATGGGACGATTCACCACCCAGCTCACTACACAGAGGCTAAAGTTCATTGGGAGCTTCTGAGATCATAGAGTGGCCCAGGGCGGGGGGGGGGGAGGGTATGCACCGCCACAGTGTAGATGAATAATAAGGACATGTAATTTAAATATAATTCTGGCTCTTTTCAATGTCTGAGTGGAACATGTCTCATCTTGTTACAATCAATGAGGATAGCCATTAGCACTTCACGGGACAGGTTCTAAAATATCCCTAACATTTCAATCTGAGTTTTTCCAAAAATCCCACTGAGTGTGTGGGTGTGTGCATTGCAGGGAAAGTTTCCTTTTTAGTTTCTTAGAGAACACAACTAAAATTATCTCAAAATTTATCGCATGTATTTAGAAATCATGGCACCAACTTCATACTTTGAGTTTCCACTAAAAACTCTTCAAAGAACCCTATAGATAACCTTTTTTTGTCATGACCTATTTTGTATATGAATTTGGGGAGAAGAATATAATTATTTCATTGTGTAGAAAAAGAGGGTTGGAAAGTTCACAAAAAGAAAACACCTAGAATTCCTTTATGATGATTTAGGTTCAAATGAGAGCTTTGTTTACAAACACCATGTAATCAGTGACTATTTGGATATTTGGTACTATTTTTACTTGCAGCAGATGAAATTCTATAGCTTAGCTGTGTCCATTTCTTTTCCTCACAAAAACACTTTCTCTGCATTTGAGAACCTCCATGATTTTTGGTATTTCTTTTCCCTTAGAATAATTAAAAGACTTAAAATGCCTTCATTCAACTTAGCTGTCATTTACCACGTCCACTGGAAAACTGTAAGTATCACAACTTGTAGCTCAGCTGCTTATATATTTCATAAAATTTTGTAGCGTACAACACTGACTGTCCTAGGAACAAAAACCCTCTAAGTGATTTGCTGCCATTAGTCACTGCAAGAACTACAGTGGGAGAGAGAGACTGAACATTTATGGACATTCATTTGCTCGCTGTCTCCCACATTGATGTGCTTGGGCCCATATTAAGAAATTTGGCAAATTCATGCTTTTTCTCTAGCCGTGGTGTAGCAATCACCTAAAACCTACACCTGAATTTCAGCTTAAATACAGGGCCAAATCAAGACCTGAAGCAAAGTCTAGAAACATTACAGTCCCTAGGAATTATACCAGCTGTGGCATTTAAGCTAGGACAAAATCATATAAGTCTTTCTCTAAATGGATTTCTATACATAGTTGTCTACTCATCATGCACATGATTAATGTCCCAGAATCCACAATAGAGAGGTAAGACTTCATTCAAATTTCCAATCATAGATGCCTAATGACACTTGAGATGCTGCAGTGTATCTGCAGCGGCTTAAAACTGTCTGTTGAGAAAGATGCCAGTCCCCCATATATCCTGTGTCATAACTTCTATGTGCAGATGCATAGCTTAGAAATCCAAGTGCCTCTGTAGTTAAAGAATTTAGTTTCAGTGTTAGGCAGTAGTGAACATTTAAACTACAAGTTTGAATTTGTTTTTTCATGTTCACTTAAATCCTGCACTAGGAATCTAGGGCCTTCTTCAGATCTGTCCCCAAGATCCAAATCTAGGTTTGATATGGCAGACCTTTGGATGGATTTGAGCTGTTTGCTCCAGCCTGTACTTCTGAAGGACCCATGGCATAACGTTTCCTATTCTTAAGAAATTAAATTTTGTGCTAAGGAATGCTGCAGAGCTGCTTAAAGTTATAGGCCAGGCTAGAGACCAGCAAAGAGACAAAAGCATGAATAATCAAAACTAGCTTGTCCTATTCCAGTACAAAGAGGAACTGACTGTTGTCCAACAGAGCATAGAGAACAGTAGTGATAGATGTTGCTATTGTGAGGTGTTAGCAATGGCAAGACACTAAAAAGCACTCCCAAATTATGGACCAAACTAACCACGTATATGACTGGATGCTGTAAGGAAATAAAAGGGTGTTGCACATGGTTAGAAACTTTACAATTTCCTTTCCTCAGACAACTCGAATCCTACTCAAGCTCTACTCCAGGAATCAGCTGTGAGAAGATTTCCTCCAAACACTAGTGATACTGAGATGTAAGTATTACTGTCTCATATGTGTCTACTGCTGATGCTTGAGCTATTATTGAACCATTTCACTTAAGGACATTCACGAGATATTGAAAACAGCATCAGAGATATTTGAACTTCTTGAAGCTTTATAGGTGGGCCTATTAGAGGAGCTTATATTTTTGCCTTGCTATTATTCAACATACTATCATGAATGATATTATCATCATTTATTCATGCTGTACTGGACCTTTACTTCCTCTCTCAAATGAATACAGGGTATCCTATGGCCAATATTGTTTAATGATTAGAGAGTGATCTGAAATATAAAGAAATTATGTCTATTTGTTACCAGAAGAAGTTGATCTATCAACACCATCATACTGTTTTCCATTCATTACCCTTAACTGAATCCAGATTATGCTTAGTTTTCTATTACATCTAGCTTTTTTACAATACTAATTATATTTCATGCTATGTAGCACATTTTTTTACATATATCTATGATTTCTCCTTCAAAAATTTCAAATTTTTGCCAAACATTTTCTAATAAGTCTGGTATCTTACCCTTAATTTTATGTCACTATTTGATTGGTTAAAACATATAAAAGAGTATTACTTTTTTGATCTTCATTTTTCTTTTTTTTTAATTATTATAGAAAGATTGTGAACTGTTTTAAGTTTACACTTGAGGCAAAACAGTAAGAACACATCACATTTTCTCTACAAAATTCAAAAGTAAGGCATTCATAATTAGATGTTTTGACAAAAAGACAACAAAGCATTAGTATTTTATCTTTTCTGTATTTTATAATGCATTTCTTTCGCTTTTTGAAAGGTAATCAAAATTATCTATTTTCTGAGTTTTTGAAAAATATAAAGGCATTCTACCTCTGTTATTTTTAAAGATTATCTTTTTTTCTTCAGTCTGAAAATCTATCACTATCACTCAGAAATGTGAAGTACCTTTCTTGGATACATTTTGATCTTATGCTTATGTGCAAAACATATAAAAAACCTGCTTGCAAAACTATTTTCAATTGGATTACAGCTAATTTTCCAAAACCTATATGATGTACTTATGTCTAAGTGTCTGTGTACTTGGTCAAGGAATTTATCTATACACAGATTACTTCTGCCTTTTTATGTAGGATCAGAATCTCAAGCATTAATATCTTTATTAACTTCAAAGTGAAATCCCCTTAATTTGCTAATTCTGAAGACTCTGATCATTCATTATCACACTTTTAATGTTAATAAAGGACAGCAGAATCATCAAAATTTAAAACTTTAATTAGAAAACAGTAGTAACTTAAGTGTAACTTGCTATCTCATTTAAATTGCAGCAAAGTAATTGTCGGTGTTTTACACTAAATATTACTTTGTTGAGAGATGGCATGAAAGAGGGAAAGGGAA
Source organism: Calonectris borealis (assembly GCF_964195595.1). NCBI lineage: Eukaryota > Metazoa > Chordata > Aves > Procellariiformes > Procellariidae > Calonectris > Calonectris borealis. Next base: position 180,001,367 of record NC_134312.1, read on the forward strand.
GAAAGTGGAGGCAAAGGGACAGAAACAAAATCAGCGTTTAGTCATTTAAGGAACAGAGGTAAGGCAGTCACCTCAGGTTTGACTGAAGGTGACAGTTATAAAGGCTGGAGCACAGGAGATGTACTACTTCTTATGCCACAAATAGATATTCTGATTGTAATGATAATTTGTTTTCAAGAAGCATTTTTCCAGCCAAAGCCAATGTCTCTTGCCTTAGGTGGATTCCTTACACCTGCTCCAGATAGCAATGTATCTCAGACCCCTTAGTTCCTAACCCATTGAAACTTCCATCATTCTCTCTGTTATTTCAACTAATTCTTTCATGTGAACCTGTTTCCCCATTTAAATCAGATCTGCTATCCTTTATTCGCTGTCATGCTTTTAGCTACAATTAAGTCTTTCAACTCCACTCTAATTGTCATTTTGCTTCCCTTTCTTCTAACACCCACACAGTCTGGTCTTCCTCACACTGATGAAACTTTAGTGCTCATTCAGACTGTCTTATTTCCTTTTTTGTCTGCTTTCTACACTTCAGATAATATTTTCTACTTTTGCCTCTGTGATCTCAGATTATTTCTGAATTAGAAATAGCCAGGAAGTGAGGCCAAGAAGCATACTTCAAAAACTGAGTCATGCACTATCAATTCATTAGCTCACTCCCTGATTCTATTTTGGACCACTCCATTTAGCTCTTGGTAGGACAATTTCTGGTTTTGTTCTGGTATAATTTACTCTTGAGGCTACTCCCAAAAAAGCAGTATAGATGAAACTGCACCAGATTCAGTTTCCTCCATTTTACACTGTCTTCCAGCACTATCCCTGAGGACTCACAACTTTCAAAAAACTTCTACATTTTCTCATACCATGCCCCAGGATATTCAACTCACACCTTTCATTTCATGCAATAAAAACACTACCCTGCTCCAAAACTGCTACTGAGACTAAAAAAAGTTAATAACAAAAAAGTAATACAATCTCCCAAAGATGTCTCACATAACTCATAAGAAAACTAATGCAGAGCTTTTCATGTTTATCCCTTTATTTTTAATATTTAACAAATAATATACCGATGATTGAAAAGAGAAATTACCACTTGCTTTCTTCTCATCATACCCCCAGCATGCATGTATTTTCAGACTTCCCTGCATTAATTTGACAGCCATTTATATAAAAGAAGATGCTGGCCAAGACTAAAGCTATTATATTCCACCTTTGTTGACCTAACTGTTGAATTTTATAATGATATCTCAGAATATTTTGGTATTTTAGAAATCTTAATGAAGTCCCATGCTATGCACTGAAGTTCAGAACTTTAAAAGCTTGAAAAGTTTTACAGCCAGTTTTGAATACAGCTATCTTCTAGATGTCTGGATGAAGTATTACAAGAAGGTATGGTTGAAAATACCTTTCTGTTCTACAGCAGATTTTTATTATTAATTGATTTCACATAGAAAATAAACATTTTGGAATCATTCAACACATGCACTTAGTATATCACAGATACTTTTGTGTTTTAGAATCATGTGGGCTAAAGCTATTTAAAAAAATTATCATTTCTCAAGTTAGGTTGACCAGCTGCAGCCACATCCATAGTAACGTAGTGTGCAAAAATGAAGGCATAGTTGGAATGTGCTGTACTCTAGCTAACCCTGTCTGATGTCTGGCCTTTTAGGAATGATAGAGAACTAGTGTGAGATAGAATAACTTCCAGCTGCTCTAACACAGGCTGAGGATCAGTTCTGCCCTAAGAATCAGGGACCCACAACTGATTTCACAACAGCCCCTCCCACTGTTTTATTAAAGGGAAGCTTGGGACAATAAGAAAGATGATATTTTTGCTCTAAGTCAGTCCATGACAGTTTAACCTCCAGCTCTTTCCTACAAGCTGCTATTTTTCTCATGTTGTTATGCATATATAGCTGTAATATGTGTTTATATTCTTTTATCTTTACATAGGGCCTTAATTAAACACCCTGACTACATGAGGCTGTGAAGGAGAACATATTTCTGATCTGTCCTCTCTGTGCCCTATCTCCTGAAGGCTGGAACATCGGCTAATCTGGCTTCTATTATTAAATTCTAGTGATTGCTTTTCTAGTTCCCACATGTGTTCCAGCATGATAAATAAAAGGTGGAAATTAGACATTTCCTGACCTGTAATGTGCTCTGCATGGTTTATTTGGGTTTCTAGGCATGGCTTACAAAGGTGAAGTTGGTGAGTATTGTAGAGGTAACCTGCTTAGCCTCTGAGCAGCAGGGCAGAAGAAATAGAGTTTTACATTATTCAAGCAGCAATTCCTCATCCTGATCAAAGAGTAGCTTTAGTAGGCTTTGAAGGGGTTCACCTTTTAATTCTTGCCCACCAGAAGCATTACGACTGTGTCCCAGGTCTTAGAGCTTTTTAGTGCAGTGTAGAAGATCTGAATGGTGGCCCATTAAGACTAGTATGTTGCCCCTGTGGGAGGCTTCAAAAATAAATGATAGTCCAGTCAAGTAACTGAGAATATTTACCAGGAGAACAAAATTCTTCCCTAATATCAGTGACAATACTCTTAAATCCTGAAGAGTATTATCACTCCTTTAGTGATGTCATTACACTGGAGAAATAAGAGAATGCAACTTATAGGCCTAACTTGCAAGTACCAATCCCACAGAACTACAGAACACCAGAAATTACCCCTTAGTCCTCAGAGACTGATACATATGATATACTAAGGAGCAAAAGACCCTTATCCTCTGGCAATTCAAGCAACCTTTTTCTTTGATAACTATGCTGTTAATCAAGTAGTATTTATCATATTTACTCTCCTTGCATGAATTCAAGAAATGACAATAGAGGACTTCTAGCAGTAGATCATACTATTGACAATGTATCTATTACCCAGCATGTTAACAATTTATAAAATACTGTCAAATAGTTTATTCAAAAGGCATTTGTACTTAGCAATTTGAAAGACAACTTGTTTACTTTTTTTTTTTTTTTCATGTCAATATGTACTTCCTTTTTCCTTCTCGGGTATTTCAGGTGGTGTTGGTATTGTCACACTTTCTTTTTCTATTCCAAATTATTGTCTACCAAGCAATGAAAGTCCAATCTGCCTATCAGAATTTCTACATAACAAACATAAATTAAGATTTACTTCTACTTACAAGTAACTTTCTTTTTGAAAAGAATTTCAGATCTGTTGGATACCTTAAACCTTGATACTCTGTTTATCTATTCCTTATCTGACATAGCCATCTTTAGATCAGAGACTGATTCTTTACCTTGTATTTGAATGCCTGTTAATACAGGATCTGAGGTGTAATTTGATCTGGACACATCTGTTTTACAAAAAGGTAACAAAGGTAATAGCATATATACATTAACTAGTGGCAAATATTCTTCTAGACACATTGGTCATCAAAACAAAAATGCTGTAAAAATGCATGTTTTCTTACTGATCCAGCTGATTTAATGAAAACACAATTAAAATTTTATTGGGATAGAGCAGTTATTGTCTTTCTTTATATGCATGGTTGATAAAGCAACATGTGATGCTGAATATTTTCCTGGGAATAGGACCAATATAAAAACAAGGTAGTTATATACCATGAAAAATATTATTGATATCAATAGGATAAGATGCATTCTGGTGTGAACGAGAATCAGTAAATCTGAAAAGACAGAGAAATATTTCTCTATGTCAATCAAAGTACAAAGACATGAACAAAACATTCTGGAAATTTTAATACTTACTCTTAAATATAACTCTGAAAGTTATACATCCATGTCAGTATTTTACTGATACCTCAGACGTCAGAATTGACTCCTGAATATTTTGTCATATCTGAAAAAGATGTTTCTAAATAAATCTGCTTGTGTATAGCCAACAGTAAATTCTGCTTTTCTTCTCTCTTTGTGTCTAGGAAACTTATTCTGAGCATCACTCTTTCATTCATCCAGAAGCCCATCAAAACAAACAGTTTATAGAAACTGGTTTCTTATGAAGATGCAGTGAAAAAGGTACATGTAAATTTGTCATGTAAGAAGCCAATAAGACATGCTCTTGTGTTTATGATGCAAATATACGTGGGAAATTTACTTGGTTCTTTTTTTAATATAAATGAGCTCTAGTCTCGTCCTATTGAGAGAACGAGTATTTAAGGCTGAAAAGCACTAAATGAGCTCCTAGACTGTATCTTCTAGTTTAATTTCACCTGAGAGAAACACCACAGTTCATGTACCCTGAGACTATTTCACAATGCAAACCAAAGCATGATGCAAATGAAATATGAACAATTGGAAGTTTGCTTCAAAAGTTCACTCCTGATCTAAAATAAACAGTAATTCAGACTAATCCTACAGCTTCAATAGCACTGTAATATGCTGTTAGAGATGTTTAGGAGCAGTTTTACTCACTTTCCTAGGTATCACACTGGGTTTAGTTAATAAGACTTTCTTCCAGCAAACTGCTAAGGACAGAAAACAAGGTTCATTGTACGTATAGTTTACTTTAACAATAGGCAGTTTTGCATCAGTAGCGTAAAGATTTTCTTTAGATCATTCTATTCTACTTTTTTTTTTTTTTTTTTAGGAAACCCATAGTAGCTGCAACTAGAATAATACTGGCCCTATTGGTTTTTGTTTTGATTACATGACATATCTTATATGGAAGTTCATGTTAATATGTTTAAAAACTGATAACTGACTGTAACTCAATTGAATTTTGTGACATGCATTTGTATTTGTGCAAGATGATCAGGTCTACTGAAATACTGTTGCCCTTTCTGCATCAAACATATAGATTATATAGGGATGAACTGTAATGCTCAGTTACCTCAAAGTTTGAGGTACTTTTTACACTTAGATATAAGTATTTATGTATAACTTTGTGTTTTAGTTAGTAGAGATCTGAAGCTTATTTCAGTTCATTAACATAAGCATCTAGTATTATTTGAGATGGCTTACCATGTCTTGCCTGGCTCCAGCTTCTGTGCAAGAAGGCAGTTTCCTATGTAGTAACAGCCAGCTCTCTATAGGTGTTGCAAATATTTCATCAGTACAATCAAGGAGTGTATAGAAAGCAAATCAGATGTAGATGTCTAGGACAATCTGAGTAACATTCCGCACTCTCTTTTGACTAGATCACCATTCACAGCAGTGGAACTCCAGACACCCAGTTCATACATAGACACCTATGCAGTACTTTAATTGACACATCTTAGGTATCTTAACTTATATGTGAATCCCATCCCTGTATTACACGTAGATTTACTATATGTCCTTTTAGAGGAAGTCCTGGGGATTAAAACAAAGTGTCCCACCATTTCTTACTATCTATATTATCTCTTTGCATGAGTCATGGTTTACACATATTCATGACATGTTTTCTATGTGAGTTTCAGACAGTAAAGTGTGTATGGAATCGTCTAATTAAACACTTTTTTTTTCTGCTTGATGGCTAATTAGGTGTAATGCTCACTTATGCAGGTGACTTCGGGGCAACTGCATCTATTATGGAAAAAAACCCCAACCCTCTCACAAAAAAGGTGGTATTTCTACCATAGAAAAGACAGAATTATGGAAAACCTGAGAAAATACAGATCAATCTAAACTGAATAGACATAGTACAGAACAGCAAGGACAATTTTTATCATTCTCTAAGGACATTCAAATGAAATCAACATCCAACTGGTTAAGAGCCCATAACTAACTGTCCCTCTGCTTACTTGACAGACATTTCACTCACAGACAGAAACCAGCTGCAGAATATTAATATACCCAGATAGCTGACCACAGACTGTGACATTGGTATGGGGGAGGTGAAAGCATTACTTACTGCTTCTTTTTTGTTGTTGTTATGTTCTTTTCTGTTTATGGACCCAAATTGTGGATGGCATAGTAGATGGTTCCTAGTTATGTCCTCTGTGCAGAGGCAAAATTAGAAACGAAATACAGAATAAACTCATAACCACCATTAATAGCATACAGCAATGTCAAGAAGTCATTTATTGCTCTAAACTTCCATCATGTTTATTCATAAAGAAATTTCTATTAAAATAACATTCCAGTTTGAATGCATACAATTATTTTTCTAGGGATAGTGAAAACAGTTGCCAACACATCTGAACCCTAATAATGCCAATTAGGGGTGTGAAGAGCCAAAATATTTGCAAGTAAATTCAAAATAATCTCTTATAATGAAATATATATACTAACAAAATCTTAACTCAAGTGTAACCAGGATAGTCTAAAAAATGGTTGAGAAAATTTTTGTTTGGTTTTTTTTTTCGCAAGCAAACAATAGTAACGCTTTGACATTCCCTAGAGACTCATAATATAATTCAGGACAGCAAACCATAGTCCACAGTTTTCAACTATGCCCAGATGACCAAACAACACTAGGGCTATGATGTGACTGTACTTCAAAATGCAGACAAAAAATACTTTGCTATGGGTATGTCTGAACAAATCTGTGTTCCTGCTTGCCAGAATTTCAACATTGGACCTAAACATGGAATATATGATATTACTTTAAGTTTATGTAACCATAAGTTAAGATATCTAACTAGGAAATTAATCTGAAGAAATGACAAATATTCTGAGTAATAATTTCTTTCTGAGCATGCAGTTACTAAGAAATATAGAGTATTGCCTTGCTAAGATTGTATACATGGAAATTACCAAGTGACATTTAATATATGAAAATAAGGAAAAATGTCATACATGCACACACTGTACACTAAAGCACATTTTAATGTTTATTATATACATGGTAAAAATAACTAAACAGAAACCATTAATTACTCCTTATGTGTATATTAAGTTAATGTAGACAGAATGCTGAAATACATGGAAAAGAATGAAAATAAAGATAATGGAAGAGGAAAGTATTATTTAAACAGAAAGGAATAGATTGCAAACTTGTTAGATAGAAGACTGGAAAGTATTGCAAGTTATTACATCACGATATAATTGGTTTTTGGGGTGGTGGTAATAATTAATCATATTGTAACAGCTGAGCATTGCAAGTTAAGAGCCAGTTCCTAACTACATTTGCAATTAATCTACTGAGTAACATAGGTCTCATTTTTTAAATTCCTTGGGCCTTGCTTTTCTTACCGGCACAACAGAGATCCTACTTTCCGTTTTTTTAGCACAATCTGTTCATAAGCTTAAATATTTCCTACTCATTGAAAATAAAATATCAATTAAAAAAATCATCTAACTGAAGATGTTTTAAAATTAAAATGTATTACATTTATTTTATCAAGTTGTAAAGTGATCATCAAGCAAGTAGTGAAAATCCTTAACAAAAAGAAAAAAAAAACAATTTTATACAGATATTTTTTCACTTAGAAACATAGTGGGAAAGAAAATTCAGTATAACTATTAGATACTGGCAAATTCTTTTCTGTCTTTTATCTGTAGCTAAAGAGGGTCCTGTGACAATTATAAACTATAAGTGCAATAATCAGGATACATTAGCCTAACTTGAACCCAAATATAATACTGAAATAGTGTGACTTGCAATAGTACACAAATATTTTGTAACATTGTGATGGCATAGCCAGACACAAAGGATTTTACATAAATGTTTGAGCAATGTGACAATTGAAGGGGTAAAGACTGGAGTCGTTGCACCAGAAGACATCCAAGTAGTAGAAGAACAAAGAACAAGAGAAGTGAGACATCAAACAGGCAGGGCATCCTCGTGAATACACAAGAAGCATAACTGTCAACAACAAAAATAAGTTGCATCAGCAGCAGATGAGATGATACCCCACTTTTGGGAGCGGGACATTAAAAACCTGTTAGGTGAAGAAAATCAGCAAAGAAGGAAGACAAGCTCATTTCTGTTCAGCTTTTTTTTGCCCAAAGAGTTCTTAAGTCTGATCACGCTGATCTTGGTGACATAGAGCCTCCAAGGACCACAACCATCAGTGACAACTGTATGATATCAGCTCCTAGTATTATATACTCACAACTAATTTGAACTATAGGAATTAAAGCTGAACAACCTTATATATATGATAAGGAGCAATAATGTGTAAGAACTAACTATTAGCACAAAGTGTGTTGTTAATAAATTAATTTAGTAAAGTGTTTGTTTATTTGATTGTTTTAGTTTTTAGTTTAAAACTGCCCTCATTTGTCAATCTTCTAAATACTTCCACCACAGCAATCTTTAATTCCCTAAATAATATATAAACATGTATGTACAAATATACATACACATGTTCAAGAGCAATGTCTTTATTATTTTACTTTATTAAGCATTTCACATTGATAAAAATGAATTAAATATCTGAGATTATCTTTAGAAGACTGTTGAGGGAACAGATGGAGAAACTCCAAAGAAGCTGACTGAATAAAAAAGCCTTTACATTAGAAGCCATCTTAATCTGTTAGATGGCAAGATAACAATTGTAAACTATTAGAAAATATTGTAAACTATTAAAAAATAGTTTACACTTAATTAAAAACTTTTATATCAGTTTTATTTGTTAATGGATAAAGCAGTAGTTCTTTGCTTTACTGATATCCAAAAAAGGCATGTTTAAAACTTTACACTGTTTGGCACAATGACTTCTCATGACTAAGTTTCATGAATTAATCAGACATTATATGCAAAGGAAAAGTATTTCCTCTTATCCTTTTTTAATTTTCTAACTTTTTCAAGATATAAAATGCCTCCTTGTTCTTGTGCCCATCCACAAGACAGAAATAAATTAATTACTGAACCAGTTTCTCTGAACCAGTTAATACTTTAGACACTCTTACCATTATTTTTAGTTCTAAGGAAAACAATACAATCTCTTCAGAAGTTTTTTTTTAGATGACAGCTAATTCTTCTCAGTACAACAAATGTGCAGTCTTGTTTTGGCTTTGCAGTAATCGGCATTGTACTAAAGTCTAGTTTTCACAAGTGGCTGCAGCTGTCTCTGCGGTTAAATAGGATGATGTTACTCTAGCTGTATAATTCTGTTGATTCCTTTGTGTTGGCATTAATGGTCAGCACAGTAAGTCAAATCAGCTTGGTTACATGACTGGAAACTAATCTTGCAGGGGAAAAAAAAATGGCTTTCAGCAGATCAGCAAGTTCGTCTGATTTACTGAGTAATTTCTACAGCCAGCATCACAGAAGCAGTGTCAAAGTTGATGCATGGGCAAAAGGAAGAAGTAGAAGGGGTCTGTTGGGACCCTCTCCTTCAACAGAAGTGCACGGATAAGCTTAAGACAACTGTGAAACTATACTTTTGTTATTCCCTCAATGTACCTATTTACATAAAAAGAATCTAATATTTTTATATTTGTCATCACTTAATTCCTTTTGTATCTTAATAACATGTTCACTTCTTGGGTACATCTCCACATCAGACAGAGGAATTCATCAGTTATAGAACGACAAAGTGCATGACTTTTTGTATTTAGTTTGTAGTATTATCGGATGATAAGATAGTTCACAGATAGGGAAATTATGAATAGGCTATAGGGAGAGGATTTACCAATATATACATAAATAAATAATTCATATATATCGATACTCAATTTTATTTGCAAACATGTTCTGCAATTCTCTGCTTCTGGAACTGTCAGGTTTACCAACCATGGTGGTAGGTTTCCACTTTTACCAGCAATTCACTCCCTTTTTCTCCTGAATAGGGACTGGATTTCTAGAAGGTCAACTGCGCAGGATGGGAGACACCCAGATATCGTGGAAAATGATTCACCATGAGTGATTTTGTACCATTCAACTTCCGGATACGCCAATTGCATCTGCTTCATGTTTGGGTCTTATATAAATGTCTCTTAGGTTTTTTTTCTAATTTTGATTAACAGAGGTGTCATATAAGCACCCTGCTGTCTCTGTACTTGCTTTGGTATTTGGGCTGAGAGTGGCTAACTACTTATAAGGAGTTGGCACAATATTGACTTTTGCACTACTCAACCCCTTAAATATTTTACTGTATTCTTTTTTCAAGTAGGAATTAAGATATTCCTTTCAAAAGGAATTCCCAAGAGCTTCTCTTATTCTGTTCTGTATTGTAAAACCAGAAATGCAACTATAGTTTATAGAATCATAGAATCATAGAATCATTAAGGTTGGCAAAGTCCTCTGAGATCATTGAGTCCAACCGTCAACCCAACACCACCATGCCCACTACGTCATGTCCTAAGCACCGCATCTACATGTCCTTTAAATACTTCCAGGGATGGTGACTCAACCACTTCCCTGGGCAGCCTGTTCCAAGGCCTGACCACTCTTTCAGCAAAGAAATTTCTCCTAATGTCCAATCTAAACCTCCCTTGGCGCAACTTAAGGCCATTTCCTCTTGTCCTATCGCTAGTTACTTGGGAGAAGAGACCAACACCCACCTCGCTACAACCTCCTGTCAGGTAGTTGTAGAGTACGATAAGGTCTCCCCTCAGCCTCTTTTTCTCCAGACTAAACAGTCCCAGTTCCCTCAGCCGCTCCTCGTAAGGCTTGCTCTCCAGGCCCTTCACCAGCTTCGTTGCCCTTCTCTGGACACACTCCAGCACCTCCATGTCCTTCTTGTAGTGAGGGGCCCAAAACTGAACACAGTGTTCGAGGTGCGGCCTCACCAGTGCCGAGTACAGGGGCATGATCACCTCCCTGCTCCTGCTGGCCACACTATTTCTGATACAGGCCAGGATGCCATTGGCCTTCTTGGCCACCTGGGCACACTGTCAGCTCATGTTCAGCCGGCTGTCGACCAGCACCCCCAGGTTCTTTTCCTCCGGGCACCTTTCCAGCCACTCTTCCCCAAGCCTGTAGTGTTGTATGGGGTTGTTGTGGCCGAAGTGCAGGACCCAGCACTTGGCCTTGTTGAACCTCAAACAGTTGGCCTCAGCCCATCGATCCAGCCTGTGCAGGTCCCTCTGCAGAGCCTTCCTACCCTCGAGCAGATCAACACTCCTGTCCAGCTTAGTGTCATCTGCAAACTTACTGAGGGAGCATTCAAGCCCCTCATCCAGATCATTGATAAAGATATTGAACAAGACTGGCCCCAAAACTGAGCCCTGGGGAACACCACTCATGACCAGCAGCAACTGCATTTAACTCCAGTTAAACTCTCTGGGCTTGGCCATCCAGGCAGTTTTTCACCCAGCGAAGCGTGTACCTGTCTAAGCCATGAGCCGCCAGCTTCTCTAGGAGAATGCTGTGGGAGACAGTGTCAAAGGCTTTACTGAAGTCCAGGTAGACCACATCCACTGCCTTTCCCTCATTCACTAGGCGGGTCACCTGGTCATAGAAGGAGATCAGGTTGGTCAAGTAGGACCTGCCTTTCATGAACCCGTGCTGGCTGGACCTGATGCCCTGATTGTCCTGCACATGCCTTGTGAGTGCCCTCAAGAGGTCAGGCTGACTGGCCTGTAATTCCCCGGATCCTCCTTCCAGACCTTCTTGTAGATGGGTGTCACATTGGCAAGCCTCCAGTTGTCCGGGATCTCCCTTGTTAATCATGATTGCTGATAAATGATGCAGAGTGTTTTGGCAAGCTCCTCCGCCAGCTCCCTCAGTACTCAGTCCATGGGTGGATCCCATCGGGCCCCATGGACTTGTGAGCATCTGGGTGGCGTAGCAGGTTGTTAACTGCTTCCTCTTGGATTATGGGGGGTTTATCCTGCTCGCCGTCCCTGTCTTCCAGCTCAGGGGGCTGAGTACCTTGAGGATAACTGATCTGACTATTAAAGACTGAGGTAAAGAAGGCGTTGAGTACCTCAGACTTTTCCTCATCCTTGGTGGCAATGTTCCCCCCTGCATCCAATAAATGATGAAATTCTCCTTGGCTCTCTTTTTGTTGTTAATATATTTGTAAAAACATTTTTTGTTATCTCTTATGACAATGGCCAGGTTGAGTTCTAGCTGGGCTTTTGCCTTTCTACTTTTCTCTCTGCATGACCTAACGAGATCCCTGTACTCTTGTTGAGTTACCTGCCCCTTCTTCCAAAAGTGGTAAACTCTCCTTTTTTTCCTGAGTCCCAGCAAATGCTCCCTGTTCAGCCAGGCCGGTCATCTTTTCCGCCCGTTCTTCTTACAGCACATGGGGACAGCCCGCTCCTGCTCCTTTAAGACTTCCTTCATGAAGAACGTCCAGCCTTCCTGGACCCCTTTGTCCTTCAGGACTGTCTCCCAAGGGACTCTCTTAACCAGTGTCCTGAACAGGCCAAAGTCTGCCCTCCGGAAGTCCATGGCAGTGGTTTTGCTGACCTCCCTCCTTACTTCACTAAATATTGAGAATTCTATCATTTCATGGTCGTTAAGCCCAAGCCAGCGTCTGACCACCACATCTCCCACCAGTCCTTCTCTGTTCGTGAACAGCAGGTCAAGCGAGGCACCTCCCCTGCTAGGCTTATTTACCAGCTGTGCCAGGAAGTTATCTTCCACACACTCCAGGAACCTCCTCGACTGTTTCCTCTCTGCCGTGTTGTATTTCCAGCAGACGTCCGGAAAGTTGAAGTCCCCCATGAGAACAAGGGCTAGCGACTATGAGACTTCTGCCAGTCGCTTGTAGAATGCTTCATCTGTCTCTTCATTCTCGTTGGGTGGTCTATAACAGACTCCCAGCAGGATATCTGCCTTGTTGGCCTTCCCCCTCATCCTTACCCATAAGCACTCGACCTTATCATCATAATGGTTTAGATCTTTCATGTATAATTTAGCTTGTAAATTTATTTATTTAAAGACTATTTGATTTCTTCTTAGTAGCTACAGCATGTGAAAAGCAAAAGACAAAACATAATTCTTTGCTTACCCTTTTGTTCTTTATACAAAAACAAAGACAGAGTAAATGGAATATTATTTACCAGCATTACTGCTTAAGAATTGCTTTGACTTAGAAGAAAGTTGACTTCATCTTTGAAGTCAAGAAGATAAAAAAGAGCAATTTTTCTTCCCTCCTGTTTTTATTTTTCTTAAACTGATGTTTAAGAAAGTGATTTTAGATATGAATCACAGTGTTGGCAATCTGAAACCAGATTCTAATTTTCAGGTGCCAGAGAGGCATCACTCTCTCCAGGAGAAAAACAAACAAAATTTAGATATGTTCTGTCTTTGAGAATTTCCTCAGTAAATTATAACATTGGATTAGTTCCTGAAAATTAATGCTTATATTAGTAATGCAAGAATGCCAGCATCCAAAGGTACTTAGAGATCTGTTTGAAAATGTTGCAAAACCACCCTCCACCATCTTTGGAAGGTTGAGACTGTCAGGGAAGGTTCCTCGTGACTTAAAAAAAAGCAAATGTCACACTCACCTTCAAGATGGGCAAGAAAGAAGGATTCAGGGAGCTGCAGACTGGTTTGCCTAACCTAATTCAGTTGAAGATTTTAGAGCAATACCTCCTGGAAAACACATCAAGGCACATGTAGGACAAAAGGAAGACTCAGAATAGCCATTTACTGAGGCCAGATCATGCCTGACCAAACTGATTTCCTTCTATAATGGGAGGATCAGCTTGGTGAGCAAGGGAAGAGAAGTGGCTACCCTAATGATACCAACATTTTTGACATGGTGTCCCATAATATGTCTTCTTGTAGCTGTATTGGAAAGAAATAGTCTAGAAACATGGAATGAAAAACTGGGTGAAAAATTGACTAAATTGCCATGCTGAAAGAGCAGTTGTCAGCAGTTCAAAACCCAGCTGTTAGCCAGATATTATACATCAGTCTGGGTTATTCCTCAGGGTTGATACTGAGGTCAATACCTGTTGGAGCGGGTCCAGAGGAGAGCCACAAAAATTATCAGGGGAATGCAACACCTCTCCTATGAAGAAAGGCTGAGAGAGTTGGGGTTGTTCAACCTGGAAAAAAGGCAGCTTCAGGGAGACTTTATTGCAGCCTTTCAGTACTTAAAGGGGGTTTATAAGAAAGATGGGGACAGACTTTTTAGCAGGGCCTGCTGCGCCAGGACAAGGGGGAATGGTTTTAAACTAAAAGAGAGTAGATTTAGACTAGATAGAAGGAAGAAATTTTTTCGGATGAGGCTGGTGAACCACTGGCACAGGTTGCCCAGAGAGGTAGTAGATGCCCCATCCCTGGAAACATTCAAGGTCAGGTTGGACGGGACTCTGAGCAACCTGATTAAGTTGAAGATGTCCCTGCCCATGGCATGGGGGTTGGACTAGATGACCTTTAAAGGTCCCTTCCAACCTAAACTATTCTATGATTCTATGACTCTATGAATACTGTTCAACATCCTCATTAATGGTCTGCACGATGAGGGAGAATGCACTTTCAGCATGCCTCTGGACAGAACAAGCTGATACGCTGAAGGACTGGCTGCCATTGAAAAGGCTTTCAACAAACTGGAAGAATGGGTGAACAAAAATATTTTCAGTTTCAATAGCCCTGTACATTGGATGAAATAACACCATGCAACAGTACAGGCTGGAAGCTGACTGGCTAGAAACTAGGTTTACAGAAAAGAGAAGTCTTTTGTTTGAGACGACAAGTTGAACGCAACTCAGCAGTGTTCTGCAACAATGGAAGCTAAGTACATGCTGGGCTGCATTAGCAAGACACTGGGAAAGTATTAGGGAGAAGTATCATATATGCTTGCTCTGTTTCTACCATCCCCTAGGTATCTGTTTATGGCCATTTTAGGAGATAAAATTCTGATCTGGTGCAGTGTGGCCACCCTCATATTCTAAAAATGAGGCATGGTAATGATGAATGGGTAAATTCCCTACATGAACTAGAGAAAATGCAACTACCTGTAGAATAGTTTTTTAACAGCTAATTTCAAAGAATGCCATATGATGACTGTCTGGGACAGTCTTTGAATGTATCTTGAATAATAAGAGGAAGAATAAACCTCTAAGTGCTTTTTCTCTTGGGGAAGTAAGGGTTACTCCTCTCATTAGGCAGAAGAGGTTCTTGGTAGATAAACTGAAGTAACTTGTTTGTCAGCCAGGAGTAAGGTTAAATCACTAAGAGAATTCCTTGGAAAAGAGGCACATTGTCAGATGGGAATTTCAGTGCTCTCTGGACTTCCTAGTTAATAAGAAGTTCATGTCTTGGAGCAGACGGAGTTCAGGATGGCCTGTCAAGGTCAACGCACAGCAGAACCTGAAGTCAGCAACATAAGAGAATGTGATAGTATTGGCATTACATTTAGATTTTTTTTTTTCCTAAGCCTTTTCTCATCCATAGATAGATATAGTAGGTGCAGTTTTGACCCAAATCCAGAGCAAGAATTAAACTCACAATTGTAGACCTGTAGCAAGATGCCATAAGTACTATGCATCCACAACCCTTACAAGTACTGTTTTTATAATGCTTTACAACTTGTTTATTCAGATGTAATAGACATTTAATTTGCCACTATTTGAGGTATTGCAGAACAAATATATGGCATTAATCAAGCAGAAATTAACTGATTGATTTTAATTATACTAAAATAAGATGCCACTGCTTCAAGGTTTAACCCAGGGGTGAATTTTTATTATAAACTTCTGAAAAAAAGGTTTTTAATAGAACTGCAAACAGCCTTAGCTGATATCTCAACTACAATGCATCATATCCTTTTTTTATGACTGTGCATTTATGGTTCTATTGTACAGAAAAATAAGAAAGAAAAAAAAAAAAGAAATTACTCATTTTTGATGAATTGCACAGTGATAAAAAGTAAGCTGTGCTAAGTAGAGTCTTGAACAGACATACCTAATCTTCCCAACAATGCCTTTTGACTAGCTTTATGTTTGATTGTTTACATTCCACAAAGCCTTCTGTCATTTACCAATTTTGGATCTCAGATGCAGACCTCCTCACCGAACAGAAACCCTGTATATAACAGTGATTATACCCTCAGGTACCCTTGTCATACCATACCATACCATGCTTGCTGCACAAGTACAATTGCAGCAAGGAGAATGGAAGACACTAATAGCTTTATGACTGCAGAAATATACATATGCTTGCAAAATCTTCCCTCCCTGCCCATCTCCTTGAAAAAGAGTGCAATTTGGCTGAATGTTATCTGGTTTATTTTCAGATGATGTTTCCAACATCTGAACGTATTTTATTCTTAGAAGTTTTATATTGAAACAAACTAACTACTGTGAAGAAAATCTATTTAAAAAAAAAAGCCAAATCAAAATCTGATAGTCTATACAGTTTTTATACCTGATACATGTACACATTTTTCTTTCAGACTAAAATTTTATCTAGAGTTTTTGTACATTGGGGACACCATAGTTTTTATCTCTTTAAAGAGGAAATAATGTTTGTGTACAACAACAAATACCATTTCTGATTTGGGACTACATCACATCTTCTATATAAAAAATGTAGTGGTGAATTAGACCCTCTAATTTCTATCTTAATGACTCTTTGAAATGGTCTTTTGTACCAAATATGACTTACATTTAAATAATAGGATCCTGAGTTTCCATAAGTCTTTACGTTTGTGAAATGGGCTGTAGTACTTCTATTGTATGTTTAATGTCATATTATATAAGTAGATAATGTGACTGTCCCTCCTAATCTTGGAGACTGAAACTGTACAGGTCAAATTAAGTAACAAATGCAGTCCGTGCTGATTGGACATCACTGAATTGGTTAGCAGCAGGAATGGCTTTGGGAAAGAAAACACTGATTATTTTCATGCCCATTTTGTAAATGGTAAGAAAATTATTGTTGCAATAATGAGTGAATCTCATTAGTTTTTATTTTAGGATCAAGGTTACCTTAGCTCTCCAATAGATTTTCAGCACAAATAATTTGATTTTTGCCAAATGTTTCATAGCAACAATTAATTTAACATTTTTGTTTAAGAAAGTAAGTTATTTCAGAGAGAGAGAGAGAGAGAAACGAGACAGGCATGCAGTACTTGTTTGCTTGTGCATAGTTGAATACAATTGATGTTTTGACTTTTAAATGTTTTCCTCTCTGTACATGTGTGAGTAAGGTAAAAAAATACCGCAGTATAAATTTCTATTTGGTCCTTTCCTTACAGTAACTTGATACACTTATTCTCAGTCCAGAGCACATTTTCATATATAGAACAGGCCAAACATGTCTGACTTAGCCAACACAATTTACATGCATAGAACAAACATTAACTACATTCTGTCTCTGTGGATTCCTACTATAGGACTAAGGAAGCTTGGACATCTTAAAGAAGAAAAAAAAAAAAAAGTAGAATTTTAGCATATAAAAGTGGTTCACTGAGCTAGCTGTCTGGTCTGTGCTTGCAAAATTAAGTCTGCATTCTGCTGCTGGAAGTTATCAATATTTAACTGACACTGACAAGACAAAGGCAGATTGTATGAACCAAGAATTATTACTGTGAATATATAAGTCTCTACCTGCAGTGTCTTTTATATTAATAATAGATTTTTTAGTATGTAATTATAAAGAGTTTTGGTCTCAATAAGAAATTAGGACATAATTATCAAATATTCTTTGATAGGATAACTAACCTAGCAGATAACATTGAAACAATGGAAGTAATTATATATTGCTTTTAAAAAAAGCTTTGGTAGTGTTTAAGATGACATTCTTAAAATCAAAGCAGAGAAATATAACTAGATTAAATCCTCAGAGACAGATACACAACTGATTGAAAATCACACCGAATGAATAGATGTCAATTTTTTGATTGGTTAGTATGTAAGGTTTCTGGTCTGGACCCTGTTTTGTTCAATACTTTTATTGAGTTAGTTGGTAGAATACAGAGAGTATTCTAAAAATTGTTGATGACACCAACAAATCTGATTAAATGAAATTAGAGGGTTTGCAAACACAGTAGATGATTGGATTTTAAAGTTGACAAAATAAAGATGTTTTGAAATCAGCAAGAAAACCAGAGCTTAACAGTAATACAGTGTTACAGTTCAATTATGTAAAGTTCACTAACACAAAATGGAAAATAAACAGTTAAGCAACATTACTGCTCAAAAGATGGAGGCTCACAGTGGTCCATAAATTAACCATTGGCAGTGGGGGAGAAGTGATTCTCTTTATGAAAAAAGGAAAATGTCATTTAGGAAGCCATATGCTTTAAAACCAGATTATCATTTTTCTGTCCTAAGTTTCAGTGTCATCTGGACCCACTTTGAGAGAAAGTTACAGTCAAAATAGGAGACAGCAAGCAAGAATGGCAAGAAAATTTGAAAACATAGCTAAGGAGGAAAGGTCAAAGACACTGGTTTTGTTTTATTTAGCAGACTAAAAAGGATGATAACCAGGTGTCCTCATTCTGTTAGTAAAAGAAAAGGTTTATGTTAAATATTAAGGAAAAAAATCTTAGTAATAAAGGCAGTGAACTGTGTGAACACATTAACAAGGAGATTACAGAATACATTTTTAAAGAACTGAATAGATATTTATCTCTGGTTATATCTATAGTCAAGTTATGTTTCATCCTTCTTCAGTAAAGGAGGACTGAGTGACCTTTTAGAATAACATCCAGTCTCCTATTTATATGATTTTGTGATGAACATTAATAAATAGGGGGAAAAATGTTTCAAATGTCCTGAGCTGTAAAATATGCTAAATTCATTAGGAAATATGACATAATTTTCTTATGATAATACATAAATGTATACATAATTTATGAACATTATTTTCACGATTTAACTAGATATCAAGAAGAAAAAGGAAGCAAATGTACAGCTGTTATTTTTCTTCTGTTGCAAATCTTCATGGGCCAATACTCCAATATCATTGATGTGATGATATTCTAATGGATATTCCCCAAAATCATTTTTTTTAGTACTCCTGGTGGGGAAGACAAATATTTCTTTATTTGATGGGAAGTTTTAAGTTGTGTTTACTCATACACATGTTTATTGCCATTTTCTCAGCAGAGTTGTTCATATTTTTATTATGCTATATCAAAGCACAGATTTCCATGTGCCAGATCTTGCATTTCTTAACCAGACTAATTGGAACAATACATTTCAGATATGAAAGAATACAGGGAAATCTCACTATAAGCTTGCCCTGATTTTATCTTCTTCTGAAAACAACTACCACTGACCAATTATAAAAACAGTATATTGAGCCTGATGAACCATTGGTCTGATCCAGCATGGCCAGATGCTAGATTTTCAAAGGACTTTTTTCCTTGGTTCCTTTAACACATAGCCCAAAAACTGGCTCCAAAGAAAGTCAGGATATCACTGCATATTCACATAGTGCCTGACACTTTGTTCCATGATTTTTCTGAGTAGGCACAGCAAAAGACATTTTAGGCAGGACCATTTTAGTAATTTCAGGGAGCACTTTTGCCAGATTAGCTTTTTAAATCAAACAAGATAACCTTGGAGAAAAAAATGTGCAGTTACCAATTACTGTGATCGAAGTCATATCCTGGTCATTTATGACCTCTGTGATACTGTGTTGGATTATTTATTTTTTGTTCTTGCTTTGTTTTGTTTAATTATACTCCAATTGTAAATAAAAATACAAATGAATAAACATAGCATGCCACAAAATTTCCTTATAGAGAACTAGGACGTTATTTTTAAAAAACTGTACAAAACCATAAACACTGAAAAATCATCTTACAGGACAGCTATATCCTCAAAAAAACAATTTTCCTCTAATTTTTATTTTACAGTAAAAATAATTCAGTCAAATTACATTTTGTTTATTCTTTAAAAATGAAGAATAGTGAGAGTATGAAACTGTTTTTTACCTTTGATAAAAAAAAAAAAGATGGAGATTGAAAAGGCAAATCACAGTTAATGCTGAGTTACAAAAAATTCCTGAAGAGTGAGAAAAGAATTTGTGTGAATGCTGACACAACAGACCTGGACTGAGCATAATGCAGTTTAACTGATACTCAGATAAATAATAAAATCACATTTCTTTTAAAAGCAAGCTTAAAAGTATACATAAACACACACACAACTATTCTATAACTACAGATGACACTTATTCCTCTTAAATAATATATTCTGTATAATAATGCTGACACAAAAATAAACGATTTAATTTTTTTTTTCAAATATTTGTACACAATTACTGTTATTTTGTTTACCAAAAAAAGATGATAGAAGGGACAACTGAAATCTTTAAATGTAAAATTAATTTTTACGAAACCTGTGTAGCCAATTCAATACATAACTGGTTTTGTGAATATTTTACGCATGTTTTATTGTTCAGAGTGTTTAAAAACATATGATTCATTTACATCAACCATTAAATGCTAGGAGATAAACCAACAGGAAATATATAACAGAAATGAGCAGAATTTGGATTGGCATCCAACCGGCTTCCATGGATTGTTTATATTTTCTGAATGTTTGCCAAAACACATAGGTGCATTACTATCCTAGATAGAAAATCCATCTTGTTGTTTGTCAAACATGTTAAATACATCTCAGTAAACAGTAATATAAAGTAATATAAAAGCATATAGCTGCATTTTCTTTTTCTTTTGGGTGCAGAACAATGGTATTTTGTATCTGCAAACAATTTTTCCCCTGACTGATGTCACTACTATTTAGCCCTCTGGGGTTAGCATTTATTGATTCTGCTTTTACTTTGATTGGATCTTACCTACTTCAGTGCTTCAGTAAATTGAAACCTTCTGCAGTTCATGGAAGAAATCTGAGAGCAAGGCTGTGAGAAAATGTACACTGACCTCAATTTGTTTCAGACTATATTGGTAAAAACATTGTCATCAGGTTGCAGAAGTGACCTCAAGTAGCAGGAGATAAAAATCAGACCTCATATTCTCAACAAGCCTTTAACAGAAGCAGATTTAATTATTCCCAAAGTACAAATCACAGCACTATTGTCCTATATTCTGTAAATATGACAATTGTTCTCTGTTTCTCTCTCAGTCTATAGAGATGTATATCTCCTTGTGATATATACATCTCTAGGAGGAGATACATCAGTCTACCTAATTTGTGCTTGAGCAGCTTAAAGTGGCATAACCTACCTTTTAATTATTATTCTGGGATTGAATTATGTAACTAAAGCAATAAAAAAATATTAATTACCTTTGGAAAATGACATTTGTGAGGAAAAAAGAATATGATGTTTAAATTTAGCAACAGATTCTGAAATAAAATATTTTACTATTTTAGTTGCGAATATTTATTGATAATAATTTCATTACTCTTTTGCTGTTACAAGCTGTAGGCCAAAGGTAATATAGTCCCAAATAAGATGGACTGGGTCATAAAATTATCCCTAGTAACTTTGCTGGGCTCATGACAACACAGATTTTGCAAGATTTGATTTTTATCTATTCATTTTCAATGGAGAAAGTGTTGTATTATCCTACCAATTTTAAACTTCAGCATCTGAATGCATTCCCAACTGATTAAATTGGTTTTATATGTTGTGAGATTTGTTTCATGTCTAGAATGTTTGATGTATGTTAGATATTTTAATGTTTATATACATGTATGTAAGTACCACACATGCATTATAATATAATAAATATAATATAATATAATGTGTTGTAATATAATGTAATGCAACGTAATGTAATATAATATAATATATTATAATATCTAGATCCTCATGCTATGAACCCTGGGCCTATATAAAGAAGCATGGACAAGTTGAGAGTTGTGAAACTAATGTTGTTAATTCAAAAGGTAGAGGGTGCCTCTCTTTGGAGTGTTTTTTTTACTCTTTCCAGACATACCTCTTCATTACAATGTCCTGGTTTCGGCTGGGATCGTGTTAATTTTCTTCCTAGTAGCAGGTATAGTGCTGTGTTTTGGATTTAGGATGAGAATAATGTTGATAACACATTCATGTTTTAGTTGTTGCTAAGTAGTGCTTACAGTAGTCAAGGGTTTTTCAGCTTCCCATGCTCTGCCAGGTGCACAAGAAGCTGGGAGGGAGCATAGCCAAACTGTCCCAAACTGGCCAATGGGGTATTCCATACCATATGATGTCATGCTCGGTACATAAACTGGGGGGAGTTGGCTGGGGGCACATGATCACTGCTCGGGGACTGGCTGGGCATCAGTCAGCGGGCAGTGAGTGGTTGCATCACTTGGGTTTTTTTTTCCCCTGAGTTTTGTTCCTCTCTCTCTCTCTCTCTCATTATTTTACTTTTCATTACTATTATTAGTAGTATTACTAGTACCATTAGTATTACTACTACTACTACTATTATTATTTTTTCTTTCAAGTATGAAATTGTTCTTACCTCAACCCACAAATTTTCTTACTTTTCCTCTTCAGAGTCTCTCCCCCATCCCACCGGGGAGGGGACGGTGAGCGAGCAGCTGCGTGGTGCTTAGTTGCCAGCTGGGGTTAAACCACAACAGATGGTTTTATTTAAGTGTTTAAATTTGAGCTTTTTCTTCCTCAGATTAATGCTTATCCTTGCAAATAAGCAGCTACCATGAGATGATCCTTTCACTTCCTTTCTTTTTCATTTCTCATGCACAAAACCTCTACCACTGGCAAAGGAAAGAGTTACCATTTATCCCTACTTATGTTTCCTATGTCATATGTTAACAAAAAAAACTGTGGGTATCTGTGGTGGATTAGCCTTAGCAAACAGCCAAACACCCACACAGCTGCTCACTCACTCCCCCTCTTCAGTGGGACAAGGGTGAAAATGGGATGAGAAAGCTCATGGGTCGAGATAAAGACAGGGAGATCATTTACCAACTATCATCACGGGCAACACAGACTGAACTTGTAGAAAATTAACTTTATTTATTTCCAATTACAATAAAATTTAATTACTAATTTGGGTAGTGAGAAACAGAGACAAACATTAAAACAACACCTTTCCACCCCCACTTTCCCAGGCTTAGCTTCACTCCATCACTCCAGAATTCTCCACCCTCCATCCCCTGCAGAGGGAATGGGAGATGTGGTGTTATTGTCAGTAATTAAGGGTTTTTCTCTGCTGCTCCTTCCTTCTCACACTTTCCCTGTGCCCTGGCATGGGGTCCCCAAGGGGTGCAGTTCCTTCAGGAATATTCATCTGCTCTGGTGTAGATCCTTCACAGGTTGCAGTGAATACCTGTTCCGACACCATAGAGCACCAGGCGTTTATTTTAGGCCTGGACTCATTTCTGATTGAAAAATTCCTTATTTCCTAATTGCTACATTTCTGTCACAATCTAAATATGCAAAAGACAAGGTAGCTCAGTGAGGGATAGTTCAAGTAAAACAAGTGTCCAGGTTTCTCAGCAGCGCAGAGTAAGTTCCAACACTGTCTTTAGTTTCCTCTGATAAAG
Source organism: Calonectris borealis (assembly GCF_964195595.1). Taxonomy (NCBI): domain Eukaryota; kingdom Metazoa; phylum Chordata; class Aves; order Procellariiformes; family Procellariidae; genus Calonectris; species Calonectris borealis. The sequence continues at coordinate 180,024,555 of NC_134312.1, forward strand.
AACTTCATAAAAACACATCAGTAAAGTTTATTCAACAAGAATTTGAGACACTGAGTATTCCAGAAACCTTTTAAGATAAAAAATTTAGTTAGCACATCACACCTGAAAGTGAAATCGTAGCTTTTACTACAGGTGGAAGATACTGTAAGTTAATTCACAGGAAATTGTTTACATGAATTCAAGTGAATTCACGTATATATGAAACAAAATCTGCTATAACCCAGCCAAGAAAGTTTACCTTTAATTTTAACTCTTTAAAATATGAGGGTTTTTTGTTGTTTTGTATGTTTATTTGCCATAAATCAGATTTCAACTCGGTAAATTCATACATAAACCCCCACCCTTATCTGTGTTCCATAAGTAAGTTGGGGCTTTTTTGGTGCATTGTTGGGGTTGTTTTTTTTGTAGAAATAAGAATAAATCAGTTGCCCATCTTTTATGAAAACCCTTTTTCATAAAAACGTATATGTAAGGACAGAGAATGCTTTTGGGATAAGAAAAGCATGTATTATACACTTTAGTACTTTCTCTACCCAACCTTCAAAAACAGAAAAGCAAACTTTTTCTCATTCTCCATATGATATTCTTTACAGATGAATTATCAACTCAAAACAAATTTTCTTAGAGTCTTGAGGTTCCAGTTCTGAGTTGAGTTACACAACTCATTAAATTCATAAGACCAGGAAATCTAATCTGGCCACAAAAATACCACAAATAATTAAAATGCAAGTGTTTCACATCTGAACACAAACACCTTACCTGGCTTTAAAAAGTTCTTAAAATCTTAAATTTTTTCTTAAAATCTTTTAATATAGTGCAAAGTTTTTGTTTGTTTGTTTTTTATTGTTTTTAGTTTGACCTTAAATGTCAAATGGTGGTATGTCAAATGAAGTAATTCTGGTCATGCGAAATTGGATCATGTCTCACATGCATCAACTTGATTGATTAAGCCTGACAAGATACATCAAAATGTGACACATATGCTTCAAAATCAGAAATAATGCGGGCTTCTGAAACCAATAGAGTTTCTTAATCATTCCTGAAAGATACATTTTCCCTTGGGAATGAAAACAAACACATAGTCAACAATGTGAAAAATTTCACTGGATATTGAACATGATAATTAAAGAGGCAAGAGAGAAATAGATATTTTTGCTTCCTTTCAGGAAATGCACCGGCAAGTAAACTAGATGCATTTACTCTTGTTTCAATTCAACATAAGGTTTTTAAATAATATTTTGTTATCTTGTAAACTGTCCTGGTTTCTGTTGGGATAAAGTTAATTTTCTTCCTAGTAGCTGGTGTGGTGCTGTGTTTTGGATTTAGGATGAGAATGATGTTGATAACCCGCTCGTGTTTTAGTTGTTGCTAAGTAGTGTTTACACTACTCAAGGACTTTTCATCTTCCCACGCTCTGCCAGGTGCACAAGAAACTGGGAGGGAGCATGGCCAGGACAGCTAACTCAAACTGGTCAAAGGGATATTCCATACCATATGATGTCATGCTCTATATAAACTGCGGGGAGGAGACTGGGGAACAGCGATTGCTGCTCAGGGACTAGCTGTGCATCGGTGGGCGGGTGGTGAGCAATTGCATCGTGCTTCACTTGCTTTGTATATTCTTCTATTATTATTATTGTTGTTGTTGTTGTTGTTGTTGTTACTACTACTACTACTACTAATTTACTTTATTTTATTTTAATTCTAAACTGTCTTTATCTCAACCCACGAGTTTTCTCACTTTTACCCTCCCAATTCTCTCTCCCATCCCACCAGAAGCGGGGGAGTGAGTGAGCAGCTGTGTGGTGTTTAGTTGCTGGCTAGGGTTAAACTATGACTTAAACAAATAAAATTAATTTTGTGCAGAAATAACCTTGAGAAAAAAACACATTTTATGTCCCCTTTGAATACTGCCCCAGTCATAAATCTTATAACATTGCATCACAGCACCTACTAACTTGCTAAAGGGCGTCTCATGGCCCAAATACTGTCCAGTGAACTCATGTTAATGTATTCACATAATTCACAAAAATGTTCCTGCTGAAGATGAGGAAGCAAATTTGTTTTTAGCAAAGGAGAAAATGTATTACGCTCAAACTCAATCTAAGCAAAATGGGAAAGATTTGCTTATATGGTATGCTTTTATAAAAATTACTATGAGCTAGGTTTAATCATTTTAATTTCAACTGAGTAACACCATGACTTATGATTTAGCCATAAAAATCCAAGAGGTAACTTAGGAAATATGATCAGAAAGAAATATTTTCATTTTGGGTAGCTGTTTATTTATACATTTTGGTTGAAGGCCCTTGATTTTCTGCAGTCTATTATCACACATTTAGGGGCTTCTTCATGCCATCTTAAATGAAGGTGATGGTTAAACCTCCAACTTCAGTGATACTTATCCAGACCAGCAACACAGTTTATTCTGGGCTAAAACACTAAGGACTAACTGGATTTACGCTATTCTTATTATGTATTTCTGTCAAGTCCATTATTTCCATGGAGGTCTGAAAAGACCTCAATATAAATTCAACTCACATTAAAGCTTTTAATAGAAATGTATAGAGAATAAAGATTAATATTGTTTGTTATATGAATATTTCTATTTACATATTCAGAGATTTAGGACCTCAAAACAGTTAGTATCCTAAAGACCTGTAATATTTTCATGTCCTAACTTCCTTGATACAGAAATTATTAGATATAAAGATGATTTTGAAATGAGTTGTCTGATGACAGAAATCACAATCCAAAGAGGCAGCAGCTAGATTTGGCAGGAGTGTTATCTTTGTCACTGGGTAAAGAGAAAAAAGAGGGTGTGAAAAAATATTATTGAAAGCTGAGGAAAACAGAGCTTTTCTGTCAAGTTTTTTTTCTGCTGGCATCTTTTCTCTAAGCATCTGCCCTAGAGCATTTTATTCTTCCTGTATTTCATTATTTCACTTGCTTATATTTCACAGTACAAATTTAACTCAACCAAAACTGATAGCCAAACAGTTATTTTAGAACTTTTTTCCCCAAGTTTGTTAGCAATTGCTGTGAGTATGAGACATATCGCCATGAATGAGGTCTGACCTTAGTGCTGGGATATCTCCTATTTCTTCCACTGTACAGCTAAACAAACAGACAACTGAGGAGGTAGTGAAGATTTGAAAGCAGAAAACAGTTGTACCAGGTGCAGGTGCCCAGGCACTGGCAGTGGGGGCTGCAGGGTGGCCTCTGTGAGGAGAGGCCGGGGCTGCCCCGTGCTGGACACAGCCAGTTCCCGCCGGCTCCAACTGACCCACTGCAGGACACGGCTGAACCCCTCAGACAAGATGATGGCACCTCAGGGAAAATGTGCTTAAGAAAGGGCAAAATGCTACACAGCAGTGTGAGGAATGAGGGAAAAAAAGTGTGAGGAACAACCCTGCTGTTTCTCTGAGGGGTCAGAAATGAAGGGGTCAAGCTGAGACTGGGAAAGAGGGAAGGAAAGGTGCTGTTTTAATGTTTGACTTTTTGCTTCACACTACCTGAATGAGTAATTAAATCTTTATTTTAATTGGCAATAAATTAATTTTCCCCAAGTTGAGTCTGTTTTGCCCATGACTGTAATTGGTAAGTGATGTCCATGTCTTTATCTCAATCGAAGAGCTTTTTCATTCCTGTTCTTTCTCTTTTCGACCCATCCTGCTGAAGGGGATGGGGGAGAGGTCGAGTGGCTGGGTGGGAGTTTAGTTGTTAGCCAAGAGTAACCCACTTCAACAGAACAAACCAGTGGGGATTTTCAAGAATATGCCTGTACCTGCCTATTGATTAATTCTCTTACGTACAAGGTCATGGCTCACCCTAACAGTCTAACAGCCTGTGATAATTCAGTTTCCATTTTGGATAGAAGCCTTGGTTTCCCCTATGTGGGGGAGAAGACATACAGAGTGTGATCTGTACAAGCCCAAGCATATGCCTAAAATCGTTATAGGTACACACTCAGATCAGGAATTTGGGAACTGATCCCTTAGGGTATCAAATGTATTAAGTTCAGAATGAACATAGCCTAATGTTAAACAAACAAAGTAAAATGGAGCATATTCTGCTTAAGATGTGCTCTTTGAGATTTTTTTTTTTTTTTGGCAATGATTTTAAAGTGAATAGCTCTTCATAGGATGGCACTGGTAAACAGATCTGGGACAGAAAGTGGTGTGACTGCAATTGCAGTAATATTCTGATGGAATTCATCCCACCATATTTAAAACTCTAGCATGTAGATTTAACTTCTAAGCTAGTTGTCCAAACTTTACAGTCAATGGATAGAAAAAACCAAACAAACTCTTCCTAGGGTAGATGTCTACAATGTCAACAAACAATATGTTAGGTAAAATGCAAATCTTGTCCCAGCCTCCCACATTATAAGGGTACACTAGAATAATATATAATATCTGGCTAAAGCTTTAACGAAATGTTTTATCTTCTCTGTTGTTGTCCCATTTCCTTAAGCTTTCTATGTGAAGCCTATCTTTTCTAGCAGGTGAATGTTTATCTTCTTTTCAATCCTCGTGTAGGTAGACACAATAAAAATGGGAAATTTTACCCTATAACAGGAGTTCAAAACATACTATTTGAGGAGATAAGGGTTAAAAATAAGTGATACTGTAAGACAAAGGAATACCTGTACAGAAATAAACTGATATCTCAGAGGGAGAAAAGCAGCCAAACTGGTGAGTGAACGAATGTAGTTAGAGGGTTAGAGAAAATCAGATGGGTTACGATAGATATTGGTGGGAAAATAATAAGACAAGATTAGTCCAATTAATAAATGGGAAAAGGATTAATTTAATGAAAGTTTTAAATAGCTGAGCTGCTTTAAAACAACCTGTCAGTAAGAAACAAAAAAGTCAACAACAGTTTTGGCAATTAGAAAGTAATGAAGATCTTGTAAAGGCATCTATTGAAAAAGAGCCAGAAAAGGAGAACTTGGTTAATTGAAATGCATGGAAATAAGCTAGTCAGATGAAGACTTGATTCAGTAAGAGACTTAACATGTACCTGCTTCTAAACAAGTGAATGTTTTTGTGGGTGACAATACATAGTAATACTCATATGATAAAACTAAGCAGTCATCTAATCACCCTGCTGAATCAGGACTTATATAAGGTCAAAACAAGACTTCCTGGTTTACAAAGTATCTATTTTTTCTTCTGGAAATATATTTATTGATTTTCCATCTCCTTTAGTTCAAACTGAGCTGTCGGACACCACAAGTGCAAAATCCATGGATCCAGTACGGAAGGCCACAACACGGGTGACTGACTCTATAGCCTTGGATTTAGATCACTCAGTGAACGGTAAGTTCAGAGGCTTTGTCTCTTGCACTAAGTATCTTATATTATAAAGTCATTGATTAAAAAAATCAAGGATGGCACTGATGCTTCCATCCTTTTATCAGACGCCTGTATGTCTGATTGAAGCTCTATTGAGCCTCATTCAGGCACCTAATATTCTTGTTCCGAGTTTGCAGTGTCTGCACAATAGAGCACAATTGAGATCGGAGTAGAATGTGTATTCTTTTATAATAGTCAGCAGGCGAGTATTTAGTGAACATTTTTAAAATGATGAAACTGTTATTTCAAATCAAATTAGAAAGAGAGCAGTCCCATGCATTTTGTTTATTTCTTGGGTGAGTATCCTAAGGACTGAAATATTATATAATAACCAAGGCTGACACTGCATCATAAAACTCAAGGGAATTAGTCAAGCTTATATCATACCTGATAAATCAATCTTCTTAGGGTGCTTAAATATCTAAAAGCCTGTTTTCTGCTTTGCAAATGTCTTTAGGCAAAGATAGGTGCTCATTTGCCAGTTATGAGCATCCATAATCCCAAAGGATACAAACTTTTCAAATACTTTTGCTGTTATGTTACTATTTCAGACCTTGCAACACATCACAATTCTAATCTGTTGTGAAATCTTGGACAATTGACTTTACCTTTGTAAAATTATTTTCTCTCTTTCCCTGATGCTCAAAAGTCATTCTTATGCTGTAGACCACAGTTTAAAAACTATTTTGAGGATCCCAGTTGCTGCATTTGGACATACATTGTAATGCACTAATTAGAATGCAACGGTAATGTGACTTTGGAGATGGATGTGAATGTCATCTTTTACATATCATTATTAACTGCTAATACACCCAAGAGATTTTTTTTTAACTTAAAAGAACCTCCTACTTTGATGCTCAAATGGCTGATAAAAGAATACATTTTAAAAATTATTGTTTTATGTGTAATTAACCTTTTAAACCATCCTCATATTGATTTCATACTATTTCTGTCAACATGTTTTCAACAGACAGTTGTAGGACTCCAAGATATATATCATTATGCCAAACCATATTCCTGGTAAAGAAACAAACAAGCTTTCAAGAGACTAACACCCTTTAAATATCTTCCATGTCATCATATTTTGGCAGGACTGGACTGGATAGAGATTTGTCTTTCCTCTCAAATCTCTTTCTAGTTGTAGTCTTTGTTTCACCTTGAGGGAAAATTGCTTGCTCCTGCTAGAATAATTTTCTTTACACTTGAGGGCCAGATATCTTTATAAGGGATTAATCCCCAAATCCCTGTGGGCTAAGTACATGTAAATGTGTTGCTTTATTAGACGTACTTGGCAAATCTGGAAAAAAGCCAATCCTTTAGGGATTTTATGAAGCACTAGGTTATAACTTCTACAGCAGCAAGGGAATCATCAGGAAACACTAAGTACTCAAGAGTTCCTGTTTTCCTTGGGTCTGTTCCTCAGACAAGTAATAGAGTTAATCCTCTTCTGACTTTGTCCCAAAGAACTGATTCTTTTGGAACAGGACAGAAGAGGCTTCTCCAAATGCTATGTATGAAATTTTAACTAAGGCCTAGAATTGCCCTTAACTTCCATGGCCTTATTTTACATTTTTTAGTTGTCAGCATCTCAGACCTGACACAATTTTATTTCCCCTGAACTATGCTAAATATGCGTAAGACTTCATATGCCATCCTTGCCTATAGCATACTTCTAAGAAAAATAATTGAAAGGAGAACCCATATAAATGTTATCAATAGTTTTTATGTCATTTGTTTATTCTTTTCTTCAGTGGTTAGAAGACTGTTGGCATCACTGGGTGGGTAAGCAACAATGATTTTCCCATTAGGCAAAGGGAAATGATTAGGTGTTAGCTGAAAAAGGGAAGTAAGCATTATTAGGTAATTTTCTTGACAATGAAGGAAAAAGGTAGTGGACATGTGATAATTATATTTGGAAATTTTATATAATTTTCTTACTTTTTTTGACATATGTATAGTTACCGTTGAAACATTTCTAAGATTTCGTTATCTTTCCTCGTGTAAGACTTAAAGCAAAAGGGTAATAGATGATAGATTATTTATTTATGAGCCCAAATGCTGTTTCTCAGCTTCTACGGAGAAAAATCTTCATTTAAGTCCTGTTCAAATACACATTTATAAGAAAACTGTTGAACTTCCGGATGAAACACAGAGAAGTTTTGGACTCCTTACACCTCTGTGTACCACAAATACTTCTTATCTTCTTTATTCTTACACAAGGAGGTCTAATATATCCAACTTACCTCTCGAGGAATTGACAAGATATGGACTGGATAAGGTGAGTAGAAAATTAGCTGGATTGTCAGGCTGAAATGGTAGTGATCAGCAGCACAAAGTCTCCACCTGGCAGCCAGTTACTCATGGTGTCCCTCAGGGTTCTATACTGAGGCCAATATTGTTTAATGTGCTTATTAATGATCTGAATGATGGGATGAAGTGGATAGAGTACACCCTCTGTGAGTTCATGGAAGATATTAAATTGGGAGAAGAGATTGATACACTGGACAGCAGGGCTGCTTTGTGAAGGGACTTCAACAAGCTGAAAAATGGGCTGAAAAAACCCTCATGAAATTCAGCAAAAGTAAATACAAAGTCTGTTCCAGAAAAAGTCCTTGTGATCCTGGTAGACAAATAAAGCCAGTCACACTTTGGGGTGAAGACACCAGCTGAAACACAGTGATTCATCCCCCTCTCTTTGACATTGGTGGGACTGCTCTTGGAGTACAGAGTTTTGGATACCTATATACCATAAAGACTGGATGTACTGGAGCAAGTCCAGTGAATGCCGACAAACACTCAGGGAGCTGGAGCACGTGATATATGAGGAGAAGCTAAGATAGCTGGTCCGGTTCAATCTTGAGAAGACCAAGCCAAGGAGAAACTGCTGTCTATAACTTCCTAATGAGAGAGCAGAGAAAAGACAAAGCAAGGTGCTTTCAGAGATGTAAAATGGAAGCGGGGGCGGGGGTGGCAATGATGACGTGAGTTACAATATGGGAAATTCCAACTCAACATAAGAAAATAAAATTTTGTCATGAAGATGGTCGAACACTGGAACAGGTTGCTTAAGGAGGCTGTGTAATCTCCATCCTTGGAGATACTTAAAATATCCTAAACGTCTTGCACTAAATGGATAAGATCTAAGCAGGAGGCTAGACAAGATGACCTCTGGAGGTCTCTTCCAAACAACATGATTCTGTGTGTATATGATCCATATGAATAATTCACACAAAAATATGCCACTGAAAAGCAGCAAATTATTGTCAGAGAAGACCAAACACTGACCCATAATCTGAATGTATATTTTTCATCATACCATCAATTCCCAGGCCATATACATTTAATCTAAAAGAAGGGTCAAAAGAGAAGTGAGTCTCCTGGATTACCCTTTCCAACAAAGACTTGTTTCGCTTTTAAGAATGTATGCATTGTCACTGGGTGAGGGATAGGGGGACCAACCAAAAAAAAAAAAAACAACCTGTGTTAATTAATATCAAACTTCAAAATTGATTGAGATACTTTTATACCTAAAGGAACGGTACAAAAGCCCTGTAACATTTTTAACACATTAACATAGTGTGAAATGGTTTTACATTAACAGTGTTGATGTCCTGGTTTTGGCTGGGATAGAGTTAAATTTCTTCCTAGTGCTGTCTTTTGGATTTAGTATGAGAAGAATGTTGATAACACACTGATGTTTTTAATTGTTGCTAAGTACCCTATAGTCAAGGACTTTTCAGCTTCCCATGGTCTGCCAGGTGTACAAGAAGCTGGGAGGGAGCATAACCAGGACAGCTAACCCAACTGGCCAACATGGTATTGCATACCATATGATGTCTTGCTCAGGATATAAATAGCAGGCATGGTCCAGGAAGTAGCGATCACTGCTTTGGGGGATGGACTGGACAGCAGTGGGCGGGTGGTGAGCAATTGCGTTGTATATCACTCATTTTGTATATTTTACTATTATTGTTATTATTATTATTTTCCCTTCCTTTTCTGTTCTATTAAACTGTCTTTATCTCAGTCCACAAATTTTACTTTTCTTTTTTCCGATTCTCTCCCCCATCCCACTGGGGGGCAGGAGGAGTAAGTGAGTGGCTGTGTGGTGTTCAGCTGCCTGCTGGGTTAAACCACAACAGTTGACAATAGAGACAAGTGAAATTGGTATGGATAGTATGTATGGATTACTTCCTAACTTTAACCTTGGAGTTACCTCCATTGTTTTTCCATGTCCAATGACTACTGTTTATCCTGAATGAAACTTTACATCTGTGGCTCCTCAATGACTCTGAATCAGTTCCTAAGTCCAATTCTAGCATATGCTCCCTCCATTTACAACCTTTTTGCCCTAATCAAAGTATTTTCCAATATCCAGGAAATTTTGCATTCCCTGTTTTGCCATTAGCAATACACTACGGGAGACAGGCTGCCACCAAGAACAAAGGATATAAAGCTGAAAACAGGCAAATGTTTCCTGTCTTTTCCAGAACCATTTGAACCAAAGAGTTCTCTTGTACTTTATTCACTATAGCAGCCAATCTGACACAAAATGGCAAGACTGTGTTATAAACATCCTTGTTGCGAAGATAAGTTTATGTCAATGCCCTACAATCTGTAAGTAAAAACCCAAGATTTTTGAGGTACTGTTCAGTACTCCTTGTTTAGAGAATGAGCATTTATAAACTGTGAATATAACTTAGCTTCACAAGAGCAATATATTGGCAGCTGACAAGCCAGCTAGGTTAACCTTGCTATAATCAGTGAATCTTGCTGTGTATTCAAAATGGTAAGGGAAAAATTTATCATCTAACTCTTGAATCTTATCATTTCCTAATATAGTAATGTAATCTTCTCATAGAATTGCAATTCTTTTTCCTAATCAAAGCAACTGTTCTTTTCCCTAATATAATGGATTATATCTTAGACTGGTATACTGAAAATTTCATTTAACTAAGCAGTAATGATTCTTCTGTTAACTAAGCTATGATTTTTCCGCCTCACTTCCATCTTGGTGGAGCTCAATTCTTTAACTATATAAAAGTATGAAATAATAACTGCCAAACTAGATCAGACCAAAGTTGCATGACTCTAACGATATCCAACAATAGATGTGTAGGGAAGAATACAAGAAAAAGAACAAGCACAAAGTAGTTGAGCTGCTTGAGCAGATCTCTCAACCAAAGACTGTGACTATGTATTTAATAGTCCTTGAAAGATTATTCTTCCAAGAACATTTTTGATTGTTTTTTGAACTTCAGTGAACATTAAGCTTCTGCAGTATCGCATGGAAAAGAGTTCCACAGCATGGCAAACTTAATACAAGGATTAAAATGTCTGATCTTTCTAAAGGCATAGCTCTCAAACCCCTCATTGCTGACTCTTAGATAGGTTGCATATTCATCAAATGTATTCTAGAGTAGAATCCTACTTCGGAGCTTTAGTTGTTGACCCACTGGTACCAGTGAATTGCAATATACAAATGAGGTGGAGAGAATAAAAAACATGGAGTTTTATTACTAAAATGGAAAAATCCAGCCCCATAGCAACAATCATAGTTTTGTTACATGTTTTTTGAACTATTAACAAAATCTACAGGTCTTTCCTGTTAACTGCTGAAATACAGCCTAAGGTTTTGAAATTAACATCACATTGAATTTTGGGTCCAGTTCAGCTAACTAACTGTATCATGTCAGATCATGTGAGAGCTACTGTAAAGTAGAATACAGAAAATTTGATGGTTTGACCTACCTGGGATTTTGGCTTGGTAAAACTCAGCTTCAGCACTGATGTCCTCTCTGTAGCTCATGTGTTTATTATTAAATTTCTGCTGTATCAGACCCAGCATTTCCTTTATACTTTTGCATTAAATGTCACTACATGTATTCATCAGAAGCATCTAACCATAGATTCTGACTTACTGTCATCAGAAAGGGTAGCATAGTTACTTTTTTAAGGTAAAGTATTTAGACAATTTAAATGGGAGACAGGTAGGATTTTTTTATGGTTCTGATGCAGTAGGTACAGTCTGTTACAGTACCTATTATTCCATATTGCTCGCTTCTTTAATTCTAAAAAATGAAGATTTGGTGCTTAGGAGTTAGGTAACTAGCAGGTATTGTGTTTGCAGGTGTGTAGTATTGTTAGACCCTAGTAATGATTAACCTTGAAATTAAGAACCATAAATGAACGTGGTCTGGATATGGCTTGGAGACAAACCTCGACCTTATAAGGAAACAAAGGAACAGGTTCATGAAGAGTTTACTACCCTACCGACCACCAGAGACCACTCGAGACCCTCAAGAAGACCCTAAAGACTTTAGTGCGCATGTGTCTAGGATGATGTAATATTATAATTATTCTCAGAAATTCAATGAATATGTAAAAGAGAAACTTAAAATATGCATGAGAAGCATGGATATAAGCAGAAAGGTGATTAGACCAGGTGTGCTTGATTTGTGGCAAGTCCACCGAGCACCCAGGCCTGAATAAAACAATATCTCTCCTGAGCGTGTGGAATTGGTTACTTGCACGCCAGGCACGAATCCACTTTTCGGACAACAGTTCAATCACTTTTCTGGAAATAAAGGTGTATTTAAAGATTGATTAGAAGTGTGTCTAACAATTAAGCTTGTATTTCTTCCTTCTCCCTCTTCCTAATCAAATGGAACAAAATGAAAGAGGGAGGCATTGCTAGTTTAAGATATGTTTATGAATCATTACATCTTATAAAGTTCTTCCTGCTTCACACTATTTAATAATCTAATTTTGACATTAGTAGAAAAAGTTGAAAGGCTTTGAGCTGATCTAACAGTGCAGTGCCTTGGGACCTTTCTGGGCTTGCTTGGTCAAAATTGATTTAGGCTTGTTGGAGCTGTGATTTTCTAGAGGTCAGATGCATAGCTTATTGTAGTTTAGCCCTGGAAATATTATGTATGGTAAGAGGCCTAGCAAGCCTATGCAGTCACTGAGTAACAGGCACTAGCCCTTTATGTAACACATATTTGGTTTTGGATTTGGATTTGGATTTGGGTTAGGAGAGATGGTTGTATAACTGTAGCTGATACAACAGTTGTTACTAGACCAGCTGCAGTAATACTAACACTCATAGTCCAAATCAATAAAGAAAGAACACATTAAAATGCCCTTAAATTTGTTATTAAAAAAAAAAAAATCAATCTCTTTTCTTTGGTGTTATATTCACCCTTCCAAACAAAGTCTCTCTGGAACTTCAGATCAGCAGCACTAGCTTTTCTCAAATAGGGAGGTGGTAGGGTATCAATCAGCATGCTGAGCTCTTCGCCAGCAGGAATTCAAAGATGGTGGGGGTGTTTCTTTCTCCTTAGAGAAAGAAATCTGTTTGGGTCTATTTTTAAGTTTTCATACTCTTTACTTCTCATGGGCTGCCAACTAACGTTTGCAAGTTGCAGAACACCCTCACCTAGCTTGAACTGCCATAAACACCTTTTTTTTAATTTTTTTTTTTTTCCCCATACTGACTACCTAGCAATACTCTTCATGGCAAAGAACTCAGGACACTGATGACTCACTGTAAACCCCCTTTATTTTGCTTGAGGAATAAAGCAGTTGTGAACCTTAGGACTTAGATAAGAACTGAAAGGGTGAACATAACACCAAAGAAAAGGGGTACATACCAGAAAGTTTATGTACAGCAGTCTTAATTGTGTTATTAACGATGTTTTTCTGTAACAATTAAATAATTTCAACTTTTGTAACTGTACCAATAACAATAATTGTTCTGTTCGGATTAGACAATTAGTGTTTTGATTAGACTAATATTAAGCTCTTGTCTTTTGTATGTCCTTGCACCCATAATAAGATGTTTGGTAACAGTAATATGCAAAATTTACTGCATGTGTCTAAAGACAGAATGTTTCTCAGGGCTCACGAAGACCAGCTTCTCATCTCTAGCCCTTGTATACAAATTGCATTAAAATGTTCATACATACTTTAGGGCAGACTTTGTCTGGGAAAAATATACTCAGTTCATCCAAATTGGTATTGTAAGATAGAACCATAGAATCATAGAATCATAGAATCATACAGGTTGGAAAAGACCTCTAAGATCATCGTGTCCAACCGTCAACCCAACACACCATGTCCACTACACCATGTCCCTAAGCGCCTCATCTACACGTCTTTTAAATACTTCCAGGGATGGTGACTCCACCACTTCCCTGGGCAGCCTGTTCCAAGGTCTGACCACTCTTTCAATAAAGAAATTTCTCCTAATGTTCAATCTAAACCTCCCTTGGTGCAACTTGAGGCCATTTCCTCTTGTCCTATCGCTAGTTACTTGGCAGAAGAGACCAACACCCACCTGGCTACAACCTCCTTTCAGGTAGTTGTAGAGCGCAATGAGGTCTCCCCTCAGCCTCCTCTTCTCCAGGTTAAACAACCCCCGTTCCCTCAGCCGCTCCTCGTAAGGCTTGCTCTCCAGGCCCTTCACCAGCTTCATTGCCCTCCTCTGGACACACTCCAGCACCTCAATGTCCTTCTTGTAGTGAGGGGCCCAAAACTGAACACAGTGTTCGAGGTGCGGCCTCACCAGTGCCGAGTACAGGGGCACGATCACCTCCCTACACCTGCTGGCCACACTATTTCTAATACAGGCCAGGATGCCATTGGCCTTCTTGGCCACCTGGGCACACTGCCGGCTCATGTTCAGCCGGCTGTCAATCAGCACCCCCACGTCCTTTTCCTCTTGGCAGCTTTCCAGCCACTCTTCCCCAAGCCTGTAGCGTTGCCTGGGGTTGTTGTGGCCCAAGTGCAGGACTCGGCAATTGGCCTTGTTGAACCTCATGCAGTTGGCCTCGGCCCATCGATCCAGCCTGTCCAGGTCCCTCTGCAGAGCCTTCCTACCCTCCAGCAGATCCACACTCCCGCCCAACTTGGTGTTGCCTGCAAACTTCCTGAGGGAGCACTCCATCCCCTCATCCAGATCATTGATAAAGATATTGAACAAGACCGGCCCCAATACAGAGCCCTGAGGAACACCGCTCGTGACCGGCCGCCAACTGGATTTAACTCCGTTGACCACAACTCTCTGGGCTCGGCCCAGCCAGTTTTTTACCCAGCAAAGAGTGTACCTGTCTAGGCCATGAGCTGCCAGCTTCTCTAGGAGAATGCTGTGGGAGACAGTGTCAAAGGCTTTGCTGAAGTCCAGGTAGACCACATCCACAGCCTTTCCCTCATCCACGAGGCGGGTCACCTGGTCATAGAAGGAGATCAGGTTGGTCAAGCAGGATATGTGCTATGTTTTGTTGTTTATGTTCAGGCTTGAATCCAGTGTTTTAAATGTGCTTTGTCCACCCTGTCAATAGGACAGTCTGCACCTCAGTTTCTCTCTCAGAGAACTGAAAGTTTGCCCAGACTTGTGCAAAAGTTTGAGCTAAAATATACGCATGGATAATAAAATTCAAACTTTAGCTAAAACTATGGATCAGAAAACCACAAAGGGGGGGGAGGGTTCATGTAGTGATTCAATTCCTCTCTTCTGAATCTCTAACTAATTCCAGAAGGTATCTAAAATCAATAGTAAATGTTTTAAAATACAGAAGTCTCTTGGTGCCCAGTTAGAACCACTTTAGTCTGGAGAAACACATGCACATTTTACAGTCAGACTGCCATTGGATATAAACAGAAGATACCCAGGGAACAGTGATAGGAACCATAACTTTCTCCTCTTTCACATAAATGGCTTAAAAGTCATCCTAACAGAAAAACTATACATTGGGTCCCACCAGCTAATCCACGGTTCATCCTCTGACAGTAAGCAGGAACTAATGCTGTGGGGAAAGTATGTGAAACAGGAAAAGTGTAAGATGATAATTTCAATGGTACAATCTCTGAGTTGCTGTCGATTAGCAGTCAAGAAGTTTCCTGAGCCTTATGTTGCACCTGAATGATCATGTGAGTTTTCTTTTACTTTATCTCAGTTCAACCTTACACATTTGCTTTCCAGCCTGCATAGGAGACTAGCTTCAAAAGAACAGATGAAGTTCCATCATCCGAGATACCCTACATCTTTGTGAATAGGGTTCTATTATGTGAGTCAGAAATCTAGCTATTCCACTTTGAGGGAAGGTGGGTTCATCTTTTGTTTATTTTGCCAAAGAATATGTTCTTGTCCAATCTTAAAAAACAGCCTAATGTTCTGAACACTGATTGGATGGATGCACCAACGGTGAAACATGAGTGAAGATCCCATTCAGACACACAGTTCACTGACAAAATGTATTTGAATACGGTATTATGACTTAGCTGAAGTCTTTTTAAAGACCATTATTTTAAGGCAGGTTCCTAATTAAGGTTCTCTGTGTCATCCTCTGAATGCTATTAAAGGTACTTGGCTCTCTTCTAGTAGGTATTATTGAAGCAGTCTCAGTCACAAATAGAAGGATAGGTATCTAATTTTAAAAAGGCATTTTTTCACATCTGTGTATGTAATTGATATGAATACCTCTGGAAATATTTACTAAAAAGAATGTTTGTTTTTGGAAAATTATTAAATGCAGAAAAGATGGCTTCAGAAGCCTATCTCCTGTCAATTTCTCTGATTTAGATTATGACAAATGAGGCTCTTAGAAAAATACTACATAATATATAACTCTTTTTAAAACGTTAAATATTTTATAACTGTTAGTAATTCTATTTTGCCCTTTAGATTTTTCAAGAAATAAAAAGTTTATATTTTGAATACATAATTTTGCAGTTAAATTGCCTGATTAAAAAAAAAAAAAAGGAAAAAAAGAAAGGAATAATGAAGAGGTACAACATTTTAGGAAATGAAATAAGTGAAATAAACTACAAAAATTAATGAAGAGAAACATCCATAAGCTGAAACAGTTGTAAATAGAACAACGTGCTATGAAGTCAGCGAGGCTATGCATATTTCGGAAATTAAATGGTGCTAGGAACATTCCCAGGCATTAGAACTTAATTGTATATATTGTAAAATTGTAAGAATGGTCCCTGATATGATTTTGACACAAGCCAACTAGTCCTATCCCAAAGATTTCCTAAACGTGTTTCAGAAGTTTGTGTGGGCATGGAACCATTCAATGATAGGTAGCTTGTATACAACCACCCTTGTTTAGAAACTGAAAGTTTAATAGTATGAAATTGTGTCATTCAATGCTAGATACCTTCAGAGCCAGAAAGCAGTCCTGAGCATGCTTTAAAAAAACAAAACAAAACAAAACAAAAACCCCTTCAGGTGTGTCTCTGGCATCTAGCTTGCAGACTCTCAGTGTTTGTAAGATCTGACACCAAACCAAATATCCAGGTCCCAAACCTCTGCTGCTCAATAGATACAGCTTCAAGTTCAATAATGGATCACCTCACCTACATCCATCCCAACACATGCACACACAGAATAATGAGCATATTCACACAGAAAAGTAAGTTAGAAATAAAGTTTAATGAGAAAGCAGGACAAACTGTGTGTACTGATCAGCTGCCAGATTACAAGTGACTGGCTCCTTTTATTCCTCTCCTTCCATTTTCCCAAACTTGTTCCTCCCTATTCTGTCTTGGTCTTTCCCCTCCCATAACCCTTTCCTTAGACAACCCATGATAAATCCTGTACAATCCCAAGTGTTCAGTTCCAAAATTATGCCCTCTCCTTCCTCATAAGTGCTACACTATTTGTGCAATGCTCACCCTTGGTTTGAATAGCATTCTGGAGACAGTTTCTTCTACTGAATCACCTTAGTGGGTTTTGCAACAGGGACAATAACTTAATCATTCACCTTCAATGGTCTTAGGAGTAGTTGATTTTGGTTATCTGGGTTCCCCACTTTGTCATTTTCTTTCTGATCACTGCTTGGTCATTGGTTTTTTGTTTGTTTTTTGAATAGTCTTTAGCTAGACACCCTAATGATAACCTTTACAGCTAGGTGTTAGAAAAATCCCGACAATAAAACATAAACCAGTAAATTGTATAAATTTTCCTTACATACATTCATTAGTATAAAAGGTACAGAGACAGAATGAAAAAATAATAATTTTATGGATTAATAGTTCTGTTAGTAAAGCACTAGAGTATAATAAAAATCTCCTGATTATGAATTATCAGGATCAATTCCCTTCTGTAACTACTTTCAAGTTTTGCCTTCCCTGTTAAAAAAGTGTGTTGCTAATTTGAATCAACTATCTTAAGGAATATTGTAATGAAGACACACCAGATTATAGCTTACACATATGATATCCACTTCAAATAAATATGAGGTTCCAATAGAACTGACTTACAGAGTTAATTGTACTACAATGACAAACACAGTTGATTTCTGAATCATAATTGCATTTCTAAAGAAAACAATCTCAATCCTATCAAACGCTTTTTACGTATGGATTTTCTGATGATACTGACAATTTTTTTTTCAATTTTAGCTCATTTATTCTACAACATGTTTTCATTCTGCAGTTTACAACTTTCTGACATACAGAAACTACAAATGAAAAAAAACACTTTTTTATTTCTCTTTGGTATAATACTCCTACATTCTTATGTATATTTATGGATTTGAGAATAGATTCACATTATTTCTGAAATTCTGTGGAATGGCTTTTCCCTGTGGGAAACTTTGGTATCAATTCTTCTCCTTTGATTAACCAACCATGAGGATTATGATGGTGGCAGAAAAAAAATATTGCATGTCTCCTGGAAGACCTTGAACAAAAACTTAAATTATTAGCACAGCTGTTTCAGTGATAATAGCATCAGAACTATTTCACTTGCAGAATCAGCATACCAATCAGTGTTCTGTTCTCCCACTCCAGTGGATAAAGTCTCACTCTATAGCATTGCTTAATCTTGAAGTATCCAAGTAAATCAATTGTTTGTTTGTTTGGTTGGTTTTTTTTAAATGACCACAAATCTACCCTATATTGCTTCTTAACAACACTTCACAGCAATTGTATTTTACTTTACAGGAATTGTTTCTCTCGTTACTTCAGTACTTTAACCTATTTAAATACTGTACACCACTTCATCCTGAAATATGTAGAATCACATAGTGGTATTTGCTAGTCACTAAATACTAATCATTATGTGATATTATTGACTAGAAGACTTTAACTACAGAAAGAGAGGAAAAGAAAAAAGACCCCTCACGTGTGTGGTTTGTGTTGGCTTCACAGAAGTTAATCTCTAGGGAAGTAAGTTCTTTGAAATTTGAACACCAAAGAATATGGTCATCAACTCTTTACACCTGAAACTAAAAATATCAGATTCCTGCCAGCTTCCTAAAACTAAGGTGCTTGGTGTCCCTTCTACCTTAATTCACCCTATAGACACCTATAGATAGCTTTTAGAAACCTTGCTTAGGTTTGTTAGCATAGGTGAATTTCTCTCCTCATACCATACTAAGGCACAGGGCATGCTTGGGACACTGTGAGACATAGTCATTAACCCTTGATGGCATAAGAATGTTGATGGACTAAACCTGGGAAACAATACCGCTCCAAAAAAAAAGTTCCATATCGATATTTTTTCCCAGATTTTAAAGAGGTGCTTGTCACATGATAAATTAAAAAGTCATTTCAGAATGTAATATTTTTTCTTTATACCTTCTTTTATAACTTCAAAGAAGCAAGAGACCAGATCTATATATCTTAATCAAGTGAACAGTTTCCCCTCAATAGTTGATTAATAGCTGTTCTCAGAAAGACAAGGTTTATTGTTTAAAGCCAATTTTTTCATACTATTAGCTGGCTAAATACTCTTTAATATTCTGTAATTTTAAAAAGAAAATGTAATTTGAAAATGTGTTCTCTGTTAGAGCATTAGCATACTTTTATACATTGTTTCACAGGTGGAAAAAAAGAAAGACAACAGAATAAGAGTATAGCAGCTTCAAGACAACCGTATAGTTTCTATGAATTTAAGAAGAATAAAGTTGAACACTGAACAATGTTACTGAACACTAAAAACATTCTTAGAAATTCAAATCTGAAATTTTCAAAACACTTTTAAGTTTCAAACTTTTATTGAATTTCTATTTGAATTACTTATTCTACCTTTTGGTCCTTTAAGAACCCAGCTATGCTTTGCAAAGTTTTGTCACCACCCTCAGCTTCTGCAGTCAGAATCATGATGAAGTTTTGAAAAATAGATTTATTTGACTAATACTCCATAAACCCCTTAGAAATAATTTTATAAAATTGGAGGTACGTTTAATAAGTTATAGGTTGTTAATGCCCTTAATCTCTCCTTATTTCTTTGTGCTGGATATTGATGCTGTGGCCCATGATCGTTTTATTTGATGCACTAAGTTTACTATAAGGTGCGAGAAGCCTTGGGGGATAAAAAGTGTGTGGAGGAAAACAGTAAATGATGTGTGATTTTTGTGATCCAACACATATATATCTGTTATATGGGACTGTGCTGCATATCAATGCAAAGCATGGCTCTATACTGTCAGTTACAAAAGAATAAAACCTAGGAACTATAATTTCTTTTTCATTAACAGCTGTTTCTCCTTTGATTTACTTTATTTCATTTTGCTTTCCTTCTTAGTTTACAACTGGCTCACATTTTGACTTTGCAACATCTAATTTAAGTATTGGAAATCTCCTGAACTCCATTTGTTCATAGCTAGACATTAAGTAGGTACAAGAAAGACAAATACCTGGAATCTCAGAATAGGAGCTGAATAAAAATGTGCTTTGTACATTGTACAGTGATCCAGGGCAAGGCTCTAACATGATAATCAGACTGAATAACGCCAGCTTAAAACCAGTAACAGAGTAAACAGAGTGTTAAGATAATAGGGTGCTGACAGGATGAATGCCCTGCAGCTGAATCTCTCTTCTCTTCCTGGAAGATTTTGTAATGGAGAATTAAGCATTGTCTACCTCAGGCTTAGTCAGTCAGAATGTATTTCTGCAGATGAAGCTGCTGATATGACAAGTAAAGGCTCAGGGATAAGTTTTATAAAGCCTTAGTGCTTGCAGGCATGAGTCCCTGCACATTGAGCCGGCAGGGTTAGTGCTGTATCCTCTAGACAGCAACAAATAGAAAAGACTATGCAGGTATAGAACAATAGTTGATAGAAAAATAAGTCAAGCATTATACTGTAGGGTCTGATGTTACTATTGAGAAATGAGTCCCTTATGGGTCTGCAAGGAAAAACATTGATGTGAAAACCTGCTAAGTCTTTGGAAAGAATAGTACACTGGAAAAATATACACCAAGAAAGGGTAGCTGGTAGATTCATTATTATACAAGAGCTCACTCATTAATAACAAGGCTTACAATAAACAGAAGACAAGTAAATGGTAAATCAGAAAAAGCAAACAGTAAGGATGACACTTAGTTACATGTCTTTTAAAATTTTCTGTGTGCATCTCACACAGACAAGCAAAAAATTGCCCTCTCCAGGCAAAATGTATTTTAAAGATTTTAATTTAACAGAATACAGCTTTAAAAACACACTTTTATGGCAAAACAGGTAGGATTCAGTGATGCAGCTAATCCTATAACTGAACTTTTTCTATGTGCTTGTTGACAAGCTGGAAATTAATAAGGGTTTAATAAAAAAAAAAAAGAATGGAATGAAATAAACAATATGAACATTATTTTACACTAATGCATCTTTATTGGTTGCTAGAAGTAACATCATAATTTTTAAGTAAGCAGTCCCATGAATGCTGGAACTAATGATGTGTGATTTTATAGATTAGCAGTTATCTGGTGATTAGCTTTGTGTTTAAGAAGGTGCAAGCTTCAATCAAGAGACGGTTACTGGTTACAAATATTGGGGTGATTTTAAGAGGTCTCTGTTGATTCTTTGTTGTCTAGTAGAGACCGAGCTTACACTGTTGTCTTTACCATAATAAGAGCATACTGAGAGTATCTTTCCCATACTTGGGAGCTTACGTTCATGAAATATGAAAAAATATAATTATCATGGAGACTCCTATATTTATGTAAATTTTATAAAATCATTGGTGTCGTGGTTTAACCTGGCAGGCAGCCAAATACCACGCAGCTGCTCGCTCACTCCCCCCGCCCCCCCAGTGGGACGGGGAGAGAATCGGAAGGGTAAGAGTGAGAAAAACTCGTGGGTTGAGATAAAGACAGTTTAATAGAACAGAAAAGGGAGAATAATGATAATAAATAATGATAGAATATACAAAATGAGTGATGCACAATGCAATTGCTCACCACCCGCGCTGACCGATAACCAAGTAGCGATCGGTACTTCCTGGATCACGCCTACCCTTCATATACTGAGCATGACGTCACATGGTATGGAATACCCCATTGGCCAGCTGGGCTGGCTGTCCTGATTATGTTCCCTCCCATCTTGTGTACCTAGCTCAGTCAGTAGGCACGGGAGCTGTCCTTGGACTAGGAGGGCACTTAGCAACAACTGAAAACATCGGTGTGTTATCAACATTCTCCTCATACTAAATCCAAAACACAGCACTAGGAAGAAATTTAACCCTATCCCAGCCGAAACCAGGACAATTGGTAATTTGGAAGTTAAATGCTATCTGACGCTTGCTCTCTTGCTTTCCTTCCTTCCCTCTTTTTCTCACACACAGAGCATAAACTTAAGCTAGAGGGCTATTTTTTTTTTTTTTTTTAAACTTAAGATGAATGTATTTTCTGTGGCCTTCTCTTGCTTTCTTGCTTTAAGGGTCTTCACAGACTTTCCCTATTCCACATAAACCAGCTAATGCCATTTTTAGAGCATTTTATAGATTTTTTTTTAATAGAAAATTTTTTTAGAATCTACCAATCAATCTAAAAGGATCTCTATTATCTTTCTGTTTTTTCTAAAATGTTGAGAAGGATAGTAACCTGAGTTGATCTATGTCAAAAAAGTGTTCTGTGAATTTATGTGCAATAATCTCATCATATTTTCCTGAATTTGGAGGGGGTTTCCTTGGGAATATTACATTTTAACCAATGGAAACACTGGTACTAATTTTCATCTGTCCAGCAACTCTTAAGTCAATAAGTGCCAGCTGCTGGGGGCAGGTGTCTGTACCTTCCCCAAACTGGGTGTGCGTGAGGTGTGTGGGTGTGTAGTCACTGGCAAATTTCAAGCTGGACCAGCAAGGGAGTAGGAGGCCCCAGGTCTGGGCAGGGGTATTAGGTGAGCGAAGGGTCTGTGCTAGTATTTGGAGGGACCCGCAGAATGTGGGGCGTCTGTGGGACAAGTGTGTGAGTTCTGCATATTTGCTAGTAAGCATCAGGCTGGACCAGCCAGTGAGTCGGAGACTTGTGGAGCCTTGTTAGTGTCTTCTGTGTGTAGGGGGGTGTGTGTCTGTCTGGGATACGTGCTCAGCTTCACTACTGGTTGAACCTGCAAAGGGGAAAGTGGCAGATGCATCCTTCAGCCTGGGCAGAGACCCCGGGTCCCCAGGCACTGGGATGGATTCCAGGGCTGAGCAGAAAGAATTCTTCCTGCTGCTGTAGGTAGCAGCTGTTCCTAATATCCCTTAATACTCAGGTTATGAGGAAAGTAATTTTTTGCTGTGGCTATGGATACCATTCACTAAACTGTAAAACTAATTATCCATGAATTTCCCGCTAATTATAAAACTACAATAAGAACACAATTTTTTCTAAATACAAGGTTTTTTGTGCTTGGTAATTTCATTTTTACTTAGTTACACAGTCAATATTAGCCTCTGCTTTTGCCTGTAAAACTTCATATATGGTTTGTTGTTTCCTGGTTATTCTGGCTAATAACCTCAGTTCTTAAACAGTCCAATTTACTCCAAAAATGATACAAGAAATCATGGACATAAGAATTAATAGTTGCCTAGGAGCAATTGTTTCAATTTAATTTGGATTTCAGGAGTTCAATAAGACCTTTCTTGGAGTGTAACTTATTTTTTCTTTTTAATATGAATATTGCTAAAGGAATTATATTCAGAAAAGCTGAACTGTTATGGGACTCTGAATTGACTATAGCTTTGAAGTGGATGTTCCTGGGCCATTCTTCTACAATTACCTCCCCAAAGGAAGGCTAAAAGACTTTTACGTTAAAAAAAAAAAAGTTTTATTAAAATAAAAGAATCCTTAACTTTTTTTAGAACAGTCTCAAAGGACCAGGAAGGAAAGAATAAAAATGAAAAAAGGGTTATATACTGTTTTCTTAAACATTGTGTATTTCACTTGTTGTTGAGTCTTTGCTTCCAGACATTGCTTTTGTTAACCTTCTGAATTTCCTAGTTGCAGCAACCCTGCACAGTCCCGTAAACACTTTTTTTCATCTCTGAAGCATAGCTATTTGCTGTTTGCTCTACTTAACAGTTTCTCAGTCTTTGCATCATCTAAAGGATCCCACTCTTTGCTGAGACTTCTTTCCGCTTACTCTTCACCCAGTAGTCATTTGAACTTCCTCTTCCTATACAGTACCTCAGCATGATAATCTATAATCTCCTGTATCCATTCCCTCTTTTTGCATTCGACAATGTAGACATTATAGGTGGTAGGAATCCACTCTACATAATCAATTGAATGTCAAGAGCTATTTGGCTCAGCAACATAGTTAACTAATATCAGGTTAGTTGAATAACTCTTTATGATTACCAACTATATTGATTAGATGTCCACTGATTGTAACAGGAGTTGACATTTGATGTAAATGTAGTCAGTGAGATGAGATAAATTTGAGTTTCTGAAACTATGAGCTGAATTCTGCTCAGATTATTCTGTTGGAAAATTCCATTAGTGCAGTTAGATAGTAGTCTTGGATGATGAATGTTTTCTTCCATATTTACCGCTATAAAATTTGAATTTTCAGTGCTTTGTATCCTCTGTACTTACTATACAGGTGAATGTGTAATGGAATTAAAGACTTACTGTAATCTGTCCACAACATACTGTGGGTATTTTGTAACCAGCTCATCAGTCAGAAGTTAGCCCATGGTACCCATGTGATTACATTTCCATCTTTTTCACTGATATGAAAAAAAATATGGCTCCATTAGATGGTGATTTCATGCTCACTTTAATCTGATATAAGTTCAGACTGAAATAAATGGATGAGTCTAACGTTCCTGACCACTTTAACCATTTGTTTCCATAGCCTCACTCGTGTAAGCCTCAGATAGCCAGTCACTCACACCACCCCAGTGGGATGGGAAAACAAATTAGAAAAGTAAAAGTGAGAAAGCTCGTGGGTTGACATAAAGACAGTTTAACAGGTAAAGCAAAAGCCGCCCACACAAGCAAAGCAAAACAAGGAATTCATTCATTACTTCCCATCGGCAGGCAGGTGTTCAGCCATCTCTAGGAAAGCAGGGCTCCATCACGTATAACCATTACTTGGGAAGACAAAACACCATAACTTCAAATGTCCCTCCTTCTTCCTTCTTCCCTCAGCTTTTATTGCTGAGCATCATGTGGTATGGAATATCCCTTTGGTCAGTTAGGGTCAGCTGTCCCACCTGTGTCCCCTCCCAACTTCTTGTGAACCCGCAGCCTACTTGCTGGTGGGGTGGTGTGAGAAGCAGAAAAGACCTTGGCTCTGTGTAAGCACTGCTTAGCAGTAACTGAAACATCCCTGTGTTATCAACACTGTTTTGGTCACAAATCCAAAGGAGCACCATAAGAGCTCCCATGAAGAATATTAACTCTATCCCAGCCCAAACCGGTACGATTTTAATCCTTTGTTAGTATCATCGTAATTTGAGACAGGATTTATGATATGGTGTGTTTTGTTTAAGGACTTAGATTTTAAATCTTTCCATTTGTTTGTGAGTAAAACAATTAGGTTTTAAACTGAGATGCCTTTTATTTATTAGTTTATTTACACTTATGTCATTATGTAGGTATAAATCCAGCCATTTCAAGTAGACTTGTCACTGTGCACTTTTTTGCTCTGATCAAAACTTGAAGTAATAACATGGAAAAGATTCAGTTTCCTTAATTATGCACTTCTCAGTAAAAACTTTTCCTACATTGTGTAGGAGAACTTTTTGTCATCTCTGATCAGGTGCTTGGGTGTGGCTCTACTTTAATTTGTTCTGGATCCTGTAGATCATTTCTCATATGTTGTCCAGCAACATCAAACTAGCATATATTTTGAACTGCAATTTCTGGATTTTTTTTTTAATAACTTCCACAATTTTCTGGAGGCAGAAGACTCCTGCCTGTGATAACAATAAATATTGTTGTTACTTTTCTGCATGGAAGATTACAACAGTTTCAAATTTGTTAGAACCTTATGTAAGCCAGAACTTTGATGTAGATCTACCCAGATCTTTTGTTGTCAGTGATTATCTTGATGAAAGCATAGGTTTATTTTTGTTGGATTATATGAACAATTAAATGAACATAAACAATTATATGAACATAAACCAGATAAAATTAAAAGTGTTTAGCTAAGACTTTATAAACATTAAAATTTGCTCCTTGAACCTTTTTCTATTTAGAGATACAGGCTTACCTTCTTTCTTTACACACACTGGGGACTCTCACTCTCTTGTCTCTCCTTTTCCTTTTTGTAAATAATTTTTATTTACAATTGTGAAAATATCTTCTTGAAATATATTTATAATGTATATTATTTAAATGAAGTCTAGAATTCCTATCATGTTGTGACTGTATCAAACAATTTGGATTTGCTTACTATGGTATTCTTCACATTGTCTAACTTTTTTTTACAGTCCTTGCTTTCCACAGGAAATTTTTTTTCAAAATATGAATAATTTATACAGTCTAATAGCAGCTTCCATGCTAAATTGTCACTGCCTCAAACTATGCTGACTTCAGAATGTGTTAGGATTGATACGGTTGTCCTCCACAGTTGTACACAAAGATCCTTTTAATGAGATGTGGCATGGACAAAAGTGGTTGTTGTGATTATTGTGCACACTTTGAAGGTACACAGTCATCTGAAACAGGTATGTCTCAGGCACATTTCTGAGCATATTTTATTTTACATTTCACCCTTAATAATACGAAAACTGTTAACTTTCTGGAAATAATGATTGCTTTATATGACAGTAATCGGTTAAAACATTTTATTCAAAGAATAATGTCTCCTTAGACTTGAGTTAACTCAAGATCATAATGTAAATTTTAATGTATGGTTGTCTGTATTAAGGATTTTTCACTTTAATGGCAGAATTACAAAAGACAGAGGGAAAACAACAATCTTTTTTGAACTTTAGTAAGACCTTTTCACTTTAATTAAATTTACAGTATTACAAAAGAAAAAAAATCTGTTCTAGAGAGATATGTTGTTTTAAAATCTTGGGGGAAAACAAAATCAAACTTTTTATATTTTTCTATACTTCCTACATATCTTTTTGTTGTTTTTTTTTCTTTTTTTATTTCTCCCCAAAATTTGTGCTAGATTAATTAAGGTATTTTTACTCTATCCTTATGCAGCACTACAAAAGCTCCCATATATTGGACTTCTTACTGTCCATGTAGCCTGTTGAAGTTGGTAAAAGAATCTTGCTTTTTTTTGGAGACTACAGTACAAACTGCCAGTAATGCAAAGATATGATATTCACGTTGCAGTATAAAAAATATACAAGCATCATGCATAATTCAAAATTATCTACTCCAATAATGATCAGGATATCTGTCCTGGTTTTGGTTAGGATAGAGTTAAATTTCTTCCTAGTGCTGTGTTTTGGATTTAGTATGAGGAGAATGTTGATAACACACTGTCGTGGTTTAACCTGGCAGGCAGCCAAATACCACGCAGCCGCTCACTCACTCCCCCCGCCCCCCCAGTGGGACGGGGAGAGAATCGGAAGGGTAAGAGTGAGAAAAACTCGTGGGTTGAGATAAAGACAGTTTAATAGAACAGAAAAGGGAGAATAATGATAATAAATAATGATAGAATATACAAAATGAGTGATGTACAATGCAATTGCTCACCACCCGCGCTGACCGATAACCAAGTAGCGATCGGAACTTCCTGGATCACGCCTACCCTTCATATACTGAGCATGACGTCACATGGTATGGAATACCCCATTGGCCAGCTGGGCTGGCTGTCCTGATTATGTTCCCTCCCATCTTGTGTACCTAGCTCAGTCAGTAGGCACGGGAGCTGTCCTTGGACAATGAGGGCACTTAGCAACAACTGAAAACATCAGTGTGTTATCAACATTCTTCTCATACTAAATCCAAAACACAGCACTAGGAAGAAATTTAACCCTATCCCAGCCGAAACCAGGACAGTATCCACCCCTTATTCCATACCATTTACGTTATGCTTAGGTCTCACATTTTTCGATACCTTTCAATTAATCACCACTATCTTTTTTATATATATACATATATAATACATATACATACATATATACATATAATACATATACATACATATATACACATAAATATATATAAATGTCCATTGAGTTCTTTTAGTCCACAACTTTGGGCTCTATCTGTCATAACAGTCTTTCAGGGCCAGAAGGATGGTGTGTGGTGTTGGGCTGTTGCATCCTGAAGCCAGTTCTCATTTCGGTACTGCTGCGCTCGTCCAGTTCTATCATCGTTGCACTTTGCTCGGTTTCATCGGAGTTAGTTCATTCTTCATTAATCTGGGTGATTTTCACTGCTATACCATTGATAGCAACCATAGAAATAATGATATACAATATCATATAACAATTGACATCATAAAATTCAGTTCATTGGCTATTTTCACCCAAAATCAAATCCCCTTGAGGTACACACCGGACTTGCCCATCCTTTCGCATCACCCACCAAGTGCACCCAGGTCCTTGAGCAAAAGCAATCCCATGGATGGGTTTTCCCTTGCCAGAGGCAGGAGTAACCCAGACTGTCTTCCCCAACATATTTCTTATGTGCACGACAGGGACTTTATCTCCATCTACAGTACGTAAAAGTCTTGATTGGGCAGGGCCAGCTCGATTAACATATCCCGTGGTATTGACTAACCAGGTGGCTTTTGCTAAATGTGTCCCCCAATGCTTGAATGTCCCACCACCCATTGCCCTCAGCGTTGTCTTTAACAGCCCGTTGTATCGTTCGATTTTCCCGGAGGCTGGTGCGTGGTAGGGGATGTGATAGACCCACTCAATGCCATGCTCTTTGGCCCAGGTGTCTATGAGGGTGTTTCGGAAATGAGTCCCGTTGTCTGACTCAATTCTTTCTGGGGTGCCATGTCGCCATAGGACTTGCTTTTCAAGACCCAGGATGGTGTTCCGGGCAGTGGCATGAGGCACAGGATATGTTTCTAGCCAGCCGGTGGTTGCTTCCACCATGGTGAGCACATAGCGTTTGCCGTGGCGGGTTTGTGGGAGTGTGATATAATCAATCTGCCAGGCCTCCCCATATTTGTATTTCAACCATCGTCCCCCATACCAAAGAGGCTTTACTCGCTTGGCTTGTTTGATTGCAGCGCACGTTTCACATTCATGGATAACCTGTGCAATAGCGTCCATGGTTAAGTCCACCCCTCGATCACGAGCCCATCTATATGTTGCATCTCTTCCTTGATGGCCTGAGGCATCATGGGCCCACCGAGCTATAAATAATTCACCCTTATGTTGCCAGTCCAGATCCACCTGAGCCACTTCAATCTTAGCAGCCCGGTCCACCT
Organism: Calonectris borealis; assembly: GCF_964195595.1. Classification (NCBI taxonomy): domain Eukaryota; kingdom Metazoa; phylum Chordata; class Aves; order Procellariiformes; family Procellariidae; genus Calonectris; species Calonectris borealis. The sequence continues at coordinate 180,053,497 of NC_134312.1, forward strand.
GCTGGTTGTTTTGATGTTCTTCACTGGCCCGACTCTTGGGTACGTGAGCATCTACATGACGTACTTTTACAACCAGGTTCTCTACTCGGGCAGCAATATCTTGCCACAACGCAGCAGCCCAGATGGGTTTACCTCTGCGCTGCCAGTTGTTCTGCTTCCACTGCTGCAACCACCCCCACAGGGCATTTGCCACCATCCATGAGTCAGTATAGAGATAAAGTACTGGCCATTTTTCTCGTTCAGCAATGTCCAAGGCCAGCTGGATGGCTTTCACCTCTGCAAACTGGCTCGATTCACCTTCTCCTTCAGCAGTTTCTGCAACTTGGCGTATAGGACTCCATACAGCAGCTTTCCACCTCCGATGCTTTCCCACAAGGCGACAGGACCCATCAGTGAACAGGGCATATTGCTTCTCATTTTCTGGTAGTTTATTATACAGTGGGGCTTCTTCAGCACGTATCACCTCCTCCTCTGGGGATATTCCAAAATCTTTGCCTTCTGGCCAGTTCGTGATCACCTCCAAGATTCCTGGGCGACTGGGTTTTCCTATTCGGGCCCGTTGTGTGATCAGTGCGACCCACTTACTCCACGTAGCATCGGTTGCATGATGTGTAGAGGGGACGCTCCCTTTGAACATCCAGCCCAGCACCGGCAGTCGGGGTGCCAGGAGGAGCTGTGCTTCAGTACCAACCACTTCCGAAGCAGCTCGAATCCCTTCATATGCTGCCAATATCTCCTTCTCAGTTGGAGTGTAGCGGGCCTCCGATCCTCTGTATCCCCGACTCCAGAACCCTAAGGGTCGACCTCGAGTCTCCCCTGGTGCTTTCTGCCAGAGGCTCCAGGTAGGACCATTCTCCCCAGCTGCGGTGTAGAGCACATTCTTCACATCTTGTCCTGCCCGGACTGGCCCAAGGGCTACTGCATGAACTATCTCCTGTTTAATTTGTTCAAAGGCTTGTCGTTGCTCAGGGCCCCATTTGAAGTCGTTCTTCTTCCTGGTCACGTGATAGAGAGGGCTTACGATCTGACTGTAATTTGGAATATGCATTCTCCAAAAGCCCACCACGCCTAAGAAAGCTTGTGTTTCCCTTTTGCTAGTCGGTGGGGACATGGCTGTTATTTTGTTGATCACATCCATTGGGATCTGACGACGTCCATCTTGCCATTTTATTCCTAAAAACTGGATCACCTGTGCAGGTCCCTTGACCTTACTTTGTTTTATGGCAAAACCAGCTTTCAGAAGGATTTGAATTATTCTCTCCCCTTTCTCAAAAACTTCTTCTGCTGTGTTGCCCCACACGATGATGTCATCAATGTATTGCAGGTGTTCTGGAGCCTCACCCTGTTCCAGTGCGGTGTGGATCAGTCCATGGCAAATGGTAGGGCTGTGTTTCCACCCCTGGGGCAGTCGGTTCCAGGTGTACTGGACGCCCCTCCAAGTGAAAGCAAACTGTGGCCTGCACTCTGCAGCCAAAGGGATGGAGAAGAAGGCATTAGCAATGTCAATGGTGGCGTACCACTTGGCTGCCTTTGACTCCAGTTCGTACTGAAGTTCTAGCATGTCCGGCACGGCAGCACTCAGTGGCGGCGTGACTTCGTTCAGGCCACGGTAGTCTACTGTTAGTCTCCACTCTCCATTAGACTTTCGCACTGGCCATATGGGACTGTTGAAGGGTGAGCGAGTCTTGCTGATCACTCCTTGGCTCTCCAGTCGACGAATCAGCTCATGGATAGGGATCAGGGAATCTCGGTTGGTGCGGTATTGTCGCCGATGCACTGTTGTGGTAGCGATTGGTACTTGTTGTTCTTCAACCCTCAACAACCCCACAACAGAAGGGTCCTCTGAGAGACCAGGCAAGGTGGACAGCTGTTTAATTTCCTCCGTCTCCAGGGCAGCTATACCAAAAGCCCACCGATACCCTTTTGGGTCCTTAAAATACCCTCTCCTGAGGTAGTCTATGCCAAGGATGCACGGAGCCTCTGGGCCAGTCACAATGGGGTGCTTCTGCCACTCGTTCCCGGTCAGGCTCACTTCGGCTTCCAATACAGTTAACTCTTGGGATCCCCCTGTCACTCCAGAAATACAGATGGGTTCTGCCCCTTTATAGCTTGATGGCATCAGGGTACACTGTGCACCAGTGTCTACGAGAGCCTTATACTCCTGTGGCTCTGATGTGCCAGGCCATCGAATCCACACAGTCCAGTAAACCCGGTTGTCCCTTTCCTCCACCTGGCCGGAGGCAGGGCCCCTCTAGTTTTGGTCATAGTATCCGCTTCTCACTTCTTGCAAACGTGAGTCAAGAATTCCTTCATTACAGTCCAAAGTAAGATCAGCCCTTCTACTCTGTCTGGGGAACTGTTCACTGGAAACTGGACCGTCGTGAGACAGGGTTTTCCTGACAACTGGAGCAGCATTTTTCCTGAGAGAACCCCCTTGTGTGATTGTTTTTCCTTGCAACTCACGTACACGTGCCTCTAGGGTCAAGGTAGGTTTTCCATCCCACTGCCTCATGTCCTCTCCGTGGTCACGCAGGTAAAACCACAGGGTGCCCCGTGGTGTGTACTTTCTATATCCTCTCTCTTGAGGAGAAAAACGCTGACTCCTAATGGCTGAGATACTGGTCTGTACAGGTGGAGAATAGGACCTATTGTCTTTGAGTTGCTGGACCTCTCGGGACAGCTTCTCTACAGCCGAGACAAGGGAGGAGGAGATAGTTTCTTCAAAATCCCGAAGTCTGCTAACCACCTCATCCACCGTTGGTGCTTCTTCCTCTTTCCAGCACAGTACTGCCAACGAACTGGCGTACGATGCTGGTGCGCTCCGTACCAACTTCCGCCACATGGGTCGGGTGCACTGGACGTCATCTGGATCTTTGGGCGTTTGGTTGTCGTTCAGGTCACTATAAACCACCTCCAGCACGCCTAGTTCTCTCAGGTACTGGATACCTCTCTCCATAGTGGTCCATTTGCTTGGGCGATATATAACATCTTCCTTGAAGGGATACCTTTCCTTTACGCCTGACAGCAGTCGCCTCCAGAGGCTGAGGACCTGTGTCCCTTTTCCAATTGCTTTGTCAATGCCTCCTTCCCTAGCAAGGGATCCCAGCTGTTTGGCTTCCTTCCCCTCCAATTCCAGGCTACTGGCCCCATTATCCCAGCATCGGAGCAGCCAGGTAACAATATGCTCGCCTGGACGACGGCTGAAATCTTTCCGCATATCTCGCAGCTCACTCAGGGATAGGGATCGGGTGGTTTCCGTCTCGTTTATGAGTTCTTCCTCTTCCTCCTCCTCTCCTTGTGATGGCCCTGCTCTTTCATCATCCCTTTCTAAACGACCTGATCTCCGCTTCCAAGATTTCCTCTTCTGTACAGGGGCAACGGATACCAGCAAGGGTTGGTCCTCTGGTTCAGCTGTAGTGCCTGTTGCTGGGGTTTGGGTAGCTGCAGTGCTTGTCATGGGGGTTGGAGTAACTGTAGTGCCTGTTGCCGGAGCTTGAGTGGCTGCAGTGCTTGTCGCAGGGGTTGGAGAAGCTACGGTGACTGTTGCCGGGGTTTGAGTAGCCACAGGGGTTATCGTGGGGGTTGGAGTAGCCGCAGTGCCTGTCGTGGGGTTTTGAGTAGCCACCGTGTCTGTAGCCGCCCCCGAGACTCGCCGCTCCGCCTGCCCCAATGAGGCACCGCTGCTTGCCCTCCCTCTTTTCTTGTTCCTGAGGGTTGATCTCTGGACAGTATTCCTGAATAGTTGTTTAACCCTAAACAAGGCCTGAACCACATTCAGGAGACATAGTACCAATATGAACACGCTTGTTTGAGCATCCCAAGGATATTCAAAATTCTCAGGGAATATTGTGGACATCTTTGTGAAGAGGATAGAAGAAAAAGGAGTTTCTGACGATATGGAAGGGAAGATGAACAAGTGGGAGAGAGTGTCCCATCCCGTCTCCCCCTTAAATTCATTCTCCGAGGAGAAACAAGTGCAATTACCAATAATTTCTAAGAGGTGGTTCCCGAGGTACAGAAATGATGGCAGTGCCGAGTACAGATACCAGATTAGACTTACGACCAATGATTTTATCACCTCATAAAACAGCAACAAAATGATAATCTTGGCCCAGTTCCGAATAATGGTAAACAGCACAAACGGGAACATATACTGCAAGCAAGGTATTACATGACCCAACATTGAGAGCCAGCCCCACAACTTTGACAGCCAATACATCAACATTGTGACCAATCAATATAATGGATGCTTATAACAATTTTGCCTTAACACACTTTGGTCAGATCTATCGTTATCTCAACCCTTCGAGCCCCACGTTGGGCGCCAAAAAGGACTGTCGTGGTTTAACCTGGCAGGCAGCCAAATACCACGCAGCCGCTCACTCACTCCCCCCGCCCCCCCAGTGGGACGGGGAGAGAATTGGAAGGGTAAGAGTGAGAAAAACTCGTGGGTTGAGATAAAGACAGTTTAATAGAACAGAAAAGGGAGAATAATGATAATAAATAATGATAGAATATACAAAATGAGTGATGTACAATGCAATTGCTCACCACCCGCGCTGACCGATAACCAAGTAGCGATCGGAACTTCCTGGATCACGCCTACCCTTCATATACTGAGCATGATGTCACATGGTATGGAATACCCCATTGGCCAGCTGGGCTGGCTGTCCTGATTATGTTCCCTCCCATCTTGTGTCCCTAGCTCAGTCAGTAGGCACGGGAGCTGTCCTTGGACTATGAGGGCACTTAGCAACAACTGAAAACATCAGTGTGTTATCAACATTCTTCTCATACTAAATCCAAAACACAGCACTAGGAAGAAATTTAACCCTATCCCAGCCGAAACCAGGACACACACTGATGTTTTCAGTTGTTGTTAAGTACCCTGTCAAGGACAGCTTCCATTCTACGAAGCAGAGGCTGGGAAGGAGCATAGCCAGGACAGCTATCCCAGCTGACCAATAGGGTATTCCATACCATGTGACGTCATGCTCAGTATATGAATGGTAGGCATGATCCAGGAAGTAGCGATCATTACTTGGTTATTGGTCAGCGCGGGTGGTGAGCAATTGTATTGTGCATCACTCATTTTGTATATTCTATCATTATCATTATTATTTTCCCTTTTCTGTTCTATTAAACTGTCTTTATCTCAACCCACGAGTTTTTTCTCACTCTCACCCTTCTGATTCTCTCCCCATCCCCCTGGGGCAGTGGGGGAGTGAGTGAGCAGCTGCGTGGTATTTGGCTGCCTGCCAGGTTAAACCACAACAATATCAAAAAGCTTCTGATTGCTCTTCTGTTAGAATAGGAGAAATCCAAATTTTTGGCTGATACCTTGTCAAGGAAGTCAATGTCTAAGATCAATAGTAAAACTGAAATGTAAGTTATAGTATTTTTAGAGTACACACCCTGTCCACACATAATTCCTGGGACATATTCTCTTTTGGTTTCTCACAAATTATAGAAAAATAATTATAACTAAAGATACCTTCAAATATTTTCCTGAAGTATCAGCAGTTGTGTGACCAAAGATGTTCCGAGATAAAAATGAAACTTTAAAGTGCACACAAGAGACACAAGTATAAAAAATTGCAGGCAATTTTCACTTGCATTAATCTAAGATGACATCTCCTATTACTGCTGCAGCTCTGCTGTTGGCTGATAAGAGGGTTGCTGTGACCTTATGAGCTAAAGTACACAAGTCAAAATGGAACAAGTATATTAAATTTTTTTCAAGTAGGGGATGCTAAAACTTATATAGACAGGAATCTTATTTGTGTTAGGAAATCTATCAGCATCTTAGTTGAAAAAGTGATCTCTGATGGTCAGTGATGTTTCTTTTCAGTGCTTTTGGGTACTTTGCACCTTTTTCCTAGTTATTTTTTTTTATCTTAAAGGCAATTTCTTATTATGAGCCTTGTCCCTCTGGTATAAATGTAAAATGATTTACCTTTTTTCCCTTTTTAGTGCAATTGCCCTAGATAAACATTAACAGTAAGTTAACCATCTATTTGAAATGCTCCAGTTTTCAGAATTCCTCAGTTCTTTACATGTCCCTCTTCTCACCACTTTTTTAAAGGACAGTGCCTATTTCTGTCTTTGAGAAAAGAGACACTGGTTTCAACCAGCTGAGGACCTAGTCCTCTGTATGCGGGGGGTTTATTTATTTATTTATTTAAGATCATGTATCTATATCTATGTCTATATCTATCTGTCTGTAGCTATATCTCTATATCTACATGGATGCATGCACACAAAGACAAAAAGGAAAATTTTATTTCTATGCAAATATAAAGTTTAAACATGAAATTGTATTTTTATGGCAGTGTTGTTTACATAAATATAATATAAAACCAATCTGTCTACGTTCATTATTTTCATTCCAGTCATAAATAACCTCAAAGTGCCAGGATACAGTTGCAAGCCTTATCTCTGAACAAGGAATAAAATCCACACACTTATTTTTGCAGAGAGTTTTCAAAGATCAAAAGGTTGGTTACTTGGTCATATCCTTGCCACCAGAGAGAGAAAGTTTCCATGTATTTGTATGACTTCTTCCTCAAATGATGAGTAAAAAAATCTAAACTGTAGTAGCTAAGCATCCAGTGTGCACAGACTACCGGTTATGTTGAGTCATAATACACTTTGTTGCCTTTGAGGCATCTTGTACTTCCCTCTACACAAGCCCCCACTGAAACTGGGCCACAGTGGGAGGCAATACAGTTTGCTTAGACATGTGTGATACCCACTAGTAATTCCAGACGGACTGAATAGACACTTATAGAATGAAAAGAGTAATGGTACCACAGAGACATCAATCATGGGCTGGATGAAGTGGTGCTTAGGTCAATGCATTTTTTGCATTCTCTGTCTACACTAGAAATGCAAATATAACATGGAGGAACCTGATTGTATTAACTGGCCTTTGCCTTTAGATCAGATGGACTACAGAAGGAAAGCTCCTTAGTGATACCTGTTCCTACTGAAAATCCCCAGGCTCTCCTGGAGGTAAGAACTGCAGTGTGATGAGTCATTGCAGAATTGCTTTTTCTTCCTTGGATAACATTTGTGTATTTCTTGTTCCTCCAGGACTTTTTTTTTTTTTTAAATCTGTGTCAAAAAAGAAAAAAATCTTTGAGATTTTGGTCCTATTCAATATGATTTTGTAAAATCTTCCAAGAATTTAAGCATATTTTTAAACTACTTCTCACCAGTCATCCATGGGCAAATTGCATGTGCATAGCTAGAATGCTAATGTCAGAAGATAGGATTAAAAAAAAAAAATTAAGCACATAAAAACTTTTTAATGTCACTTTTAAACCTTGTAAATAATAATTGCACCGGGACTGCTGTCTGGAGAATCAGAAACAGATTTACCTCTTAGAACTCCCAGGTTTTCATGAAAGTGACAAAAACTTTTTACAAGAGAAATCATCTAGTCCTTTCAGTTATTACATTGTAAAAAGTTCCTATTCTCTGTTGATTGAGGTGACATACCAGTAATTTTAGAAACTGAAACACTTTTTAATATGAGGGAAAAATTATCTGATGCTTTGAAATAAGATCAAGTATCTGGAGATGACATTGGACCTTAGGGCATTCTGGAAATCCTCAACTAAGACAGCATACAGCTGCCTGCATGAAAATAATGAAAAACATGCAAAAATCAATAGGGAAAAGAAAAGGATTACGGTTAGGCTAGCATGGAACTGGACATGATGGCATCTCCAATATGAGAGAGGCACAGGAGAAATTAAAATAATTTGCATTTTTTAAATGGGTTCTATTCCCTTCTGGCTCATCTATATCTCACAGTTTCTTAAAGTTTGTCAGTTCACTCTGCAGCATTGCTGTTACCCCTCTAATTTAGTTCTCAAACAATAGACTGAAGGACGTGATCTCTAAGGAAAAGCATTTAATGAGTAATTTAAAAACTCCAACTCCTTGGAATGTTTTCGTTTCTACAGGGTTGTGTCAGCAGGAACCCCACACCTGCCCCTGAACCAAGAGTTAGTCCTTAAAAGTAAGTCAAGCTGTAAAGCACATCCTGGAATAGAAAATAATTTCAGCCTCTTCGCCTTTCAAATAAATTAAAAAGGATTTTGTCTGCAGCTGAAAATGTCATTATCATCAAAGTCTTATTCTGTCACAGCAGAACGAGATCAATTTCTTAGAGACACTGCAGTAGGTTGGCTGCTGTATGTGGTTCTCCTTTTCCCCAAAGCTGCAAGTAACCCTTTACAAATTCACTTTGCTTGCTTGTGAGTTAAAAATCAGGGAGGGGGAAGGCTATTGCAGAGCAGTATTTAAATGTATTGCTAGAATATAGCCTCAAGTAAGAAAGGAGGCCTTCTCTAGCAATCACTGAGAAGGAGAAAAAGAACCTAACTCCCAAAGACATGGGGGGGGGGGAAGAGGAAGGCAGTAAGAGAGGAGAAAGGAGACCAACTCCCTTTCTTCATAAATATGAGTGTTTGTGTGAGTGCACACACACACAAATACAGATTTGTGTTTGGAGCTTTGCAGCTTGTTGAGGGTGAAATGAAAAAAATTGAAACTTTTTTTTTTTTAAAATATGTCAATACTTTCAAATATTTCATCAGCTTTAAAATATTGGTCTGATATTCTGGATGCTAATTCTTTTGCAAGAGGCCTTCTGAATGATTTCTGAAAGAGAATTATTTTCACCAAATCATTGTACTTTATTGCATTCCATAAAAGTTTTCATTTGGAAGGCCTTTTGACACTGAAAATGTGTTTCACATTTTAGGTTGCATTGTTTATACATTTGAGATGTATAAAGAAAGACCCAAGTACTTTAGGTACCCAAGACCCTTAACTTAAAATTCTCAGTATTTCCAGAGAAAAGTTGGCCAACTTTCCTAAAGGCATGCCTTGTAGATGAAAATGTTAAGTGGGAAATTTATGTGGAAATTTTTATATCTCAAAAGCTGAGGCTGGAAGTATTTCTGGCAGTAATTCACAGAGAGAAGAGTGGCTCCCTAGAGTCTGCGTGATTCCACGGTGGGACAGGGCATGTTGTTGGTTTCCTGAATGACCTGGATACATCAGTCCTGGCAGTCCTTGCCATTTAGCTTTCTCCCATGTTAACAACACAACCCATAATGAGTCATGCAGTACAATATTCTTTGGTCTAATGAACTGTGAATATAAATCTCATTTTTGGAAAAACCTGTGTCGATTAAAAGCCAATTAAGTCAACTGGTAGACTATGGGATTCTGTAATTATGTGTACATCATAGAAGGTCATTCAATGCTGGCAAATTGCCCTAAACTTGTTCTTGTTCTACACATTTTATGAGGCATTTTTAGAAAACTCTATTGATATTAAATGTATTAAATTTGAGGTGACCAACGTGGGTTATGTAATATGTGCTTATTTTTTAAGAGAACTTTTATTTATCAGTTTTGCCTGTCAAAGTTCTTTAAGGTAAATAAAACATACTGTGTGGCATTGTGGCATGACCAGTCATTTTTTGCAGATGTAAATTGTACTAGTTTTTTTCTGATAGTTCACTAACTAGTGTTGTACGATGTTAATCTATTTTATGACATGATTATTGCAAGGTAGGACTCCTTAGGTCATATTTAAAACAAACAAACGAACAAACAAACAAACAAAAACAATTGAAGTGGTTCATTTATTTATTAACATGTAATTAACTAGCAATCAGTGAACTCTGTGTTCAGGATCAATATCAGCAATACCGCAGATAAACCCAATACTAGAAATATGTAAAATGTTAATAGAAACTGAAAAATTCCTATGCACCCTTTCATAACTAACTCCAAAGTGTTCTCATTTCCTCCCCAACACACACGTGCGCACACACACACACACATAGAGTCACGTGCATACCCCCTCTCTCAAAGGCCTTGTAGGTTACCAGCAACTCCCTTCCCTGGGAGTGCAAGGTGTACACATCCCTCCTGGGGAAGACATGGGTGTTTGAGCTTTGCCTGTACCTGTACTGCTACCTACAACCTGCAAGTGCACACGCTGGAAAGCAAGTGCCCCATGAGGCAAAATATACAGCTGAGGCGTTGGTCCCCATGTGTTGCACCCTGCAGTGCCACCCAAATGTGGCTCACAGCAGCTTTTGGGGAGGCTGCTGTGCCCAGCCTGGGCAGTAGTCGTGATGCCATGGGGAGATGTCTTGCAGTGCCAAACCAGGTCTGACTGCTGTTGCTTCCACTGCAAGGTGTCTCCCTTGCCCCATGTTGAGTATTTATTTTCGTGTTTTCTTTAGAATTCTCTTGCAGCTGTCTTCTTCTTCACTTCAAAAGGCCCTTTGTCTCTCTCATCAGTTACTGTTTAATCCCACTGAGGGCTGGCTTCCTCTTTAACATGATCAGTTTGGGGCAAACATTCTTTCAGATAGTTTCATGTATTCAAGTCACATACACACAGTTTACACTCACTTATTTTAAGTGCTGTTGTCCAGGCCATTTGCTAAGGGTGGGTTGTGCAAGCATATGACTTTATAGAATTAAGGATGAACTTTACCCGTATGAATGATACGTATCAGAGATTTTTTCACTGTCCACTAGGTATTTTTGTTTGATTGTCTGGACTTTATTCTACAGAGGTAGAATTCTGGAGAAATGTTCATAGATTTAAAAAGTAAGCAAACAATGCTTGTATAAAAACGGGGAGTCACCCATATGCTTCAGAATAATTAAAGTGACTTTTGATATTCAGTTAGAAGAGAGATGTAGATACTAAGAAAGGAAATAATTAGGAATAGATTGGTGATGTTTTCGCAGAAGTCACTTCATCATTTGGCAGGATACATGATTTACCCCACCTGCAAATTCTTATGTCTTGACTGTAATTTCTTATATATAATCTGTTTTAAATTATTAAGATTTTATTACATCCTTGGTAGTGACAGTTACACTTTATTATCTCTTAGACCTTCAACCATTTAATATTGTAATGTGTAATTAAGTCTGGAAAATACATATTTGGTTAATGACATTTATAGTTGCTGAACCAAACTTCCATATAATTTTCTCACTGGTAAGATCTACTTAACAAAGAATTTAGAAAAGAATTCCACTAATGCTTTAGCGAAACTGTATCTGAAAAAAAGCTAATATTTTTTATTTATTGAAAACCAGAGTAGCTTATTAACAATCAATGGATTTTTTGTCTTTTTTTTCCCCCTGAAACTGCATTAATTAGGATCTGCACAGGCCACCCTGTTTCATATGATATAAATGGGACTTCTACAAAGATAAGGTTCCTTCCTGCAAGAGAAATTCTGGTTAGACCTGTACTTCACACCCATTTGGTAAGTTATCTACAGTCTTTTACTCTCAGCAGGAATTATTAACTCAGACATAGGACTGCATTAACACAGCTTCAAGTTTACAGCTGGATCCTGCCTGGACAGCTCAGAGTAACTGAGGGAGAATGTATTTGCGTGAGACTGAAAAACAGTGAAATGAGAAGAAACTGGTCTTTGGCTAATCAGCAGTATCCTCCGATGTCTCCCTGTGCAAGTTATCATTCCTGAAACTGGAAAAACACAGTTTTTCATTCCTTTGGGGTATTTGTATGTTTGTATTGAGTCTTTTTATGTTTTTTGTTTCATGCTTTATTACAAGAATAAAGTGATTGTGCTATATCATGTTGAGAGAGTCGACATTTTAAAACATTTTTTTCTGAGAAGGTAAATGCAGAGCAGAAATGTTATTTGTACCTCAGAAAACCAGGTTTTATGACTTTCCTCTGTTGAAAGTGTGTTGAATGTTGACAAATGCACAAGCAACAGGTTGATTAATTTTCAACTGATGCATGGGAGTTATTTTACTTGAAACTATATTGAAAAGGAAGGCTTCAGTGAAATGTGCTAGAAATGTCAGATCTGAAAAAGGACTGTATTTCATAAACTATTGGAATAGCCTGCCTATTATTGTCCAAAAAAAAAGTTATGACTATGGAGTGTTCTTGGATGGACATTGAAATTATTTCAAATATTTATACTTCATGTTAACTATAGCATTAATAAACCATTACAAATCAGTTTCAGATTTCTGAATTAGGAGATTCATATCATGTATATATATACGCACACACACACACACACAAATGTATGTTCTTATTTTAATAATTTGCAGATTTTAGACAACGTATTTCTAAAATAAAGGTGAATTTATTTCTAGGAAATTCCTCTGTGCTCCAGTCCATTTCTTCATTTCACAGTTCTGCCCTGATGCAGGGACACTATGTAGTTTCCAGGTTACTATATTGACACACTCTTAAAACAGTGACCTTTTTTTTAGCTCCAGACAACTCACAGATCTATGTATTGATAATGCATAAGGGGTGACGCAGAATAAAATGGAAGTTTTAGTAAATAGGCAGGGAATAGTTGGTGGTTTTCACATCTAAAATGTGAGACATTTTGACTTCTGGGTGCAACACATTACCTGGAAATTACTTTAGAATAATAAATTATGAATTATCACATGCCATCCATTAAATTCTTATTTTCATATTTTTATATGAAGGCTACTGTTTTTAAACTGACTGCTTCTGTTGAGGAGAAAAACTTCAGTTATACTTATTTTGTACCATCAGGGTAACCTGAATGAAATTAGTGATTAAAATTAGTTTATTTAAATATTGGAAGTCCAGCTTGAGAAAAACATTTTTCTTTCCACTGCATGGTCTAGAAATGAATCTTGAAAGAAAACATAAAATCTATTCATAGTTATATTAATGTTGTTTGTCATTGATATGTCTGTAATTCCCTCCCTAATAATCATACCGATTTGTCATACAGGTTGTGGGGAACGGTATTATTAACAGATTCTTGGAAAACCAAGGCTAAGCCAGTGTTTGTGTTTTTAGACACTCATATTACAAAATGCTCATCTGTTCTTGTATATATTACCTGACTTCAGCGTAATTTTTGCAGAAGAGAAAGGAAAAACATTTTGGCCTGAGTTAAATACTTATATTCACTTTACACCAAGACTGGAAAGAGCAGGAGCACCCAGAGGGCAATTCTGGAATGAAACATCTAAACTACACTGAAAAAAATGTTCTTTTGTCTTCTTTTTCTCTGCAGACTATAAATGGATCTTACAATGGCTAGCTTATGCTCAGGTGTCTGTCATAGGGCAACTAGGAGTGAGGTAGACACAATGACACAACCACATGACTCACTGACATACAATCTAAAATCTCTTTACTCAGCAGGATGGGGTCAATGGGTGGATAGCAATTTAATGTCTAGATTTTCTATTTCCCCCACTCCCAACTCAGGCACCTCGGACACCCATTGCTTCCAGTCTATCTCTGACCGATGTCATGGATGCAGGCGAATGGGACAGTCCCTCTGACCAGACAACCCGTCAGCTCCTGGCTGTTCCTGTAATGGCTCTGCCTTGAGCTCAGTCTTCTACACAACATCAGATGTCCAGGATGTCTCCCCCTGCCCTCTTCAGAGGCCATTGTTTTAATCATTTATTGCTTTCTAAATTAGGCTGTTGGCATAAACTGCCAATGGACTTGCTAATCACACAGCTGCAAGCCAAACTTTTGGACTTTCTTCATATCTATGTCCAACCCAATTGTCCCCAGGGTTTCTATCACCCTGTGATCTCCTGTCCCAAATATGTTACAAAAGTGCAAAGTTGGGAGCATCTGTGGAACAAAGTTCATCTATTGCTTTTTTTGTTTTCCAACTCATACCAGGTAGATTATTTAGCCAGAGCTGAGGAGATGAACTCAAGGTTTAATTCACCTGAGTAGTGCTTTTGAGTTGTTGTAGCAGGTGTTTAATTATTAATTAATATTGTTAATAAGTAATATTTAGTATTAGTGGGGATGAATCCCACTACCACTGTCAATAAACATATATTAGTCTAAATCAAAAGACAAAACCGGTAGAAAATGGATGGATAAACCAGCTTAAAGTGACACTTTTTAGGACAATATATTTATTACATAAATACATATGTAACTAAATGACAAGCTGGAGACAATACAACTTATATAAGTACTAAAAGATGCTGATAAAGAGTGTGCATCTCCTGAGGTCCTGCCTTAGCCGGTGCCTTGTGGATATCACAGAAAACAGTTCGCTGTAATGAAGGATGCTGCTTCAAATCATATTACTCACCAGTCCTTATCCCAACGAACAAAGTCCCAGATCTCCGCTAATGAGGGCTTAGATACTCACCTTGCATACGCAATAATATTGTGGATACTAAGTTTAGGTATCTGATGACTAGCTTTCCCTACAGTTTAGAATTACCCCTTCTTATGTTTCAGTATTTAAATTTGTTTAAACACCTAACTTATAAATGTTATATTCTGCTTGAAAACATTGAACAACTTCTTGAAAATGTTTTCTATTTTCACATTATCTTTTCAGTAATAATGAGAACAAAGCTAATTATAATACTTAATAATCTACCTACAAAAATATGTATGTATATATTTTACTGTCATTTTTTTCTACTTACATTCAGTATTTCACCATAAAAGAAATATCTCACAGTGTCTTTACTATGTAGGCATGGAAATTTTATTTCACAATGCAAACTTATTTATGAATCCTTTTTTTAAATAGGAAGCTTCTCTGCTTACTAATAATGTTGCTTTTTTTTTTTTTTTAAATATAAAAAAAGAGAATAAAGTAATTTAAGTAGATTTTGTAATACCATCTAATTACAGACAGGTTGTAAGAACATATTGTTGTAGGGGTAAATTTCTTGCTCATGTTAAAAAGTTGTAGAAATGCTATGAAGGCAGGAAATGAGATAAGGTCTCTTTATACCAGAGTTTGCCAGTAACATTGCAACGGTGTCCATGAATTGAATATATTGCAATGCATTTCTGTAATAAAGCTGTCTTCCTTTTCTCCTCCCATGCAGATTTTCCTTTCAGAATTCTTCCACTTTGATAAAATTCATATAGAATTATGGATGGCAAATCCAAATGATTTTTTTAAAAAAATGAATTAACACGTTTCTTCTTCCCCATAAATTTTTACTCAACTTGTGTGAAACTTTTTCTGTCTTTCTTGTGTTACCTTATAAGTGCCATATATACCTGTTGTGTATATATTTATATTTAATCAGACTGCAACCTTCTGTTTTTATGTTGTTTGGGGGTTCTTTGCTAGAAATTTTGCATAAGTAGAACCATGTGAAGCTATAATTAGATATCAAGTAAAATTTGTCTAGACACAGACACTGTATTGCTAAGCTTATTTGCATAAAGACAAGAATGACAATGCTGACGCAGATCACCTTTATGTTTAACTGTAACATTACTGGTAATATGGCACTTGCCTCTGCTACTCTGACGCATTGACATTTCTTGGTGGACTGACAATAAATCATAACTCCCTAAGCTGCTATTAGCAGTTGATGATGTAAGAAGTAAACTTACAAATTAGGACTCTCTTGGTGGGACCGGAATTAAACTGGTGGATACAGTAGTATATAACAAAAGTATTAAGGAATGTACTAGAAATTGCTTCAAATATTAACTGTGAAAAATATGAATAATCATTAGCAGTGTTAGCATTTTCAGTAGATATATCATCCATGTGACACTTCAGACACTTTAGAAGTCAATCTGTATTTCACACTAGACAAATTATATTTTTATTTCAGGCAATGACATTATTATACCTGCAGGCAGCCATCAATCACCTTCTGATCTACAAGTCATGGATCACTGCTCTTAGGATTTTATTAAATTGATAAAGAAAAACTCTGAACTTCTTTGAAGGAGATGACATTTTACCTGAAGACAGATAATAAAATAAAGCAAAATATTGTTGCTATCAACAATAAATGGACAATGAATACTCATTTGAAAAAAAAATCTAATGAAAGACAAAACTGATGTAAATAATACAGACTACTGGCTGCTTTTTCTTATTTATTTAATGTTTTATTTAATTTTTCCTACTTAACCCAAAGCTTTCAAGGATTTTAACATCCAGGAGGCTTACACCATCTATTCCTGTCTATCTTTTACTGCTAGCGAATCTAGCAATATCTCTTTAAACAACTAAAACCAACAATAATTCATTTACTTTTGTTATGGTTTTGCAATATAATTACGTGGATAGCTAACTAAATGGTTATAAACTAATTCATGCATAAATTAATATTCTATTCTTTCATTAATTTTCTCCTCAAAAATGTCTTGATAAAACATGCATGTAAGCAAGGTTTGTAGTACTAGGGTACAATTACATGCCTTGTATTTAAAAGGAATTTTTAGTATTCTCCTATTGTATAACCCAGAACTAATAAATTTGTATGAGAAAACAAATCTTGGTTTAAAATTTTTTCTTCCTCCTCTTTTCTTACATCCTAACTTTCCCAAAAGAAAACAAAAACAAAAATTGTAAAAAGTTGTTTCAGAAGGATTGGAATGAGCCATCAAAACAAGAGCAGAGAGGTGCAGTGACAGAAGGGACAGAAAATAACACATTTTGTTCTCTTTTGACTTAAGAAGTCTCTCATTGATTTCAATGAGGTCAAGACAAAAGAAGAATGAGATGAAAAAAATAAGTGAATCAATATAAAGTTATTTGCTCTGCAATTTATAGAAAATTTTCACTATTTAATTAAACTCATTACAATTTTTTTTTTTTTTTAACTTGGCTTTCTTCTCAAAATCTATATTTATTCTATTCCTCTATTCTACTAAAACTTATGTTGTTCTTTCAACTCTTGATTGTGACGTAATAGACTTTTCTCATTCTCTGTTTTCTCAGAAGTATCTGAGCTGGTGGGAAGTGGCCAGAAGAAGTAAATGAAATCATGAAAGAAAGAGGAAGAAAAGAAGGGACCTGGTGATCACACCTTCTTTTTTTGAGCAGGAATCCAGTGTATTAATGAGGAGAGTTAAACCTGTAGTACCATTAATATTGACACAGGTTTCTTCTATGCTCTTCCTGTGAAAGAATAAGTTATATCTATGCAAAATACTCTTAGGTGGTATTAAAACAGCCATACGGTAATGCAGTTTCAACTGTAATATAACATTCCGTTTAGGAGAAAACTGCAATTTTAACTACTGCTCCACTCCAGTCATCTTTCTCTTAATCTTCCTCTATTTCCTAAAGTGTATAACTTCAGATATATACTCATTTACAAAGCCTGTGCACCAGTAAACTATCAACAACCAGGGAGCATTTAATGACAGAACTGTTTTTACAATAGTAAATCCTTCATGGGATTCTGCTCATGTAAGAATAAATGTCTACCACATGAACATCATACGAACTAGTCACTCTCAGCTCCCTTTATAAATGCCAGAGATAAAGAAACATTTCTTGGACATGATCCCAAAGACATCTTAAATATGTCAGAGAAGTCATGCCCTTATATTCTTATTTCTATGTAATGGCTGTAAAGGAAGCCTGAAAAAACTAATTTAGATATATATATCTATGTTTGTTTGGATGAATCTCACATTAAACTTAGTCTTTGCTGACCTATTGCTTCTGCAATAGGAACAGTATTAGTGAGCCTTCAGAGGGAAAACGCCATTTATTTTATTATCCTAGAAGAGTTAAAGGAACTAGCCAGTTCTACATTAACTATAAATAGTTGAATTCTGAAAAACAGTGATTTCTTTTAAAAGGGTTACATTGAGAGATGGCTGTCTTGAGGGTAAGCAGAACTTTTTTCTAAGACTGTGGAGAAAAGATGTTTGATTGGAGGTTGGCAGAATATTTAGTTGTAAAAAAGGCAAGATAGTCCCTAAAAATATTATTTTTTAAATTATTGTAATCTTTTGGAAAAAAAGGTAGTATTTTAAGTCAAAATTCTGCAGAATAAAATGGTTCTCTGTAAATTTTGAATATGTTATCAATGTCCTGGTTTCGGCTGGGATAGAGTTAAATTTCTTCCTAGTGCTGTGTTTTGGATTTAGTATGAGAAGAATGTTGATAACACACTGATATTTTCAGTTGTTGCTAAGTACTCTCCTAGTCAAGGACAGCTCCTATGTCCTACCGACTGAGCTAGGTGCACAAGATGGGAGGGAACACAATCAGGACAGCCAGCCCAGCTGGCCAATGGGGTATTCCATACCCTGTGACGTCATGCTCAGTAGATGAAGGGTAGGCATGTTCCAGGAAGTAGCGATTGCTACTTGGTTATCGGTCAGCGCGGGTGGTGAGCAATTGCATTGTGCATCACTCATTTTGTATATTCTATCATTATCATTATTATTTTCCCTTTCATGTTCTATTAAACTGTTTTTATCTCAACCCACGAGTTTTTCTCACTCTTACCGTTCCAATTCTCTCCCCATCCCACCGGGGGTGGGGGGAGTGAGTGAGCGGCTGCGTGGTATTTGGCTGCCTGCCAGGTTAAACCACGACAATCAAGTAAAAAATGGAGCTGCACTTCTGCTGTATAGAATTCAACATAATTGTGGTCAGAGGAACAAAGGTTAGCTTTGAATAGCAAAAAAAATCAAAACCAAACCACAACAGTTTTAATGCTTTATTCCTAAGATGTCCTTAAGTGAGCAGTTTTAGTTCTCATCTGTGGACTACATTGTCATACTTGGGTAAAAAAACAACATCTTTAGTTATTGATTCTCATAGCAGTCTTTTAAATGTGAACAAAAATGCTTGTTGTCTTTATTGGAATATTCGTGATAATAAAACATTTAAAATGTTCAGATCTAAAAGGTAGTTTTAAAAATGTTATTTATCTAAAATAATATTATTAAAACTAACTCATCAAACATATACATCTTTTCCAGTTGGTCTGGAGCCATCTATGAATGTGGTACATCAGTTTATACATCTGCATGGGTTTATCTAGACTGATTACATGAAGGTGCAAAGTGCTTAACCTGTAAACCATTTAATCATACACCAGTATAAACTAGGGGCTAACTGGCTGGTGAACATCTTGTCAGAAAAGGCCTTGGGCTTCCTGGTGCACTAGTTGACCATGAGCCACCTACGTGCCCTTGTGGCAAAGAAGGCAAACCGTCTCTTGGGAGGTGATCCTCTCTGCTCAGCAGTGGTGAGATTCTGGAGTGCTGGGTGCAGCTCTGAGCTCCTCAGTACAAGAGAGACATGGACCTACTGGAGCAAGTCAATAAAAGGCAACAAAGGTGATTAAGGTTTCGGAGTATATGACATACAAGGAAAGGCTGAGAAAGATGGGACTATTCAACCCGGGGAAGAGAAGGCTTAGGGGGCTCTTATTGGTGTTTATAAATATCCAACGGGTGGCAATAAAGAAGATGGAGTCAGACTCTTCAGTGGAACTCAATGAAAAGACAAAGGCAATAGGTGCAAACCGGAAAACAGGAAATTCCATTTATACATGAGAAAAAATGTTTTTACTTTGAAGGCGATGAAATACCAGAACAGGTTGCCCAGAGGTGTTATGGAGTCTCTACTGCTAGAGATATTCAGAATCTGACTGTACACAGCCCTGAGCAACATGCTGTATCAACCCTGCTTTCATCAGGGGGGTTGGGGTACGTGATCTCCAGGGGTGCCTTCTTACCTCAGCCATTCTGTCATTCTGTGATTCTGTACTAGGATTTTATACCAGGAAAGGTACTTCAGATTGAATTTTTAGGTGTAAAACTATACATTTCTCACAATAATTATAAGGTATTGAATTTTTGTTAGTCGCCTTTTATTTTCCTAAAATAATGCTGTTTAACAGTATTGTAACACTAATCAATCCTGATTGATTCAGCTACTTTAAGAACTTTACAGTATTGATATAAAAAATAATCACCAAAGAATCCATTTAATAATGGATGGGAATCAGGTGTTTTTGTTCTTAGATTCATTAACTGTCATCAATACTGTTGATATTTCCAATGTGCCCTGTATATAACTATATGATATTAATCTTCTTGAAGAGTTATTACATGTGGGGTGTCTCTTTATGGTAGTTTGTCTGTCTTCTTGCTCAACATATATCTGGGACCATGTGGAAGGATGGGATGTGTTGTTTTCATGACATATAACACTTAGTTGTCTATGTAATATCCTAAAGTGGGTTAAGGTCATGGACAGATTTCAGTTTGCTCAAACTCCAGTAGGATCAGGAAGGAAGAGTTGCTTGTAGGAAAAATCTGAAAAATAGGAAAAATATTTGCCTTTGATTCAGAGGTATTTCTTAGGTGTCATTATATATCTTGACTTGAATACTAGAGTAGTAACACAGTATTTTACTTTCTCCATCTATCTAGAAACTGTGATCTTTCTTTTTTAGGGTACCCAGAAAGTGTGGTGACATGAATACTTTCTCAGGTTAACATTGATTTGGAATTTAGACTTCTTAGGTTTCACTTCTTATTGGACTTTAGTTTAAAACCATATGGACACTGACACTAATACATAGAATAGAAGTTTGCTCCTTTAAAAGTCATGTTTTTTGGAATGTGTGATTTTAATACAGTTCATTTTTTCTGACTGTCTTTTGGTCTCTGAATAAATGTTTAAATTAATAGCTTTGAGTAGTAAAACTTGTGCTACCTTAAGAGGTTTTAACCTGCTCCATCTGTCAGATTTACTATATTCTGGTAAGAAGGGGTATCTGAGAGGTCTGCTCCAAAATATAGTGGATAGCTGTTAAAAAATTTCCCACCTCTGAAATAGGTGAACTTGGAGGCACAAAAGAAGAGATACATGCTTTATTTGGAAAATGTAATTTCTCAGAAGTCCTATGATATGGCAGTGGAAAGAATTTCTAAAGAAATCTGCCTGCCTGGATTTTTTATATAAATGGTTTGACTTAAAGTTTTTTTGGGTTTTATTATAATCTATTATTAATGATGCTGGAGGACTTAGGCATTTTATAGACATATGATTATTACATTAATTTGAAATAATTAATTCCAGAGGTTTTTCTACAGCTTATAGTAGTATTGTAATTATAGCTTATAGTAATTATAAAAATTAAACCCAACTAACAGCAACAACAACAAAACCTTTTCCTCAATCTTCTTAGTGTCTCCTGACGAAAAAGGAGGTGGGCCTTCAATTACCAGAACTAGCAACAAAGACATTTTTGATTTTGGGAAAAAAACCCAAAACCCAGTGCGGAAAAAAAAACAAAACAAAACAAAACAAAACAAAACAAAACAAAACAACAAAAACCCTCTCTTTTATGATGGTGAGAGCTGCAAAATAACTATACTAATGATTTGACATTCATCATCAGTTTGCAGTATCTGCTGCAGTAGCTGGCAGTCCACTTAAAATGAATCCCAAGAGGCCAGTAGTGCTTGATTCACAGACAGTTAGCCAAGGATATTAAATGATCATGAGAATCTCAGTGCTGCAAAACTCTGGGGTCATCACTTGCTATTGTACAAGTGTATGTTTGAGCACTGAATACTACTTGTACATAATGAGGTTGAACTTTGGTATATTTAGACCTTAGAAAGCATTTTTGCCTATTCTTAAGAAAATGGATTTATCTGAGTATGCATAAGTAGAAATGGTAAGTGCTAAAAATGAAACAATACAGAATTCCACTAACTGAAAAAAAAAAAAGGCAGTTTGATATTCTTTTGCCTTTAATAGCTTAATAATTGATATTACATTTTTTAATAACATAAAGGTGGCATATGAGATTTTGTGCAACAGGGGTGATTTACAAAAAAGACAAAAAAGATGTGAAAGTAATTATTTATTGTTTACATCTCCACCCTCCCCCTTCCTCCCCAAAGCACAAACTCCCTTTTTTCTTTCTCTAAAATAAAAATCTGTTATAATTATGTAAAGGTTATGTAATTACATATTTCAAAAAGGTATACAGCTACAATAATGCTAATCCAAGCACAGAGAAATCTAATAAGGAAAAAAATAAAGTAAAATCAGAATGTGTAGTATGCTATAAGTGTAATTTAACCATACTGAGTATCATTTCTTTAAAGATCAATTATATTTATTATGTATGAGCTGTCAATAACATTTTGGAATTAAGCTATATTTTCAGCATAAATACAAGTTTCATTACGGTTTTATTTTTTGTTGAAACTGACTTATTAATTAAATAATTCACAAATACTTGGGGTTTGTCTAATTATTTTGAATTTTGAGAAGAATACTTTGGATCTGTATTGTTTGGTTTTAAATCATTAATAACTAGAAAAAGGTTTTGAAAAGTTTGTGAGGGTTTTTTTTTGGTTTTTTTTTTTTTAGAGTTTTAGCAGTAGTGTGAAATTTTAGATTAGCCTTCTGTTTACATCATAAAAGTGATCAAAATGATCAGACCCAAAAGACGGATAATTTCAGCATGCTTCATGCCTCTTTGTCAAATAATATCCCTCTTGTAAAATTAAGGTGAATTTAATTCACTATATATTATAAAAAGGAGATTCTAGGGAGTCTCAATCAAATCACATCTTGTTTTAGCACTGTGTTCAAGATGATTAAATTTCCCATTTTCTGTTCTTGATAGGAGTTGAAAAGAGGAGTTATTTTTATTCCTGGTTCCATCCCATGCTCATAAAATTATAGATTGCAGATTTTCAAAGAAAGTACAAAGTCAACTCCCATATGCACTCACTTACCTTAGGAAGGAAAAAAAAAAATTATTAAAAATGTTATTGCTGTCTTCTTTCAATTGTGATGATCCAGAGGAAAGAAAAGGAAGTGATCTAAGATCAGCATAAATTCTGCTAAGAAAATTCTTATAATATGATACAGTGCAAAATCTATTAGTATGCAACAAAATCCAATACAATAAATTTGTATGAAAAAAGTAGCATTTTGGCAGCTTCTCAAGGCTAAAACTGGCAATTGAGTACACTGGCAAATCTTTCACAGTGAGTATAAAGATATATTTCAGAGCATAACACTGACATTTGTAAGAGGCTATAAGAGTTAACAAGATTGGATAACACTCAATATTTAGTTCCCATTATGGAAGTTTGGGGAAAGAAGAAACTTCTGGGCTTTTCTTGACAATGATATTGATATTAACCAGTCAAAACAAGCTAAACAATATAGGTCTGACACTCACATGAGTTTGTATGTATAACGGAAGGAGGACGAGAGGAATTGTCATGACTTTATTTTTGAGTACTCTTAATACTTGAAAATCTGAGCTATCTTTTTAAATATTAAACATCTTTAAATGGCAAAGGTGCCATTTCTTCAGTTTCATTGTACTTTGATATATACTCATGAAGGCATGAGGCATTACGGAGTTCACCATGATGTTTCTTTTCTCTTCTGTACAGCAGACTTCTGCATTTTTTTAATCTTATTTAAGCTGTTGAAATAAGTAATTATATCAATTCAGTAGAAATTAAGGATAAGAAAAGGAAAAGCAGAAAAAAATATTTACTTCTTTATTTTATTTTTAGTAATTGAATACTTAGAAAGTTGATCTACAAGAATTAAAAAAAATAGGTAGCCAGATAGCTAAAGCACTTGGGTCAGACTTGGATGAAATTAATTATAGAGAACTGTCTGAATGAGGTTTGGGATAAAACAGGGGCAAATATTTTATAGTCAGTACTGAATGGTACTGTTTGCTTCGGCAAAATATATTTCAAAAGGACTGAAAAAAAGAAGAAAATATACTTCTAGGAAACTTCATTGGAAATTCTGTTTTCCGTGTGATTTGTATCTAGTTTTTTCCAAACAAACAAATAAAAAAACCCAAACAGCCCAACAAAAGGACAACTCAGACAGATAAAAACATCTTGATTTCAAAAGCAATATGCAATGAAACATTTAACAGAGTGCAATTCAACAAACAAATGCTTGCTTTACCAATTGTGCACTTTCATTTTTGCCAGTAGCAGATGCACTTAAACAATGAAACTGTAACTTCAGACCATTATTATGACATTGGATAATAGCAGATTCAATTGCAATGCATGAATTTCTTCATATATTTGTTTCTTTTTGCTGCTTGTCTCAAATTAGGAGTATTGAATAATTTTGAAGTTTTAAAATAACTGTATTTTATTTCATTCTCCATGTCTTTATAATAGACTTAAATTTTGATTACAAAACTTCATTGAATAAATAATTTTCTGTCTAAATAGGTAAAGACAGAATTTAATATCAAACTCCAAGCACTCCAGACTTCCTAGAAAATCAATTCAAGATTCTAAATTAGTTTTGATATTAAATATTGGGCTTTTCCACACCCTGGGCTATATTCTCAATCACATTTAACATTCACGATATCCAAGTAAAATATGTGAATGTTAGGGAGAAGGAGGGTTGTTTCATGGGAATTTTTAGCGGAGTTTGGTGAACTGGAAATAGGTAAAACTGCTGATAATTTGTTTCCAGGAAATCCTAAATAGCTTATATCTCTTTTTTTTTTTGATTGGTTGGTTGGGTTTTTTTTTCCATTCTTCATTCTGTTGAATTTTTTATTTATTGTACTTACCAAACAAAATTATTTGGTGTCATCTTAGTTTAGCTTCTGAAAACTGGGCTTCTTTCCCCAAACAATCAGATTATTTCTATAGTCTACTTCTACATATGAGGAGAATTAGGCATTTCCAAGTTGTGACTCAGGCCATGCTAAGATAAACCTCTAAGGCAGATGGGTTGAATTGCATTCTAAGGTACCTATCTCTGCACCAAAACCAGACAGAAAACAGCTGCTTCCAGCAAACAACATGTCATTAAAAGTCACTGTAACAGAAATCATGCTCTCTTGTTTTATCTTCTACAACAAAATCAAAAGCTCTACCAATATTTTTGCTAGCGTAAAAGATATTCACATGTTACAGAAAAAGAACATGAAAGATTCTAGGGTATGTTTACACTGCTGTCTAGAGGGCACTGATAACATAAGTATAGCATTACTGAGTCTCAAAACTTCCTTGCTGCTCTGGGTAAGACACCAGAAGTCTGGCTTATATTGGACTCCTTTTTGCTAATAATCTTCAGTGCTTCATGTTGTTATTTTATCAGTTAGGAATTAATTAACTCTTTTAAACTATGTAACGAGAGGATCATTCTGCCTTGTGGATAGAAACATCATGTGTAATATGAATAAATCTGATAAATATAAGATTTATTAGATTTATCCTGTTACACATGAAAAGTACAAGATAAGTCTATGTGTGCATGCGCACAAAGAGTAGTGATAGCACTGGGAAAGAGAGGCTAAAAAGTGTAACTTAATATACCTCTATGTCAATGGCAAGGATGATTTTATTACTTTACCCTCAAGTTTAGAAATAGCAGCCAACTAAGGGAGCTAATTAGCATACAGCCTCAGGTTCCCACCATTGATCAGTGAGCCACTTAGGTGGCTGGGTTTTTTTTTTCCTTCTTTCAGATATTCTCTCTCTCTTATTTTGAAGTTAAATTGATTTTTTTCCTCAAGGCCAGAATTCTGCTTCTGACCTGTAAAACATTAATTAAAAAAATGGTCTTCTTCCTTATTGAAGGGTGCATTGTCTGTATGATTCACACACATTAGTTCTTTTAATTACAGTAGATGTTATAAGCAAGAGTATATGTTACATAATACTTAAAAATAACAGTGCTGTCAAATTTAAGCTAAACTTGACTTTCCTCATCATGAGGAAAGATGCTGTTTGTCTTTATCTCTCCACAGGATTCAGGAGAATTTATATACATTTTACAGGGTAAGTGTGCACAGAGAAATTGTTGTGGTGTATATATACTCTTATTTGATATGTGAGTTGTAACTCTGCATGCACTCAAATACATTCAGGGTTGATTGATTTTGAGCAGTAGAGGACTCAGGTGATTGCGGTCTTAGAAGTTATTATAGAAAAAAGTTGGAAAACAAAGTTGCTTTTTAACAGTGAAAATCACATATTAGAGTCTTTCTAACAGTGAAATCACATTTTAGGACCCATCAAAGACAAAACCAAGAGACTTCTCTGTAGACTGTACAGACCTCTATACACTGAATTAGCAGATGAAGCAAAGGTGTTTTCATTTTATCTTGGGATGTTGTTTGTTAGTTGCTTGCAATATGCTCATGTATGGAGACTGGACTGCTACTTTGAAAAGAGTTTTTAGAGAAAATGGAACGAACTTGTAAAAATTCTGTCACTAATGGAATCAATTTACTTAGTTTTTAAACTAGTAAAAAGCCTCTATCCCAATGCTTTGAATGAGGATAAAAATGTTAGCATAATGCTTAGCATTCATCATTATTGTCATTGTCATCTTTATTGTTGTGGAAGCATCTAGACACCAGTTGAGCTATGAAAGTAAAGTGCTATGTGTTGTGCACACTATAATCCCACCCTACGACATTCAGCTGGGAATGGTTTCCTGAGTTCATAAGCTGTTTCAGTAACCACTGAATAAAATGAGACATAATGCAAAGAAGCAGGAATCAGAACAAAGCTATCCATTGACCCTCTTAGAGCATTAAGCCCTTCTTTCTTCACAGTATCCATGACTCCTGAATGCTTTACTGCACAGTGTCTTGGCTCCAACAGGTTCACAGGGCAATATTTGTTCCCGAAAATTCATTCCATGTCTAAGTGTGGTATAAACTATGAAACATACAACTTACTATTAAATTCAAAATCTTAGAATCACAAAGGAGACTGGATGCATAGTCCTGATACAGACGCTAAAATCTATGCAGGAAATGGACCTCTGGTCAGTACGCTACTTGTTACAGATCCCGAAGTTTGCTTCTAACTTTCCCTCCTTTCAAAAAATGCAGTGTGTGAACTTAGAAACCTAAGTCAGCCTTGGAAATTCCTCTTCCAGAGTTTCCCACCTAACTTTTGAGTTCTGCAGGCAACACAAAGCCAACTACTCTTTGATGCTTTTAACATTTTCAAATTCGTCCAAGGCAAAAAGTATCTTAAGACTACAGACAAGTAGCTGATAAGCACTTTTCAAAATACATTTAGGAAAAAACAAGGACTAGCGTTCTCAAGCATGTTTGAGCAGGCACAAGAAGATTACCTCAGTAGACTAGATAGCTATAAATATAGAGGTAGATAGATATAGATGTAGATATAGATATAGATATAGATGATATAGATATCAATATGGATATGGATATGGATATCAATGTAGATACAGATATAGATACAGATATAGATATAGATAGGAAACTTAGTTCTATATAATTAAATTTCAAGCAGCATTTTTTTTCCTAACTTAAATTTTACTTCAGTTAAAACAAAAAGATATACGACTCTGGATAAAATTTAAATAATAAGCCTGCTGTCTGTGAAAACGCTAGAGTTTTTGCAACTGTTTCTGTACTCAGTAATAAGTGTAGTTTATTTATAGCTTGAACTATAAATAGTCACAGGCAATTAGACTTTAGTGAGGGACCTGACGTTACTAACTATTCAAAAATATCAACATATTATTACTACAATGGAAATTCAAGAATCAGCAGAGAGATTGGTGCTCTTCCAATGATTTTGTAAAGAGGAGGAGGATTAACTGGTTTGGGTAAAGTACATCTAAAGCTCACTTCATTAGCAAATTAAAACATTTTGGCACGAATCATAAAAGCAATACAGTTTCTATGAAATTTAGTTGTGAGTTATATTTATAGTGGTTACTTTTTTTTTTTTTTTTAACATCAATGTTTGAAGTTTAATGACTTGACTAGCTATAACTGCAATACAACTGGTCCAATATTTCATCGGGATTAAGCTGAAGATTTAGTATTTTTTCCTTCTCTTTCTTCTTATTTTTGTAACATTTACAGTACTTTTTATTAGCTTATCTATTATTATCATTTATGCTATTATCTGTATTTTCATATGACTTCCATTTACAGAGATGAAATACAGATTCTACCAATGTAAAATTTGAATTGTTTTCTCCGTTTTCACAAGCAAGTAAAAATTTGCAATTTATGAGAGACTCAGAACACTTAACTAAAGCATCTAACTTCTGTCTAATGTTAGGATTTTAGAGACTTAGTCTTCATAAAGCTAATTCACCAGACAGCAGAGAGAAGAAGGTGCCTTGGAATGTCTCCAGAAAAGAAAAAAAAAAGAAAGGAAAAAAAAAAGAAAAAAAAATTAAATCTGTCTGCTTTAATGTAACATCTAAGCTAGATGATTAAATTTAGCAGACTAGATCCTTGGGGGGGGGGGGAGGGGGTGGGCAGGGGGAGGGAATAAAAACTTTGATAATAAGGCTGATAGGAACTGTTATTACTTTAAGTAGAAATCTAATACAGTATGATACCTGGGAAAATCTTGCTAACCTACACAATTATAGGAAGGTAGGTAAAATATTCAAATGAATTAGGCTTTGAACAAGATTGTCCTAAAATAAAAGAGAGAGTCTTAGCATAAATGTCATTGGGTTATGGATCAGAGTACTATCGTGCCTTATTTAGACCTAGCTAAGCAAATCCATTCAAGTATTTGAATTTTCACTAGCTACAATTAAATGCATTCAAACCTGAAGTAAAGGTGAAAAAGACTCCAAAAATCAAGCTACTTAAAGACATTTGAAGTAATTAAAAATGAATAATGTATTTCAAACAAATCTATTGTGCTTTGGACCAGATTCCAACCCAGTGTAATTGATCAGCTGCTATATAAAGAATAGGTGTATGTTTCTATTGACTCATATCAATTGTTCTGCACTTCATTTTTGTTTAGTTACATTGATTGTATCATTATATCATGAGGTTCCAACATCTCACAGGTTACAGTAGGCAATGTTTCTTGACTACATGCTGAAGGATAAAGTCAATTTACTAAGGTTGACAAAAAAACTGTCAAAGCCATAAATCCTGTGTGACTTAATACTTGGACTGGTTTTGGTTTTGTTTTTCTAATCCCATGTCTATAAACTATCTAAAATTCATGAACTTTCCATTTTGTCCTCCAGCACTGATACTGTAATCCCAATGAAATTTCACGTTATGAAATTAAATTATAGATTCATATAGTTTTCTTCATATGAATGACAGTTCTTTCTCTAACCAAATACACTCACAAAGTCCTACACCAGCCTTGTGCCTGACACAGTTTACTAAAAAAATTGGTCCAAACTTACAAAGAATTTAGGATTTGCTGTACTGCATGCTATAACACCTGTCTTTTAAACACATTTCTGCTGGCATACCTTTGTCCCTCTGTCTCCTTCCTCTTTTTCATAAGTTAAGAATGTTTATTTTACAAACATACGAAGTTTAACAAATAAAGAGATTAAACAGGTAGAGTTTTATTTAATAGATAAAAAATGTTGCATAGAGAAGGATTCAAAAAGATGTTATCTTTGTTCTCAAGCAGACAGACATGTGCAAGCTTTTCCAAGCAATATAGAGTATGCATTTTATTCTTATTCATCAGTTCCTACCTCCATTTAGATGCTCCATGTCTGTCTAGCTCACTTTTTAAAACTTATGGTGGCTGGAACTTTTTTCTAAACTGTTTGGGAGTTTAGTATTAGAGAAGATTTTTGGCAGGTGTATATAAACCCACCAGAAAGAATTTGGATTTATTATAAAGAATTCCATCAGGTGTGAGATGAGTCTGTCACTCAAATTAAATCCCTCTCAATCTATTTTTGGTTTTAGGGGTCTGTCAATAAGTAGCACAAACTGTTATTTTGACAAGAAACTTTCAAGATCTCCTTTTTTTTTTTTATTTGCCCCACTTCCCAAATTTCTTCTTCTTTATGATTATAACTGGTAAAAAAGACACCACAGCATATATACTTATACTTTTTACAAAGTGTTACAGCAAAATTCCTCCAGGTGATAGGGTGATTTATAAAAACATTCTGTGTTTTCTAAGTTTCTGTGAATCTGTGAAATATTTTGTTATGAAAGCAACAAAAGGAATTTGTAATTCCAATTCAAAATCATGCTAACTGTACCTTTTTTTAATTTTCAAGCAACCCATATTACATTTAGTTAAAATATATGCAGCAGAAATGGAAAAAAAAGTACAAAACATTATTTTATACATCAAAACTTCTGGGTTTTTTTATTAGCTAATTCTGTAGGCCCCTGAAAATTATCTCAAAGAATTTTATCCTCAAGAAATACCTAGTATAAAAACTTTTTCAGACTTCAATCCTAGTACAAAGATTTGGAAGTGTTTATGGAACCTTTTTATTCTATTGACATACCTGCTGATGTAAGTATAAAAATTACACAAATGCCTTAACCCTAGCCATGCAGAAGTGAAAAAGTACGTAATAAAGCAAGCAAACAAACAAACAAAAAAAACATAGATGGTAGGAAGAAATAATTTTAATTAGTGTGGTACAAATATTCAGAGAAAGAAAGGTGTATGGAGATATTCCTAACTACTGCAATTTCTTTCTATTGAGATATTTTGCCTGTATGTAGAAATTGTCTGATGTTAATTTTTCAGTTTGAAGTAGCTTTGGATAATTTGCTTAAATATTTTAAAAAGTCTTTCAAAATTAAACAATAAATATTTTTTTTCACATAAAGCCTCATATTAAAATCCATTTTCAGTTTGCACAGCCTTCAATGCAATTTGTCTGAAGTCCTCAGTGGCAGCTTCTCACACCACAGACACAGTGAGAATGGAACAGACATGAATATTGAGAAGGCAGACACTGTGTCTGCACAGGCAGGTACAGCGTAACATGAGCTTGCTCTGCCCACAATCCAGTCTGGCAGGGCATATGCTGGCAATAACCCAGGAGCCACGTGTCAGCATTAGTGCAGCACTGTGCCTCCTGAGAGGGAGGGTTTAATAGCTGAGACAAAATGCTATGACAATAGTACTGTGAAGTTTCTCATTGACACTGGCATGTATACAGCCAGTTCATATGAGAAGCAAAGGAAATATTGTTTGCCTCCATTCATCTATATAAATGTGTCTTCTCTCTTGCTCTGTGATATTTTACATCTTATCATATTTATGCATTAACTGGACTGCATTTTGTGACTTTTCAGGAAGCTTGCTGTCTAAATGAGGTTAAATTGCAAAGCAAACACATGGAAAATCCAGTACAGAGATGTTGTTAAGAGCTATCAGTGAGCTGCAGAAGTCATCACACAATTTATTTCTGAACAAACTTTTCTATATACTTATATATACTCATCAGAATCACAGATAATACATGGTTTAAAAGTTTTAAAACTTTTTCAACAAAGAAAGAAGAAAAGAAAAAAAGCCAAACCAGCAAACTCACTGGTGTTCTTTATTCAGATTTTTTGACTTTGTTGCTGCTGCATTTATAACAGTGCGTTTTCAATGCAAAATATACATTTCTATACTTTAATTACATGCAGACAGATCCTTTTCTTATCATCTCATTAGGATGATCTCTCAATTTCTTTTGTAGCCTCAGAATGTATGTATACATGTCATCTGGCTTCTAGGAAAGAAGAGCCCTAGGAAAAAGGCAGACTTTCAGTTTTTTACTAAGTGACTCAGAATTTCATTAGTAAAAGAAAGTAAGAAGATCCTAACAGCTAGTAGCAGTTCTAGTCCTCAGGCTAATAATGACTTTTTCTCAGTTTCTATTGTAATGTGGAATCTGTAACCTGTACGCAAAGCAGGATGAATATTTG
This sequence comes from Calonectris borealis, assembly GCF_964195595.1. Taxonomy (NCBI): domain Eukaryota; kingdom Metazoa; phylum Chordata; class Aves; order Procellariiformes; family Procellariidae; genus Calonectris; species Calonectris borealis. The sequence goes on from NC_134312.1 coordinate 180,085,027, forward strand.
GGACACAATCCTCAGAGCAGGCACATCTCCAGATAATTCTTTGATTGACCTACATGTACTCAGGTACCTATCCCACCAAAACATATATAACCTTCATCTCATGACCTGCTTCTGGCTCATTGTATGGGATCTGCAAAAATACTTGTTCTGAAAAGAAACTTTGTGTAATTTTAAGAGATATTGTGAATATCTAGTAATTATTATCCCTGGCAGAATTACTAGGCCTGTTGAATGAGTCAAATATTTTCTGCAGTCTCATTTTCCACAGTGCAAGATTTATTTTGTGAGGACACATGTTAATGTGTGCTAAAAACATTGTACAAGAAGAAGTATCTGTATCTGTTTTGGTTTGGTTTGGTTTGGTTTGGTTTTTTACCACATTCACAGGCATTGGACATTGAATATGCTTCCAATTAAGTCCTTTTTTCATTTACCTTCATAGCTTTTATTAACTCTTTCTTGATAAATTATTTAGTTCAGTGTAAACAAACATATCTACCTGCCCAACAATTGTTGATGATCCTCTTATTTTGTGTACAGGGATAAGTCATCATGTGGTTTTTTCACATAAAGAACAGAAAGACATGAATTTAAACATATTAATTTATCATTGATAGATTAAATAAAACAATAAGAGCTAATAACAATTACCATTGAAATGATTCTTTTAAATAATTTTATACTTTTTATTGATGGATTTGTGCATGGGTGATGAAATTTATTTATAAAAATAAAATTTGGAAGTAAAGCTGTCTATTAAATTTAATTTGCTTTTTGTCCAGAATACAATATGCAATTTACTACTCAGGAATAGACACATGTATGCATTTATATAAACACTTCTAATATAACAGTTCTGAACTAGACAGACAGACAGACACACCCCAGTGAAAAGATGTCTGGTAACAAATAATAATAAAATGCGGGTTGAAGCCAGCAAAGACAGAGATCTATATTTAGTAAGCCTAAGTAGCAAAAAAGATATACAAATAAGGAGAAAAAGAAAGTATAAACTTTGATTATGATAGAACCAATTCTTCTGTTTAGATAAGAGGCTTTGAAAGTAGAAAGATGACATGTACATAATGGTAAAAGAATTCTAAAGACAAAAAGAAAAATTCTAACATTAAAAATTATGAAGGATTATGATACCATCCAAGCTTAATTTCTTGAGTCTTGGGAAAAGCATTATATTTTACTCAAATGTACAGCATGTGTATTTTGCCTAAATAGCTTCATGAAAATATACAAGTAAATGTTATACTATTAGGTAAAACCAAATGAAGGATTCTTGTCTGTCCATAAAGCTTCTTTGAAATTAGAAGAAAAATAGTTCATATTGGGCATCTGGATAAACAAGGGGTGTTTTGTTTGGGGGAGTTCGGGTGGATTGGTTGTTTTTCTTTGTTGTTTGTTTTTTTTTCTTTGTTTTTTTCCCCACAAAAGACAACCAAAATCTCATTGGAATAACAAACAGGCTAAAAATAACAACTTTCACTGAGGAGAAGCAGATTCACATTAAGAGATATTTCTCTTTCACCATCCTAAAGTCCAAGTACCTGACAAACTACTGATAAAAACTTTTACCCAGAACATAAAACATAAACCAGGAAAGAGCATGGTTTGTTTATCAAACAGTTAAATTACCAGTTGATTAACTACTGCAGTTGTTCCTAAACATTAATCATAAAACCATCTCTGGGTCTGCAAGGTCAAAGTAGACATGCTAAACTTAGTAAATACTGTCTCATCAATGAAAACAAAAAAAAAATCCCCCCACAAATTAAAAAAAAAAAAAGCTGAGAAATTTTAAGTGTAAACATTTATTTTTAGATGCAAAGATTTTGAGACCTACATGATTAATATTGCAGAGTTGGACAGCTTCACATTTGTGAAGTGTTCATTCCCTTCAGAGCATTAGACTTTATCACCGATGAGATGAAGCCAGATGAATGATCACAACTGATGACATAGATGGTAATTCTGAAATTTTTCTCAATAAAGTATTTAAGAAAACAAAATACATATTTTTTAAGTTTCTCAAAGACTTAATGCACTGAAGAACTTTTACATCAATAAAACTTCCACTGTACAGATCATGGACACTTTATTATGTTTCTTTGATTTAGTTATCCTTTATAGTATACACTTCTAGAATTATGTTTTCTTAGGTCTATACTTTTAATTCACCATAGCTAAATATTATTTAAATAATTACCATTTTTTACAGAGTGTAATCTTGGAAATTATTGTAGCGATACTCCAGACTTCATGTCAAAGATTCCTTAATTTTCTTTAACAATGCTTCCAGCTTATCTCTGTAATGCAAATACATCTCATGAAAGAGAATTTCCTGTAGACGTTTGAAACAATTAAATGATCATAACTATTCACCTGTCAGTTAAGGATGGCTTTTTAACCTTGGCTCTCATAATCATTCATTGGGTAAAATATCTTTATACAATTTTCTATTAAAAAAAAAAATTCTTTCCCTTTCATTGCCTCAAGGCTGATTTTCTCAGTGTTTCCATTTCGAATTAAGGATTAATGTCATATTAATACTACAGCTATATCACACAGCAGAGTGAGGTTTGGATGAAAAAAAATAATGAAATGAATCTTATGAAACTGCTGGGTCATAGCTTGTAGGCTTCCTTATCTCTTTCATGGGCAACTTTATTTGAAATAATTCCTTATATTGGTACATATGCTTATTGCCTCTTAATTGTTCTTTGGCACTTGTCCTGCCTCCTTATTACCCTGCAGTTTTTCAGGAAGAATATAAATTACTTAATGAGATGTGAAGCCCAAAGTAAAATTTGCTGGCCCATTCCCTGTCTCCTACCCCAATGACCATTACTGTTGCTAATGAGCGCTCCCAGAGTTTGAAACACTGGCACACACTCAGAGATGCTGAAGAGAAACCCATGGGAGAAACCATCATCCATACCTCAGCTGGGTTTTAGAGAAGGGAAGAAGGGAAGAAGGGAAGAAGGGAAGAAGGGAAGAAGGGAAAAAGGGAAGGGAAGGGAAGGGAAGGGAAGGGAAGGGAAAGGAAGGGAAGGGAAGGGAAGGGAAGGGAAGGGAAGGGAAGGGAAGGGAAGGGAAGGGAAGGGAAGGGAAGGGAAGGGAAGGGAAGGGAAGGGAAGGGAAGGGAAGGGAAGGGAAGGGAAGGGAAGGGAAGGGAAGGGAAGGGAAGGGAAGGGAAGGGAAGGGAAGGGAAGGGAAGGGAAGGGAAGGGAAGGGAAAAAATAATATAATTACATAGCAGCAGTTACCATTGTTCATTTACAGTAGTCTCTTTTGGCATTGATATTATCTTCATGTTAAACATAAAAGGTACCTTGTTACAGGGCCAAGGGATGTTAGGAATATACAGGTTTTAAGACACATGAACGGTAAGGTCTGAAAACAAGTATATATTTACTTTAAATTGTTAAAACCATTTTAGATTATCTATGCATCATATACTGTTTGATGTGCATGAGGCAAAGCAGGAAAAACATTCAAACTCTCATGAATTTTAACTTCTCTTAGTATATGCATATAGATATGTAAACAAGATATTAAATTAGAGTTGAAAATACAGCTTATATGGATTTACATGAAAGAGAAGACAAACATTAATTTATATGTGAAAAATAACCTCTCTTCTATCAAGTCTGTTGTGTTAGTTTTCTGGGATTGTTAGTACCTCTTTCGTTAATACAGATATTTATAAAAAGAAGACAAGTACAATTGCGTATTTTTTTTCCTGGAAATTTCACATTAACAAAATGGAATTTTGAACTCTAGTTGTCTGTTTTGATTCGTAAAATAAAATGTACAGTGCAAAGACAGAAACTAAGTAGAATTTTGTGGAGAAAACAATGAACTAATTTAACTCAATTTGGTTTTCTTCTCAGACATTGGTAGTAGAGTATTAATTCTATTTTTTTTCTCAGTCGTCGGTAGCATAGTATTCATTCTATTTTTTTTAATTATGTTTTTTGCATCTAAAGAACACATCAAAAAGTGTGTTATAAATTCAGTTTCATGAAACAGAGAAAAACATATAAATTAGGTAAAAATCTCATTGTTAACTGTAAACATCAATCTCAAATCAACTACAAAGTAAAGGACTCTATTATCTTGAAAAACTATTAGAAATGTTTCAAAAAAGAAAGAACTGAAATACCTGTAAATCAGCTTTACTTATCCCCATGAATGAGGACTCTCAGCACCAAAAAAACCTGCCAAACACTGTATTTTTGTGATGCAGCTTTATATGTGCATTTGTATATTCATCATATTCCTTCTACTATCTTTGGTTTTTTTTTCAATTGTCATTGTTGAATTATAGTTGACATTCTGACCACCACATGTAAAACATACATTTTCCAAGCATGTAAGTGGAAACCAGATCCACTGAGTGCCAGTGATGATTGCCTTACCTGCAATTGTGACTTACAAGATCACAATTCAAACCTAGTAGAAAGGATTTGTGGGTCCTCCACTAGTGGTGCAGGACCAAATAAATTCTTGAGCTACTTCACATTATGTATTGGTACAAAAATGGGACACATAATTTTTCTCCTAAAGTCACTCTTTCTGACAATAGTCTAAACTTGAGTTCTAGAAAATTCTTCATTTATTTGTAATTCATGGAATATGCTATTTTTCTTCTCAGACTTCTCTTTCTTTTAGAAGGACTTATGACTGAAAAATTATAGCTTGGTTAAAAATGTTGTATGGATGGATCAGAAAGCAAAATATGAAGCATGAAATGGAAATGTCAGCTAGAAAAAAACAGCCACCTCTTAGCATTGCTTGTGTTTAACTAGAAAGAGATATTTAGCCATTAGCATGTCACAGCCTGTCATTTTATTTGTGGCTCCGTAACTGTACTTTCTGTCTTTGCAGTAGAAGTTGCTCATTCTCTTTTATTTTATATGCCATAGCAGTATGGATACATCACTGCCTAGAACTCTGTTTACATTGGATATAGTTTGTTATTCTGTCAAAGTATTGGCATGCAGATTGGTGAGAAATTATGTGTGATCATTTCAAATTGATTATAAAACATATCACACTAATCTCACTTTAAAAAATGGCAGAAATAAGAGTTCAAATCCTTGCTAATCATTTTTATCCACATGGCTGTCAGTTTGTGAATATTAAAGGATTCTGCAAAACACTGTGACTATATACACAATTTTCCAGAAAACACTTTGTTTTAAAAAAATTTGTAGTTTTTTCAATTACTTACAAAAAAATAATATTATTTTTTGCATCATTAAAATATAAATAAGATATGTAATACTAAAGATAGATAGCTTACTTTTCCAATGAGAGATGAAGCAGCAAATCTTACCAACAATTTTCACAGGTATAAAAGCAGTACCTGGATCTTTTCTTCATCTGACCCAAGAGACAAAAGGGGAGGAAGGAAAGGAGAAAACTGGAAAAGGAAGGGAAGGGAAGGAAAGGAAAGGGAAGGTGAGGCAAGGCAAGGAAAGGGAAGGAAAGGGAAGGCAAGGCAAGGCAAGGCAAGGGAAAAGGAAGACTTTGAAAGTCTCATTTTTCTGAACAGAAGATCTAATACAAATCCTGATGTAAAGTGTGCAGTCAGAATTAGCTAGTTTATCACGTATTGCTTCAAGGGAAATCAGTAGTCATCTGTGTGCCAAACATCACACTAGGAAGTACTGTCATCCTATTCTTAACATCATTCTTGTTACTTTTAAATTATGCACATTTAAAGAGTAGCGGTTAATCAGACAGTCTGGGTTTGGGGAGTTTGGAATTCAGATTCTTTTCCATTCAAACTTTTTCCATGACCCTGGGAATTTATTTGAGAGAGAGATACATAGAAAGACTTCAAAGCTTAACTACAACTTTAGACTAGGACCAAAATGTAAAACCTCAGTTAGTAACCAATATTGAGGGTACCTGAGTTTTAGTAATAACATATCTCCCTGGACTGAGTGTTGAGAGTCTATAGGCAGGATTCCTCAGAATGAAGTTTAGCCATCTAAAAATTAATTCCCTCTGTAGTCAGCAGAGGCCCACAGGTGATAAGTATTCAAGGTGCCTGTGAAGGTGTCTGTTTTGATATCTATTTTAGGGTGGCATTTATATTACTTTTGGAGATACATTATTTCTTTGTTTACACTGAAAATGAAGAGAACTTAAGTAAGTGGTTGAAAGTAGGAAAAATCCCACTTCTGTTGCTCAGATCCATGTAACAGTGTCATGGTTTAACCCCAGCCACCCACTGAGCACCACGCAGCCTCTTGCTCACACCCCTCAAAATGGGATGGGGGAGAGAATCAGAAGGGTAAAAGTGAGAAAACTCGTGGGTTGAGATAAAGACAGTTTAATAGGTAAAGCAAAAGCCACACACACAAGCAAAGCAAAACAAGCAATTCCTTCACTACTTCCCATCGGCAGGAGGGTGTTCAGCCATCACCAAGAAAGCAGGGCTCCATCACACGTAATGGTTACTTGGGAAGACAAACGCCATCACTCCAAACGTCCCCCTTCTTCCTTCTTCTTCGCGCAGCCTTATATGCTGAGCATGACGTCATATGGTATGGAATAGCCCGTTGGCCAGCTGGGCCAGCCATCCCAGCCACGCTCCCTCTCAGCCCACCGTGCATCTGGCAGGGCACGGGAAGATAAAAAGTCCTTGACTAACATAAATCTTACTTAGCAACAGCTAAAACATCAGTATGTTATCAACATTATTCTCATACTACATCCAAAACACAACACTGTACCAGTTAATAGGAAGAAAATCAACTCCATCCCAACTGAAACCAGGACAGTATCCACCCATTATTCCATACCATTTACATCATGCTCAGGTCCCACACTATCCAATACATTCTCATTACCCACCATCCCCCTTCCCATCCTTTGATATAATACACAGATATCATTCCCTTAGTCTATGGACCACCCCTGTAAAATGTCTGTAAAATATCCATAAATGTCTACAAAATGTCCACTGCGTTCATTTAGTCCATGACTTTGGGCTCCATCTGTTATGGTGGTCACTCAGGTCAGCAGAGGTGATGTGTTGCGTGGAGTTACTGGGCACCAAAGCCGGCTCAGGTCAGGTCACTGCTACACTTGCACTGCTTCTTGTAAGGCTTGTCCTCCACTGGTTCAGGTGGTTCCTGCTACAGTAACTCCTATAAATGCAACTCAAATCATAGATTACAACAATTTAAAGGTATTTTCATTACAATCTCCACTCCTGGTCCCTTTGGACCAGACCATAGGGTTTAACATTGCAATGAACTCCTCCCCTTGCCCCTGCACCGGCTTGGACTTATCCACAGACTGCAGTCCCTTAGGGGTGTACCTGCTCCAAGTGGAGCCTTATCTAGCAGCCACAGTCTCTCCAGGGGTGAGAGACCTGCTGCGGCATAGACTTACCCACAGCCACAGTCCCTTCAGAAGTACACCTGCTCTAACATGGCCTTACCCATTGCTGCAACCTCTCCAGGGGTGTACCTCCCCTGTCATGGACTTATCCATGGCCACATGCTTTGAGGTGCTCCAGCATGACCTCATGCACAGCCACTGACGTTTCAAGGTGTACCTGCTGCAGCATGGACTTATCCACGGCCACAGATGCTTTGAGGTGTACCTTCTCCAGCGTGGACTTATCCTGGGGCCACAATCCCTTCAGAGGTATACTTGCTGTGGCATGGACATAATCACGGCCACAGACGCTTCGAGATGTACCTGCTTGGGCATGGGCTTATCCATGGCCACAGATGCCTCGGGGTGTCCTGCTCCCACGTGGACTCATCCACAGGTCACAGTCCCTTCGACTCGAGTTCACACTGGAGTTCCAGCCTGTCCAGTACAGCAGCACAGAAACAGCAGCGATGCCCTGGCCATCTGCCAACCCAGGCGCATCCCCATTGCTGTTGTCAAAATATTCCCAGGCATAGCATACTCAGATGATCAGCAGTACAGCACTATAGCAAGCAGTGAAAGCAAAAAGCAGCCACTAATGAGCACTAGACTCTAGTATACAGTGAGGAAAGCAAGCCCCATGCCAAGCACAGGAGCCTGCCAATTAATAGCTAAACAGCAATAACAGCTATAAATTCGATCTAGCACATTCCAGTCAAACCTGTCATTATCTCGAACCATTCGAGCCCCACGTTGGGCACCAAAAAGGACTGTCGTGGTTTAATCTGGCAAGCAGCCAAAAACCACACAGCCGCTTGCTCACTCCCTCCACCCCCTTATGTACCTAGCTCAGTCAGCAGGGCATGGGAGCTGTCCTTGGACTAGGAGGGTACTTAATCAGGACAACCAGCCCAGCTGGCCAACAGGGTATTCCATACCATGTAACGTCATGCTCAGTATATGAAGGGTAGGCGTGATCCAGGAAGTAGCGATTGCTACTTGGTTATCGGTCAGCACGGTTGGTGAGCAATTGCATTGTACATCACTCATTTTGTATATTCTATCATTATTATTATTATTTTCCCTTTTCTGTTCTATTAAACTGTCTTTATCTCAACCCACGAGTTTTTCTCACTCTTACTCTTCTGATTCTCTCCTCATCCCACCAGGGGTAGGGGGAATGAACGAGTGGCCGTGCGGTTTTTGGCTGCTTGCCAGATTAAACCATGACAAACAGTTTCCAAAATATACCCTGATTTGTTAATACACACACACACACACAAAACTCTGAAATATATCAAGGATATATAGAAAAAAAATGCATCTGGAAAAAAAATGAAAAAGAAAAAAAATTGTACTTAATTTTCACTAAATATCCTATAGCTTACTTAACAGATTTAGGGAGAAATCTTTTCTCTCCTTGAATGGTTTTCAACCTATTTTTCCTCTCTGTTAGAAGAGTGCATTAATCACTACCTTTCACTGTGATAGGGCTATCAGGCTGACCAATAAAGCCATTCAGCTCATATAAATAATTAAACATTTTTCATGTTTTTTACTACACATAACAGCCTAATTGTTATGTGTAATTGCATATTATGAGATTGTAGAAACCCTGTGTTTGTTTAGTGAAGTTATAACAAGGTAATCGGTCTTTCCTCATTCGTTTGAAAATTCAAGTATTCAAAAGTCTAACAAGAACTTACCACAAGAGAGATCTTTATAGCTCTGGTGTACCTGGCCAGGAAAAGACTTCTTAATGCCTTTTCTTTCTCCTTTTTCATGCATCCACATTGCCTTTTTTACTACCTGGAAGTTTTGTTATGAGTGTCTATAGAACATCCTGAATGTCAGCACTCTCAAATCTTAGATGTCCACTATCAAAATCCTCCTATACTGTCAAAAATTTCTTTATCATATGTGGCTTTAAGAAAAGGTAAGAGACACAATGGAAGCTGGCAGACAGCACAGTGCTGTGCATTAGATATATCCTAAACAAATACAGATTCACTCTTTCTTTTCAAAATTCACAAAGACTACTTAAACAGAAGTCTGATTATGGGCTGGTGTATATCAGCATGGGCATAAGATAAACTCACAAACAAGCATAAACACAGTTTTGACAAACATTACAGACTTATCTCTTCTAAAAACTCCCTTCAGCTTTCAGGCATATGGACTGCCTTTGGTTTTCTTCATTTATTTTTCATTTCGTTTGAAAGTGGTCATAAATTGTTATTATTTATTTTTTCATTTCTAATGGAATATCACCAGAATGAGTTATAATACCTTACAGCCTTAAGTCAAGTCTTATTTTATATATCATCCACTTGTGGGTATACAGCAACACTGCTGCAAAGCTAAAAGTAGAGTCTAGCTAATGGTTAGGCATACTGGAGCTACACAAATTTTCATGTGTAGCCAGATGGCATTTGAGAGCGCTATGGTTTTCAAAAGTGCCAGATATTTAATACATAGCTCAGCTCAAGAGGTTCAATATGAACAGTAGAAAGGATTCTGCTTCTTCAAAATACAGGTCAGTAGTGAAATTCCAGAGCTGAGGGGTGTAATAATTATATAATAAAAAAAATACATCCATGTTAATATATCATTATTGCAAATAACTTAACATTGTAGCACAACAATAAAATCATTGAATCACTGGAGGAATCAGTCCACCAAGCTGTATCAGATAGCAATATTTGGAGGCGAGTGGTTATTGGGAAGTGGTTATTACTGCACACAGTCTCTCTTGAATTCTAAATTTACCCACTAACATTCGTTATCTTCCATTTTGGACTGCATATGTCACTTTAAATACCCAAAGGGAAAACTGGTTAAATATGAAGGCTTTTTTAAAAAAACAAATACTTTAGCTAAATTCAGCATAGATTTTTATTTCTTTTTTTCCCTAGGACGTGAGTACATTATATCTCTGACAGACAGAACTGTCCTCCCCATGATTTAAAAAGCTAGTGAAGATAACATAATGTGCTGGGTTTGGCTGGGATAGAGTTAATTTTCTTCATAGTAGCTAGTATGGGGCTATCTTCCGGATTTGTGCTGAAAACAGTGCTGATAACACAGGGATGTTTTAGTTACTGCTGAGCAGTGCTTACACAGAGTCAAGGCCTTTTCTGCTTCTCACACCACCTCACCAGCGAGTAGGCTGGCGGTGCACAAGAAGTTGGGAGGGGACACGGGTGAGACAGCTGACCCTTACTCACCAAAGGGATATTCCATACCATATGATGTCATGCTTAGCAATAAAAGCTGGGGGAAGAAGGAGGAAGGGGGGGACATTCGGAGTGATGGCATTTGTCTTCCCAAGTAACGGTTACGCGTGATGGAACCCTGCTTTCCTGGAGATGGCCGAACACTTGCCTGCTGAGGAGAAGTAGTGAATTAATTCCTTGTTTTACTTTGCTTGTGCATGCGGCTTTTGCTTTACCTATTAAACGGCCTTTATCTCAACCTATGAGTTTTCTCCTTGTTACCCTCCCAATTCTCTCCCCCATCCCACCGGGGAGAGTGAGCAAGCGGCTGTGTGGTGCTTAGTTGCCAGCTGGGGTTAAAACATGACACACAAATAGGTATATGCCACAGCAAAGGAGGAAAAAGAAATCCACTATTTAACTGAACAGTAAATATTTCTGCCTTTGCAAGCAACTTGTGCATATACCAGCAAGCAATATCCTCTAGTAATTGTGTCAAAGAAAATGAAAATAAATGTCCTGGTTTTGCTGACATTTGATCAGATTAAATGAATTAGTTTTGTATCTACCTAATTACATTTTGCACACATGCATGGAAAAACTCTTAAACTCAATGGAAATTGCTTTGCTCCCTTTTATTCTTTGGATTATTAATATCTAGCTAAACAGAAGGAAATGTCTGATTTTTGAACTTTCGTTACATTTAAACCATAGAACTTATTTTGGGCTTCCCATTGACATAATTTTTGGATAAACAGAAACAACACAGTTAAACACTGTGATTTTTCAAGTTCTGTATTAGAAATTATTTTCTGAATTGTGAAGGAGATTTCCTGTGAAACAGCAGAAGTTATGGTCATTCTCTTGTAGGCCTGAGATATCACAGTGAGTTAGTATCCTCCTTTGGTGCTAAATATGAACTTGAGAAGAGTAAACTATTACAGCCAGGTAGAAATATTCTTCTTACCTGATGGCTTTGCTGCTGTTTACTTAATTCTTTGAAGGCATTTATATTAGTGTTTCTTTTTCATTTCTTTGAGTTTTGTGCTGTCAGAAATGATAAGATCACCTAGTCAGGCTGGAGAGTATATGCTATTTACAAATTAATAATTCTATATAAATTTATAAATGTATTATTTTAAAGTTTTTCCATTTAAAGTTAGATTATTTTAAAATAAATGTTATTCTTACAGGGAATCACGGAACTTCACTTATATTCATTATTTATTAAAACATAAGCCTCTCAAGAGTTATTTCAAATGAAAGGCAATATCTTATCACAATACTACAGAAATAAAGTCATCACTACATAAAGTTTAGTGCAGCTATAATAGTGTTTAATTATGATAACTTAATGCAAAAAGTATTACAGTTATGATAGAGAAATTGCTTGGTGTTCTTCATCAACTACATACTGTTAATATTTCAAGTGGTACACATGTACCACTTTTAGAGCCATTATATTTCATAAAATTATCATAAGCTCCACACAAGCAGAAGCCAAGGTTTTATTTTGAAAACAGAATACAATACATTCAATCATCGTAGATAAAATATAGTTACTTGCTTCAGGAACTCCTGACATGGCTGTTCTGTTATTTTTATTTGTTAAAAAAGGTCAAAGAATGTACTTGTCAACTGTGATATGAAATCAATAAAGTTATTGAAATAAATACCAGAAAAGAAACTGTCATCAAATAGATAAAATAAGGAAAACATTGTAGGAATCTTCCCACCAGTTAATAACATTGAGTGTAAATACATATGAAAGATAACATTAGGTTTGTCAAATTTCAGATCCTGCTTGATTCTTCTGGATACAGATGTATATCAATAATCCAAACGTAGATTTATAGGGAGGTATACTGTGACCTGTCCACAAACTGCTTTATATAATTTAGATTGTACTTGTATAATCCAGCATCTGAAATACTTCACTATAAGTAGTCAAGCAAAAGAACTAGCAGATTTTTTTATTTGTATTAAAGTATGTAAAAAAAAGAATTTGTGCTCTACCATATAGCTTAGAGAACTCATCCTTGATCTGTTCAAAAAGGTCATTTCAGACTCATTTCTTCTAGCTCACAAAAAAGCTCTCTAAACTCCAGACTCCAGATAGGAGAGGAGGAAGAAGGAGAAGCAGTACACTCCAGCCGACTGCTATATAGATGATCAAAGAATGGAGACTGAATAAAATCCATGGAGACTGAATAAAATGAGAAAGAGATGATTTTCTATCTTAGTGGCCATCAACTTACAGGAAAGAATTTCAGACTTTTATGACTTTTTGTTCATTTTAATTTTGGCTGAAAACAAACAAATAAAAACCCTCATTTTTACAGTTAGGTATTTTAATTCTTCTTAAATATTATGTTATGAATTTATTCCCCACCCCTGAGCTGCAACCTTAAGTAACATAAATGTTATCATAAAGATCTCTATTGTTATATTAAACATGCAGGGACAAGAGCAGTGTTGCAACAGAAGATAGTATTTTGGAACACTGGATCAAATACACAAATTTTAAAACTGAGTGTTAAAATGTTTGAAATCATGATAATTTGGATTTGTGCAGGACATTACTTCAACTGACTTCATGTGTCATCCTAAACCTTGCAAAATCAATAGTTTTTCAGCTGAGTTCAAAGACATTAGGATTTCATCTTGCATAGAGTATGAAGTGTCATAGCCCCAAGCAAAGAAATATTACTAAGAAATATTAATAGTGTGATTATATATATAAAGTAGCATGTCATGTTAACATACTTAAAACATAGTGAATAAAGTACTGCTGTTAATTCACCCACATTGTAAGTTAACTAACAAGGAACCAGCACACTTTATCTGGATCCAGGAAGTCACCAGAGAACTGACCAGCTCAGTACAGCCTTTGGATTATTACCTACTCCTACTCTTTCACATGGGGACCAACAATGTTGCAACAAGAAGTCCAAGGTCAACCAAAAGATATTTCAGGGCCCTGGGAAGAAAGCGAAAGGATTCAGGAGCACAGGTAATGTATTCCTCAATTCTCCCAGTAATGGGAGACTTTGGAAGAAACAGGCAGGCTCAGGACATCAACACCTGGCTCCAAGACTAGTGCCTCCACGAGAATTTAGGGTTTTATAATCATGGAAGAGTCTTCAAGACACAAGGTATGCTGGGACCTGACAGGATCTACCTGTCCCTACAGGGGGAAATGTTTCTTTACTTGTAAGCTGGCAGGACTGATTGAGAAGGCTTTAAACTGGGATGGATGGAGGAAGAGGATACCATTAGGAGAGCTGAAGGTAAGCCAAGGGTTGGTATGCCTGAGGATGGCAATGCTAATGAGAGCATTTACACTGCTCCTGGGAGCACAGAGGGCTTGGGAGCATATCTGAAATGCATGTACATCAACACTGTATGACAAACAAAGAGGATGAACTGGAAGCATTGGTCAGCTCCCAGAGCTACAATATCATTGGTATTAGTAAGACTTGGTGGAATGAGTCCCATAATTAGAGTGCTGGGATGGAGGGCTACAGGTTGTTCAGAAGGGATAGGCAGGGCAGGTGAGGTGGAGGTGTTGCACTATACATAAGGGAGAGGTTTGATTGTACAGCCTTTATAGTTAGTGATGATGTGGTTGAGAGCCTCTGGATGAGGATTAGGGGGATGGAAAACAAAGGAGATGTTGTAGTGGGTGTCTACTACCAATCGCCCAGCCAGGATGTAAGCATTGATGAGTTATTCTATAGGCAATTAGGGGAAATCTCTGGATCGGTAGTCTTCGTCCTTATGGGAGATTTCAACTTTTGAGACATCAGCTAGGAATATCATACTGCTGTGATGAGCAGGTCTTAGAAATTCCTGAAGTATGTTGAAGATAATTTCCTGTCACGGGTACTCAGTGAGCCAACTAGGACAGGTGTCCTCCTAGACTTGTTGATTGTGAATAGAGAACTCATGGGAGATGTGATGGTAGGTGGTTGTCTTGGCCACAGTGATCATGAAATGGTTGTGTTTAAAATTTTCAGTGTAATAAGAAAAAAGGTCAGCAGAGTTGCTATCCTGGATTTCAAGAGAGCAAATTTTAAGCTATTGGGGAGCTACTTAGCAGTGTCCCCTGGGAATCTGTTTTTGTGGGCTTAGGAGTCCATGAGTGCTGATCAGTTTTTAAGAACCACCTTTTAAAAGCACAAGAGCAGACAATCACATTGTGTAAAAAGTCAAGCCAGCAGGGCAGCAGACTAGCTTAGCTGAAAAGGGAACTCCTCATGGCGCTCAAGAGGAAAAAGAAATTATATGATCTCTCGTAGCAAGGTCAGGCTTCACAGGAAGAGTACAGAGCAGTGGTTTACACATGTAGAGAGAAAACACGAAAGGCCAAAGCTCAACTAGAGTTGAAACTGGCCAGTGTTGTGTCATACAACAAAGAAAGACCTTTTAAAGTATGCTAATAACAAGAGGACGTCTATTGAAAATACTGGACCAATACTTGATGGTCACCTGACAAATGGGGATAAAGAAAAGGTGGAGGCATTTAATGCTTTTTATACCTCATTATTTAATATTAATTATAGACCTGAGGCTGCCTGGTCCTGTTAGTCAGAAGACCATGGCTGCAGGAGCAGTGGCTTTCCATTTGTGGACACTGAAATTGTAAGGGAGCAATTGTATCTGTTGAACATTGACAAGTCCATGGGGCCTGATGGGATTCATCCCAGAGTCCTGAAGGAGTTAGCAGATGTTACAGCAGGGCCCCTCTCAATCATCTACCAAAGGTGTTAGGGGAGGTCCCTGCTGACTGGAAGCTAGCCAACCTTACTCCAGTTTATCAGAAGGGCATTGTCGTGAATGAGTGGTTTAGAGGACCTGCCACCTGGAACCCCAACGAGTGGATTAGCGGTGCTCGAGAACCTATCATCTATAATTTAAACTGCATCATCCGGCTACAAGCCGTCCTAGAAATTATTACTAATGAGATGGCTCGTGCCCTGGATCTATTAGCAGACCAGGCTACGCAAATACGAACAGCGATATTCCAACACCGCATGGTTCTCGATTACCTGCTAGCCGAAGAAGGCGGCCCATAGGTTAAGTGAGTTTTATTTTATTTGTTTTGTAGTTTTGCCATGTTATTGTTCTTGCCATGTGTTATTCCATGTTTTATACAGTTAATTCAACGTGTTGTAACCAATATGCAATTTGTAACCACCATTTCACCTGATGGTGTTAAACAAATACGCGCTGTGTGTCGAACCACGCCGTCAGTAGTGTGGATTGTATGAATTGCTCTTTTCTAGCCTTTTCTACATAAGTATCTCTCTCAAAATCGCCATGGGTCCTGAAGCAATCTTTGAGCCACAGGGTGGTGTGAAAGACTGAATTGTAGAACTTTTGTCTCAAAGACTGCTTATCTGGGCGAGGGTTCCTTTGGCTGCTGAATATGATAAGATCAGATGCAAGGTGTGAAAGATCTGGGCGAGGATTCCTTTGACTGCTGAATATGATAAGAATGGCTGCAAGGCCACAGAGATCTCCGGCTGGCAAGGTGTGAAAGACTGAATTGTAGATCTGGGCGAGGATTCCTTTGGCTACTAGGAAAGGCTGGGAGGTGTGAGAGATCTCTGGCTGGCACGTGCTTGGACGGTCAAGACTCAGGAATGTGGAGACGTGTCGTTGCCATGGAAATTGCAGTCCTTGAATGAGAATAAAAGGGACTGCCAAGAGGACCCCGGCACGATTGCCGACCCCGCCGAAACACCGTGAACCCCGGAGTGACCGCCCACCACCGGAACACTGAGAGACTTTGACCCCCTGGACGCCGCGGATCCATAGTGGTGACTATTCTTGCAAATCTCTCCTGAATGCCTGCTTGACTTCCGTCTTTTTACTCGATTCTATCTTATCGCAACTAATTTTCTACTTTTGATATTAAAAGTTTCTGGTTTGGGTATATGGCATTTGACCTCGTTTGTGTCTTAATCTCGCTCTTGGGATCATATCGAAACCTCCTCCGACATTGGATCGGGACACTGGGCCAGGCAGTGGGAGTACGTTCCCAGCCTTAGACATGCAGAGTTTCTTATATGGTCAAGGAGCGCTCAACCATCAGACTCAGTACACCAAGGCCGAGGTTTCATGGGAATTTCTGAGATCAATGAGCAGCCCAGGAGAAGAGGGGGGGAAATGCACCACCATGGACATGAGGGAAGACCCACGAAATGACAGACCTCCTAGTCTAACCTCAATTTCTATAAGAGTTATGGAGAGGATCATCCTGGGTGCTATTGAAAGACATTTCAAGGACAATGCAATCATCAGGCACAGTCAACATGGGTTCACAAAGGGAAACTCCTGTCTAACTAATTTGATATCCTTCTATGATAAGATCACATGCCTAGTGGATGACGGGAAGGCAGTGGATGTACTTGTTCTGGATTTTAGTAAGGCTTTTGATACTGTCCCTCACAGTAGCCTCTGGACAAAGTGTCCAACTGTGGGGTGAGCAGGTACATGGTGCACTAGGTGAAGAACTGGCTGAAAGGCAGAGCTGAAAAAATTGTAGTGAATGGGGCTACATCTGGCTGGCGACCGGTCACTAGAGGTGTTCCTCAGGGCTCAATTCTAGGGCCAGTTCTGTTCAATATTTTTATCAATTATCTGGATGCAGGAGTTGAATGCACCATTAGCATGTTTACTGATGATACCAAACTGGGAGGTGCTGTTGGCGCTCTCGAAGGACAAGAGGCCTTGCAGAGCGATCTGGATATATTGGACCATTGGGCAATCATCATGGAATGAAATTTAACAAGAATAAATGCCAGATTCTGCACCTGGGATGGAGTAACATCAGGCACAAGTATAATTTGGGAGAGGAGTGGCTGGAAAGCAGCCCTGCGGAAAGGGACCTGGGGGTGCTGGTTGACAGCAGGCTCAATATATGTCAGCAGTGTGCCCTGGCAGCCAAGAGGGCAAACCGCACCCTGGGGTGCATCAGACACAGCATAACCAGCCAGTCAAAAGGGGTGATTATCCCGCTGTATTCAGCGTTGGTGCAGCCTCACCTTGAGTACTGTGTGCAGTTCTGGGCCCCACAATTAAAGAAGGATGTGAAGGTACTCGAATGCATCCAGAGGAAGGCAACAAAGCTGGTGAAAGGGCTGGAAGGAATGTCCTATGAGGAGCGGCTAAGGACTATAAGTTTGTCTAGTTTGGAGGGAAGGAGGCTGTCGCGAGAGAGTGGTTTAGAGGCCGCTTAAAGAATCACCATCAAAGAAATTAGCAGAAAGTGATTTTAATAGAGATTTATAAAGGTGCAACCTAATAGAATTCGATGGCAAGGTTCACTCTATTACTTATTACATGGGTGAAACATACAAGGGAAAATCATCTAAGGGTTTATATTTCAGGGACAGTCTAGGTTTCATTCACAATTTAGCAACACTTAGTTATCAACTAATCATTAACAAACTTTAGTAACCCCTAATCATTAACTATTCAATATTTGCAAAATAGGTTAGTAAGTCTACTACAATCACAACTTAATTACAGATTATGCTTACTATTAGTTCACACACACAGAGAAACATATATATATATAAAAATATACAGAAGGTATACCTGTTAAAAATTCCCCTCGATTTCAGTGAAGAAATATTCACGTCGAATGTCTAGGCATTCCCTCTCAACGGGCGAAGGGTTGAGCTTCGAAAGGGACTCACCCAAGACCCAGTGGTCCTCCGAATATCGCAGGCCTGAAAGATCGCAAGCTCTGAGAGGCGTCCCACTCAGGGGGAGATGCTGGGTGCAGCCGCTGCGGTCCAGGAGAGCTCAAAGGGCCTCACTTAGGACCACCGTTTATAGGCTCACAAGATGGTTGGCTTTTAGTCATCCGTAAATTTCCATCCTGGCCACAGTCCCAAGTGGTAATTACTAAAGAATTCTCAAGGTTTCGGTGTTGTTCTGCTGGACACCTGGGCCAGACAGTAGGAGGATGTTCCCAGCCTCAGCTATGCAGAGTTTCTGATACAGTCAAGGAGCGCTCAACTGCCAGACTCAATACACCAAGGCCAAGGTTTCATGGAAATTTCTGAGATCAACAGGCGGCCCAGATCAACAAGTGGCCCAGGGAAGAAGGGGGGTATGAATGCACCACCACAGAGGCTGAGGGGCGACCTTATTGCTCTCTGCAGCTTCCTGAGGAAGGGAAATGGAGAGGGAGGTGCTGAGCTCTTCTCCCTGGTATCTAGTCATAGGACGTGTGGGAATCGTTCAAAGCTGTGCCAGGGGAATTCTAGACT
Source organism: Calonectris borealis (assembly GCF_964195595.1). NCBI lineage: Eukaryota > Metazoa > Chordata > Aves > Procellariiformes > Procellariidae > Calonectris > Calonectris borealis. The sequence continues at coordinate 180,103,943 of NC_134312.1, forward strand.
GGTCATTAGGAAGCATTTCTTTACCGAGAGAGTGGTCAAACACTGGAGCAGACTTCCTAGAGAGGTGGTTGATGCCCCAAGCCTGTCAGTGTTTAAGAAGCATTTGGACAATGCCGTTAATAACATGCTTTAGCTTTTGGCCAACCCTGAAGTGGTCAGGCAGTTGGACTAGATGATCGTTGTAGGTCCTTTCCATCTGGAACTATTCTATTCTATTCTATTCTATTCTATTCTATTCTATTCTATTCTATTCTATTCTATTCTAATTATATGATATCCTGAAAGCTCCCTCATGTCTTCTGCTGTGAGGTTGTGATCTATACTAACAAAGTACCTATAGGGCAGGTTCTCAGGAAGTGAGGCTAGCTGGCACAACAATGTCAATGCTTACGCCAGTAAATTATTTTTATCTTTAAAACAGGGTGGCAGTATGAAAACTACTTGTTGAGAACAACTTTTGCGATGGTCTAATTCCCTAAATGTGCCTGTGAGTTGCCTGTTTAGCATCCTTCCCATCCCTGATACAGATATTGTTATAAAAATAGATAATTGTGAATAAGTTAGAATCATAGAATCATGGAATCAGTAAGGTTGGAAAAGACCTCTGAGATCATCGAGTCCAACCATCAACTCAACACCACCATGCCCACTAAACCATGTCCCCAAGCGCCTCATCTACACGTCTTTTAAATACTTCCAGGGATGGTGACTCCACCACTTCCCTGGGCAGCCTCTTCCAAGGCCTCACCACTCTCTCAGTAAAGAAATTTTTCCCAATGTCCAATCCAAACCTCCCTTGGCGCAACTTGAGGCCATTTCCTCTTGTCCTATCGCTAGTTACTTGGCAGAAGAGACCAACACCCACCTCGCTACCACCTCCTTTCAGGTAGTTGTAGAGCGCAATGAGATCTCCCCTCAGCCTCCTCTTCTCCAGGTTAAACAACCCCCGTTCCCTCAGCCACTCCTCATAAAACTTGTTCTCCAGGCCCTTCACCAGCTTCGTTGCCCTTCTCTGGACATGCTCCAGCACCTCAATGCCCTTCCCATAGTGAAGGACCCAAAATTGAACATACTATTTGAGGTGCAGCCTCACCAGTGCCAAGTACAGGGGCACAATCTCTTCCCTAGTCCTGCTGGCCACACTATTTCTGATACAGGCCAGCATACCACTGGTCTTCTTGGCCATCTGGGCACACTGCCGGCTCATGTTCAGCCAGCTGTCAACCAGCACCCCCACGTCCTTTTCCACCAGGCAGCTTTCCAGCTACTCTTCCCCAAGCCTGGGGTTGTTGTGGCTGAAGTTCAGGACCCGGCACTTGGCCTTGTTGAACCTCATACAGTTGGCCTCAGCCCATCGATCCAGTCTGTCCAGGTCCCTCTGCAGAGCCTTCCTACCTTCGAGCAGATCAACACTCCCACCCAGCTTGGTGTCGTCTGCAAGTTGTTAAAGACATGAGAAAAATGTTGTCAAATGTAGCACCTGCAAGTAGCTAAACATCTGGATAGTTAAGCTTTTATAATTAAACAGCTTTTTTATTTACTTTCTCTTTGTTTTTAACTGCACAGGACATGTAACTTAAAACAGTCTCATTTTATAAATTCACATATCTTTTATAAAATTTCATACAGTCTTTAATTTCTTAATTTCTGCTTGCTTCTGTTTTCAAATGGAGAAATGTTCCTTCTGTCAGACTCTTCTTTTGGTTGAAATAACTTTACTTTTGTTGTGGATATCAGAGGTCTGCATTATTAATTAAAATAATCATTAATAATCTAACTTGTATGTTGCAGGGAAAAAAATGCTCAATTCACTTGGCTTGAAAAAAATAAGGATAGAAGTGGTTTATTGATTTATTAACAACATGTAATTAACCAGCAGTCAAGGAACTACACATTCAGGACCAATATCCTAAAAACCTTTCTACAACTTGTTGCAGGAATTTCTAATCCCTCCTCCAGAATCACGCAGCAATCACCATCCCTCCCCAGAGTAGATGTTGGTGCTATAGTTTTTTCTGCATCTCTGATGATCTTTATACCTTACTAATGCACTCGCCAGTGAGAGAGCAACATGATGTCACACAAGTACATGTGAGGAGTGGGTCTCCATGCGTCACCCCACTAGCTGGAGTGCAGCTGCTTATGGCAGCTTAGAGGAAGGCTGCTGTGCCCAACCTGGGCGGGGGTTGAAGTGCCATGGGGTGGCTTCTGGCAGTGTCACACCAGGTCTGACTGCTGTTCAGGCATCCTCTTCTCACTCCAAAGGTTGCCCCACAACACAAATTGTTGGGCTTCTTTCATACTTCCTTTCAAGCTGACTTCCTCTTTTCTCAAAAATGTCCTGCTAAACTCCTGGTTACTGCTATAAAGCAGCTGATGGTCATCTTAAGAAAACTTCATTATGGTAAATTTCCCTGCAGTGTTTTCAGTTTTGGGACAAAAAAATCTCTCAGGCAGCTTTGGGTATTTCCCCTCATATAGTTGGGCTTTTCTGGAGTGAAAAACAACAACTGTTCAAAGTTACTTCTTGGTAGCAAAGATGGCTTTTGATATTTTAAAAATACATGGAAGTTTAAAAACACAAAGGAGTTATAGGTCTTTTTGCTTTTCAAACTAGAGAGGATGTGATTCTGAGGAATCTTGCCCTTTGTAGTAACTAATACTTCTAGCTCTAGAGATAAGATATATTTAATATAACTTCTTATGTGTACGCTATAGACCTATGAATCTGAGCTAGATTTCCTACACCCCCTTATCATCAAAAAGGTCACTTTTAGGGTGTGATTCTTCTGATCTATTTTAAATGCCTACTTTAGGATAAAATGAATCCTCCTCTGCCAGTGTCCATTTCACTTTACCAAGTACAAATGGATCCTCTGCAATTGACTGGCTCTGGTACAGATGTCTAAACAGAAAATTTTTTTAATTTTTTTTGGTCTTATCCTGGATATCCCTGAACAGTCCCTACTCTCAGCTAAACTAATCTCCACAGCAAAGATGTAAACAATGAATATAGACTATTTAAACAACTATTTTATTTATTTAGACAGCTAACCTAGTTTAGGTAGTAAGAGAAAAAAATGATTCTGAAAACCACAAGAAGCAAGGGGGAATGGGAAGCGAAATCAGGTCTGCATAGCACATAAGAGTTTTTATAAAGAGTGACTGATGATCATAGAATCATAGAACCATACGGGTTGGAAAAGACCTCTAAGATCATCGTGTCCAACCGTCAACCCAACACACCATGCCCACTACACCATGTCCCTAAGGGCCTCATCTACACGTCTTTTAAATACCTCCAGGGATGGTGACTCAACCACTTCCCTGGGCAGCCTGTTCCAAGGCCTGACCACTATTTCAGTAAAGAAATTTCTCCTAATGTCCAATCTAAACCTCCCTTGGTGCAACTTGAGGCCATTTCCTCTCGTTCTATCGCTAGTTACTTGGCAGAAGAGACCAACACCCACCTCGCTACAACCTCCTTTCAGGTAGTTGTAGAGCGTGATGAGGTCTCCCCTCAGCCTCCTCTTCTCCAGGCTAAACAACCCCAGTTCCCTCAGCCGCTCCTCATAAGGCTTGTGCTCCAGGCCCTTCACCAGCTTCGTTGCCCTTCTCTGGACACGCTCCAGCACCTCCATGTCCTTCTTGTAGTGAGGGGCCCAAACTGAACACAGTATTCGAGGTGTGGCCCCACCAGTGCCGAGTACAGGGGCACGATCACCTCCCTACTCCTGCTGGCCACAATGATGTAGGGGAGAGGAGAGAAGAAAATATTATAAAAGAAAATTTCAGCTTGACCTCACCGAAGATCAGTATTGGGACTCCCCTACAGCATCACACAGATCTGGTCAAATGTCACTCAGTCATAGCTTTCCTTCTTCCTAGTAAACATGGGGTGATCTGATTTGGGACCCTGTCCTCGTTGATAAAAAACCACACTGTTTCTGTAAGGGTTCTTCAAAGGCCCAACTAGTGAGTGAACTGAAAGTATTCCCTCAGTTGGCTGGCCATGTCACTGAGTAGGAACTAACATCAGTTGGTATGCAATTATATGATTCAGTTGTCTAAATATAGACGTTTATAGGCACCTTGATCTTTTCTAGTTGCCCAAACATAGGTGTTTAGTGCCATTTGAAATATCCTATGGTATCAATGACATATAGATGGGGCTACATATTACTAAAATAGCGTATGGAACATATGGGAGACCCATGTGCTTCAGAAATAAAGTTTCAGGCCAGGTAGGAAATGTTGGGATCTCTAAATGACTTTAGTAACCTCTATTTTGGCAGCTATATTGTCCCTCAAGTGCTTATTTCTCCTCTTTGATTGCTAGGGGATTCTGCTTGATCAGCACTACTTTTGATCAAACAAATCCCACTAACATAATTTTACCTGTAATGTTATGTTTTTGTGCTTTGAAAGGACAAGACTTTGAAGGTTCAAATTTCTTCTAAATACCCAGCCCGAGTGGGAATAGAAACAACAATGCCTCTTGGAGCATTGCATGTTGCACAGTAAGTAGATGTGGTGAGGGATTTATAAATACATGTTGTTTCTGGTTTGATGAAAACATCTCTGTCACTCTGTAAATATAGTAAAATAATGTTTATATTTGCAAAATTTTTCTCCTTGGTCTGGCTATTCTAAATTTTAATTTAAAGATGCAAAGTTGTTTGGTTAGTAGGACCAAATTTCCCTCCTACTTCTGAAAGATACCTTACTGTCCTAGTTTCGGCTGGGATAGGGTTAAATTTCTTCCTAGTGCTGTGTTTTGGATTTAGTATGAGGAGAATGTTGATAACACACTGATGTTTTCAGTTGTTGCTAACTGCCCTCCTAGTCCAAGGACAGCTCCTGTGCCTACTGACTGAGCTAGGGACACAAGATGGGAGGGAACATAATTAGGACAGCCAGCTCAGCTGGCCAATGGGGTATTCCATACCATGTGACGTCATGCTCAGTAGATGAATGGTAGGCGTGATCCAGGAAGTACCGATCGCTACTTGGTTATCGGTCAGCGCGGGTGGTGAGCAATTGCGTTGTGCATCACTCATTTTGTATATTCTATCATTATTATTATTATTATTATCCCTCTTCTGTTCTATTAAACTGTCTTTATCTCAACCCACGAGTTTTTTTCACTCTTACCCTTCTGATTCTCTCCCCGTCCCACTGGGGGGGGGAGGGAGAGTGAGTGAGCGGCTGCATGGTATTTGGCTGCCTGCCAGATTAAACCACGACAGTCCTTTTTTTGGCACCCAACGCGGGGCTCGAAGGGTTGAGATAACGATAGATCTGACCAAAGAGTGTTAAGGCAAAATTGTTATAAGCATCCATTATATTGATTGGTCACAATGTTGATGTATTGGCTGTCAAAGTTGTGGGACTGGCTCTCAATGTTGGGTCATGTAATACCTTGCGAGCAGCTGCGTGGTATTTGGCTGCCTGCCAGGTTAAACCACGACACTTACATTTATCTCCTCTTCTGTCCTGGCAAGACAAAGGCATGATCCAAAGTTTGAGTAAAACTGGCTACATTTGTGCTTCTGAGAGTGATCCCTTTTCCCCAGGCCAAGTGGTGCAGAAGTGCTAATCTCCACACTGCTTAGAGTATAGTTCCTATGAACTATAGAATGACCATATCCCTATGACACAGAAATTAAAGTGACTTCTCTGGTATCCTAAAAAATAAATCCTTTTTTTATGTGAGGCTATTGCCAGTTGTTTCTGCACGTGATGTTAGAGCATGTGTATTTGATAGAGCTAGGACAGTGCTGGATGACTATGTAGGGTGGAAGGAACCCGTCCTTATACAGCCCTGCCTATACGTATACTTGAAGTAAACTGTTCCGAGAAGTGCAGCCACATTTTATTGTGGGAGAAAAGTACTCAGTTCACTATGAGGAGCAGCCTTGAACATTTACAAAATGTGTTTGAACAGAAAAGCAGGATCCAGCAGTTAACTTGAAAGCTAAATATATGAGACCATAGTACTCCACACCTTCACACACACATCCTGCTCACTCCAGCCCATGCCTTCAATAAAAAAAAAAAAAATCTTAAAATTTTCTCTCCTATCACAGAAGAAAACCCAGGACCAATAGGCATATGGTATGATCACAATCAATCTTCTTCAGGGAAGCCTGTATTTGAACAGAATGGAGAGAAGCCAGCCCTAGGTTTCATGTCAATGTGTTTTTTTATTACTATTATTAAGCAGTATCAGCACAACCATTCTGATAAAACATAACTCTGGAAAATAACCAAGAACATACCAGGACCTTTGCTGGAGCTTAGCTGCCTTTATTCAAGCTCATATCATGTAGCTGTGCAGCCCTGGATCAGACCCAAAAAGAGCTGTGAGAATTCTCACCATTGCACCCCCTTCTTTCGGAAGGTTTTTAAGGTTAGGCTCTCACTCTTGGTCCTTACCGGAGCTACACTGCAACGAGGCCAGTGCTTGGCCTTGTATCTTACTGACTTAGATCCTTACAGGGATCCTTACACATACCTTGGACTTGGTACAGATTGGCCTGACAACCTGTTGTCAACTGTTGGCTGACCCTGGTAACCAGCACCAGACCTGCTCTGCTCTTCTTGTTCAGGTGCTGTGGGTCTGTGTCCCTGTCACTGAGGGTACTGCCCTGTCTGTCACCCTTGGCTCCTGGCTCTCCATCCCTTCTGGAGCAGGCCACTGCTGCTGCTCCCTGACAGTCTGGCACAAAAAGATTTGCAAGTTTGAAGGTTGCACAGTGAAGAGACAGATCACAATCAGGGTATATTAGAACATTTTTTATTAATTAAGCTGTTATTAAGTTTGTCAAGCTGCTATTATTTATAGCAATAACTATTAACACAGTACATCCAACTACTCCTTCACACAGTTCACACACACACTCACTCATAGTAATGCGTCTGGAGCATCAGTTGAGAGGTCAACCGCAGCAGTTTACTCAGGTGCCAAGGGTCACACCAATGTGCCACTGGGTTCTTGATAAACGGTTGGAAAGTCCCTCTATGGGTCCTATGTTTTATCAAGCATGTATGTAGGAATCTGTAGTCTCTGTGTACATACAGCAGCCACAGAACAATTTGTTGAGGCGAATGTATGCTGGTGGCCTTGGACACATTCAGCTTATTGGTGTCCTGACTATGTCAGTGCTTGCAGTTTCAAAAGGACTGCCCGTTTCTGGAGCTTATCGGTTTCTGGGAGACTTTTACACATTACCGCTCAGCACGTATTTTTTTCTCTCTTCAGCCTGCTCTTTTTTGGTAACTGTTTCTCCATCAGCTCCCATACACGCACATAAGCACACCCATAAACACCCTCAAACACAGAAAATGAACAGATTTTCATCTAACGGACCTAGCTAACAAAAGGTTTCTTTGGTATGTGGACAAGTGATTGCAAGGCCTGTGCAACAGACATCCAACATCATGAAAAAAATAGGAAATGGAAACAAAAGCTAAACAGCTTTATCTTGGACATGTCTGATGATCAAAGAAATCATCTCTGATCTAATATACTGCAAATTTTTTTCAGGCACTGGAATTAAAAGAGAATATTATTCTTATAAAACTAGAAAGGTCAGAGAGAAACCTACTGCTTGAATGCTACCTTGACAAATATAACCTCCTCAGGGCAAAAGTTTAACTATTGGAAAATACTTGCATCCTTTTATTTGTAAAATCATCATTCTTTGTACAGTGTGTTTGTCGTTCATCCCTTTCATCTCACTGTTGGTCGACTTTTTTTGCTAAACTGCTCTGTTACTCCCCATTTCCTGCCCAGCCATGAGAAATAATAGATTAGACAAAGCTTTCTATGTAGGAACTTGAGTATTATTTTTATTCACAACTTTGTTGTCATGCTTAGCTGAGCTACTGTTTTGACTTCATTAACACTGAATGTAAATGGATATATGATACTGTAAAGAATAAATGAACAAGTTTCTTCTTGTGAGATGTTAAACTGTATCATATCATACATTTTAAAAAGTGTCTGCATTACTTAAGACATGCTCTTCTTTGGAACATTTATGGACATAGAATGTATTGAAGAGGGAGTGTATGCAGGATCTGAATCAAAATGAAATAAACTCCTTCCAAAAATGATTAAACAGACTGGGCAAATGTCCCCCCAACCCCTGAAAAGAAAGAGGGTTTTTTTGTTATTATCATTCTTCCTTTTAGTGCTCACATTATTATCATTCCCTTTTCTTGTGTGTATCATGAGAAAGAGGAACATGTGAATAAGGTAAGAGCGGTGTCCTATATACTTCAGAAATAGTGTTTCCTTCATATATACTATCCAACAGCAAATTCACTATTTAACCACAAAAATAGCATGCAGAAAATAGAGCTACTCTTAATAATCCTATTCCATGAATATCAGTTTCTTGGTTCTTTTTCTTGATTATTTCCATAGGTCAGAGTCAGTCCCCATCTATTACTTTGCAACACCCACAAATAATACTTTTATTACAACAAATTTCCTGGTAGACATAGTTAAGCATTTTCCATACTGTTTTTCATCCCGCATAATTTGATCACTGTAGGGCATGTCTAAGTTGTGCATAATTTTACAAGCTTTGAACAAGGAAATTTACATGACAGAAAGCGATTCTGCCTTAAACAAACTATTAAAAAGAAATAAGATGCAGTAACAAAACATTCCCAGATTGTTTATTAAAGGACAGTGAAGCAAATTGAAAAAGAAACCATTTATGCACTTTGGTGTGCATTCCTTCCTCACATACTTTCGGTCACACTGAAGTGAGACTGAATCAGTGCCCACTGCTTATTCCGTTTCGTGTTTCAGGTAGAAAATAGCAGGGGGTGAAATGAATTAATCTTTCTGTCTTCAACTGAACTAAAAGCAATTTTAGTCTTCCCATGTGGTCACTTGAGGTGCTTGTCATGTTCAAGCTAATGATATCAGGCACCCTCAGATTGTTTAAGTATTCATGAAGTAATTAAATTCTCATTAACATATAAATAAAAGAAAACTGAAAACAAGTTTAGGAGGCACCTAACATCTGTTCTAATGCTTTTAAGTATTAAAATGTGCCACATACAGAAGGAAAAGTGCATTCTGTTCGGGGAAGTATTTTGCATAGATTATTTATAGAAACTGTAATTAAACTGATGTGGCATATTAAGTAAAGTTAACAGCAAAGCATTATTTAGGTAGTTCATGTGTCTCTGCCACCTAAATAAGGAATTAAAAATAGGAAAGGGAGAAGTAAAATTAATTTTTGTTTGTTCTGAGATCCAGATAAAATTACAAGAACAATTGAAAAATTACTCCTTTAAAATTAGAGAAATACAAAATCTCCCACTGCAAGCATACTTCTAGCTTCTCACTCAAAATACATTGATTTTTTTGAATAATTAAATGTTACTGACATTTGAAAAAAACCCCAACAGTTCTACACAATGACTCATAAGTTAACCATTACGTGTCTTTAAATTGAGTTTAACACATAATTCATACGACTTGAGACTTTGGTTCAGACACAACCTTACACCCTAAAATGAATTTGTCCTTCTAACATTAAACAATTTACTCCTTTACATGTGTTTTTTTTTCCTAAAAAATATTAGAACAAATATATTTTACCTTTGATCAACATGTGTGCCTGCTGTTCGATACCATGCCACTGCAGTTTTCTGTATGATAGAAATAGCCAAATAAACTTTAATAATCTTGAACCATAGTTTGAGATTGATAGGCTGGAAAATGGCAAAAGAGGTAGGAGAATCTTTGATAGAAGAATCTTCAGAATAAGTTAAAATAACCATTTCATCAAACAGAAGCAGCTGTGGAAGAATGCCTTTCTGAGAGGTAAATCTTTCAAATATATCTTTCAAGTGCAATATACAGAATCGTTTGTGTTCTTTTCTTTTTGTTACAACCTCTGTCTTGTTTTTTTGTAACCTATATTAAAATGTGTTCTAGAGTGTTATTAATTCATTATTATCTTATTGACATAGAAAAAAGTATATAAAATATATACTTGTATAGCCCTTACTCTTAATAAAGTGGAATGTATAACCTGAGAAATTTAATATTTTTTACAGTTTATTTTATACCATTCATTTTAAAAAGCAGTATTTCATGACTTATTCAAATTCTGCATGCCTACCATAGTTTCTCCTTGCTGTGATGTCTACTGAGGAAAACGTATGCCAATTACGCAATGTGTTTGGTGCATGCTGAAAAGGATGTATTGCGAAAAAGGGCACATAGACCTACCTGAAAGAAAAAGATAAACCTATTTTTTCTGGTTTTAACTGTGGCAGACAAAAGAGAAGTAATTTAAAAATAGCTGCAGTCAGTTACCATTATATACATAAACAGCTATTATTCTTTTATGAAGAGTGCTATTCACCACTGGCAACAACAGTTACAAACAATAAGTGAAAGTATTCTCCTCTTTATTTGGTTCAAAACCTGTTGGTCAACTCATATCAGTACCAGACAACTGTTATGATTAGCAGAGAATAATATTTTCTTAGGTATTATAACTGTGAAAAGATACCATGTGCTAATACAACATCGAAAAAATGACATACTCCCGTTTGTCCAAAACTCATACTTCAATGAAGACACTAACTGAAGCCTGGATAATTGCAATCTTATACTGGTAAAATTCATGAAAAATTAATTTGGTGACTTGTGAAACAGGAACTAAGACTCAGTTCCTACTTGCCTACAGGACAAAGAAATTAAACATTACAAGGCTTGCTTCAGAGAATGTCTGCCCCAGAGCAATTATCTGTGCTTATCTTGGTATCCCTACTGATCTTAGATTATCTCACAAAACACGAGAGAAATACTGCCTAAACAAACTCTAATCTTTTCAGGAACCTGAAGATGGGGAGCAAAATGACGAAGTCTAAATCTGTATTAATATAAAGCACCAATATTGGTATAATCTCTTTTATGTGGGGATGGGTAGTGAGCATGCTGTTGCATGTAGTACTGGTTCTAAATTACAGCTTATATTTTATTAATATCAGTTCAAAATACTATTTTAGCAATCTTCATGAATAGTCTTTCATTCAAAATTAAGGAGTGGTCATTCCAGGGTTGAGTTCTGATGGAGAAAAGATGGTAGGTTCAATACTTGTTGACCATATTGGATAGGTTTCATAAAAATGCTACCAGTATCATTAAATAAAGACATATTGGTATATATAAAAAAAATGGTTTAGCCATATTGCTGTCTGGAAACAAAGCAGAGTCTAGAGAATTTACAACTCTCTCTGGCAAAAAATGTTCTCAGTTGTGTTTGCTATTAAAGACTCACCTGTCTCTTCAGTGCATCTTCCACCACCAGACACAGTTACGTTGAACTTTACAGTGACCAAAAGGGAAGTCATCAATAGATCAAACTGATTATTCCATTGTACATGTACTTTGCTAAATAAAAAAACCCCAGACCTCAAAGGCTCACTTGACTGTCTACACTGTATTTATAAGCTCATACCCTGGCTGTGTTTTGGACAACTCCGAATTTCTCTGAGATATATAATTTCCTGAGTGAAGTGGCTTTATGCATGTGAATGAAGCTACTCCACACCACATCTTCAAGGTCATGACTTAATATTTTTTATTGCTGAAATTGCACAACTGTTTCATTCTGAAATGGAACAAGGTGTGGCAGCGTACACAAACCTTTCAACATTTCTCCATGAAAGGCATCCTTGGACCAATTTTAAGGGCATTACATTCACATAAACAATAGTCTTCATTTTTTCAAGCAGAAAACATGCAGATATCAAATGTTTCATTTAATTTTCACTGTCGGTTTAATTTAGATTCAGAGTGTATTTAATTGGCACGAACTCTCATGAACCAAAAAGTAAAAATATTATTAATTGTGTAACTGAACAGTACAACCGCTTAGCTCCATACAGTTTTGTAAATATTTGCAGTTCTTTCTGTTAAAAAAATTGAAACGGAAGGAGAATTAGCTTATGGCTTTTGAACCTCAAATCCATGGTATCAATTACTGATGAAACAACCATTGTTTTAGAGATATTCAGGAGCAGTACACTAATTTGCTTTCATACTGTCTAATGGAGCTACAGAGTAAATTAGAATGAGGAGGAAAAAATATACATAAGGCAGTGATGGATGACGTTTGCATTATGATCAAGCACAGGATCTATCCAGATACTAGTAATGACAATCATTTTATTCTGATAACTTTCACATAATTGCCCTGGCCTTGTGGAAGACAGAATAAGACAAACAGTAAAAAATATTTTTTCCCACCTTCGTCAATATTAATATTTTTTAAGGATAATGGGGAATATGAAAGAGACATAGCTTGCATGCTTTTTTCCACGAGTGTCTTAGTTATTAACCAGTTGTCAAACTAACATTTATTTAGTATTTGCAAATAGTATAACAGAATTAACAAATTTAGGAAGGTTATTGAACCATCAGGTTTTTTTATAAAAGACTGGGAGTGATCAGCTGTACTTACGCTCCTTGTGAGAACAAAACCAGTAACAATGACTTAACTAGTTATGATTAAAGTAGGGCATATAGTTTTATCCTTTTTGTCACAGTATTCTTTTCTAAATTTGTATAAATCACTAATAGCAAAGCATTCAAAGTGCTTAAAATTAAGCACCTACATTCACATTTGACCCAATGGAAGTCTTTGTGTACAGTGTAAGATTTGTTTCAAATGTCCAACGTAGAAAATGATGGGGCAGTCAATCTTCTCTGTATCTGAAAAGGATTACTACCTGAAATACTAACCATACTAGTCCCATATGATTCTTGTATTTCTTTCATATTGATCATGTATATATTCACACATTCTGCACAGTCTCAGTGGAAAGGAAAAAGGACAGTGGGAGGGAAAGTCTTGATAAAGTTATTCCTCTGCTTGCTTATTTTTTCACTTTGGAACATGATTTTTCAAGTTACTCATGTTGACAATCCTATTACATGACCAGCCTGTGCTGGCTACATACTTGATCTCCACATCTTGGCTTTCTATAGCTAGATTATCTCCCAGTTGAAAGGGGAAAAAAAAAAAAGATAATAAAACAAGATTAAATCCATTAATAACATTTGTGCACCACTACCTAACTTCAGATGCTGAAAGAACTTTGAGAATAGTAGTTTAACTCAATGAGTTAAGATGCCAGAAACTGAGGCAGGGTTGGAGCTCAATAATCTGGATTGCTGCTTACGACCTGGTGAAATTAAGCTTCTGAGTCTCAATTTGACCAGCATTTAAGAACATTTGCCACTGTCCTGAGTGCACCCCCTCCTTCTAGGTGTTTGGCTGTCTGAGCCCAAGGTCAGTTTCTTTGTAGATAAGAGCTGTTGTGAAAAAGAAAAAAAAACACTACAAAACCAAATAAAGCTAGAAGTAAGGGTTTGCCTCTCCTTCAGGAGCTGCTTGAAGCTGAGATTCTCCTTTTTGGCCCCACTTGTGCCACATTACAGGTGTGTCATATGTATGTCAACACCTGGTCTTGTATCCTTTCGACCCCAACCCTGATCTTGACCTTCTGACACGGCTTCCTGGCTTGCCAGGTGATCACTGGTCTCTACCCGACCCTGAACTCTGTCTCTGGACCTGATTTGCTGACTTACCATCTTGACTGCTTATCAGTGGAGGCCACTGCCCTGCCCATATCTTTTCACCTTCGCGTCCCAGCTCCCTCATGGAGCACCCTGCCCTTGCTGCTCCCTCACACGACTAGGCTCTTCTCACTGTGGTCAACGCGTAACAAGGGTCATTGTTTTGCCCAGTTTATTTGGTGGTAGGGAGCAGACATTTTTCTTTCACTACATCAGAGACACTTTTGTACTCTCTTCTTTCTTATCACAAGCCTGGCAGTCCTTTGAGACCCATAGGAAAGTACCAAAACCAAGTCCTGACTACAATTATATCTATTTAGACGATGAAGTTCTCAGCTTCCCTGAAGTACCTTCACTTGCTTTGTGTCCATCTGTAAAAGTCCCTCTTTCAGGTAAACTTCGGTTTTGGAGTGGTTGCTCCGGGCTGTCAGGCGATTCCAGCAGGAGCTGGAGTCTTGGCTAACCGGGGCACATGTGGGAGGCGAGTTGCACATCACCTCTTCCTCCAAACTCATCTTCAGTTTCAAATACAGCATTGGAATCCACGCTGGGATCAAATGGATATAAACCTATACAATGAGAAAACAAAGCACATAAATTACTTAAGAGTTTTGGAGAGATAGCATTTTAAAAACAAAACAAACCAAAACAAACCTGCAAGCAAGATAATTCTTCCTGAAAAGGGTTACTTTTCACTTATAGAATATTTAAGCTAATCAGTCAAAAACAAATACATGTAGCTCAGTTGTCCACATTAGTGACACCAAAATGGCTAACAATCAAAATAAATGTGAGATAACGGACCATCAGTAGAACAGATTCACAAAAATTGTTTTATTCTATTTTAAGTAATGAATGCATTTTTCACCAATTACCAAAGGGAAGTTCTGTATTGAAATCTTCAAGACAAGACTGGGTGCATTCTTGAAAAGGATTTTAAGCTCAAACACAAAGTGTGGGGATAAATAATAGAGCAATTCTATGACCTACACTATATAGACAGTCAGAATAAATGGTTTAATATTCTCTTCTGGCCTTGGAAGAAGTTCATCTGTCATAAGCTGTATAAACTAAAGTAACTTCATAAATTATTTCCAAATTTTTAGAAAGCACTAGATAATTAAATAAGTGCATAGGATAATTAAATAGTATCAGGTAATCTGATCAGGTCTTCTCTCCATTTCACTGGCAAAAATTTAGGATAATAGATTTTCTCACAGTTTCTAATATACTGTTGTTTCTTCTCTGATCATGAAAGAGAGGGAAAAGTTCATATATTCAATATTTTTACAAAAGATTAACGGATTCCATACTGGAACACTTCTTATCTTAAATGTCGTCTTCATTAACCTAACAAGTCATTATAGAATAAAATAAAACGATTTTTTAAAAATTGTTCATTCTTACAGAAGCTTGTTTAATTTCACCCTGTTTCTCTGAGGCTCTAGATAATATTACAATATCTTAGCAATTACAGAGTTATTGTATATCAGGGGATATTGTAAAGATTTAAACCCAAAATAGCCCATGAAGCGTAGCATAAAATCAGAGAGAAATATAATCACAAAATTATCTAAATGATGAGCAACAGTACTTTGGATTTTTTTTAAAGAAAGTTATTTATGTTTTATCAGGAAAGTGGAATGAAAAAATGATAAAGTAGAATCAGTGAGGACAAATATATCTTTATAATTTGTTTATATTTCTTTGAGATATTCTATGAATAGATTTATTGACCTTCATCCACAAGTCTCTAGCAGTACACAGAGTAGTCCTAAGGAGTGAGGTAAGTAAAGGTAAGACAAGCATGAGAGGAGTGCAAATTTCTTTGTGATGCATATAATTCTCAAAGCAATCAACCAAAAAATGCCAAGACTGGTACAGAATTGGACAGAAATTCATACATCCTGTTCACTCTTACTAATAGAATTGGACAGAAAATCTAGTCTACATCTTATGCACATAAATGAAGGAGAAAAATTAAATGTAAAATTGTATTTAGTTAAGGTCACAGAACCAAAATCATCCTTAAAGCATGATGCTTCTTATTGTTGATTACTTGCAGTGCAGCAAAAGAGTGGCCAATAATTTTTCTACCAGGAATTTGACAATTTCTGTTTTTTACCTTATGTCACTGGAGGTAGTCTTTATTATTCCTTTTTCTCTTGGAGTTGTAGAATGTGTATTTTTTCCTCTTACTTTTTTTTTTTTTTTACTAATCTATTTGTGTAAGTCTTAGCTGGGGATATTCTGAAAATGTTCTTTTTAACCTTTAAATAAATTATATCTTGATTTAATTACTATGAGAAAAATATATCTCTTAGGTATTACAAGTGTGTTCACACATGTCGTATACCACAATATTCTCAAACCACCCTTGATTTTCTTACAATTCCTTTATTTTATATAAAGGAAATAAAATTAAAAATAAACACTATTTAAATTATCTATTCTTTTAATGTATTAATGAAGGAAAATGTTTCATTATTGATGTTGTATAATCCTAGCTGAACCTATAACACATGCAGTGAGATAAAATTATTGTAGAATCATAGTTGGAAAGGACCTTGCAAAGTCATCTATATTGGAACTATATCTGAATATGCGTTCGTTTGTTTTTTTCACCTATATTCTCTTATAATGTTGTATAAATCAAAATAAAATTACATGTAAAACATACTATGGATCTGAATGATTTAAAAAGGGAATTAGAGACATATTGTGCCTGAGTATTTGAATAAATGAATGGAAGTTTTGGAAATTTTTTAGGGGAAAAAAATCCCTTCACTTTCTGGTTGCTAAGAGTATATGTTATATCTGTTAGAGTAAGGACCAAACATCAGTTTTCTCACTTTTCTTAGGATGAATAGGATGATCAACGCTATTTAACTGAAGTTCTTTTATATCACACAACAAACACTTTCCATGGACAACACATACAGTCAAAAGGAAAAATACTGTCATTTCAGTTTGTTCAGTTTATGAGTTTATAAAGGTACAAAGAATCTGCTAAAAGCAGACTGTCCTGGTTTTGGCTGGGATAGGGTTAAATTTCTTCCTAGTGCTGTGTTTTGGATTTAGTATGAGGAGAATGTTGATAACACACTGATGTTTTCAGTTGTTGCTAAGTGCCCTCCTAGTCCAAGGACAGCTCCCGTGCCTACTGACTGAGCTAGGTACACAAGATGGGAGGGAACATAATCAGGACAGCCAGCTCAGCTGGCCAATGGGGTATTCCATACCATGTGACGTCATGCTCAGTATATGAATGGTAGGCGTGATCCAGGAAGTACCTATCGCTACTTGGTTATCGGTCAGCACGGGTGGTGAGCAATTGCATTGTGCATCACTCATTTTGTGTATTTTATCATTATCATTATTATTTTCCCTTTTTTTTCCTGTTCTATTAAACTGTCTTTATCTCAACCCACGAGTTTCTCTCACTCTTACCCTTCTGATTCTCTCCCCGTCCCGCTGGGGGTGGGGGGAGTGAGTGAGCGGCTGCGTGGTATTTGGCTGCCTGCCAGGTTAAACCACGACACAGACAAAACTGTTCTAGGACTTCTCACTGATCTGTAGCTTCTGGATGATTCTGGGAGGGAGTATGGTTTTTTGACTGTAAAACAGAACTTGTGTATATGTGAAGTTGATCTATAACTCCTGGTATGGCTTTTAGAGACAACTGAATTGATCTTCTTTATTAAGAATGACTTCGATATACTTTTATTATGCTATTTTATTTACATGTTATTATTTTCATATGAATACTTCAGCTATATTGGATTTATGATACAGGGATATACATTATCATCTAACAGTCTACTAGCATATGCCAATGATTCTTGCAAAGAGATTTCTTGCTCCCAAATCCAGCAAAGATAATTTAACATTTTGCCTAAGTTTTAGGCCAGACCACTACCTAAAGTTAGGAATCCCTCATTTCATTGACACAAGCAGTTCCTTTTCTATAAACACTTATTTTCTAAAATTTATTGCCAAATATATTCTTCAGAATTCTGAAATTGTTAATGGAGTTTACTGAAACATAGATCAACTTTCTGTTAAAAAAAATCTTTCTTGAAAACAGC
Source organism: Calonectris borealis (assembly GCF_964195595.1). NCBI lineage: Eukaryota > Metazoa > Chordata > Aves > Procellariiformes > Procellariidae > Calonectris > Calonectris borealis. The sequence goes on from NC_134312.1 coordinate 180,121,655, forward strand.
CATACAAACAGCTACTGAGTGCTCTGACAACAACAGAAGAGAAAATATAAAACTAATTTTCCCATTCTGCTGGAGGATATTTTTAGTTGCACAAACAAGCAGCTTTACTGTCAGTCTCTTCTATAGAGTTAGAACAAAATGGTTAGAATGTATTTATCAATCATACACTAGATACATTTCTAGTGGACCAAAAGAAGGAATAAAAGGAAGCTGAAAGATAGTAATCCATATAAAGGAAGAATCAGGTCATTTTCCCAACAAGATACTATGAAATAAAGGTGTCAAAAAATTTGTGCCAAGATAAAACTCACTGCAGTCATAACTGGTATAGTTATTTTAGCAATTGTGAATGACAAGGACAACAATATCCCCTCACTCCCCCGCAAAAAAAAAAAAAAAAAAAAAAGAAAAAATCACTCTCAACTTGTACCGTTATTCATACCATTCGCAGGATTTTATTCTACTAGTACCTCAAAAGCAGCCAACCTTTTAAGTATTGTTAAACTTTATTACTTCAATAAACCACATGCATTTTGGATGCCTGATTTTTTTTAATTCTTACTCCTTTTACATCCCGGATGGATAAAAATGGAGACAAATGTTATAATTATTCATTCCTAATAGGATTTTAACAATTTAGAGTTAGTTCCTTCAGTTTCACTTCAACTGTTGTATACCATCAATTAAAGCAAACATTACAAAACCCAGAAAACTCAATCAATAGATTCTTTATTTTATTTTCATTGCTTCTCCGTGTGCATACATGTTTTTAAAGGGATGAAACTAATTTTATATTTAATATTAATTTAATATCAACGGTTCGTGTTCATAGTCATTATGCTGAACTATGCTGCTATGAAATGTTCAGCAGAGACATGTTTAAATTTCTCTTCTTGCTTGCAAGTAGAAACTTCTGTATGCTTAGCAAAGCATGGATCACATGCATGTCAGCATGGCACAGCACTGACAAGCAAAGGAAGTCTATAATCTAGTATATAAAGAATTTTGCAGGCAGATAGATGTTGTGAGTTTAAATTCCCTTGGAGTAAAAAGTTTAGAATGAAGAAGTGCTGCGACCAGGGTGCATATACCACATCTGGCAAATATTCTGTAGCACAGAAGGGTCGTTTATGAAATTAAGAGTAATGGTAGTAGGTGAATACTTTGAAATACAAAACCACAGTAGGGTTTTTCTTTAGGATCTATATAACAACACTGAAAGGGAGATTTAGCTCCTACTCTGATATTATTACATTCTCCTTCACTGATAGATTATGCCAGTATTCTTACATCTTTTACATTTTGTACAGAACACAGCATGTATTTACTGAAATAAATGAAGCTGTATTTTTGTGGCATGACTCTTCCCTGACATTCCGGAGAGCAAAAAAGTCAGCTATATATGATAATACTAATGCTTCAACAAAAAGAGTTTTAAATGAATGGAGTAGATATAATTATTTCATCAGCTAATAAAATGTTGGTTTGTAATGAGTTCATTTTTGCAAAAGAGATGTAACAATCCCTATGTTTACATTGCTTTACGCTCAGACTTTTGTGCTCTCTCTCCTTCTTTTTTTCCAAGAAAATTTAAAATCTCTTGTTTTCGCAGGAAGTCCTTAGAATTTTATAAAATTAAACCCCTCAGGCTGTAGGAATATCTTTTTTTTTTTCCCTGTGAAATGGCATTCATATTTTGCTGAGATGTAAAACATCAATAACTAGTCTGTAATCAAACTTACTCACACTAGTACCAGAAAGACATAAATTAGTTGTCACTTAAGTTCTTCAAGAAAAAGATTGTCAGGTAGCCAATCAACAGCAGCAGAAAGCTTTGAGTATTAAGATTTATGTGACCTAAATAATTTGTCTAACAGTTAGTGTCGCTAACTGTGGTTTAGAGGCCACTTAAAGAACCACCATCAAAGGTATTAGCAGAAAGTGACTTTAATAGAAATTTATAAAAGTGTGACTTAACAGAGTTCAATGGCAAGGTTCACTTTACCACTTACTACATGGACAAAGCATACAAAGGAAAATCAAGTTAGAATTGAGCTGGAATGACTTATACAGTGACCGAGGCTGAAAAAGGGTAAGGGAGACCTTCCCGTTGAGTCACGAGGTTCAGAGTAGACCCCCTTGCTTTCTAAACTCCTGGTGGAGTCTAGGTGCATCTGGATCCACTCCTAGTCCCAGACTTGGCCTATGGTTTATGTCTAAAGAATTATATGTGTACAACAGCAGTTTAAGGTTCATTCACAGTTTTAAGATAGGTCATAAGATTTTAGTAGCAATTAATCATCTTATTATCAGCTCACACACACACAGACACAAAGATAGATAAATATACAAAGGTATACATGTTAAAAATTCCCCTTGAGTCCAGTGAAATATTCACGTCAAATGTCTTGGCATTTATCAATGGGTCTTGAGAAGTGTTTCAGCTCAGGTCCTGTCGTCAGTGACAGTCCTCTGAATATCACAAACTCGAGAGTTCAAGAACTCTGAGAGGCGTCTCACTCGGAGGGAGATACTGGGTGCAGCTCACTGAGGTCCAGGAGAGCTCAAAGGACCTCACTTAGGACCACTGATTATAGGGTCACAAGATGATTGGCTTTTGTCACCCATTAAAATTCTCAAGATTTCAGTAACAATGGTATCGTTCCACTACAACGCAGATAAGGGTATCAGAGGATGATGAATTATCCCCGCTCTCATCCCCCACTTGGGCCAGGCAGAGAAAGTTTCTGGTACAGTCAGTACATTACCCAACCTCAGCTATGCAGAGTTTCTGATATGGTCAAGGGGTGCTCAACCGTGTGACTCATTACACCAAGGTCAAGGTTTAATGACAGTTTCTGAAACCAACCAGGAGAGGGACAGGGTGGGGACAATGCACCACCACAGTTAGGCACACCTAGTGTCCTGGTTTCAGCTGGGATGGAGTTGATTTTCTTCCTATTAACTGGTACAGTGCTGTGTTTTGGATGTAATGTGAGAATAATGTTGATAACACACTGATGTTTTAGTTGTTGCTAAGTAATGTTTACGCTAGTCAAGGACTTTTCATCTTCCCATGCCCTGCCAGATGTGTAGGGAGGGAGCGTGGCCAACACAGCTGGCCCAGCTGGCCAATGGGCTATTCCGTACCATATGACATCATGCTCAGCATATAAGGCTGGGCGAAGAAGGAGGGGGGGTTTTCGAAGTGATGGCGTTTGTCTTCCCAAGTAACGGTTATGCATGATGGAGCCCTGCTTTCCTGGTGATGGCTGAACACCTGCCTGCTGATGGGAAGTAGTGAATGAATTCCTTGTTTTGCTTTGCTTGCGCACGCGGCTTTTGCTTTCCCTATAAAACTGTCTTTATCTCAACCCACGAGTTTTCTCACTTTTACCCTTCTGATTCTCTCCCCCATCCCACCTGGCGGGGGTGTGAGCGAGCGGCTGCGCGGTGCTCAGTGGCCGGCTGGGGTTAAACCACGACACCTAGTTATAAAGTCTACACAAGAAGAGGTAGTCTACCTTGTTGTGGTGGATGGAGTTAAATCCAGTTGGCAGCCGGTCACGAGCGGTGTTCCCCAGGGCTCAGCTTTGGGGCTAGTCTTGTTCAATCTCTTTATCAATGATCTGGATGAGGGGATCGAGTGTTCCCTCAGTAAGTTGGCAGATGACACCAAGTCGGGTGGAAGTGTTGATCTGCTGGAGGATAGGAAGGCTCTGCAGAGGGACCTGGACAGGCTGGATCGATGGTCTGAGGCCAATTGTATGAGGTTCAAAAAGGCCAAGTGCCGGGTCCTGCACTTCGGCCACAACAACCCCAGGCAACGCTACAGGCTTGGGGAAGAGTGGCTGGAAAGCTGCCCAGAGGAAAAGGACCTGGGGGTGCTGATTGACAGTCGGCTGAACATGAGCCGGCAGTGTGCCCAGGTGGCCAAGAAGGCCAATGGCATCCTGGCCTGAATCAGAAATAGTGTGGCCAGCAGGAGTAGGGAGGTGATCGTGCCCCTGTACTCGGCACTGGTGAGGCCGCACCTCGAATACTGTGTTCAGTTTGGGCCCCTCACTACAAGAAGGACATGGAGGTGCTGGAGCGTGTCCAGAGGAGGGCAACGAAGCTGGTGAAGGGCCTGGAGAACAAGTCTTATGAGGAGTGGCTGAGGGAACTGGGGTTGTTTAGTCTGGAGAAGAGGAGGCTCAAGGGAGACCTCATCGCTCTCTACAACTACCTGAAAGGAGGTTGTAGCGAGATGGGTGTTGGTCTCTTCTGCCAAGTAACTAGCGATAGGATGAGAGGAAATGGCCTCAAGTTGCGCCAAGGGAGGTTTAGATTGGACATCAGGAAAAATTTCTTTACTGAAAGAGTGGTCAAGCCTTGGAACAGGCTGCCCAGGGAAGTGGTTGAGTCACCATCCCTGGAAGTATTTAAAAGACGTGTAGATGAGGCACTTAGGGACATGGTGTAGTGGGTATGGTGATATTGAGTTGATGGTTGGACTCGATGATCTTAGAGGTCTTTTCCAACCTCAATGATTCTATGATTCTATGATTCTACCTCAAGAAGAGGAACCTCAATCAGGATGTGGTTGGCTGCCTTTGTTGCAGGGGCACACTGCTGACTTACATTCAGGTCCACCAAGCCCACCATTTTCTCCCCTGAAAAAGCTGTTTATTGTGGGGTTTATTCCTCCCCACGTGTAGGACATTGCATTTGCTTTTGTTGAACTTCATGAAGTTTCTGTTAGGTCTCTCTTAGTAGCAATCTTGTCCTTCAGTCTATGGACCATTCTGATGAGTTTGTTTTCATGCTCAAATGTGTTAAGAGTACACTCCATTTCACGGTTCGGGTTGTTAATAAAGACATTAAACAATATTGAACTCAGTATCGACCCATGAGAAAAAGATTTATTGATTTCTTACCCACCAGTCCCCCAAAGCCTGTTTCTCAGCCAATTTTCTATGCATCTTATTTCACCACTTTAGGTATAAAGATACTATAGGAGATCTTGCTGAAAGCCTTGCTAAGTCAGAGTATACAACATCCACTCCTCTCCATTTCAATACAAAACTAGTTGTCTCATCACTGAAAGCTATCAGGTTTGTCACGCGTGATTTCGCTTTGCTTAATCCAGTCTTATTGTCCACAATTACTTCAGGTCCTTGGAAATGGCTTCTAATATATCTGTCTATGATTTTCCTATGGACTGAGGTTAGGCTGACCAGATTGTAGCTTCTCACATCATTGCCCTCTTTAAGATAGGTATGATATTTGCATGTTTCTAATCATCAGGAACCACTTCCAGTCTCCAAGACCAAAAGATGACACGGCACTTTTTCTTTCAATGGTATTTTCCAACTTCCTCACGACCCTGGAATGTACCCCATCTTGTTCCAAGGACTTTTGTATGTCTAATTCAACTCAGTGGTCCCTGACGGAATCCTCCTCTGCCATGGGTAATGCTTCACTACCCTAGAACCTGACACTAGGATCAACGACCTTCAAAGTATGAGGACAAAACTTAACAGTAAAGATTAAGGCAAAATCTTAGCCTTTTGTATATGCTTTGTCACTAGTCCTTTGACCTATGGTTGCTGCTGCCAAGACTGCCATCAGTCTTCATACACTGAACAAATTATACTTATTTATGAGTAAGAGGTGCAGCTTAGCAGCTTCCCTAGCTGGCTCATCAGTCAGCTGCATCAACAAATATTCTTTGATGTTTTCGAGAGATCCCTCTGCCATGTTACCCTTCTAGCAGATGTCAGGATGATTATAGTTCCTTATGAGAACTGAAGCCTAAAAATGTGAGACTTCTTCCAGTTGTTGAAAGAAGTTTTCATCAGTTTTGTTTGACTGTGTGGTCTGTTGCAAATATCCACCATTATGTCACTTATGTTGATTTCTTTTCTGGTCTTTCTGCTCACCCTCCTGATGTCCCTCTGGGTCCTAAGGTTGACAGCACATCTTCCTCAAGCAGGGAGGTAGTGATGTCATTGGTAACCCAAGTTCTTCACTGGGAGGAGTTCAATGCTGCTGGTTGAAGATTTCTTTCTCCTCAGTCTTGGGGGTATTTTTGTACATCTTATCACAGTCTGATTCTTTTTCATAGGTTCCCAGCTAAAGCTTGAAAGTTGCACAGTAGCCTTCTCCTGCCTCAGATGATAAGGGCTATTGTTTGTTATGCTGACAACATTAGGATTTCATATCATACATGGTATTCCGAGGACTTGAGACACAAAAGGTCAGGCAATAGTCACATACAAAGCTTAATATGCATGAGTAGTGGAGAAAAATAAAGGTAAGAAAAAGAAAAAAATCCCAAACCAAAGCCACCATCTTTGGGCTCCTTCTAAAAAAGGAATTTAAGTACTTAGATGTTGCAGGGTTCAAATTTTGAACTCTAGCTTCCAAAAAAATCACAGCTGAGATTCAAGATTTATGTCTTTTTATTTGTTTGGGTTTTTTTGTTGTTTGGGTGGGTTTTTTGTTTTGTTTTGTTTTTGTTGTTTTGTTAGTAAATATAGATTACAATCAATTGTTCCTGAAGGTTTTGTCTGGGGTTTTTGGCTGGGGATTTTTTTTTTTTGTTTGGGTTGTATTTTGTTTTTTTTGTTTGTGTGTTTGTTTTGTTTTGTTTTGTTTGTTTTGTTTTGTTTTTCTTTTAAGATAGGGAGGAAATAAAGAAAGGGCATTTGTTTGTTTGTTTCTTTCTTTCTTTCCCTTTAAAACTTCCAAAGAGGAATGGAGGGAAGGAGGAAAAAAGAGCACAAGGGAGGTAGGGAAGGAGGGAGACAGGCAGGGAGGGAGGGAAGGAATCTGGCAAGTGAACAGGGACGGAAGAAGAGAATATAATCAGAATTTACTGATGGATTGGACAAACAATACATTTATCCCAGTGTCCTACTACCTGTATTTACCAGTAGGATTTTCTGAAAAATATGTTAGCAATGTGCAATCATCTCTTCATACATTTGACAACACGTATTAATTGCTTTTCTTGCATTTTATTTTATTTAAGGGAAATGGTTGGGAGGGGGAATTTATATTTTGAGAAAAGAAGAGGAAAGTTGATACAATCTATTATAATTGTGGATGTTTCTGCTGTCACAGAAACAAGAGCCTTCCAGGCTTTTGCATTTAAAATACATAGGAAATCAGTGTCTGATTAACTTTGCATATGTTGTAAGCATTTCACATTATCTCCCTTCCTCTCTTCAGGGAAATGCCCAAGACCTGGAGACAAATTCTGAATTCTAAATTAACAATTTCAGCAGAATTGTAAAATCAGATCCTAATATTATTTGTTTTATAAGTTCTAAAATATTTCATTTGATAATTATTAAAAAAATAGTTTTTTTTCATTTGTGCCCATCTATTTCCACATGACACAGTGAGACACTACTCATTGTATAGAAATGAAAGCTGCAAAGAACTAGCAAGCCAAGTACACAGAGGCCAAAGAGTCATTTCCCTGGCAAGGGAGATCATGCAAGAACATTTAGAATAGATCCTTCTTCCTGCTCATGTTTCTCTTTATTGTTTAATGGTTTTGGAGTCGAAGAACTGAATGATAAGTAGCTGGCTTGAATTTTAATAAGAGCTCTATGACAGCAACGCTGCAAGCTTCATTGCTGTGTGACCATAATCACAAAAAGCCCTTCAGTGTTTGGACTGTCATAGAAATAATTATTGTTACAAGATATTTTAAACCCACTATTATTAAGTACACAGTTTAGAAATTTTACTAGAAAAAATACCACAGGATTGGACTCAGGGTTTTGAGTTCCAGCATTGAAACAAACTGGCAGGGGCTGTGCTGTTCTAGTTTCATAATGCTTTCACCAAAGTTGTCTGAGTATTTTGTATGTCCTTGCAAATTGCATTGCTATAAATAGTTAAATCCAGTAAAGGATTTAAAAAAAAAAAATTGTTTCTAGGTCCAATATTGTGATCTAAAATCCCCTAGTCAGTCACTCCCTAACTCTAGGAGTGCTTACATTCCTTTGTATTTACTCTTGACGGAATTAAACTTCTGCACATGTCCACAACAGAGTTCAGTCTTAATAGGTATCAAGCTGCTCTGTCATGCAGCTGAACGTAATCAGGGCCAAAATTATCAAAAAACTCCAGATCACAAAAAAGTCAGAGAATATAGAATGGTTTGGGTTGGAAAGGACCTTCAAAGATCATCTAGTTCCACCTCCTTGCCATGGGACATCTTTCACTAGATCATGTTGCTCAAAGCCCCATCCAATGTGACCTTGAACACTTCCAATGATGCGACATCCACAACTTCTCTGAGTAACCTGTTCCAGTGTCTCACCACCCTCATTGTGATAAATTTCTTCCTTGTGTCCAACCTAAATCTACCCTCTTTCATTTTAAAACTGTTGCCCCTTGTTCTGTCACTACAGGCCCTGGTAAAAAGTCTCTCTCCATCCTTCTTATAAGCTCACTTTGTGTCTTGAAAGGCCTCAATAAGATCTCCCTGGAGCCTTCTCTTCTCCAGGCTGAATAACCCCAACTCTCTCAGCCTTTCTTCAAAGGAGAGGTGTTCCATCCCTCTGGTCATTTTTTTTGGCACTCCTCTGGACCCGCTCCAACAGGTCCATGTCTTTCTTGTGCTGAGGGCTCCAGAGCTGGACGCAGGGCTCCAGGTGGGGTCTCACCAGAGCAGAGGAGAGGGGCAGAATCACTTCCCCTGACCTGCTGGCCATGCTTCTTTTGATGCAGCCCAGGATACGGTTGGCTTTCTGGGCTGCAAGCACATATTGCCAGCTCATGTCCAATTTTTTGTCCACCAGTATTCCCAAGTCCTTCTGGGCAGGACTGCTCTCAATCCCTTCATCCCCCAACCTGTATTGATATTGGGGATTGTCCTGACCCAGGTGCAGGACCTTGCACTTGGCCTTTTTGAACTTCATGAAGTTCCCATGGACCCACTTCTCAAGCTCGTCAGGGTCCCTCTGGATGGCATCCCTTCCCTCTAGCGAATCAACTGCACCACTCGGCTTGGTGTCATCCACAAACTTGCTGAGGGTGCACTCAATCCCACTGTCTATGTCACTGATGAAGATATTAAATAGTATTAGTCCCAGTTTGGACTCTTAAGGGACACCACTCATTACTGGTTTCCATGTGGACATTGAGCCATTGACTGTAATGCCTTAGATGCGGCCATCCAGCCAATTCCTTACCTGTCTATTAGTCTATCCATCAAATCTATATGCCTCCAATTTAGAGGCAAGAATACTGGGGGGGACCTCACCAAAGGCTATTCAGCAGTCCAGGTAGATGACATCTGTAGCTATTCCCTTGTCCACTAATGCAGTCATTCCATTGTAGAAGGCCACTAGATGAATCAGGCACAATTTGCCCTTGGTGAAGCCATGTTGACTATCTCTAATCAACTCACTGTCTTCCATATGCCTTGACATAACTTCCAGGAGGATCTTTTCCATGATCTTGCTGGGCACTGAGGTGACGGTAGTTCCCAGGGGCCTCCTCATTACCCTTTTTAAAAATGGGTGTGATATTCCCTTTTCTCCAGTCATAGAATCATAGAATCATTAAGGTTGGAAAAGACCTCTAAGATCATCGAGTCCAACCGTCAAACCAACACTACCATGCCCACTACACCATGTCCCTAAGCGCCTCATCTACACGTCTTTTAAATACTTCCAGGGATGGGGACTCAACCACGTCCCTGGCCTGACCACTCTTTCAGTAAAGAAATTTCCCCTAATGTCCAATCTAGACCTCCCTTGGCACAACTTGAGGCCATTTCCTCTTGTCCTATCACTAGTTACTTGGGAGAAGAGACCAACACCCACCTCGCTACAACCTCCTTTCAGGTAGTTGTAGAGAGCGATGAGGTCTCCCCTCAGCCTCCTCTTCTCCAGACTAAACAACCCCAGTTCCCTCAGCCACTCCTCATAAGACTTGTTCTCCAGGCCCTTCACCAGCTTCGTTGCCCTTCTCTGGACACGCTCCAGCACCTCCATGTCCTTCCTGTAGTGAGGGGCCCAAACTGAACACAGTATTCGAGGTGCGGCCTCACCAGTGCCGAGTACAGGGGCACGATCACCTCCCTGCTCCTGCTGGCCACACTATTTCTGATTCAGGCCAGGATGCCGTTGGCCTTCTTGGCCACCTGAGCACACTGCCGGCTCATGGTCAGCCGGCTGTCAATCAGCACCCCCAGGTCCTTTTCCTCTGGGCACCTTTCCAGCCACTCTTCCCCAAGCCTGTAGCGTTGCCTGGGGTTGTTGTGGCCGAAGTGCAGAACCCGGCACTTGGCCTTTTTGAACCTCATACAATTGGCCTCAGACCATCGATCCAGACTGTCCAGGTCCATCTGCAGAGCCTTCCTACCCTCCAGCAGATCAACACTCCCACCCAACTTGGTGTCGTCTGCAAACTTACTGAGGGAACACTCGATCCCCTCATCCAGATCATTGATAAAGATATTGAATACTGAGCCCTGGGGAACTCTGCCCGTGACTGGCTGCCAACTGGATTTAACTCTGTTCACCTCAACTCTCTGGGCTCGGCCTTCCAGCCAGTTTTTTACCCAGCGAAGAGTACACCTGTCTAAGCTGTGAGGCACCAGCTTCTCTAGGAGAATGCTGTTGGAGACAATGTCAAAGGCCTTACTGAAGTCCAGGTCGACCACATCCACTGCCTTTCCCTCATCCACTAGGCGGGTCACTTGGTCATAGAAGGAGATCAGGTTGGTCAAGTAGGACCTGCCTCCCATGAACCTGTGCTGGCTGGGCCGGATCCCCTGGTTGTCCCGCACATGGCTCGTGAGCACCCTCAAAACAAACCACTCCATAATCTTCCCCGGCACCGAGGTCAGGCTGACCAGCCTGTAGTTCCCCTGATCCTCCTTCCAGCCCTTCTTGTACATGGGTGTCACATTAGCAAGCCTCCAGTCATCCGGGACCTCCCCAGTTAACCAGGACTGCTGGTAAATGATGGAGAGTGGTTCGGCAAGCTCCTCCGCCAGCTCCCTCAGTACTCTCGGGTGGATTCCATCCAGCCCCGTAGACTTGTGAGCATCTGGGTGGCGTAGGAGGTTGTTAACTTCTTCCTCTTGGATTATGGGGGGTTTATCCTGCTCGCCATCCCTGTCTTCCAGCTCAGGGGGCTGAGTACCCTGAGGATAACTGCTCTGACTATTAAAGACTGAGGCAAAGAAGGCGTTATGTACCTCAGCCTTATCCTCGTCCTTGGTGACAACATTCTCCCCCGCATCCAATAGAGGATGGAGATTCTCCTTGGTTCTCCTTTTGTCATTGATATACTTGTAAAAGCATTTTTTGTTGTCTCTCACGACAGTGGCCAGGTTGAGTTCTAGGTGGGCTTTTGCCTTTCTTAGTTTCCTCTCTGCATGCCCTTACGAGATTCCTGTACTCTTCTTGAGTTGCCTTTCCCCTTCTTCCAAATGTGGTATACTCTCCTTTTTTTCCTGAGTCCCAGCCAGAGCTCCCCATTCAGCCAGGCCGGTCATCTTCCCCGCCCGTTCTTCTTACAGCACATGGGGACAGCCCGCTCCTGCACCTTTAAGACTTTCTTCTTGAAGAACGTCCAGCCTTCCTGGACCCCTTTGCCCTTCAGGACTGTCTCCCAAGGGACCCTCTCAACCAGTGTCCTGAGCAGGCCAGAGTCCACCCTCCGGAAGTCCATGGTAGCGGCTTTGCTGGTCCCCCTCCTTACTTCACCAAGTATCGAAAATTCTACCATTTCATGGTCGCTAAGCCCAAGCCGGCCTCCGACCACCACATCTCCCACCAGTCCTCCTCTGTTCATGAACAGCAGGTCAAGCAAGGCACCTCCCCTAGTGGGCTCGCTTACCAGCTGCGTCAGGAAGTTATCTTCCACACACTCCAGGAACCTCCTCGACTGTTTCCTCTCTGCCGTGTGGTATTTCCAGCAGACGTCCAGAAAGTTGAAGTCCCCCACGAGAACAAGGGCTAGCGACTGTGAGACTTCTGCCAGCCTCTTGTAGAATATTTCGTCTGCCTCCTCGTCCTGGCTAGGTGGTCTATAACAGACTCCCAGCAGGATATCTGCCTTGTTGGCCTTCCCCCTCATCCTTACCCACAAGCACTCGACCTCATCATCACTATCATTGAGATCTAGACAGTCAAAGCACTCCCTAACATACAGGGCTACCCCAAGGCTACCCCACTACCTCTCCTTCCTCGCCTGTCCCTTCTGAAGAGCTTATAGCCATCCATTGCAGCACTCCAATCGTGAGACTCATCCCACCATGTTTCCGTGATGACGACTAAGTCATAGCTACCCCACTGCACAATGGCTTCCAGCTCCTCCTGTTTGCCTCCCATGCTGCGTGCATTGGTGTAGATGCACTTGAGCTGGGCTGCCGATTTCTCCCCCGACATTGGCGTGCGATCCCTAGGCTCTTCTCTAGTGAGCCTGGTTTTATCCCCTTCCCCCTTCGAACCTAGTTTAAAGCCCTCTCAATGAGCCCCGCCAACTCATACGCGAGAATCGTTTTCCCCCTCTGAGACAGCTGAACTCCGTCCATCGCCAGCAGGCCCGGTGCCGTGTAAACCTCCCCGTGGTCAAAGAAGCCAAAATTCTGCCGATGGCACCAGCCCCTAAGCCACGTGTTGATCCGGTGAGTTTTCCTGTTCCCTTCAGTATTCTTCCCTGCCACCAAAGGGATCAAGGAAAAGACTACCTGTGCTCCCGATCCTCCCACCAGTCGCCCCAGCGCCCTGAAGTCCCTTTTGATCCCTTCGGGACTTCTCTCTGCAACCTCCTCACTGCCAGCCTGTATAACCAGTAGCGGGTAGTAATCGGAGACCAGTACCAGACCAGGGAACTTCCTAGTAATGTCCTTAACCCGGGCCCCAGGGAGGCAACAGACTTCCCTGTGGGATGGGTCTGGCCGGCAAATTGGGCCCTCTGTCCCCCTCAGAAGGGAATAACCTATGACAATTACCCTCCTTTTTTTCTTAGCAGAAGCAGTCATAACATGTGGGGCTGACTGCCTCGCCTCGGGCAACCCCCTGGATGGGCCTTCATCTGCGTCCTCGTTTGTCCGGTCCTCAAGTTCCATATCTGTTGTGTAAGGGCAACTTACACTAACACTGTCATGGTTTTCATGTATTTCCTCTATTTCTGTTTCGTTTTAGTGTACCTTGTCTTAGCCTTTGGTTTTAAGTTTTCAGGGAAACAATCCGTAATGCGTGGGCTGACTGCCTCGCCTTGGGCAACCCCCCGGATGGGCCTTCATCTGCATCCTCGTTTGTCTGGCCTTCAAGTTCCAGAGCCCCGTATCTGTTGTGTAGGGGCAATTGGGAAGGTTGAGGTGAGGGAGGCCGGGTGGGGATTCGCCTGGCGCCCCGAGCAGGGACCTGTGTCCATTCCCCTCCATTGCCTGGGTCCCCTCCTTCTGCCCGGTAGCAGTCCCTGAGTCACTGAGGACTTCTCTATGACTTTTCAAATATGATCTGCATCTATGATGTAGATCCTGGGTTAACATCTATATCTGCCAATTCCCTCAGGATCCTGGGATGCATCTCATAACCCTGGGATGAATCTCGTCAACTCTGGAATGCATCTTGTCTAAGAGCTAGGTCAAATGATGGATTTAGGATTTGCTTAGATTGGTGGCTGAAGCTGAAAGTAATACATGTCCGGGCTGACCACTCAGGCTTTTGACCTGAAGGCTTCTTTGATCTGCTTATCGTGAGCAGGACATCACAGGAAGGGTACTGTGTCTACCATGTTTAGCTTACACCCAAAACCTTAGGGACTGACAATGAAGAATTTGCCTATAACCTGGATGCTGCCTGCCATCTGAGACCTTTGCCTTGCTGTTTGAGGTATTTTTCTTCTGCTCTACTGTAATTTAAAGTCAAACAGGCTAGCTTAAATCACAGGTATTATAAGTAGTGTAGATAAAGGGACATCACACAGATGGATAACCTAGCTTTCAGCATAACTACAGAAAAGAAGTGTCTTGAGCTGGATGACTAGGTACTCTTCACAAAACATGTTGTATAGGGGTGTACACTCCATACATACAGGAACATTAAGGTGTTTCACAAAGAGGATCTAAAAATAGTAATAAAGATCTAGAGTCATCCAAAATAAAATATTGAGGACAGAGTTGTATTTTAATCTTCAGCATTTTGTTGCTCAAATTTCAGATTCAGCATGTCACCTCTATTAACTGATATCTACAGATACTCTTTTAAAAACAGTCTTCCCAACATTTTAGGAAATAATTTATTGGTAAAACATAGTGTAAACCCAAATTTGATCTCAGCTTGACAAATGTTAACTCCCATTTCTGTTTTTCAAGAAAGTCATATTTACCTCTTACCACAGTACTTTAGGTTAGGATGGATCAGGTGTACCCAAAATCACACCTGCTAAAGCTGTGTGTCTACACAGAAAGAACAATTCAGGATTCGCTGTTCCAGAAAGAAAAAATCTTAATTACTGAATCTCCATGCATAGAACATGGAAATATTTAGTTTCAGTCTTGGAATCTGAAGTGTATTTGTATTTTATCCATTGACTGTGTCATGAAGAATGCATGGACCTAGATTGAAGTCTCTGCTCTTCAGCTGAATAGCTTCTTTCCCCTTCTCTTTTTTCCCATCCTGGATGAACCTTGTTTTATTTGTCCCATGGCAAGGCTTCAAGAAGAGAGATAAAGAACAGCTTTAAATGGTTACCAACATATCCTGCAATGTAATTGTTAAGACATCTCATTGTGAGGTTGAAAATGGAATTTTAAACTTTTCAGATAGCCACCTCATATCTGGGGTGAATGAACTAAATACTAGAAACCATTACTCTTATCTTAAAAGAAACATGAAATCTGTACTTAGGATAGCACTTGCAGCTGTGAAGGCCAGCTAACTGAAGTTACCACCCTACGATCTCAGGATGAGTTAATATAGAACGTGACAGTTCTTGCTTTACAGCTGCGGGCAAGTTTCTGTTCACCATATCACTTGCTGGAATCTCATTCTGAGCTGTTGGGTTTACCTCTTGCCAGACATAATATAAGAAGCCCGTACACCTAACATAGGTCTTTATAATCTATTTAAAGGGGTAAACATTAAAAAGTTATATCTGAGAATGTGAACGTGCTTTTATTCTAGTAGGTCTAGTCCAAAGTAATTTACTTAACTTCATAATGACAAGCAGGCTGTTGCTTATCCTTTTGTCTTTTGTCTGTCCAATCATAGGCAAATTTTTCTTCCATCCGGGCACCTCATATTCAGGATAGTAAGAATAATTATTGCAATTATTTCAGGTAGGCAGAGACTAACAACCCAAATTATTACTGTAGGACCAGTTGGCAGAAAGAGAGCATGAGGCCATTCAAGAGGGAGAGAGAAAAATACCTCTCCGGGGGAAGCTCTCAGGTAAAAGATTCTGTACACTCTAAGGTGTGCAGAGATCTGATGTTTATTCTCCTGTTGCTTTCTGCTCGGTATTGTGTATAAGGTATGCTTGGAGTACAGCCCTTCTTTAGGAATATAGAATAAATTATCTATTAAGTTTCCTATGGGAAGAAAAAAACAAACAACAGTTTTTTGTACAAACTAGATCCACTGCTCTGTAAAAGCTGAACAGGAATTATATAGTAGAGAAATTATTTCATATTTCCTGAACTCTTCTCTATTTCTTTTTCTAATTTTACAATAAAATTATATTTTTTAATAAAAATACAGCTAGTACCTGTCAAACTTTTTTTTTTTACCCCTCTGTGACAATGTTGGACCTCACTGGGTTATTTATTAGCACTATTGGGGAAAAGCCTATATCATTGTGTCACTCTTAAATCCTATGTGTTTGTTCATTTGGGTGAATGCAATTCTCTTTTAAGTTAGAGTTCAAATATATTTTTGATGCACCCTTTGGAATAAAACCTGTCTGTTATAATAAAAACATATTTTATATTAACAAATAAACAAATAAAATAAGATACTAAATAATAATAAGATACTAATATGATATTAAACAGACAGTATCTTATTTTCTGCTCATATATTTCCAACCTGTTTTAGTCAAGCTGATTGCCAAGTCAATGTTACTACTCTACAGTACTTTAAGCGGTGCTGCACAGGGGCTTTTGAAAACACATGATCTCATCAGATAAGAAATAGTAAGAATTTGATATGTTTAAAATTCCACATTTACAGAACCAAAGCTTCTGGATGTTTAGAAAATATGTCTATTCAGGGAGAAAAACTCGTGCTCTGCTACTTCTGGTTGTTGTCCTGGTTTCAGCTAGGATAGAGTTAATTTTCTTCCCAGTAGCTGGTATAGTGCTATGTTTTGGATTTAGTATGAGAAGAATGTTGATAACACACTGATGTTTTAGTTGTTGCTAAGTAGTGTTTACGCTAGTCAAGGACTTTTCAGCTTCCCATGCTCAGCCAGGTACACAAGAAGCTGGAAGGGAGCATAGTCAGGACAGCTGACCCAACTGACCAATGGGGTATTCCATTCTATGACGTCATGCTCAGCTTATAAACCTGGGGAAGAAGAAGGAGGGGGGGACTTTTGGAGTGATGGCGTTTGTCTTCCCAAGTCACCGTTACTCATGATGGAGCCCTGCTTTCCTGGAGATGGCTGAACACCTGCCTGCCAATGAGAAGTAGTGAATGGATTCCTTGTTTTGTTTTGCTTGCATGTGCAGCTTTTGCTTTACTTATTAAACTGTCTTTATCTCAACCCACGAGTTTTCTCATTTTTACTCTTCCGATTCTCTCCCCCACCCCACCGTGGGGGAGTGAGAGAGCGGCTGTGTGGTGCTTAGTTGTCGGCTGGGGTTAAACCACAACAGTTTTTTAAAAGAAATAAACAGAGATTGAAATTTATTTTAAAATATGACTGGAGGAGAAGCTCCGTTTCTGTATCCAGGAAATGTTCACATGCAACATATACAGCATATTTTCACTTCTGCATTCTGACAAAGAGGTGGGATGAGAGCACTGTTAATATATCTTACTGAAGCCGCACACGAGAGGGAGCATATAATTATCTTGTTTAGATATATATGAAGGATATACTAGCCAATCTTTGCCTAGAGAACAGACAGTAGAAAATTTGCATTTGAATCTTCTAAAACACTGAACCTAAAATCTCCAAGTGTTGCAGCTAGTAGACTATGTTTTCAGGGCAGTTGTAATAAGTAGATGATGTATAAACTCAGAAAAAAACTACCTGCATATCTTCAAACAGTATTTTAAAAAGACAGGTGCTATAGATGAATTTTATGAGGGTTTGATTTTTCGTGAATGTGGAACACGCTTTGCATCTAATTGACTTTGTACCCCAGAGACAGTTAGTGCTACACCATTTAATTTCTGGATCTTAGCAGAGCTTGGGGACAAGATTCTGGGCTGTTAAGCTTAGGAAAAAGAGGTGAAAGCAGATTTTCTTGAATTTATGGAAAATGCATGTGCTTTTATTCAATCCAACGCATTTTAGTGCATTCTGGGTCAGCAAACTCTGGACATAGTTTCTAGTTTTCAATTCTGTTGTTTCTATATTACACTTATTTAAAAAAAAAAAAAGGAGTGTAAAATAGGACACCAGCAGAGAAGGGGATATAGCACCAGAGGAACTGACTTTAGCCAGGCTTTCAACATTGGCTCCCATAACATCCTCATTGACAAACTGATGAAGTATGGACCAGATGAGTGGACAGTAAGGTGAACTTAAAACTGGTTGAACTGCCAGGCTTAAAGAATTATAATCAGCACCACGAAATTCACCTGGAGGCCAGTTACCAGCAGTGCACCCTACAAGTCAATACTGGCTCCAAAACTGTTTAACAGCTTCATTAATGACCTCAGTGATTGAGCGGAGTGCAGCCTCAGCAAGTTTGCAGACAATACATCACTAGGAAGAATTACTGACAGACCAGATGATTGTTCTGCCATTCAGAGGGATCTTGACAGGCTGGAGAAATGGGCAGAGAATAATGTCATCAAGTTCAACAAAGGCAAATCACTGCAGATTTTCAAGATGCGATTGGAAAGGGTGCTAGGTAATCTCATCTCGGCTCTCTTTTCCACAAAAGGTTGGACCAGATGATCTTTCAAGGTCCCTCCCAGCTCAGGCCATTCTATGATTCTATGTCATGCAACATTCTGCACCTGATCAGGAATACCACCATGCACATGTGCTCTGTTACACACTGACTTAACCATGAGCCACCTATGTACCCTTGTATCAGAGAAGGCAAACAGCCTCCTGGGCTGCATTAGGAGAAATGTTGCCAGCATCTCAAGGGAGGTGATACTTCCTCTCTGCTCAGCACTGGTGAGACACATCTGGACTGTTGGGTGCAGTTCTGGGTTTCCCGGTACAAAAGAGACACAGACCTACTGCAGCAAGTAAATAACGGGCCACAAAGATGATAAAGGTTTTGGACCATGTGACATATAAGGACAGGCTGAGAAAGCTGGGACTATTCAGCCTGGGGAAGAGAAGGTTTAGGGGGATCTTATCAGTGTTTATAAATACCTGATAGTTAGGAATAAAGCAGAAGAAGTCAAACTCTTTTGAGTGGTACTTAGTGAAAAGACAAAGACAAAGGGTTCAAATGGAAATACAAGAAATTCCATTTAAACATGAGAAAAAAATGTTTTTACTGTGAAGGTGATGACATACTGGAACAGGTTGCTCAGAGAAGTTGTGGAGTCTCCATTCCTGGAGATATGCAAAATCCAATCGGTCACAGACATAAGCCATCTACTCTAGTTGATCCTGCTTTGAGGAGAGGTGTTGGACTAGATGATCTCCAGATGTGCCTTCCAACCTCAAAGATTCTGTGATTCTGTGAATATATAACATTCTGACATTAGATTTAGCATTAGTTAATCCATTAAACAACCTCCCTAACTAGCTTGCTATATTCTATTTATGAGCAGGCAACTATTTATAAGAAATGGGATGACTTCCCAATTCTTTTCCCCCAAAATTAAATCTTGCAGATGGTATGCTTTTCCATACTACTTTTACAACAGTGAACTCTAACCCAGACTGCCTGCTTCAATCACTACATGTCAAATCTTTGGAAATACTAACTCCTTATAAAGTTCGACTCTGTCACCTCCTGATCACATCTTAATAGCTGAAGAAGTCTAACAAATGAACAGGAAAACTTAGAATTTAAAGATTTTTTTCATTATAAAAAAACCCAGCAGTATGTCTCCACCATCAAAACTACGCTTTTACTACACTTTTTCAAGTGATGTGCCATAAATGAAAAGGTTAAATGAAATTTCACATTCATAGAGTAAGGTATTGTAAGACAGAATATAGTGTATATAAAAACCCACGTGTAACATATGTGCATTCTGATGGTCTGTTCTTGTAAAGTGTACAGCAGAAATTAGTACATGTAATGGCTTAGTATTTTCTGTTTTCTGCACATAATAGAAACTCGTTTAATGTGGCATGACAGCTGAGCTTCCTTGCAAGTATATATTTTGAAGAATGAGATATGCTCTCTGCTCCTTTGCCCCTCACTTTGAATTGGTCCCAAATTCAACTTCTCTTCAGGAATAAGAACTAATTACTATGCTGGTATGTTTTCAGTTTCCTGAGCATCTGTCTGGTTCTCTTAAAATATCCCAAAGGTATTTACCACTTCCAGATCTTGCATCATTTCCTCTATTCCTGGCAGGACTTTCTTTAAAACTTAGCCCCTAAACACTACTTGGTAATGTTTCATGAGTTTTTCATTCACTCTTTGGCATGTGAAGACCTTAATTACCTCCCTATGAACTTCTGGTGTAAGTCCAGATGCTGAGAAAAGAAACAGCAGCAAGTTCACTTAAACAACACTTCTAATTGAGAAGCAGCAGTATGAAAAGTGGTAACTACCTTTTGCCTAGTAATTCTCTATTAGGAAACCATAGTGAGATGAATTCTGTTCACAATTATGGCATTGCAGCCCTTATGAGAAGTGAATTTGATCTAACAATATTTGAATCAGAGAGAGTGTGTTTACAGTCTTCTCAACTTGTGCATATGATGATAAAGTAATAATTAGGTAAAGAATATAATGGTGAGCTTAAAATATGTTGTAGAAGAGTCTGATAATACATGCATTCTGCTCATACACCTAAACAAATGAATTTTGGCTGGCTCCTGTGTGCATATGCAGGAAAAGTGAAATAAGCTTGTGATACCAGGGCTTATGAGTAAAAATATATTAGTTGTGCACATGGGGTCCTGTTCAGACTTAATTTATGTCAACATCTGCAAAAATGGAAGACTTGAGGAAGATGTAAAAACATGGTCCCTTTCTTGGCTCTATGGAGCAGTGCTCACTTCGAAGGAAGAAAACACTGCAAATTTTTAAGTGACATGGGCTACAATAATTCTGCTTATGTGACTTTAAGTAAGTCCACCTACCTAGTGTGGATCTCCTTGGGCTGCAAAGGGACAACCCGTGTCACCATGGTCTTCACCACAGGCTGCAGGGGAATCTCTGCTCCAGTGCCTGGAGCTCCTCCTCCCCCTCCTTTTTCATTGACCTGGTGTCTGCAGGGCTGTTTCTCTCACATTTTCTCACTCCTCTCTCACAGCTGTTGTGCAACATCTTTTACCCTTTCTTAAATATGTTATCACAGAAGTTCTACTAACGGGCTCAGCTTTGGCCAGTGGTGAGTCCTTAGAGCTGGCTGGAACTGGCTCTGTCTAACATGGGGGCAGCTTCTGGCATCTTCTCACAGAAGCCACCTCTGCAGCTGCCCCAATACTAAAACCTTGGCAAGTGAACCCAATACAGGGTATTTGAATTTTGCAGTTTTCAGGAAATCAGAAACAGAGAGAAGACTTTGCTGATGACCGCTATGATCCATGAATTGTCTGTGATAATAAACTGACGTAAAAATCAGTTTACATATTATTATTTTTCATCTGCAAGTCTACTTTTAGCTCAGTAGGAAGCACCAGCGGTACACAAGTAAGTATCACACCACCATATTCTGACTTCTTGTTTCTCATATATGCTAGAATGGAAGAAGTTAAGTTTCAGATTAGGATTTCTGAGAAAATTTGATGAGCCTTTGCAATAAAGTTTGCTTTTTCTTTTTTTTTTTTTAACATAAACCATCTCAGAGGCAGAAATAATGCATACATCCAGACTCGCTGCTAATGTGCAAAGCAGAGATGGTTGTCTTTATTTTCATTTAAATATACAATTATCAAAAAATACTTCGAATTTTCGCTACAACATCCAAACACCATCACAACAGTTTTGCTGTCAGACTTCCATGGAGAAGGCTACAGCTGTTATCTCTAACAGTAATTATATGAATATTACATATTATGCATATTCACATAATTATATGAAAAATTGACCTAGATAAAAATCACACAGGAATTGGTGTCAGGTTATTCTAAGCACCTGTACAGACTAAATAAAGACATTTGTAAAAGTAGTCATTAAATCCACCCCACATCTAGCCCCCTGCAAATGGTTAATTTGTGCAATTTTAGTCATCTAATATACTATATTTGAAAATATATTTTCTTTGTAAAACAGAGTACAGAGTATTTGCAAGGAATATTTTGTTTCTTCTAGGAGAAATTCCTACAAACACTCAGATCATCTCATAACAGTGAACACGTCAGTAGAAAGTGAGACTCACCACTGTTGAAGGAAAAGTATAGCACCATTCAATATGCTGACTTCCTAGATCTCTTTCATGTCTGTGACTGCTGTGTGAATATCATGCAGAACAACATTAAATTCCTCCACTGCATATTGATGATAACCAGTAATCACAGATAAACACAGAAAATAAAACCAACTATATTAAATATTAGTATTGTTATTAAATTTGAGTGAATATGTTACCTGAAGATGATATACCAAATACATACCTCAAAATTTCTGTTTGTTACATATTTTCTGAGATATTATCTAAAGTCTCTTCACAATCAATTAAGAAGAAAACAAAGGCTTTTAGGGCATATCTGACTTATTTTAGAACTTTACCTTAGAATAAGCTTTTTTTTTAGATTCCAGATACAGAAAATTATGTCAGACAAATGGTATTCCATCACTCATAATTTCAAATATATGCTTGTGTTTAACTTTAAGAAAAACCCACAAAACAAAAAAAAAAACCAACAAATTAAACAGTTATATTTCCCTAAAAATGTATAATCCAGTCAGTTAAAGAGTGTCAGTGATATTTTAAAGCAATTAGAACCATATCTCTTGGACTTGGAACACGCATTTCAACAGATTCTGCTAAGGCACTAATCAGTCATTAACTTAGTAAGCAATAGAGTTAAGTGTTTATTGGATGGGGAAGACCTTTACCCTGAAAAGAGTTTGCATTAATAATTTTGTGTCTTGCTCCATTAGAATTCATGAGCTTAAGTAGTTAGAAAGACTTGAACGTCTAAGGACAGCATAGACTGAAGCCAGTAAACTCCAGAAGCTATCCTAGCTGTTAGAAAACTATAAGGAAAGCTGTGGGTGTTCTTAAAATAGAAATTAAAATTAGGTGATTAAGATTTCATAAAAAGGTACCTATCTCAATTCTGATTTAACACTGTGCAATCTCACCAGGTTAGACTCTTCACTCTGGTAAGCCATCAACTGCCATATTTTTTTAGCTGAGAGTACAGTAGTTAACAGGCTGATGAAGTTAAATCAAAGGAATGAGTATTTTTTTAAAAAAATACTCATTCTAAGATACACACTACACCGCAGCAAAATCAATGGATCATGATTGAGAAGTTTAATTTTGTGAGAGGCTCTGAGAATGGGAGGGGACTTGTCAAAACATTGAAATTCATTTGAAGATTCAGGTTGTAGACCCTGAGAGAGGGAGCCACAGGAATGGGGCTGCTTCACAAAATGAGCATGAACCCAGCACAGGCCATGCCATCATCAACAGGAAGCAGTCCCATTGGGTCTATGCAGGGCGACACTGGTGACAGCAAAATGGTCCATCAACAGGGTCCATACAAGTCAAAGTAATGAGTCAAGTCTTGTATCCATGCATGAAGTCCAGTCAACAAACACGGACAGCAGGAAACAGACATGGAAGCAGGACTACCTATGGTGTGTATCTAAGGCTCATCCAGAAAGCAGGACTTGAGACAAAGCTACCTCTAACGTAAATCCCAAGGTCCATTCTGGAGACAGGGCTGAAGACAAGGTGACGTACAATGTAGGCTTAGATCCATCCAAGAATACGACTCAGGGCAGCATACACCTAAAGCACAATTCAGGTTAGATCTGAGGGCCTGATCTTGACATTAAAAGGCACTCCTGGGCCCACAGGTAAGAGTGGGAGCACAGGAGCCAGCTGAGGCACGTCAGGAAACTGAAAGTCTATTAATGACCTAAAGGTTCTGAAAAGGTACTACAAAAACCTGTATTAGCTTCCAAGGAATAACTACTGAAGTCCTAACACAGGTTTGTCTCAGAAGATGAAGGCAGAGAAGCAAAATGTTCCCCTTTTATTCAGATGTTAAGGGCACAAAAATGTATATAGAACAACTTCATTTGCAACCTGGTTCTACTGTAGGTATCTTAAAGCTATATTTCCTCCACAATAAGAAATTTCCTAGTCACGAAGATATGGTCAGCTTTGAAGGAGCTTTGGAGGATGTTAAGATGTGTATGCTATTTATTTTGCTGAAATTGCTTTGTATTATTTAGTCATACATTCTTCTGAGCAAAAACTAGGCTTCTTATCTATGAATGCATGACCTAACAATTAAGGTAGAATCATTCTTATACTTTTCCTCTCTCCATTATGTCTCTCTGCCTAGTCAAAACTTAATTATTCATGCAAATAGAAAGAATGAATATTTTCCAACATATGATTATAGTTGTTTTCATTGCAAAAATTTCTGACAGCATTTTTGGTGTGCATTGCAAGAAAAGAAACAAAAGAGTCTGAATGTATGCTAAGTGCACTTCTTTAAAAATTCAGATGAACATTCATAAAGACTGCTTTGCAAGGGATTCTCTAGTCAAGCTGATTTCAAAGCACATTGAACTCAATAGAAAAATAAAAAGTGTTTTGGATCAGGCCTTACATTCTTTATTTGTTCAAAATACATTGTTTTCGTTACTGTAAAGAAGGCATAGAGCACACAAAGCTAGGGACCCAGCAGTCTGTTGTTCATAGACAAGATTTATATTAACAAATGCTACCAGCAAGCAGAAGCTACAAATGGAATTTGGGACAGGTTAACAACTAATGCTATGAAACTATATAACAAGCGAAGGAAGCTTTTGCTTTATCTTGCTCTCCTTCTATTTTATTAAAATACACAAATGAAGTGTCAAAAGAGTCCTAAAAAAGCTTATGCTTAATTGCATGAATATGCACTCTTGCTTGGAAAAGTGTCATGCTCATTTTCCTCAGCTGTCCATCCTGAAAACACATGACAGCATGATCTTAAAATCTCAGGTTGAGATGTGTTTGAATTCTGAGCTTAGATTATTAGTTGAAATCTTCTCATTTTCCTTTTACCTTCCAAGTCTTAATTAAAAAGCACTTTCCAAAAAAAAGATTCAGAATCTGGTGGTATTCCTGGCATATTCAAAAGACTTCCCTGTTTCTGTCTCATCCTGAATTCTTAAGCTGAAAGCTAAACTGGGGAGATGTTTCTCTTAGCATCTCTGGGATTTGACCAAAGTGCACATATTGATTTTGCTTTGTACTCACACCCAAAATACCTTGCAAAGTCTGGTGAGATCCCAAGAATGCGACGCAGCTGTCATTATAACATTTGTCCTTTTTTTTTTGACAAAATACATCTATATATTTTCACAATATCCTGTTTGCTTTCAAGAACCTGAAACAAAGTATGCTTTTTCTAGTAAAATAACGTTAAAACAATTTCTGGAGAATTCAGCATGGATTGCTATGAAGACATGCAAATGTTAATGTACAGTTCTTCCCAGAAGATGTGCTATTGCTATGACATCTCTGGGAAAGAACTATTCCAGCCTTGAAAAAAACCGTGAATTTACTTGCTTGTGTATATTAGTAGAATTGCATATGGTCACTTCAATATTTGTCCCTAGTCACTTATTCCTGTTCTGTTGGTAATTTCACTGTAAGATAAGTAGGGGAGTTCCTTGGGTGACTGGGCTGAAAGAAGGTTACAAATAAATTTATTGCTTCTTGTGACTGAAAAAGGACCCATAATCCTCCACATCTAGCGCACACAATAGGTTTCTCCTTTCATTCTTGAATTAATGTTGGACTGGATGCTTAAGCTCATATGTCAGAACCATCAAAAGCTTTTTTAAAAAATCATGACTGAAATGAGCACTACTTTTGCTCTTATCTACTTCTCTCTCAGAAGTTTATATAGGACAGCTTACAGTGTTTAAACTGTATTTAGCAATATACTATCTTTGCTGGCACATGTCCAGTACTGTTAATTGGATAAAGATGTATCTAATTTTCTAATGCACTGTATTTGAAAGCAGACTACACTTCTTTTTCTACTGAAGGACATGGACAACAAGTCTGGAGCACATAAAATTTAGTGCAGCAAAGGAAAAAATCATACTACTGATTGCCATTAACTTTCCATAAAGGGATGTTACAAATATGAGTGTTGAAACACAGGTGGCAAAGGACCGTGAGCAGCTACACAATTGGAATCTGCTAAGAGAACCTACAATGGATGAACTATGGCCAGGCAGTTTCCATCTGTGGTGCTTAATAAAGGTAAATGGCAGTCAAGAGACATTCATGTACTGTTGTCACTTATTTGGAATAAAGATGAACACAATATGGATTTACGTATAGGAATACAAAATATGTTCATATTGTTAAACACTTCCTTATCATTCTTTGCCTTATTACCTTTTTAAATATAGTATGTTAGCCAAAAGTATTCCATTAATAGCCCTGATCAGGAATATATTTCTCCATTAATTTCTTTAGTCAAATTACTATGCCTATGTATCTATAAAATTTCTTTGGATTCAGGATACATGACACCAACAGAAATGTGTAAATCTGGCTCTGAAGCTTCCTATAAGGAATATAAGGAATTACCTATAAGGTAGTCAATACCTGTTGATTTATATATCAGTCCAATTCCACTAGAAAAGAATCATAGCTCCTTACTAAACACCACCTTTTCCAGACTTTTTTTTTTTTATTATAAATGTGTAGGTATTAAAACCTCATGTATTACCTATCCATGAAGGAGCTCAGATATGGCAGTTCAGTACAAATGAATGTGTTATTTCAAGCTGCTTTTAAAAACGAAATAACAGGAAAAGGAATACATATGTATAAATATATGGGCAGAACAGCAAATATTGCATATAGTATGACTGAGTGAGAAAAGAGCTTCTCCTGTGTGTTTCTGACAAGGAATTAGCCTAACATTTTCTACAAAAATGTAGGTTGTCTTTCTGTGGTACTTGTTTGTGAGTCCTACTTAATACAGCACAGGATTAATTTTCTCATGAGCATAATCACATGGTAACACATGCTTCATGGCCTACAGAAAAAGCAGAAAAAAAAATTCCACAATAATTTGTATGGTTCTAGTTGTTTTGTCTTACTTAGGATTTGTATAATTTTATATTAAAATTGCTTATACTTCTTCACCCAATAGAGGTACATATAGCACCATCTAGAGATATAAAAGCAAATTTTTTTAAATGAAGCACTATCAAGAAACCTGTATACAAGATGACTTTGCAATTCACAATTACTGTTCAAACTACATTTTCAAATGATAGGCTGTAAAAAAATCACGCATTCTTAATTGAAAGCAAATACTTGTTTAATGTCGATTCCCTGCATGACTTTTCCAGAAATACACTGATTGAGCAGCTTCTGACTATAATTTGCATTCTATGACAAATTATTAAGATAATGAGTAGATTACACAATATTTAATGACATTCTTAAAAGCCCCTCATGTTGAGTAGAAATATTAAACATACCTTAAATAAAATGTAGGATAAACACAGAAAATCAAGTTGGTAAGAATTAGTAGTAGTGTTATTCCATTTAAGAAAGCACTCATTTAAACACTGTTATTAAGATCTGTAAACATGCACTCGGACACTGTGGCATTAAATGTATTTCAGATTCCTGGAAGATTTTGGTGCTTCCATTTTCAGAAAAAAAGACAATGTTGTTGAAGACTAGCCAACTTACATTACAAGCAAGATTCAGAATCCTCTAATTTTGTTCAGTGAAGGAATCAATCACTTACACCTTTATAAATCATGTTTATAGCTACTGTACAGTAATAGTAATTTTGACTCTGTAAGAAGTCTGTTTGCTTTATCTTTTACTAAAGTCAATGGATGACAGGAAAAGGTAAAGATGAAAATATGGATTTTCAAGAATTTTAATATGTCAGTGAAGGAGTGAGCACAGAAGAGTCTATTACTTTCTTTTCCTTCCTTTAACCATTAATTTTCTTAAATCATGAGCTACTTCAGCCAGGACATTTCAGAACAACTCTTCACCTGGAAGAAAAGTAAAACAGCTTTTAGGCTAAGGTGATATTTGAAATCCTACTGCTGTGGCAAAACGTTTTTAGCTGTGTTAAATCACAAAGCAAATCTAAAATAAATTCATTTTTAATATCATAGTACAATAGTCTCCAAGTCCTTTCATACTGGTATAAAAACAAAACCAAATGCAATGAAATTAGTGACATTATATGAGTGTAAAAATGAGCACACTGAAAGCAGCATTAGACCCTAAATATTTACAGGAAGAAAATCTATTTTGAATAATAATAAAATCTATTAAAATTATTCAAAATATTTTAAGAATACTGATAAGAGTTAATGACCGTACTTCTCCAAGTCTACAGCTATCTCCTGTAAGCAACAGATAAAAAAAGAAATTTGCCAGAAGAGCTGAAAAGTGATAGTTGAAGTGTATATGAAGGTCAGATACAGATTACTGATGTTTTAAAATTTATTACTTCAAGACTCTTCTTTTAGTAAAATATGATGGTCTCAGTAATATGTTATTGACACAGAAACACATAGCACAGCACTGGCAATCAGTGAAGAACAGTGTTTTAGAATGAAAGTTGTTATCATCCTTATTTGATTACATCTAATATTACTTCAGGCTATATACTTGAAAGTAATTTACTTTTCAATATTTTAATCTTTGACCCTAATTTAATGAGATTACTGGGATTCCCAGGGATAGCTTCCAATCATTAATATGATCATGGAATTGATTTAGAAAAGCTTGTGAAACATTAAAGGCAAAATTTTACTTATCTGGAACTAAATTCTCTAGTCTTGGTTCAAGTAGTTTGGGACATACCTTTGAGAAAAAAACTACTAAAATCAATGTAAAAAAGAGCAACAGAATCTGGTTTTATAGGTAGGGTGTTAGTTATTCATTTAGGCTTTTCTCTTAGATGAAAACAACTCCAAAGAGTCTTTCAGGTATTTTTTTAAGTTGGGTAGGATGAATAATCTTTTAGAAGAGTGAGTCAGTTCCTCTGTCTTACATTTCCTCTGCTTTCCTCTCTTTGTCAAGGAATGCAGATCACATATTTATATTTCACACCCTGACTGAAGTCAAGTCAATTGCATTTATTACCAGACTCATGATTTTTCATGACTGTTTTACCTTGTTTTTCATGAAGTCACTAAAACATGAAGTTGTACTAAATTAGCCTCCACTAGATTTAATGAATATTGTCTGGTATCTGCATTAAGGAGAACTGCAGAATCCTGAGGGGTGATGGTGGGAAATATTCACTAGTGTTCTGAAAAAAAAAAAAAAAAGTAGAATATTAACTGTGTGCCTGTCTTTAATATCTAAAAGCTAACAAAAGTAAAAAAATTTGCTTTACTAAAATGACTTCAAGACATGTGTAGCAAAAACATCTTTAGCTTTGATTCAAAGGTGAATTTTAAATAGAAGGAAAAAAACATCTTGGAATAGTACTATTTCTTTTTAAAAAATGTGAGCTAAACAACTCTGAAATACGGACTCTGTAGGTTGATCACATGCAGTAAACATTAGTAAGTCTAATCAAAAAGAGCAAAAAGTATTTTTTCTAATAGTCTGTCTTATGATTTTCAATGATCAAATACAACAAACAATATAAATAAAAGTTACTCTTTGACCTCCCTTTGGAGCGCAGAAGTGTTGTGTACAGAACATATCAGTATGCAGCTACAGCAGGCCTCATTAGTTTGCCATCTGCCATGGCAGATAGATGCTAAAATGTTGTTATTGCAAGGTTCATTGAGCAGTAAAATTATAATACTTAAAAAAAATGTATTTTAAGTAAAAATCCCTTGAAAGAAAACAGCTGCCAAATGATGACTGAGGCTGTGATCCCATTAAAAAGAAGAGACATCAAACAAATAGGAGAAATTTAAAAACAGTCATATCAGCCTTAGCTCCTCGCTCCTGTAAGAATGCTAAGTGGATATAGAGATGAATGAGGTAACCTTTTCAATAAGGTGATATTTTCTACAAGGCAATATTTAAATGACACATAGGATAGTATGTTTTATCCTAGTTATATCTGTTCTAGCACATCTTCATTGGCTAAGAGGTAAATTATTGGAACTGTCAGAGAAGTTGTGGTCGTGTTTCGTTAAAGAAACTTTTCTGGGCTACTTCTATTTATCATCAGTTCCAGGAGTTTCTACATGAAGAAAGGAAAACTAATAACTGCAAGGAGTTTTGTGAGTTTGGATAGTTGTCCAAAAACTGTGAGCGTAAAACTATAAGGGTAGTTTTGGAAAATTTTGAATATAGAAATATAAATCACGTTTTTCACTAACAGACTATATCTTTATTTGTATGTAAATCATTCATAGCCTCTGAGACCATCTTATCTTTCAAATGAAAGATAAAACATTTTCCTTCTGAATGGAAGTTCCAGCTATATAACTGGGTTTTGTTGATTTGCCAGAAAGGGACAAATGATATACTGTGGCCACTGAACTTTTTTAAATGTTGGCACATGAACATCAAATTTTCTCAGGCAATCTATCATTAGCATGGATTGGGATAACCCTCAGAAATTTTAGAAGTAGGCTGAAGAGGGAATCTCTTATTACGTTTATGAGCAACCTACTTGGACAACCTTCCAAAGAGAAGATCCAAGGGAGAAGACAGAAATAAATTTCTCCTGTGTCCTTAAAAATATAGCTAGAAAAAATTGTTCTGGGTAATAAATAGGCTTCCTAGTGCAGAATGGAAAATAGACTGTGCTGTTTCCCAACTTAAAGATCTAGATTTGTTTTGTTTCTTTTTCTTCCAGAGGAAAGGGCATAGATTTATTTTGAGCCCAGGTTAACAGAAACAGCATTTTGTGTTGTGATCACATTACCTCTGTATTTCTTCAAAAAAACAAAAAAGTTATCTTCTGTCTGACCTTATGCCCAAAGAAGATCAATGTCTCCATAAAAAATAAAATTAAAAAAAAAGTTAAAAATTAGAGTCTGATAATTACAAGTGGTACTCTTGGATAGAAAAATATTTAGGATAATTAATGGCAACCACATAAGTGCCACAGTATTAATTTCTTTAGATTTTTGAAGTGGTAACTTTTAATTTTGCATGGCTAGGATCACAGAGGGATATTTTTACAATTAATAGAAATAACAAAAACTAGATAATCTCTTTACCTCAGATGTTAGAACACTAACCAGCACCCAGAAACTTTCTTAGCCACTGGAATACTATCAGCTATGCAGTTAACTTCCAGTTTTCTCTCTGATTATTTTTAGGAAATCTTTCCTTTATTGGACTGTTTTGTCTTTTTTTGATTACGAGGTCACATTAACTATTTTACACACACAAAAAAAAGAAACAGCTCCATTTTATTCTACCCTATAACACAGATAATTGCTCCTCCCATTTCAGAATAATATGCAGTTCCTTAGAGCTTCTTTGATAAAATAAAGTGTAATCATGTTAAATAAATATAATAAAAATCTTATTGCTATAGAATTAACAGAACAGCTTTTGATACTGTTTTTTCATGTATGATATTTTCGGTAAGCTGCTTTTGCCAAATTATAAAGATCAGTGAAATTAATGTAATAAACCTTTAGTAAAAATATACATTTTTTTCTCTCTTTCTCTGACATTTATCTCCTAATAAAAATAAAAAATAATATTCAAATCTTCTCTGCCTGCCTCCTTTCTTACTCCTGCAGTTAACATAAGCTGTTAGTCAGTGTTCCCTACTATGTTGCTACAAGATAAAACTACATAAATAGCTTTAGAGTTCTACTAACTTTCTCAGGTGGCTAATGTCTATGCTTGAGGACATTGTAGTATTATCAGAATATGGTAGGAGCTATTCTAACACTGCAGATTTTTTAAGTAGCTTTTGACAAGTTTCATACATACCATATATGATATTGATGTAATTATAAGCATGAAATTTAAAGTTTGATTGTGACTGTTACAAAATTATTAACACAAAGTGGATTAAGCTAGAGTTCAATCAAATTTTTGTCTGATACATTTGAATTACTTTATTTGCTCTCTAATGAATTATTTGAAAGTGCTACTTTATATGTTAAACATATTGCATTATAGTTAGGTAATTTCTGGATATTGATATATAAATGTTACATATAAGGAACCATAGGGAACAATTTCAGATGTTAGAAAATTTTAAGAAAGCATGCTCAGACATCCTGGCAAAGATAACTTTTTCTTCCTTCTTCCCTTTTAAAAAGGATGTTCATGAGATAATAAACATTTGGGCTGGAATTCACTTCATTTAATTTAGGATATAATGAATATCTAGAAAT
Source organism: Calonectris borealis (assembly GCF_964195595.1). Taxonomy (NCBI): domain Eukaryota; kingdom Metazoa; phylum Chordata; class Aves; order Procellariiformes; family Procellariidae; genus Calonectris; species Calonectris borealis. The sequence goes on from NC_134312.1 coordinate 180,153,468, forward strand.
TCCTCCTTCATCAAAGGATATTGAAAGAGTATGGATTAATTCCTTAATTTTACGGCAGGAAACATTGGTTAATATTAATAGCAAACATTATCCATTTTTCCAGTGAGATATGCTACAACTGAAGCTTGAGGAATGGCTTGAAAAATTCAAGAAAGAAGAAACAAACTGAAATAAAAGCTCCTGAAAAATAGAGTGTACAATATACTTCAAGATATGTACAACACATCAAGACACAGTGAACTGGTAGGTAGAGATATTTTAGAAGTAGAAAGTAGAACTGAAAGGCAACTAAGAAGAGTAATTATATTTTACTGCATTCTGTGTTCTCTTCCTGAAAACAAACACAGCTCAGCAATTCAGGCCCATTGCATTTTTAGACCATAGCTTTGCATTAAGGATAAGTTTGTAACCATAATGATAAGTATGGATGGGTAGCAATCAGAGGCAGGACCAAATTTAAAGGGTTCATAATACAACAGTAGCTTGAGCTCCCAACCATAAACCTGAAAAAATTAAACTCCGTTTTTTCTGCACTCAGTGAGATAATTTTCCACATTAACAGTAACAAGCAAGTTAGTTTGGCAAACACTTTATTTAAGAGTGAAAAGATTAAAAATAGAGCTTAAAGAAGATAAACTAGGGAACAAGAAATACTTAATTTCTAAAATAAAACAGTTTACAATCCTATATGTTCAGGCAATGGATAGGCCAGCCACTCCTTTCCCCTCCTGCAGTAATATGTCATTCACAGCCTGGGAATGGCACGTCTTTCTGTGTATCAAAGATGAATGAAAGCTACTGCTGTTCTTGTGGTGCAAGTTGCTTCCATGTTGCTTGACGCTGCTGCTAGCCATGTTTCACTGCTCTGCCAACCATTCCTCACTCCTCCCTCACCCATGAACTCCTGCCACCATTCTCCACTAGCAACCCAGTTCCTCTGATAGGCATTTCTCACTTGTCGCTCTTGCTAGGAGCTTTACTAGGAGCTCATGCTCTACTGCCTATTCTAGCCAACCTCTCCAATACCGTTAACATCTCCTGTTAATATATGGAATGGGCATCATTTACAATATCAGGATTTCTTGAATTAAAGCAGAGCCACTGATTTGTGACAACTTTTTACAGGTTCAGATCTCTGAAAACTGAAATGGAACTGTAGATTAATAAAAACAATGTTCCAGGTTCACTCCTAATTTTGAGAACATAGTCATAATAAAGTTTTACAAAAATTTAGTATTATTTATTCACTTTCATAGGACAGAATACACTTAATTACTCACAAGAGCAGCTGGCACTATAAATAACTGATGAAGAAGACAGAATATTGCTATTGACTTCAGTAAGACTAGTTCTTTTCTACCAATGTTACATATTAACTAAAAAGATTAATGCTTTCCTCTAGACACTCATCACTGAACAACAAGATGGGCTCAGCATTACTAACAGAACTCATCAATACTATGAAAGAAAATTGAACATGAGTATGATGTGACCTGCAAGTTGATCTATTCCTAATATTACAGATACTCCATTTCATGTGTATCATCTGGAAATGGATGAAATAGTGGTTTCTATGATGACTTACATGGAACCTACTAACTATAGTTTTGTCTGACATAATTGTTATTTATTAGCTAGACAATGCAATCTTAATAGCATAGATTTTATGAGTTACTGTGAAAATGTGTCATTATTAACACCAGAAGTAGTAACCTGATGGACTTAAACTCACCATAACTGCTCATGGATAATAGTATGAGATCTTTTAAAAGTAGAATAAATAGCAACGTGTCAAAGTGTACTTCATATTTTTAATGCAGCAACACCTCAGGAATTTAATTATTTTAGTTAAAAGGTGTGTGTAATAAAAAATTGAAATTAAATACACAGCAAGCTAAAATATGTAATAATTTCAATGAAAATAGTAATATCCTAAAGTACAACCCTCATCACAATTAGAAAGTCACCATAATGTCACCATAGCATTCATAGAAAATAAAGGTCTATCCTAAATGCTATAATGTGATACTGACTAACAATAGCAAATGTTGTTTTAGTAATTATTTACTATATGATTGTGGTATTTCCTAAAAAGTAGGACATTGTTGCTCTAGACACCTAACAAACTTAACAAATACAAACCAAATTATGGTAGTTGTCTTAAAGAGCTTACATTGTAATTTAAAATTAATATTTAAGAAGCATGTTCAAGAGATGAAAGACTGAGGAGGAAAAATGATCAACTGCTGACTGACTGTCATTAATGTAATGAATTCCTAAGTTTGGAATGGAAGCAATCTGTGATAAAGGTATGATAACTGTCAAGTTGGTCTGTACCTTTTTCATTATCATCCATTCTCAATATAATGCAAGGTAAAGTTCTTTTGTCATGCTGAAGTTTTTTTGCCAGCAGAGTCTTTCCATGGTTGGCTAGTGTTGCTCAAGGAGAATACAACTAAACAAGGTTAATGAAGTATTAAGCAAAACTGATCCATCTTGTAAGCAGCCAGAGTCTAAGAAAGGCAATCTTTCTTTAAAGTATCACTGCATTTTTTTAAACTATATATATATACTTGATGGCAGCATGGATTTACTTCCTACATTGTGCAGATCTCTTGCCGCAGGTCAGGTCTTCACAGATGAGCAGCTATCATTTTCACAGCGTAACAGAATTCACCCCTTATCACTGTCCAAGGTACAATATGTAAACGCATGTGTGCATGAAGATTAGACTATTCTTAAACTCCTACTCAAGGTTATCAGCTTTTAAAAAAATTGTCTGTCCATCCTCTTTGCAATCCATCGTAGCATCATACTGAATGAAACTAGACAAAAAATTGCACTCGACTATAGCAAACACAAGATTCACAATGAACTCTCCACAGTTCCAAAAACATGGAGAAGAAAATACATACTGCTGTACTTAAACTAACACTCTTCATAAAACTATTCTGTCACTAATGATGAAAAAGTGACATAAAAGTTAACACCTATAGAAAAAACCATTTTTTACAACAACATGTAATTTTGCTCAGTTTAGTTGTTGCATAAGTGTCAAAAGGTACTTTAATCTTAGCTTGTCCTATTCCTGTTTTAAACCCTGATACCTGTTTAGGCATCTTTCTGCTTCACTGGAAGAAGAGTTTCAGGTGGATATAGTTTCTCCATCTTTTCAATGTTGCAGCTCTAGAAAGCCTTTATAATTTACTCTGTTACTGTAAGGTAAATACACATCCTTTTGTGTGGTGGCAGGGGGAGGGCAAGGAAAAAGGGAGAAGGCATGGGGTAGAAGCTTCTTAATTGCAAACTCTGCCAACAAATGTTTTATTTTTACCATCTGAATGGTAAGTGTATAATAGTAGCAAGGCAAAGTTGGAAAGGAAAGGTCATAACTTTCATTAGTCTAACTGACATAGCTTCCAAAAACCAGCTAGGTTTCCTAGCCTACTAGCTCTTCCAGGTCTGATATAGAGGCCTCAATCTTTAAACTAAATACTGGGGAGAAAAAATCTTGTATATTATTATTGTCTTTCTGATTCATGGGGCTATATGAAATTTTCCTTTTATGCCTCAGCAGTTTTTAATTTTGCTCTTTCAATTTCCTAAATTGTATTTAATATCACCATGCTCTGTGTTGTTTACTGTGCATATTCCCTCTGTTAACTATTCAGTTTTGTAATCTGTTTTTGTTTTTCCTGATTCCTATCTGTCTTGCGGCAACCTTGGAAAAGTCATGGCACTTCTTGAGGTTCTGTCACTGGGTTACTTTTGTCATTATCACTTCTGAAATTTAGAAATGACATTGAAATACATGGTACTGTGTTTCTCTTATATATATCTAGCATGTCTCCATGATATTTGTTACTGAAAATTTGATTGTTTAGGAGGCATGTGCCAAAGATAACACTGGGTATCATAATACCGGAATTCAAATCCAGAAGTAGAGGTTTCTGTCACAGCCCATACAATTCATTAGTAGAATCTGTTGCAAAATACTACGACATTACCAGGCTATATTCCTCTACCTTTAGGTTCCAGAAAGCATTTTTGTCCTGAATGTGTTTAGTGTTCTCATTTTACACCTCTGTTCTTTTTCTTTTTTAACACAACTTGGGTTCTTTTATGGTTATCAAAGAAATGTTTTTGATAAAAGACAAAAAAAATAGTCTGATAGTTATGTTGTACATTAAAAAATACATGTATCACATGAGATTAAAAACAAAGAGTACCCATGATGAAATTCAGTTTTTGATCTAAACATAAAGAAAAAGAGGAATAGATAAGGTAATCTTTTTTTCTGACACCATTTTAGCAAACAAACTGTTTGGAGACATGATGGGCTAAAATGGAAATTTTTTGTAAATGTTGATTCCTAAAAAACACAAATGCTGTACTTAAAGGAAAATAATACAATAAAATTAAGCAAACGGAGTTATAAAGTGAACAAAGGAAAAAAATAAAAAAGAACATTTCAGATGCCTTTGTACATTTGTTTTATGTACTTTGTGCCCAGCCACTTTAATGGTGGCCACTGTACCGATATAAATGGGTGAAACAAAGCTAACTAGTTAACACACAGAATCCCACTGCAGCAGAAAATAAATACATCTGTATGGTTTATAAGTAAAATAAAGAAAAAAAAAAAAGAGCTAGTCAAAGTGAAAAATAACACCAAATAAATGATTTCAATCAAATTAGAGGCTGAAACACCCACCAATTATAAATGAACTAACCAGGATATAATGAGTAGCAGTTGGCCTTGTACCCAAATGTAAGTATACTAAAATAGTGTAACTTAGCGTAACTAACAATAGTACATAAGTATTTTGCAATACTGTGGATGGCATAGGCAGACACAATCTAAACACATTTTATATGAGTATGTGAGATGTGAAAAGGCATGTGCAGCTGCACATAGGAGATATCCAAATGACAGAAAAAGAGTGAGTTGCCAGACAGAAGACAAGATAAGTGCAGGGGAATGTAAATAGGCAGAACATGACCAGCAAAATCAAAAGCAAGGTAAGCAGTATCAGGAACAGAGGAGAACCCTTCTTTTTGGGAGAGGGACAATAGCATAAAAACATCAAGCATACACAAAAAAAAATTGCACAAGAAAGATGGCAAGTTTGCTTCAATTTCAACTTCTTGTGTTAAAGAGCTTTCAAGCCTGAAAGCAACTAAGAATCACCATGGACCAGAGCCATTAGTGCTTACTATACAGCTATACAGAAGTGTGATGTTAAGGAATTTAGTAAAGTTTCAGTTTAAAGTTTAAAACTGGCCTGATACGTCAGTCTTCCAAACACTCCCATCACAGTCATCTCTAATGCCTTAACCGTAATTTATCTATATAGAGAAAAAGACATATCTTCAGTTATAGCACATTGATATAGAAACCCTTAGCCCTTTGGGCCTAATTTTCCAAGGTAGTCACCTAAGTTGTTTGTATTATGAACTGCAACAGACATAATTTTTCAAAGCTCCCACTAACTTCAACAAGGCATTTCTATATTCTGTTTCTCAGAAAAATCTAGTGCTACCATTTGACAATCAAATTTGACTCACTTCATGAGGCTGACCATCATGATTTTCAAGAAAGCTAAAGGAGGCAATGGTGCTATAGGAAATCTTATAAAGATTTTCTATACGTTAGAAAGATTTTCTATACATTTCTTCCCTAATTGTTTCTTTCTGGAGAACAGTGTTTGTTCCTGAGCTTTGTGAGGTTCACATATAAAACATGTTATTCCCCAAAGCCCCTCAATTAAGGCAATGTATTTTGTGCATAATTTTGTTTATGTAAAGCATCAGACACTAAAAGTTACAAACGAAACATTAAAATTCATAAACCAACTTGTGAATGAAAATTATTACCATAAAGTAATAAATAACTGATATCCACATCATTATTAAAAGAGATCTGATAATTATAATGGAATTAATGATCTTTGATTATCAGATTTTTTCATTTTTTCATTTCAGCTTGTGTTAGGAATCAAAGAGTGATATACATAAGGAGTAACTGATAGCTAATATATTTATAGCTATGTTTCATGTTTCAGCCATAAAACTGATCATTTGTGTCCTATTGGTTGAACTACCAATCTGATGAGTTCCACAGGTAAATCTCCTGTTGACTCAAAGACACTTGGAAATGTTAATTTGTCAATTTGTCAATTAATAAATGACTATGCACAGCATCTTGATTTGAATTAGGCCACACAATTCAAGCCCTTTTATCTACAAAGTATCCAGTTACATTGTTTTGTTCCTGAGTAAGTAATTATGGTATAAACTAACACCTGGCTTATTTGAATGAGTGTAATTAAACTGAAATGACATACTTCTTTTTACTTTTTTTTTACTTTTTTTAAGAAGAACTGTATCATTTACTGCTTCAAGACTTTATTTCTCTCTTCTAGATAAATATTCAGAAAAAAAAAATCGAAATACTCCTGAATAGTCAGGCGGTTTTATATTTTTAAGAATTCCTTTCTCAGTCTTGAATTTAATATTAATTTCTGTATCCTTGATTGTTAGGTTTTGTTTGCAAGTGCCAAACATAGTGAGGTTGCTAAGAAACATCACTCAACTTTCAACTGATCTTGTCCATTTTTGCCCTCTGCAGTATTATGCTTTTGCAACTGCATGTCATCTGTTACCTATTACTAGGCTATTAAAATAGCCACGTTCTTGAATAAGCATAAGAGGCAGAAATAAAAATGTTTGCACAACTTCTGTTCTAGTGAATCGGAGAGTTGGGCATACTCAAGAGGAACAACAGATATTCATTACACAAAGACTTGTGATCTCTTTTTTCTATGACACTTAAAGATTCAATCCACAAACAGACCAAATGTCACGTTTAGCACTACTTGTTATTATAAACAGTTCAGTAAAGTGATTTTTCAAAAATGTTTTGCTTATTGACGCTTTACTCTCCTTTTGTAGATTAAAGGAAACTAAAATGGATAAGTGTTTAAAATAATAGCTATTCATTATTATATCAAAACATGCATTACTTTTAAGAAAATTAAAAAAAAAATCAGTACTTTTGTTATATGATGCAGCACACCAGTTTCATGTCTGCTGAATAGCAAAGAGGATATCTCAGCTTGCAAAAGCTAAATAAATATTTTAATCGGATCAATATTCAGAGAAGAGTAGCCTCTTCAGTTGTCATTCTAACCAAAGATTACATCCTAATAAGTATACTTCCTTCTTTTTAGTTTTCATGTCAGTTGTGGCATTTTAGCTGTTAACACTTCTTGTTCAGTTTTACTCTGCTTTCTTGTTCTTGTTTTTGTTAATTTGGAAAGTCCAGGGACCATTGCTATATATGCTTACAGGTTTTAAAATGTAAAGCTCTGTAATTTTTTCCTTCATTATTGCTACTTAACTATATTGAATTGTATCTTAGGTGTCTTTTGTATGACATATTAACAACATTTCTGCCTCTCCTAAAATTATTTGTTTTGTAGCAGACTGAGTAGTCCATTGATGCTGAAGCCTCCATCTCTTCCTATTCAGGATTTCTGTCATAGTTGTCCTGAATCCATGCCAAAGCCAGTACCACATTATATTCAGCCCACTGCCTTTTTTTCCACAACTTCATGAAAATCCCTGAACCAGTATTTAGCCATTAGTAGCAAGTGGCTTAAGGACCTTCAGTATTTTGTTCTACAAGGTTTGAAATTTGTCTGTATACCACTTCGTTCACATTAAGTGGAAGTTCCACAAATGAAACAAATGGAAAATGAGAAACAAATCTGCTCTGGAGGTAGAAGTTCTACAACATGCAGAGAGGGCAATTTGTTGTAACTGCAACATTTTGTTGCAAGGGTAAGAAAAGTCAGGATAAGATGTTATAAAAAATAATGTGGATAATCAAACTTCAGTAGTAATATATTTTTGTGATAGATAAGGAAACAAAAACAATTATTTAGATACTTCAGAGAAAAAGGGAAGATAAAAGGAAAGGTAAGGGGTCTAATTATCAGAAAGGAAATCACTGGAGGGAAAAAAAAGAATTTCTAAGTACTTGCTCTGCTTCAGTTCACTCAAAAGGACTCTTGTGTGAAATGATTAATTATGCTGGGAGTAGATGAATAACATAAGAGAACAGACATCAACACTGTTAAAGAGCAAATGAGAAAATATCTGGACCAAATTAATGTTTTGAATCAGCAGGGCCAGATTAAATCCATCAGAGAATGCTAAAGGAATTAGCCAATGAACTTTCATAGCCAATGGCAAATGATTTTACAGAACTCCAAGGAGATCCTAGAACTGCAGATTAGTAACTTGACATCAGTTATAGAAAAAATATCAAACAGAGGTGTAACATGAATAAAAGTAACTATTATGAGTTCTATATTCTACATAGTTCCATAACTATATAGAATTATGTTTAAGGCACAGTGCAAAACAAATGTTGGAGTTTGAAAAGAGCTTATGTATTAGACAGAAGAAATGTCATAAATATGATCTCTCTTGCCTAATAAAGTTATTTACTGGAATAATTCAGGATATTGTTGCAAAATACAACCAATGGAAAAGAAAAATGTATATTCCCGCAGCCCATTAAAACCAGATAGCATCTATACCAAATATTACCAAAATAGTTCAGAAAGCAGAAAAAAATATGATGAATGATTAAGTACTTTAAATATGTCATAGTTCTAATAATCCTTAATAAACCAACACTCAGTCCTCAGTCCATTAACTACTGGTCTAGCTTCAATTCCTCTTTCCTCATAAATAATACCTGTTAAGCTGTAATATTTATACCTCACAATCAGAGGTCAAACTGGAAAACTGATATGAGCATGACGTATTTCTGAGTATAAATACTTTTAAGTTCATACTGCTGGACTCACAGCCTCTTAGCATAAGATACGGCTAAATGACCCATGGGGCATAACAAAAATAGATACTATGTCACTTTCCTCAACAGAAGTCAGTTAATGGTGACAGATAAGTATTGCCATCTACAAAAGACCTTCACCTCCAATGTTCCCCGAGATCACATTCTTTGTTTCTCTTCCAAATTTATCGATTCACTGATAGCAAGATGCCTTGTTCTTTGTTTCCGATATTAGATCAAAGGCATTTAATTATAGAAAATTCTCAACCGGTGTAAATAAAATATCTGATACCAAAAACTTTGATCTTCATAGACAGCCTACTGTATACATAGAAGAAATATTTTCTTTTCAAATAAATTATTGTGGGTCAATAAGGATTCAACTGGAGGTTAACAACATCAGAGACAGAATCGAATGTCAAGGAAAGCATTGACTTTGACTACTAAATAACAAACATACCCTTTATCTTTATCTGAAAAGCCAGTCTTTAATTTTTGCAAACTTTCTCTCCAGCAGAAACTGAAAAAATACCTAATCTTGATCCTTAAAAAAACAGTAACTAAATATCATGTGATTAAGATGGCAAATAGTGCTATTATTAATTAAAGAATGCAAAAAAATTCTGATCTAACTTATCGTTTAATCTGCTGTGCAATAAAGGACTTAACTTCACATACTTATTCAAAAAGATCTTTACCTTTGGCTGCATGCAATCTTTCAGTTAGCAGGACTGTTTGCATTGTGAATAATTTGAGCAAGGAAATCACAAGCTGGCCCTACAGTATCTGTTGTATAATTTCTAATGGTGAACAAGTTTTTAGAACGTATCATTTTGTAAATTTCACAGTCAGAAAAAAAATTCTGAAATATATTTGAATAAATAGTTTGCTATAAAGAACTCAGTCATTCCCAGTAAAAATACAACAACTATTGTTAGAATAGAAAAATATAACACTGCAATGTGCTCCAGGTCACAAGTGACATCTCTTCTTAGAACAGGAATATCTCAGGAAATAATTAACCAAGGAATTATATAGAGTATGTAGGTACATTGCAGTGTATTCTAATACATTACTGTAAGAATCCACATGTATATAGACACCAATACCTCTGTACTCACAGTGTGTGTGTGTGTGTGCATTTGAGCGTGTGTGAACCTTTCAGCTCTTAACACTTCTTCACAATTACTTCTGACACAGAATTTTATTTATTTAGTATAAATTTTAGTAATGAGCAGTCTGAGCTAGATGAACGTTAATCATTATAATTTTAAGTAGGAATGAATTATATTTTAAAACACTTTTTCCCTCTCATTTGCAATTCTTCCATGCAGATAAAGTGTTGGCGGTTAGTTGTGGTTTACAAAATTATAGATGGACTTTAATATTTGCATAGTTGGTTTTGTTTTTTCAGTAAAGATTTTTCATTTTTTACAGAAAGAAGTGGTACTTTTAGAATGAATTGAGAATCTTCAATATTTCTCACTTTTTCTTGGAACTGCCTAACTAAAAAACTGCTAGGATTGTCACATTGAAGAAGAAAGATACAAATCAAAGTCATTGAACTAGCACAGATCACATCCTGACCAGGTTAAAATCTACTAAAATTGTTATTTACTATATCTATTGGCTCAAGAGGTAAAAGGCGTCTTCTACATTGCTAGGAAGTGACAGGCACGGGAGGTATGTTCATAGTACATTTTAAAAGTACTACATTAAAATCTTTAAAAAGGTGTAAATGTACTCCAAGAAGTAAATTTTTTTACCCAACACTTTCATTTGTTCAACTGTTCCCTCTCCTTTGCACATATACGCAATCTAAATTGCTTTTCCCTGCCTTTTTTCCTAATTCAGCCCTTTATAACATAACATTTTATCCTCATCAGCTTTTGGCCAATCTCAATGTTGATCAATGTTATAAAATTTATCTTATGGACACAGAAACAATGTAGAAAACCAAAAAAACAAAACAAAAACTTACATGGGCTTATGGCTGAAAGGATAGACGACAAACAGGTTCCATCTGCTTCTCAACAGTATTAGACATTCTGAGATGATGTGAACATTTAAAGTAGTATCACATAGTTAAATTGCTGAATCACTGAGAACAGAAACATTAGAGACTTTTCAGCTTATAGTAGCATGCACTGTGAAATCCAAGTAATAGTTTTTTCCGGCCAACAAGATCCAAGCTCTCCAGTGCCTGAAGGTCAGTGTTATTGGGAACAATTTGGTTTTGGCAGTGCTTATGCTTCTTTCACAGTCAAGCAAAAGGCAACTTCTAGAATAAGTAATATATTGATTAGAATTTTGAGATTTTGCAGGGGATTGATCTTTTAAACAGTTTATTTAAGAAGAAATAGATTTCAGCACATACGTGGGACATTTGCTTGGACGGCATATATGAAGGGCATAGATAAAGCCTGCAGGATTCTGTCAGAGAACAAGGGCGGATGTGTGAAAGAGCAGGTAGCAATATTTGAATGCAAATAAGAAGGTTGGAAGTTTACCTATCAAAAAGTATTACACTGGATATTTAGGACTAATAGTAGAGAGCAGATGGATTTTGACAAAGGAGCAGACGGGTTTTTGGTTGATATGAGAGAAGAGCTGTCAAAGTACCAGCTGTGGTTGAGAAGGAAGGATAACCAATTAATTGTCTGCGCCTTTTTTTGGCAGATGTCAAGTTCTGCTATCTTTTATTTACAGAGACTTGATTCGTTGAGAATCCACAGAGGAAGGCATTCTTTAAAAAAAATTGGGGTATTCTACATTTGGTACAACAAGAAAGCAGTTGTCTTTCCCAAATAGGTGGAGACAAATAGAGAATGAATGGTGAACTGGACTATATGAACCTTTGCCGGGTATTTCCCACAGGAGATCAGATAACTAAGCTGCAGTTTAATTAAGCTCCATTCTTCATATCTTGCCTTTCTTTCTGAATTTGCAGGGTGCACATATTTTCTAGTACACCATAAGACAAAATACTAGCAGGCACTTTTATAGCAAACCGCATACACAATGTCATTATTGTCTGGAAATTACCTAAATTGTTTAATAATGTATTAGAACATCACCAGTAAGGCAGCAAGCCATTTCAGTGTGATGATTCCCCACACAACATAGTTCAGGACAATAGACACTTGTTTTCTTGGGCAGGTGGTGTTTAAGGAATGGAAAAGTGGAACAGAATAATAAAGAGTGCAAAATATAACATTTTCACCTTTCTAGGGCCAATTATATACATCAGTGGAGTAACAATTAAACAACTAAGAATCTACTCAGGAAAATAGAAAGAACACCATTCTTAAATGGAGAATAACTTTACAAAAAGACTTAAAAGTCACTTTAGTTCAACCCTTATGTGAAGATTCAAATATAACTTTTCCCCTTTCAGCTTTTCTGTAAATGTAGAAAGGTGATAATTGAAGTTTCATATAAAGGCCAAACACTACTATGAGTATGAGCCAAAATCCTCTCAAAATTCCTAATTCCTTCTTTGTACATCTACTATAAAAATAAGACAGATGCAATGCTATAATTGTAAACATATCTCTCTAAGACCACACAGAGCAGGACGTGAAGTGTATGCCTGCATAGTGTTTTAGTTCAGATAAGGAGTGTGCTTTTCAAACGAACCTCCCAGGAAAGCTCATGTATAAAATATCTATATTAGCAAATAGTGTGGGGCACCTAGAAGTCAGTCTGTAGAGCAGAATAGTTACAGCTGAGGATCTAATGTAAATACTACAAATGTTTTGTAAGTTTTTACTTCATGGAGGTTGTTGAAGGTAGTGGAGGTTTTAAATTTAACTCTAGTCTTGCCCTGTGAACTGGATATCTGTTAACAGTACATTTTCAATATAAAGGAACCAGACTGTAGCTTCTAAGACTTTCCATGATGTAAATCAAAGCTCAGTAAGTGGACAGCTGGAAGAACTGTTTCAAAAATGCATTGCTGATTCAAATTAAAAAGATAACGGTCATGTACTTTTAGTGCACTTTGGCTTGAAAAAAGGACCAGTCTCAGAGCACATGAAATGAGTTTGTTTTCAATGCAACTGAACTGAAGGTGTTGCCCAGCAGCCTATTGCATGCACTCCAGCTGCAAAAAGGCAATCAATACATAGGACAAGAATAGAGCAATATCCAAAGTAAAAAAGAAATCAAAACAAAGAAAAGCCCATGAAATAGTCCTCAGATCCCTGAGTATAATGTGGATATCAAACCTTGTCTCCAATTCCTCACTTTGCAGATCTTGTATTACTCCTCAGCACTTGCTGAAGTAAGGGTGTTTGGCCATCCTGTAAACAACAGATATTGTAAAATACCAAAAGATATTTCAAAATAGTATCCTATCATAAGAACCAAATGAAAGCAATTTTCACACCATGTAAGAAAAACTTTCTTGCTAATTACAGCATGTTTACAGAGTAACAGGGCATATGGGTCATTTAAGGTTCAGGAAAACAGAACACACTACTTTGCCTTTACTGATAAACAAAGATGCTCTAGGGATATCTCCTTGGCCCCAGAAGCAGATTTGTATTCAAATCACTTAGAGCTAGGTTCCTTTCTGATAGGTTGCTTTCTCCACAGGTACTTGGAGCCAAGATATAACAAAAGCCAGAGGACATTTCAGAAGAGTAGATGATTGAAGATTCAGTGCTCATGTGTTGCCATCTTTTTTTAAACTGTATAGCTTTACCTTAAGGAAGAGATGCTGGGAATTGATTCCAAGGTCCAAATTCCCAGCTTTAGCCTCTTTTGGTTGTAGCCTAGTAAATGTGATTTTTCCCATTGCTAGTAAAAGTCCATGAGCTTCATACCAACCTAATAGTGCAAAGTCTTGTCTGGACTTGTTTGCCCCTTGCTGGTTTTCGCTTGTTTTAACAGTTCCCTAGGGAGGAGGTGACTATTGCCTATTTGTTTTAATTTAAACTCTGTGATTACCATCTATATTGAAAAAAGAGAAGACGTTATTCTTGCTTAATGAAAAGGGGGGGAGAAGTGATAGACACCACAGGGAAGATGAAATTACCTGGATAGACTTCCCCAACTCTTTTGTAATGATGGACTTGGAATGACTATTATTCTTGTGCTGGCTGATGGAAAGGTTAGCAACTCTAACACAAAGTAAATGTAGAAATGATAATAAGCAATGAATGACTGGGGACACAAACCTTTCAAGAGTAGAAGAAAATACCTTTGTTGCCAAAAAAGGGAAGGAATATGATGCTATATACTTTATAGGAAAGTACTTAGTGAGTAATTATTCAAGCAAAATATGGTACGCACATTTAATTGTTGATTTTTAAATAAGTGTAAAAAAAGATAATTTTCTGGTATGTGACCCAACAACAATTTTAGGTATAGGAGCTCAGAAAAATTTACCTGTAAGAAAAGCTGTATAAAAAACATCATTACTCATAAAAAGAGATTTATTTTTTTCTTTTTAGACTTGCTGTTCTTTTAGATTAATTCTGGTTTATACCGATAATGCTTGGAAATATATATTTTAAGACAGGAAAAAAAATCTTTATTCATATATGACTTTAACCTCCATTTTTCTCAAAACTTCATAGCAGGGTAGGGAGATGTGTGAGAAGCACAGGCAGAGATTTGAACAGTTCAAAATACTTGTGAATGTTCTTATTAGCTAGCTTAGGGAAATCTCTGATCATCATATCCCATCACTAATTCTGTTCTGAGTCATATAGTTATCTAATGCATCGAGGAAAATTTTAATACAGAATGTAAGGTTCCACTTAAGAGGAACAAATACAGGAACTACAGCATCTGGAACTCAGCTAAGCACCAAGCTGCAAGACTAGATTCAATCAGCAGGTATTCTAAACCACTTAAGAAAAACACTGGCAGGAGAATATGGAAATTGAAAAGGGAATTTATCTCGCTAGAGATGAAACTGGAATCTCTCTTCTCTTTGCTGGTGAACTACCGAAGCAATTTGTACAGTTCTCTGAAAAACTCGTGTTTTATTCTTCTCTTCATTTTTTTCCTTTGTGTATCTGGTACAAGACTGTCATGCCTGCAACAGAATAATTTTATGAGTTTCTTACACTTGTGCATGGTTAAAATGCCTTTTTAAATTGTTTTTGTTCTAGAATCTCTTTCATTTGTTTTTGTTGCTGCATCTGACACAGATAACTGCTGTACGCTTTTCCATCTCTTTGTGTGTGTCTTACCATGTGTTGCATTCTGCTGACTACACAGCTACCAGATAGACCAAAAGGTTTCAGCATGCTGAAAGAATCACTTGCTTCATCACTACAGATCTACATATGTAAATTGTTAAAATTTTAAAAAATTTGTTTATATAAAAACAAAATATTTTTTTTCTAGTTTATATAGATTATAGCCTCAATTTTTATCTGTAATAAAATTAAAGGAAGGTGTTAATTAGTCTTGTTTCTGCTGCATAGGTAGTATTTTTTCCACATAACTGATTTATCCTAAAGAACATTGTTAGGTTGCACACCTGCACACGTAAAAAAAGAGCACAATGGCACAACGGAAAGTGGGGGAATGCCAGGAACTACACCAGGAAAAGGAGCCCCTGCCCTGCCCCTAACAGGACTGTCCCAAGAGAACCTCAGCCCCAGGGTCCAGAGGTGAGACTTATCTCATGAGTCAAAGGGAGGAGCTCTCCCCTCATTTCCCCTCGGTTCGTCTTGAGGGTGCTCACAAGCCATGTGCGGGACAACCAGGGGATCAGGCCCAGCCAGCACGGCTTCATGGAAGACAGGTCCTGCTTGACCAACCTGATCTCCTTCTATGACCAGGTGACCCGCCTCGTGGATGAGGGAAAGGTTTGGATGTGGTCTACCTGGACTTCAGTAAAGCCTTTGACACTGTCTCCCATGGCATTCTCCTAGAGAAGCTGGCGGCTCATGGCTTAGACAGGTACACTCTTCGCTGGGTAAAAAACTGGCTAGATGGCTGGGCCCAGAGAGTTGTGGTGAACGGAGTTAAATCCAGCTGGCGGCCGGTCACAAGCGGTGTTCCCCAGAGTTCAGTTTTGGGGCCAGTTCTGTTCAATATCTTTATCAATGATCTGGACGAGGGGATCGAGTGCTCCTCAGTAAGTTTGCAGACAACACCAAGTTGGGCGGGAGTGTTGATCTGCTCAAGGGTAGGAAGGCTCTGCAGAGGGACCTGGACAGGCTGGATCGATGGACTGAGGCCAACTGTATGAGGTTCAACAAGGCCAAGTGCCGGGTCCTGCACTTTGGCCACAACAACCCCATGCAATGCTACAGGCTTGGGGAAGAGTAGCTGGAAAGCTGCCTGGTGGAAAAGGACGTGGGGGTGCTGGTTGACAGCTGGCTGAACATGAGCCGGCAGTGTGGCATCCTGGCCTGTATCAGAAATAGTGTGGCCAGCAGGAATAGGGGAGTGATCATGCCCCTGTACTCGGCACTGGTGAGAACACACCTCGCATACTGTGTTCAGTTTTGGGCCCCTCACTACAGGAAGGACATTGAGGTGCTGGAGCGTTTCCAGAGAAAGGCAACGAAGCTGGTGAAGGGTCTGGAGAACAAGTCTTATGAGGATGGATCCAGGACTCTTTAGTCTGGAGAAGAGAAGGCTGAGGGGAGACCTTACCGCGTTCTACAACTACCTGAAAGGAGGTTGTAGTGTGGTGGGTGTTGGTCTCTTCTGCCAAGTAACTAGCGATAGGACAAAAGGAAATGACCTCAAGTTGTGCCAAGGGAGGTTTAGATTGGACATTAGGAAAAATTTCTTTACTGAAAGAGTGGTCAGGCCTTGGAACAGGCTGCCCAAGGAAGTGGTTGAGTCACCATCCCTGGAAGTATTTAAAAGACGTGTAGATGAGGCGCTTAGGGACATGGTTTAGTGGGCATGGTGGTGTTGATTTGACGGTTGGACTCGATGATCTTAGAGGTCTTTTCCAACCTTAATGATTCTATGATTCTATGATTTTACAGAATGAGGGGGAGTCACTACCTAGGAGATTTGGGACACATTATGGCATGTAGGGGAAGAACATCCGGGGATTGCACAAGACTTATTCTGGGATGTTTAGAGGATGGAAAAAAACCAGAAGGGAAAGAGAGGGATCCAGGTGGTTTGGGGAAGGACAAACATGGGAAAACAGAGGACTAAGGGTATAAAAGGGGTGGCTGCATGTAAGCAGGTTGCTGGTCAGTGCATTTGTGTGGCCACACCCCACACCTGATCAGCACAGTCTGTCCCATTGTCTTATTATATTCCATATCTAATTATTTTCCAGGTCAAAGACCTCTCTCTTCTGTGTGCACATGTATGTATGGTGGTCTGAGTGCCAGCAACTGGAGTCAGACCAGTGGTGAGAGACCTGTGTGTTGGTGGTGCCAGCACCTGGAGCAAGTGTAGGTGTGCAAGCAAGAGTGTGGACACCAGTGAAGATCAAGCTGGACTAGCCAGCAAGTAGATGAGATGGCCTGGGAGCCAGAGGAAGTACATTTTTTTCTAAGGCCAAGACCATAGGAGAGGCTGATTATTGGAGGCATGAACGGAGTCTCGTCCAGCTGCTGGAGAGACCGTGAGGTCTGGAGGTCAGTTGAGAGATCTGCTTGCATGTGTGTGTGCATATGCGCGTGTGTGGGTCTCTAGATGTGAAATACCTGGGAAGAGCAAGGATCCTGGATGGGGTCCTGGATGGATAGCATACCCAAGGCCAGATACAGGGAGATCCACCGTGCATGTGTGTATCTGTTGTGTGAGCCTGGCCCTTGGGGTTCGTATGTGCAGGAGCCAGCAATTGGGGATACTAGGATAAAACAAGTAGATACTGGTTTGACTGGGTGTCTGAGCCCAACTGCTGGAGGGTTCCACATCATACATATGCATATGTACATGTGGATGTGCATTTATATGTTTATATATATACAAAAATATATGCATACATATAGATATATATGTTTCCCACTAATAGACCTTCATCGAGTTCAGCCAGAGATAGGATCAGGATGAGGCCATTGGTGCTGTTTGTGTTTGTGTGAAAGATGTGTGTGTCTGTCTGTGTTGACCAGTGTGGCTGGTGTGTATATGCAATGAATATTTGTGTATGGTGTGTGCATGCATACTGGGAATACGTGCTCAGCCTTGCTACTGGTTGGTCTTCTGGGCATGGAGCTGCAGCAGTTTTACCTCTGTCAGGCTGCAGGATTTGGCCTCCTGCTAATAAACATCTGTTTTTCTGACACCAAATATGGTCCAGGATTTGCAAGAAGAGGTCAAGAGGGACATCAGTGCACCGTGGATAATTGATTTTCCAAGTTCAGCTCTTATAATTCACTAATTGTCCATAAAGAGACTGTGATTTTTGCAAATTGTTTTACATTTGAAAACTACTTAAACTTTTAAATGAACAAATTTCAGACTTTGAAGCTCACAATATAAAATAATTTCTTTAGGTGTTTGTCATTTGGTTTATGTTCTTTAATTTCTTGAGAGTATAAATAAATATTTTTACATTGCTGATCTAGATGTAAAGGTGTTATCAGACACACAACTTTGTGTTTGTGTTCTGTTAAGAACCTTGAGTCTTTTGGCTAGACCTAACAAACTGACCGTAGCAAGTTTCCAATATATCTGATTCATCATATAAGACTTGTTATACTTTTCTCTCCTTCTTCATATGGTAATATAGCCTTCAAAAACTGTCACTGAACCTCCTTAAAATGAAATTAATTTTGTCACAGAAATATTTTGTTGCATTATAAAATAAATCTGACGACATGAAATTAATTTTCTACTGAGATTCACGCCATCAAAATATTTTCATAAATGAGAATAAAATTAGATAGTGTGGGTACAGTCAAAGAGAATTAATAAGCGATTAAACTATGACAGCCCTTTAAGCATATTTTTCTCTCTACTCACTCAGATACAATTACTATAATACTTATTGTTAAAATCACATTTCAATTTATTTTCTTGTTCTAAAGACCATTGCTCTGATTGTATATGACTTCTGAGCGAACCCAGTAATACGACTCATGTTTAAAGCATTTTCTTTTAGTCATATTGCTAAGAATACAAAGTGCTATCAGTTCTACCATTGGTTAAATTTTCTACCTGAGCAAATCTACTTGCGTGAGTGGAGTGGCTTTAGTGGGGTGGCTTTAATGAAATAATTCCACAGTAGCTGAAGTCTGCTCCAGAACTAAAACTGGCTTCTTGACTATACTTAGTGTCATCCACAGTTTCACTGAGCAGGATTGAGAAGTTCCATTCTTGATTGTTTATTTCTTTTTTTCAACCATCAGTTTGAAGTCTTGGTGTTAAACAACACAACATAAAAAGCACAACAACAAAAAAAAAAAAAAAACAAAAAAAAAAAACCCAAACCAAAAAAACCCCAACACAAAACAAAAGCAAAAAACCACACACATGAAAAAATCCCCCCCCCCAAAAAAAAAAAAAAACAACACCCACCCAGTTCTACAAATATACCAGGATTGGCTGTTAGGGTCAATAACAGAATACCAATTGTTTTTTTTTTTTAAACCATCTACAGTATATTATCTGAATTAGTAAGAGATTTGGCATTTTGTCTAAAGGTGATGAGGATTTTCACAATAGTCACATTATTGTGCTGAAGAAATATTTATGCTTTCAGTTCAATTGACATTGCCAGGTAGCAGCAGGAGTGGGCTGCTGCAGAAGGGACGTGGAGCTGGGAGCCAAGAGTGACAGCAAGGCAAGCAAGGCAGTGCCCTCAGCAACAGCGACACAGACCTACAGCACTGGAACAAGAGAGCAGGGCAGGTCTGGTGCTGGCAACCAGGGTCAGCCAACAGCTCTCTGGTTGCCAGACAAGACCACAGCAATGAGGTCCGAGGTCAAAACAGGTAGTTAAGTCAACAGGTCAGGATCACCACTCAAGCTCTCCCCTATGGGAGGGGGACGACAAGATCCATACAAAGCTTCTCATAGCACATTCTCACACATTTCTCTCTTCACGGAAATCCGATCCAAATTTACACAAGTGTGGCATATTATAGTTAGCCTTGAGCACCAGCAGGTAAATCCGTGTGGGAAAGGAAGCTGCAGAGCCTGTTGTTGCACTCAAGGCCCTGGCAGACATTTTGAACAGAAAATGTGATTAAATGGAATATCAGCATCCACCCAGAAACTGTCATCAGGGAAAATACGAATCCAAAGAAACATAGGAGCTTATAATTTCTGCTCTCTCAAATTCTAGGAATCAGTTAAAGCAGTGATACAGTAATGTCCCAAAAGTTGTTGGTGAGAGGAAAAGTCCTGCTGGTTCCTTCACAAATGCTGAAATAGTTCATTTGCATTGGAAAGAAATCAAAAGGCCTCTAGATATACCTTGGATGGCTGTAATGAGAGTTGCCCTCATTGGGAGCTTCAATCAAAACATTGTTGCTTATTTCCCCAGATCCACTGGGGAAATCTTTTCTTCACATCAGCATGACTTGGAGATAGGAAAGAGGCTTCTGGGAAGGTGGGAATGATTGATGCTGTTAAGCATCCATGTAGACCTATATTTTATTATTGCATTTTTCTTACTAACTTCGTTACCAACTTTTAAATAAAAACTAATCTTTTCTTTTGCTGTTTTCACCCTAAAAATGCTGGATATGAGTCCAGCTAATCTGAGGAATGTGTATCTTCGGAGTAATATCTCTGATTATAGCAGTGGGTATACAAATAATAGCCTGAAGATTCAGCCATCTGGTTCTGATTTGGGGAAGTGTCGCGAATGAGTAGTTTAAAGGCCGCTTAAAGACTCACTGTCAAAGGTATTAGCAGAAAGTGATTTTAATAGAAATTTATAAAAGCATGACTTCACAGACTTCGATGGCAAGGTTCACTCTATCACTTACTACATGGATGAAGCATACAAAGGGAAATCGAGTTAGTATTGAGCTAGAATGATTTATACAGAGACCAAGGATGGGAAAAAGGTAAGGGAGACCTATCGTTGAGTCACGAGGTTCAGAGAAGACCCCCTTGCTTTCTAAACTCCTGATGGAGTTTAGGTGCAGCTGGATCCAGTCCTAGTCCCAGACTTGGTCAATGGTTTATATCTAAGGGATTCTATGTGTTTAGCAGCAGTCTAAGGTTCATTCACAGTTTAAGATAGATCACAAGATTTTAGTAGCAATTAATCATTGACTAATTTAACATTTACAAAGTAAGTTAGTAGAGTCTACTACAATCACGACAGTAACTTAATCACAGATTATGCTTACTATCAATTCACACACACACACAGAGACACAAAGATAGATGAATATACAAAGGTATACCTGTTAAAGATTCCCCTTGAGTCCAGTGAAATATTCATGTCGAATATCTTGGCATTTCTCAACAGGCGAGGCATTGAGCCTTGAGGACTGTTTCAGCTGAGGAGTATTTCAGCCCAGGTCCCGTCATCAGTTGGTGGCGGTCCTCCAAATATTGCAAACTCGAGAGACCGTGAGCTCTGAGAGGCGTCCCACTCAGAGGGAGATACTGGGTGCAGCCCGCTGAGGTCCAGAAGAGCTAAAAGGGTCTCACTTGGGACCACTGTTTATAGATTTGCAAGATGATTGACTTTAGTCATCCGTAAACTTCCATCCTGGCCACAGTCCAAGGTGGAAGTTACTGAAATTCTCAAGGTTTCAGTAACAATATCGATCCACTTGAGCTACGACTCAGATAAAGGTATCAGGGTAAGACAAAACCCACTCTTGTGTCCCACCTGGGCCAGTCAGTAGGAGTATATTCCCAACCTCAGCTATGTAGAGTTTCTGATATGGTCAAGGGATGCTTAACCACCTGACTCATTACACCTAGGCCAAGGTTTAACGGGAGTTTCTGAGCTCAACAAGTGGACCAGGAGAGAGGGTGGGGAATGCACCACCACAAGAAGTGCCAAGAGCATTGAGAAGCCTTGGGCTCATGAAGTGGTGTGTTCCTGGGGAATTATTTACCGTGTTGCATGTTTTCTCACATACTAATCAAGAACAAAATGACCCTAGGTGCTGCGGGAGAAGGAAGCAAAGAGGTAACTCATATCTCTGGACAACCCCCAAGACTTTTTCAGATATTATTTATTATGAGTAAAAAAGGAAAACTCACCACTGATAGTTAATTCCTTTATGTTTAAACCAACCATTTTAAAATGCATAATGAAACCAGTAAGTAATACATTTCTCACGTATTTGAAAGGGAAAAAAAACAGACTGACATATTAAAAAATAAAAGCTATTTATGAAATCTTGATTTACTTGTTTAAGCCCAATTTAACTCACATCCTGCTTTATTTAATCTGATGCATCATTTTTATTCATTTTAATTAGGTGAAAAATATTCTGAATGGAAATTTGCCTGAAAATGAACGAATGCCTAGTTATGGCAATGTCCAATTTAACTCAGTTCTAACTGGTTTGCAGTTAAATATGGCTCATAATTTTTTAAAATACCAATAAATTGCGTTTTTAAAGTTTTTAAGCTCTAAAAAGAATAAAGGATTTATGCTGAAATTGTCTCAGTATTTAATGACATATAGCACAAACCTCAACAAGCTAACAAAACTCCTAGAACTAGAAGAGCTTTGAATGCATGGTTATTGATTCACCTATCCTACTGTATAAACAAAAACATGTCACTTTAATCTATCATTTTGTTACAATCCCACTATGCTGCTCAAATAAATGCACGAGTAAATTAATAACCTTTATAAACTCTTTTAGGCTGTAACCAGCCTTTTAAAGTACAATTGTTACACAATTTTGCTATAAACAAACTAATTTTTTCAAAAATTCCACTCCTAATTTTATGGTAAGAAATATAAATCTAAGCAATAATGCAAATACTGCAAATACTGAAAGAATGTTTCTGCTCTTTAAGTGTGTTCTTTATAGCAATTAATTAAAATAGGAATTAGGCAAATTCACCAAGACAGAAATATGTCTTTATATACATGCATAATTGGAGTGTTGAATTAGATTCTGATTGTTTCCTCTTATAAGATGAAACATAAGTAAATATATGTGTACTATATTATACATAGTGTGATAATAACAACAACATTAACAACAAAACCGATAATAATAAGTAAAATACTTACTGTTTCCAAGGAATAAAGAAAAAAGTAGTATGAAACTTCCAATGCCAAGAAAGAGGATTCCAAGAGTAATTATTAGCTGTCTTAATCGGTTTGCATCTGTCTTAATTTGATGGATATTTTTATCTTTTTATCTTTCCAGTCACTTTGCAACAGTAATTGAAAGAAATATTTGAAGCAAATATAATTTAGTCATTTTTAGGGTGCTTATATATAGCGAACTCAGTAGTAACTTTATAAGCATTTGTAGTTATAAGAGTTTATTCTAGCACATTGCAAAATATATAGAATGTAATTCTTAGCTACCTTAAATGACTATTTTTGTCAACGGTTATATTTTAATCAGTTCTGTACAGAGTAAGGTAAGGCAAGTTATGCTATGTGTAACATCCTTTGAATAATTTCTTATTATACAAAGCAAATGTTTTAGTATCTAAATACTCATAAACATGAAGGTATCTGTTAACCCACATGGAAGAGTTTTTCGTGAACATGAGAGTGTAATGGTATATCATAAGAAGCTAATAATAGACAATGAAGGATGGATGTGGTTGGAAAATACGTAGTTTTCTGGTCTTGATGTCATACATGTCTATAAATCTAATAGTCAATGATGAGAAAGGAGCAGACAACTTAGTTCTCAGGCCTGAGATACTAGTTCTGCTATAACATTACATGAAGCTGCATGAAACTTTTAAAAGTTAATTAAATTCAACTATTTAATTTAGATTAAATGTTTATTGTACACTAAATACATAACCTTTTTAATAACATTTAATAAAGTTAAAAAGTAATACCAACCTAATCTAGTTGCCTTATAATTAACCCAACCATGCCAGCAATAAATGTGCTTTTCCTCTGTAATTGATAAATTAAACTTGCAAAGAGATTTAGGATTTAAATGGTGTTTAACAAAATAACTGTAGTGGGTTGATTGGATATCAATTAATTGCCAAAAATTAGCATGTTAATTGGCATTTATTTTAATATAGTGGTAGTTATCTAGTCAATTGCTAATTAAAATACTTAAACCATTACTTTCAATTTATAAGAATGAAACTATACTTTTATTGCCTGCTTCATTTTTAGGTAATGATATGGCAAGTAAATTTATGTCCCTTATGTATTGAACCTCAGTAGTACCAACAGATACTTTATTAGCAGTAAGATAGCCTTTTATCAAGAGCACATAAGTGATATGCATTTGGCATCAAATGTACTGTAAAACTTAGCAAAGTTCGCGTTTGCGCATGTTGGTCGTGATTAGTGTCTCCTCTTTGTCATTCTTTTCTTTTCGCTTCCTTCCATTTGATGTTTCTTTTTCTTTTCTGGAAACCATGCCAACATTCAAGCAACAACAGGATGCCACAGCATGTGTATATATATTGTTAGCACGTCACAGGCAGGGGGAGTGGCCCAGCCTCCCCAGGCCCTGGCAGCTGCTGTTGGCTGCAGCTCACCTGGGCCTGGCCCCAGCTCCAGCTCTGCCGCCTCACAGCCCTGCCTGTGTGTCCAGGCTTGGGCCCAGTGGCCCAGCCCAGCCTCAGCTTATCCGCATCCCCATGGAGGTGCCCAATGCTCAGGGCTGGGGCTGCCCCGGTGCCCCCTGGCTGCCCTGCTCTTGGCTGGGGCAGTGGGACAGGCCCTGGCTGCCAGGCCCTGCCCTGAGGGACCCCGGGGGCCCCCCCGCCTCCTGGTCCCTGACCTGCATGGAGCTACCAGTCCATGCCATGCCCTGATGTATACCAACATTTAAGTTCCCTGATATCTCAGTTGCTTTTGATGTTAAAAAACCAAACCAAACCAAAACAAAATAAAACTGTACAGAACAAGTAGAATGCTGTAATTTTATTTGAACCGGGAAAGTGTATCTTGGTCTGCAAATATTAAAAGCTCTTCCTCTGATACAATGTTACTACTGTAATATTAAACCCAAACCTGAACAAAAATCTATTGAACAAGTTGTGCTATCTCAGAGAAGGACAATTAAAAAATTACTGTCATCACAGATCTTCCTTTGTCTCTCCCTTGATTTTATTCACCTGAAATACCTGCAAATTACTATCCAGTCTCCATCAGACAAGATTCTTCCTGTTACTCACCCTGCTCTCTTTTAATTTTCATTCACTCTTCCAGGTAGATATTAGGCACAATTATTTTTTCCTCAGTTTACTAAAAACCTGTAGATTTTTAAGGTCAGCAAAGGTTTCAGGCTTGTGATCCTAAAGAGTTGGGATCCTCTCCTTGCAATTCCAGGTGAGCAGCAATGCGGTATCTCTATTACGCATGTGGGTAGGAATTAACATTCATGTCCGTCCTAAGGAATTTCTTACATGTTTCTATCTAGGCTGACTTTCAATGCCTTTCTGTGCGGGATGTTTTCTCTTTGGGAAGCCATTTCCGCAGACAGTCTCTCTCCATGCTCACAAGGTTGTGTATTACATCTCAGTAGCCATATACACGCACAGAAGTGCATGAGTGTTATGGAAAATGCATTATGCTTCTCTATGTCAGTTCTGTAATTAAATGTTTTTTTATTTTCCCATACATATTACTGTGTTTATGCAATGTGTTCACAATTGTAATAATATAACATACTCCTGAGCACTTCTCATTAAATTTGCTCTCTCCTCCCATTCTTGTAGCACTTTGGAGAGGGCAGGTAAAGGATAGTGAATGATGAAAGGAAAGGAAATGGGTTTACTTCCTGTCTTTTTATATACTTTAAAAAAAATTATATATAATAAAATATAAATATGTTATTCTGAAGCAATAAATATTTTATATTAATTCTAGTAACTATTACTGTTTAATATTTCTTTGGAAATATCTTTCTTAATCATCTAAAACACTTAATTTTACAAAATGTTAGGTTCCTCAGCAACATCAAGGAGTAGAACAATATGTAATCAAACTGTAGAAACTAAGTAGGAAAGAGGAGGTGATATGGTATCTTAATTTCCAAAATTATTACGTTCTATGTCCTACATGGTACAGGATATCAAACTAAAAAATGGTTCTTACCTTTTACAGGTCTATCTTTTTATAGTTTTTATAAACCTGCTTGCTTATGTCTGACATAGTTCTCCTGTACAGTACTATAGACTAGCAACTTCAGTGTCAAAAGACTCTTCTCCCTGCCATAGAAGAAAGCATTATTTTCCTTTTTTACTCTATGTACAACAATCTTAATTGTAAATGAGCAACAAAAGCGTCATATTAAAACTGTGAAAAAAGTTATTAAACCATGCAAGTTTTGGAAGATAACTGATACTGTATATGGGATTTTGTTAGAATATTAGAATAATTTCAATTTAATAGTGGCCATAAATAAACATATTTAAAAACTGTGAATTGAACCACAATATCCTGTTTGTTTAAAAGAGCTGTAAATCAGCCTCCATGTTTTAAGACATAATAAAATGTTTCGTTATTACAGATATTTGATCCCTTTATCCCAATTTAGATTAGTTTACCTTAAAATTTTCTTAAAGATGGTACTTTTACTCTATCAGTGTTGAAGTGATTTTAAGATGGTGTAATTTACACGTTGAAGGGGAAGAAAAATGGCTAAGGAGCTGTGAAGTGAGTTAACCCTTTCCATGTTTATCTTCTTGACATATTTAGAAATATTTTTCCATAGACTTGGTATTAATATAAATAATATAAATAAATCATGTGCATACTCACTGTCAATATCTTAATTGATGATGCTTAGATACATTTTTTTTAATTTTTACATTTGATGAAGCACCTAGTCTAGATCAGAAAAGAAATGACCTTTGATTGATTAGCAGTTAATTGCTTTTTGTCTTTCTAACAAATTTTCAAAGCTGGTGACCTTTTGGAATTACTGCCAAGCATACTCCAGAAATGTCTCCATGCAAACACACAAAAATGTTGTGTCTTGAGAATTTCTTCATTCACATTGGCAAGAAAGGTACAGAGAAAAGCATACAGTTAACAAATAGGCTGCTTTATTAATTATATCACTTCAACTTTTGAACATTTACCATGTTCATATTTGTAGAGACGCATGAAGTATGCAATGTCTTTTTGCCTGTTATTTACTTGTGCCTTGGCTGCACATACTGTAATGTAAGTCCTTGTTTGGACTCATAGTTCTCTCCAGGAACAAAAATCAGATACAGCTCTGCAGGGCACTTCATTTCAGAGATTGCTTACAGGCAGGATGGATAAATTTGGATCTTTTATCCTACAGAGTACGCTAGTATCGTCACAGTGGGCTTTGGTTTAGTATATATTGCCAATAGGCAATATATTCACATGCTCTCATGCCAAAGAGGGCGTGCTAAAAACATGAGACATCTGTCCTAAATGTATTTAAAAACACCACTTTCACATTTTCAAGGATCTTGCAACTGTATCCTTCCCCCACACCCACCCACCTCTCATATATACACAGAAAAAAAATATTTTTTAGAATCAAGGATGCAAAAGCTTTATTAGGAGCTACAAAATTTCAGCATGGCCAATTCACCCTACAGTACTTGGCCTGGAGGCCATGATTGTTCCTCAGGACTAATGGCTTTATGAATGCAGATGAGGAATTGCCAGCACAATATCTAGGTGCCAAGGGAACTTACAGGTTAGATGGGTCTACTATGACATCTGTAAAGGTTCAACTCTAAGCATTAGAAGAAATAGATAGTGTTTATGGAGCATAAGTATTGTCTCATGGAATTTGAATCTGGAGCTTAAGGACTGTAGTTTTGAATTTAGACATAAATTGCTTTGAAATCCCATTTAAATTTTTAACGCTTGTAATTTTTTTTTGATCCTCAGCGTTTGCTAACTTAGATTTTGTTTACTTTTCCACTTATTTTTTATGTTTGGTCTTTTAGTTCGAATATGCCTATTTCCATTTCAGCCTGTAAAAATGCATATTTTAGGGAAGACTGCACATGTACTGTAGTTCACATTATTTCTTTATCTAAATTCGTTTAGATCATTGTCTTTTCATCAAATTATAGTGCATTTTGAAAATGGCTTAATGCAAAGAATATGGAGGTCAGAAGGACTTTTTCTACTGATTTAAAAGGAATTTTAATTCGCTCCATAGATAAATGAACAAAGAACCTGCGTGTTACAATCCATAAGGATCACTGAGTACCAGGCTTATAAGTAATACACTTTTATTTTTCCACAAAGATGAGTATGCAAAACCATGGAGTTGGAAGGAACTTTAAGAAATACTCCAATCCATTCTATTACAAACATTTATTTATAAGGTCTTTGCCTAGACTGTTCTCCAAGACCTACAGTAATGGAGACTACCACCTCTCCAGGATAACTTGTCCATATAAAGGAAGTATTTTTTTGCTGTCATTGTTAATAGCCAACTGGAACTTGACTTCTCAAAATAAACCCTTTATTTCATATTCTAGCCACTAACATACACACCCATACAAAAAGATTATATAGCATCCTTCTGTATGTGTAGAGAATCATTAGTAACATCAACAACAGTAACATTTGGCTTTACATTCTAGTACCACATAATTGCTTAGTTATAGCAGAACTGAGCTAGTAAGCAGTAACTGTAGGATTTGGGGGAAAAAAAATGAAACCTCTCTCTACAGTTTACTTTGACTCAGAATATATTCTAAAGAGTTGCCTAAAGAATAAGTGGAAATTTAGATAAAAACTCAGTATCTACTCTACATCAGTGATTCTCTCATCTAAATAGCTGATCAGTTAATATTGAAATAAATTAGTTATTAGTAAAATAAAAAGATTTATAAATAATAATAATGCAAAACTTGCACAAAATCAATGGCATACCACAGATTTTCATTACTTTTGAGACTGCATCATTAGAACGAGGAAGGCAATTTAAGTACAATTACAAGTATTGCTAGGACTGCACGTTAGCAGAATTGTCCCAATCTTTATTTAAATAACTTAGCAGTCCCTTGGAGGCTTTATAACAAAAATCTGTAAGCCAAAATGTTACTGACAATTGACACTTAGAGCTCAAAAATTGCCATCTCTATTTATGTGCTGGCTGATATATCTAGATGCCTGAATTTCTGCATGTTCAGGTAATATCTCTGAGAGATCAACAAAGCAGCTTGATAGTGACCTTGGGAATGCATTTGAGTCTATCATTGAATTGCAATGTCTACGTGCTTCTTGGGCTACTTAGGCTTTCCTGAATATAAATTCCCTTCCTGTATTTGTGCATACCGACTTAAAACATTATGTCATAAATAAGTTCCTGAGCAGGTCACTAATAAGGTCTAAGCTTTTGTTCAGAGAAGTTGAATATTTTACATTAATATTGCTTGTATAGTAAAGTTAACCATTTATTAGAACTGTCTCTCTTTTTCCTTCTCAAATACTGAGCAGTACATCATATTTTAAAAACAAAAAAAATAATTGGTATTCCTGTTTAGCACTAGATAGATATTTATTCAGAAATCTATGCATAAATAAGTTATGGGATAACTATAGTATACTATTTTATTTCTTATGTGTCTTTCAATGCAATTGTTTTTATTGGTAGGAGAGAAAATCTGTCATTAGAGGCAGTATCTCTTTATTGGACTGACAGGCAAATGGACTGAAAAAACATCAGCTAAGCTTTTGGGCATGCAAGCCCTTCTTAAGGTCTGAAATAGAGGCAGTAAATTTAAAAGTGAAATACAAGGTGATAAGAACAGCTCAGTTTATTTAGATATGTATCAGGCAATCTGTGAAATAAAAGACAGATTATGTGGAAAAGACATGAGAGGACAAGAGAGGAAAGCAAGACAAAGAGAAAGAGAAATTAGAGAGAGGGTGATTATCTTCTTGGGCAGAGGAGAGTTTGAAACAGAGGTAGTTTGAAACACAGATAGATTAGGGAGAGAGGAAAAGTTTATATAATCAGCTGTAAAACAAATCTCTAGTAGGTTCCCATATTTTGTGCTCAGAAAAACTGAATCTTTGAGGGGGAGAAACGGGGTTTTTTTTCCTTTTCTTTTTCTTCTCAGACTGAGAGGTCAGAGGTGGCTTGACTGTTTCTTTAAGAAATATTTATGCCTTGACAGTGAAATAAGTCTTTAATAGCCAGCAAAAAAAAAAAAAAAAAAAAAAAAAAAAAAAGTGCTCTTTGGGTAGAAGCAGCTTTTGGGATGGTTTTGATAAAATCAAATAAGTCTTTAATGACAGTCTCATGATTGGCTATTGTAGGTCTCTCAAAGGCCTATCTTGGCTGTGGAACTTGAAAGTTGGCAATAGTTTCTTGTAGTGAGAGACTACATCGATCAGATTTTCCTGAAACTGATGGGGAAGTGGTCTGATGTTCTCTTGGAATTATGACATGCAAAGTTTATTTGCGGCCTGAGTTTTACTTTATGGTGGATGACATTAGAAACTAAAATCTAGAAGAAATCGCCAGCACTTTTAATGAATTTAGGCAGGATCCAGGCTCAAAACTTGATTTTACTGGCAAAAATATCCATCATAGGAGCTGAAAATTTGATGCTAAATAAGCTTATAGAAAAATTACACATAAGTAAATGGGGAAAAGATTTGGGTATTTAAAATGTCAAATGAGGCATTTTATGATTTTCTTCTGTTGTTTAATTTACATGGTCAGATTGCTAATCATGTATTTAAAAAGATCTGAAAAGAGTTTTAATAGATTAGCAAAGGGGGTCAGTGTGTAAATCCACATAGTAAGGGTTATAAAGAAAGAAGCTCATGCTAAGATCTGGATTCACTGAAGTGAAGAAAGAAGGAACTTAAAAAAGGAAGGAATTCTGTGACCCTGAGCACCAAGGACACACTGGTAATCTGATCTAGAGAGCTGCTAATCAATAGGCTAATTATTTGAGTAATGATGGTATTGGCTACTCAGTTCTCATATCTATTTTGGTAAATAAAACTCTGCCTTGACAGACAAGCTGTAGTTTTGATTTTTGGGGAACAGGCAGTTGTGGAGTTTTTGTTTGATTAGGGGTTTTTTGTTTTTTAGATAGAAAGGTCATCTCAGAAGTCCTAACTGAAGATAACAAGGATAAAAATGTACTGAGGGACAGAAAGTAAAAGAAAGATCAGTGATTTTAGGAAAAGAAAAGCCTTTTTCTTTGGGGATATTTTAGGGTTTCTTTGAGCTGACATTTTAATTGATGAAAGGTCAATTTAAGATTATGGCTAGGTGCAAAATAGAAATTTAATGTCCACTGGTCTTATGCGTATCGGTATTACTTCTATGAGGCATGCATGAGTACATTTGTCCATTGATCTTACCAACTGAAAAAACTGAAAAGAGAGCACAATTTTAACTTGTTTCATGTATAAAGCTAATAACATTAATAAGTAAGAAAAAACAATTCATCATGAAACTGTATTTGTCATATAATATGAAAACAATGAATAAGATTCTGTTCTTTTTACCTTTAAGATAATATAGGGAGCTTTCCATGAAGTTTTTTATGTTGAGTCTTGATAACGTTAGAGTAATGATTACAAGATTTAGCACAAAGGAGATGCATTTGCATTGAAGAGTATTATGGTCTAATTTTCAGCATGTATGTGCATGTATTCACATTTGTGAATACGAAACAGTAATTTGTCATGGTGCATGTTACATACATGTTGAAAATCTGTATTTGTAGTTAAATACACCATTGAAAGCAGATGTCAGGAAAATCATTCAGCAACATGTGGCTGAATGGTGTATAAATAGCATTGTCATAATCTTTTATGTCCTCACATGTGCTTGAAGTGGATGCACAGCCTTTGTTTATATGCTCCTCTACAAGATGCAACATCTTGGGAAGAAAGATTTTCATGGCTTAGTCAAGTACCATTGTCAGCAAAGGGCTGAAAGCAAACAGTATAGTGATTTGTGGACTACTCGGGTTCTTTTTTAGTAATTGTCAGTAATAGAACAGCTGTTTCCTATGCATACTAAAGTTCAGCCAAAATGATTTGTCAAGCAAATCAGCCAACAGAATATTTCAGTAGCTGATTCTCAAGGCAAGAAAAACACAAGTGAACTGTGCTGAATGCTAAATGTTAAGGAAAACATCGGAAAAATCTTATCATTATTATGCAAATTGGAGGAAAAAACCCTGATACAGTAATAACCAAGTTCTAAACGAAGGTGAAATGGCTTCTTTTTTCTGTCAAGCTTTTTCATCACTGATTTTATGGCTTTCAGGAAAAAATATGTACACTGTTAATGTGCAGTAAAAAATACTTCTAAGCTGTTGAGGAGCCAATAATACCAGTTCTTGAAAATCTATATTTACCTAGAAAAATATTGTTGTGTTCATAGTTTTATGTGCAGTAAATAAGACCAACTTCTGCAACAGCAGAATCGATATTGGTCTTAGGAGCAAAATATAAATCTGATCGACATCAGTATGTAGCTGGAGTTACAATGCAATAACTTTGTTTAAATGTCTATGATTATTCCAAAATATGAAAGATACATCTCAATTAAGTATAATTATCAACCAAGTAAATGGAGCAGAGCACAATCAATTACAAATATATTAGAAATTAAAGGTCAAATTCCAAACTACATACTAGCATTAAAAATGTTTGTGGACCATGGATAGAGGGAATTTAACAATGGTAAAGCCAACAGAGTCAATAGTTTAATAAAATGGACATGAAAGTGAAGGCACAGATTCATCTCAGTCTTCTAAAATGTGTGATAAGGCTGTGGAGTGGTAAAATAAAATAATTACTGCCCTGGGAATTCTATATGGTATAGTCACATGAAGAGGCTGGATTGGCTATGTAGCTGAAGAAATTAACTTCAAGTGAAATAGCTGTCAAGCCATGCAGCAAAGGAAAATAGAGATGGAGTTTGTTAAAGAAGGTACTTGTAATTATTATTTATGTGACACCACAGGGATGCAGTAGTTACAACAGATGCCAGATTAAGTCCCCAGATTGAACGTGGGGACTAATTTGTAACCCAAGTTTTACTTCCAGTAATAACAATTGCAGAAAAAAATCTTCTGTTTCACCAGAAGTTCAAGGGAGTAATAAATTGAGGTAGCTTTACTGCCTATGGCTTGTTTTATTTTTCTTTTTCTGGCAGCATTTTGTCTTCTGATTCCTATTTGTTCTGTTCTGAGGGGTTCTTTTTGTTTGTTTGTTTGGTTGGTATTTTTAACCTTTTATTCATGTTTGCCAAGATACACAGCAACAGCATTCATTTGAACAGCATTATCCCACCCATGCCTTGGATTTTTCTTTTTACTCTATTGTTTGGATGAGAGCTGCATCCATATTCAAAATTCATGCAGTCAATGCATTAAACTACAACTCCTGTGTAAAACACACTTGATAATAGATGATGATTTTCTTGTATGTATTAAATATTTAGAAATTCATCTGATAAAATATATTTGCTTTCTTATTTGGAGCAAATAAATAAATAAATAAATAAAAATTATATTACCACAGATGAAGCAAATATATTTAAAAATTCAAACAAATCATTGCTTTTCTTTGACCTAATTTGTGTTGTGCTATTAAAAACACATGTATGATAATAAAATACTGTCTAGGTGAAAATAACATCTTTAATCAATTCTATTCCACAAAATGATAATCCAGAAGTAGCACTTCAAAAATAAATAACTCTAGAAAAGATCTCAAACTATTTTAAGTCTGCACCTAATATTCATATAGCTCTGAATGATCTACTTGTGCAATTACGTTACTATCCTTCATGCTAAGAGCTCATTTGTCCAGCTTTCACTTATAGTTTAAGGACAGAGAGGCACCTTCAGGTCGTAAGGCAGTCCATCTAAAATTTAGGCTAAATTAATTTCTCTGACATGACAATTAAAGGTAGTTTACTAAAATAACTGGACAGGATCTCTCTTTGGAGTTTTTCAAGGCATATACACCTTCACTATATACATAGGGAATTTGGACATTTTCTGAGATCTGGGTCTGTAGGCTGGTATACATCTAAGTTAAATGCCAAAAATGGATTAAGTAGTTGATGCTCACTATTTATTTATTTTCTTCTTCCAATCCTGTAAGAATTTTACTTTTGTGTATAAATATTTATACATTAAAATAAATTGTGTATTTACCTTCCTTATATAAATAGTCCTATAGTAACAATGAATTTGTGCATAGCATAGTATCTTAGAATACTGGTATAATAATTTATACTGCAAGTTTAATATTGTAAAATATTGCTTGTATTTTTGAACATATTACAAAGAGCTATTTGATTTAATTTCAAGACTACAAAGAGAGATACCCATTAAAATTGTATCCAGTTATACTTCTAATATTTTAATTAAAATTGATTTCTATCTTTACTCCTAATCCAAATCCTAGTGATGTCTATTGACTTAGGTGGATTTTGAATCAACATAAGAAGTCTTACTTCGGCTATCATTAACTGTAACCAACTTCTCCTGTAAAGACTGATGGGAGGAGTTACACGCTTCTCTACCAATTGTTTCAGATACACAAGTTTTGTGTAGATACGCCGATTATTTGCTTTGATGTCAGTGCATTTGTGGGAAATTAAGATACCTGGAGGGATAATCAAAAATCTAAAACACCAAACTCCTGTTGGAAGCAGAGTTCACAGATCTTTACTGTGCCTTTGAAATTTCACCTGCCTTCTAATATTCTAAGGTGAGCATTGTATGTGAAATCTGACAACTATTTACCAGTCCAGAACATATTTTCTATTAGTGATGGGAAAAATCTAATTCAACACTGATTGAAGCATTACTGAATAAAAATAATAAAAAAGTCATGATAGTAAGAAGTTAATATTAGTATTTTGTTATACGTCTATTTAAACACCTACACAAACAGACCTACAGCACTGACTTTCAAGAGTATTTGGTATTCTAAACTTGAATTCATTTTAGTATTTGAAAATCATGTCTACAGTCACTAACCTCAGTTTGGTCATCACACACATAGGTACCCAATACCATGAGAAACCCTACAGTATCTTGGTCTGTAATGACTAGCAGATATGAAGTATTCACAGAAGACTTGGACATGTTAGGACTAACAGATAAAGGAAGATAACCTAGGTCATCTCAAATGATGCTACATATTCTACACTGACACCATTGAATTGACCTCTAGAACTCAAACTGTGTAAATTGTTTTCATATATTGAAAAAAGAATGAAATTGTTTGTACAACTAACACTCACAATTAAAATATTCAGCACTTCTGGACCATTTGGCTAGATCTTTATTTTTATAAATAAAAAGGGATTTCAGCAGGTACTTTATTGTCATTACCCTCAGTATGATTTTTCTATGGACATCTTCTTTTTGTTGTTTGTTTGAATACCTGATCTTAAATAAACACATTACAAACTTGACTGGAGTAAGGGGAATGAGGAGGTCATAGTGACATCTGCAAGTATTTACAGTACATGCTTTTAGAAAATGCATATATTATCAAAGTAGATCCTAGAGGCATAATTAAGAAAATGGGATAAAAATGAGCAGTGAAAAAAAGTTAGTATTAAGGTAAACCCTCCAAGACAACTACATTAAGTGGAGAAATTTTGTAACACTTGAGTCAGTTAAAGCGAGACTGGAGAAAATACTTATGCTATAATTTGGTGAACGAACTTACTAGTTGACCTAATAAATCTTTCCCCATTTCTAATCTTGTCTCCATGGAAGGGTAATTATAGTGAATACCTATATATCATTGTAATTATGTTACTCTAAATTGATGTAACAATGCATTATTAAGTGACTAATTTTATATACATGCTTTCCTTTATTCTATTAAATAATACATATTTAGCTTAAGCGTAAAGTTTTTTTTTCCTAAGACTCTTAGCAATATTCTGTTGCATCTGCATTTATGTTCTACTTGATTATGCAAGATGGAGTGACTCCTTGACCCAAGGAAGTTAGGAGGATAATAACAAAGGCATATGCATCAGTCAAGATTGTATGGGAATTAAATATTCTGCTAGTCAATAGGACAAACGCTATAAAGTACTTCAGGATTAAACAACTATTATTTTTAGTCTCGGCATCACTGTTCATTATTCTAATGTGAAAATCAGGTAAGATGTTCAAATTACAGTGCAGATTACTATCTAGAAAAATATTATAGATCTATGTTTAAGAGATGTACATATATATTACTTTTTGCAAAGCTGGTGCATGCATACGTGTGCCCAATATCAGTTTTGAATATACAGGTAATTATTTCCATAGTCTCATTTCAGTACTAATGAGATTATTTGTTTCTATCTTATCAGAATTAAATTTTAAGGCTTTTGTCCTGGTTTCAGCTGGGATAGAGTTGATTTTCTTCCTATTAACAGGTACAGTGCTGTGTTTTGGATGTAGTATGAGAATGAGGTTGATAACACACTGATGTTTTAGTTGTTGCTAGGTAATATTTACGCTAGTCAAGGACTTTTCATCTTCCCGTGCCCTGCCAGGTGTGCGGGGGGCTGGGAGGGAGTGTGGCCAGGATGGCTGGCCCAGCTGGCCAATGGGCTATTCCATACCATATGACGTCATGCTCAGCATATAAGGCTGGGTGAAGAAGAAGAAGGGGGAGATGTTCAGAGTGATGGCGTTTGTCTTCCCAAGTAACCGTTGCACGTGATGGAGCCCTGCTTTCCTGAGGATGACTGAACACCTGCCTGTCAATGGGAAGTGGTGAATGAATTCCTTGTTTTGCTTTGCTTGTGTGCAAGGCTTTTGCTTTCCTTATTAAACAGTCTTTATCTCAACCCACGAGTTTTCTCACTTTTACCCTTTTGATTCTCTCCCCTTCTGATTCACTTCCACCTGGGGGGAGTGAGTGAGCGGCTGTGTGGTGCTCAGTTGCTGGCTGGGGTTAAACCACGACAGCTTTCTTTCAAAAATTGCCTGGAAAGGCAATGACCTGGAGCTAAACAAATGGTTCTTGTATCTCTGAAATATTTGTGAAGTCTGAGTATCATCTAGAACAGCATCTGGTACCTCCCATTCAGGACTGCATATGATTTACCTGTTTGTCTCACACAACCCCTTTTTTACGTAGAATATTTGTTTTAAAAACAATGACAACAAAAGTGTGGTTTTATTTCCTTTCTGGTTCCCATTTTTTTGCTTTAAGCCTGAAATTTCTGTATAGTTATGATCTGGAAAATAGTCTGAAATGTCATAGCACATGATTTTGATTAATCAAGTTGTTTCTTTTAGCTATTTATAAAGGCCAGATTGCAAACCGTTTATTTACAGTAATACATAGTTACTGACTTGAATATTTCTATAAGAGTATAGTGGGTCTCTTGAGGTGAAGAACAATGTAGCACTGGGAGTAAAGGATAGGCTGTATTTAAATTAGTCTTTGTGGGTGCTGCAGCTTAATGATCCTGCTCTTTACCAATGGTTTGTATTAATGAATACTGAAGTCAACAGCAAGTCTCCCACTGACTTTATCGATCAGGGTATTTATTAGCCCTTGAACATTTAAAGCATAATCTCTCTCTCAAAACACAGAGGTTACTTCAGCTTCACATCACTATGGTTTCTGGTAAGCAGTCATATGCTAGCTACCCTTTGGCTTTTAAAACTTTACTCAGTAGTGATACTCTATTACCCAAATCTATTTCAAAAAGTTTGCTATTACAGGAAGAAAAATGTGGTGCAATTAGTACTGAAAGTCTGTCTTGTATTAATAATTTTACTCTTGTACCACAACAGCCTGTGTGAATGGATTAAACTTTGAACCTTGTTCACAATTGCATTCCTAATCACTTCTCTTTTTCAAAGCTTTCAGCATATGCAAGGTTTCCTTTTTTTCCTTAAACTCATTTTCTACCATAGTGCTGGAAAGATACATCTGTATGATCTGTCCTTTCTTCCTGGAAGAACACGTTTATTGGATTCTCACAATGCTGCATTTACTTCTTCTGTTTTACTTCTGGATAACTTAACTTTATAGGCAAGTTGACGGACTCTAGGATTTTACTCTTTCATGGTTTCACTAATACTTTATTATCTTTTGCATCTTTTTATACACTAGTTTTTTTCACAGTATCACACAATGGTTGAGGTTGAAAGGGACCTCTGGTCCAACTCCCCTGCTCAAGGAGGGCCACCTAGAGCCAGTTGCCCAGGACCATGTCCAGATGGCTTTTGAATATTTCCTTGGATGGAGACTTCACAGCTTCTCTGGGTAACCTGTGCCAGTGATCAGCCACCCTCACAGCAAAAAAGTGTTTCCCGATATTCAGACGGAACCTCTCATGTTTCAGTTTGCACCCATTGCCTCTGGTCCTGTCCCTGGGAACCACTGAAAAGAGTCTGGCCATATCTTCTCTGCACCCTTCCTTCAGGTATTTAGATACATTCAGAAGATGTCCCCTGAGCCTTCTCTTCCCTATGCTAACCAGTCCCAGCTCTCTCAGCCTTTCCTCATATGTGAGGTGTTCCAGCCCCTTAGTCATCTTGGTAGCCCTTTGTTGGACTCTCTCCAGTATGTCATGTCTATTTTGTGCTGAGGAGCCCAGAACTGGACACAATACTCCAGGCATGGCCTCACCAGTGCTGAATAAAAAGGGAAGGATCACCTCCCTCAACCTGCTGGTAATACTGTAACGCAGCTGAGGATACCATTAGCCTTCCTTGTGCCAAGGGCACATTGCTGGCTCAGGTTCAACTTTGTGTCCACCAGGACTGCCATGTCCTTTTC
This sequence comes from Calonectris borealis, assembly GCF_964195595.1. NCBI lineage: Eukaryota > Metazoa > Chordata > Aves > Procellariiformes > Procellariidae > Calonectris > Calonectris borealis. Next base: position 180,192,131 of record NC_134312.1, read on the forward strand.
TGCCAAGCTGCTTTCCAGCTGGATGGCCCCCAGAATATATTGGTGCATGGGGTTCTTCTTCCCCAGGTGCAGGACTTTGCACTTCTCCTTGTTGAACTTCATGAAGTTCCTGTTGGAGCACACTTATTCCCTTTAGTCATTCTTGTTTCTCCTTTCTTATGACGTTTTTTCCATTGTTGCAAGTCATACACAAGTGGAAAAGATAAAAACAAGCAAACAATACAGGAAAAATATAAATTAAGCTGTATCACAGGTAACCTAAGTGGTGAACAGTGTAAGTGGATGCAGATGTACGTAAAGACAAAGCATGGTGTTGTTAAAAGCCTTTAGAGAATTCTGAAAACTGGAAGAATCAGTGAAAATTGTATTAAAATTCTGTGGAAGAGGTCAAGGAAGTTAATAATTGGGTACTGTTCTGTGGGAGAAGACGACAGTCTATTCTGAATGTTCAGTGAATAACAGTTTGCTCCATCTTCCTTTATCAGTAGTACTAGGTTTTTTTCACAACAAAGGACAACTTATATGCAAAAGTGGAAGACATCTCTCAGCAAACATGGCCTTTTTCTGATCATCACTGTATTGTGCCTTTGGGTAAATAACAAAGGAAAATATATAGGAAACAGAATTATACTCCGCTAAATTCTAATATCATATAGATATGAAAATATCTATATCCTTATGAGGAGTGACTGAAGGAACTGGGACTGTTTAGTCTGGAGAAGAGAAGGCTGAGGGGAGACCTCATCGCGCTCTACAACTACCTGAAAGGAGGTTGTAGTGAGGTGGTCTCTTCTGCCAAGTAACTAGCGATAGGACAAAAGGAAATGGCCTCAAGTTGCACGAAGGGAGGTTTAAATTGGACATTAGGAAAAATTTCTTTACTGAAAGAGTGGTCAGGCCTTGGAACAGGCTGCCCAGGGAAGTGGTTGAGTCACCATCCCTGGAAGTATTTAAAAGACGTGTAGATGAGGCACTTAGGGACATGGTTTAGTGGGCATGGTGGTGTTGGGTTGACAGTTGGACTCGATGATCTTAAAGGTCTTTTCCAACCTTAATGATTCTATGATTCCATGATTCTAATATGTATAAAAAAGTCAATGCATACAGATACTTTCATGATATTCAAGAGACATGGTTATAGGTTGAGTCTATTCTTTTTCTTTCAGTCTTTGTCACCTACCTCATAATTCAAATTAATAGTTTCAAATGCAATGGTTGGTCTATTAAATCCTAATATTCTCCAAAGCATTAAGCATATAAACTGTATTGCTAAATCCTGAATCACTGCTTCTTTAATCTCTGAGATTATTTTGATAGAAATAGGTTTTGGATGGCTTTTCACATTCTCTGCTGCAGATACAGTTATATTTTAGGTCATATAAAGTATTTAAGGAATTCTTATGTTGAAATGTGTAACAAGGTAAAGGAGAATTTTATTTAACATAATTGACTTTAAAATCACAGTTTTTCCTGGTGGATATAAAAATATGATGAGGAAAACCTGATGAGAAAATTTACTTGATGATTAAATATAATGGAAGGTTATTAATGAAAAAAATAATGACAGAACATAGCTAATTATAGATCAATTCTTAATTAATTATGGATTTTGTACTTAGCCTGAGTAGTAGACTAAGACAGATGACAAGAAGTTGTAAAGGTTCAAAGGGTCATGAAGCCATTCCATGAATGGCTACTGGAGCTTCAATCTGGAATGACCTTACTGGACACATATATATTAGTTTAGTCATTAGGGCCAGAATCAGGTTTAAGCACTAGCACATAACCATTTCTTTTATCATTTTTAATTTTGGCTCAGGCTGACTATCACTCTCTCAGATAATGTTTAGGACATTGGTTTGGGACATTGTCTGTCAGGAACTGTTTCCAATCAGGCTGTTTCCTGATTAGACTGTTTTACTGGAGGTAGAGGTGTAATTTTGGCATGTGTACACAGGCTGTAGGATGCTACTTGGCCTTCAGACAGATAATGGTCTGTAGATTGCTTAGTTTGTAATATAGATATAGGTTTAGATTCTAGAGGCCCCCCAGAAAGGAATTTTGTAGCAAGTTCCAAATACTAAACATAGATATAACATAGCCAACTCTTTAACTGGGGTGAAATCTGGAATGGAGAAGAATTGGCCTAGACTATGCAAAGTAAGTAGTCATTCGTAGAATCTTCCCATACCTCTGTCTTTTGTGGTCAGTGCACTCACAAGCTAAATGCAAGTATGCTAATTATGATAGTATGGAAAAGAAGCCAGAATGTGACATACTATTAGGGCAGATGACTATCTCTTTTACAAGAATGGAATAGGGGTTGTGGGTTTTTTGTGGTTTTTTGAGGGGTTTGTATCTTTGCAAAATAAAATGTGATTGAAGTTCAATATTTAAAAGGGAAGCACAAAATGAATGGTAAAATGATTTATAAGAAAGTTTCTTCTTAATGTCTTTGCCTGTTCTCATCTCAAAAGGACTAGTCAAAATAAGAATTTAGTATCATTTTGACTAGGATCTTTTCTTCCAACCTGCAAGTATCCAAAAATTTTATGATAAATCTCTGAAATGTTAACCAAGAGTCTGAAATTGGAATCCAAGAATACAATTTTCTAGCTTGATATGACAATGAGTGTTTAACAGTTTTAATGTCATCTGTGCTGAAACAGTCCTTACTATGCTGCTTTTAAGATATACAAGTATAAACTGTAACATGTACTAACTTAAAAACCTTAAAGAGCTTCTTTCTGATTTTTTTCATAATTTACTTTTTAGACCGTTTGTTATAAAATTAGCAATTTTAAGTGACAATGGATTGATAGTACCAGAAATATCTTGTAGTCCACGGATAAGCTCTTGAAGTGGAAAAAATATGGAATTCCCAGAATTGTTCAGCTAATCAACTTTTGCAATGACCTAGACATACCAGCATTCCCTCAGAGAATAACTCAGTATCTAGGAGACAGTTGTGCTAAAATATATAAGATTTATGCAGTGTGCTACCATCATAAAAGACTGTTTCCAAAAAGAAAACAGCTAAGACAAGCAAGATGCTTTTATTTATAGGTTAAGCCATATTTTTTCATTATACAAGCAGCATCTTTCAATTTATCAGAATGTTTGTCTCACATTTATTATTTTAATGATTTCATATATTTACCAGTATTATTTATGTACATGGGCCACATTTATCAGAGGTCCACGAAGTTGTAAAATCAGTCTTTTGCTATGATGAGCTCTTCAAAGAAAATGAAAAGAAAGAAAGAACAAACCCCATACTTGATCTACTTGCAAATAATGAAATCGACTATTTTCCTCAGCAGTATTTGTTGCTTTCACTTTCAAATTCTCTGTATATAGCAAATATAATTTCTTCATTCATACTCTAATTATCAACAGAGTAAAAGCAGAGAGAAAAATAAAATGTGGTGGTAGAGCTTTTCATTACATTTGACTATATGGCATGAAAAGATGAGAATGATAATGAGGTAAGAGAAGGCTGTATGAGTTCTGTGTTATAAGAACTGGGAAACTTAAAATCAGAAGTGCTTGAGGAATTATTCCCATATAACAGCACATCTCAGCAAACATGACTGAGCAGCACAAGAATACAGAAAAGTGTACTTATATTATCTGAAAACACTTCACTTAAAATCTCACAGTAATTTTTAAAACAGAACTCCAGACTAAAAAGGAAAATTGTGTATCATATGAAAAGAAATCAGATGTGAAAATTGATTCAATTCAATTCAACTGAGTTTCAAGAAAATCAGAAATCTTTCTGCACTAAAATCAAGCATGCCACATTGTTTGCACCAACTAAGAACCAGCAGCACCAAGGGTTTTTTGATTTTTTTTCTTCCACTACGGAGATAATGGGATAAATGTAATAGACTTCACAGGGGTTTTTACAGAAGTGAAACAACTCAGAACATCTGTCACACATTAATTCAGGCATAATTCTTACTATTATCTGCTCTTGAATTACCTGGAATGCTGAAAACTGTTCTGATTATATGTCTGAAAGGCAGCTGAGAAAGATTTTGAGACACTAAGTTTTGAAATTAAGTATGAAAATCCAATCTATAATGTGTGATTCAGATTTTTCTGGAATTTGAGCTGGAATGTTCCAGGTCAAATCTATATTGAAACTAATGCAAATTAATGTCACTGAATCAATATAATTTCCTGGAGAATTTCTGGTGTCCTTTCTCACATAGAACACAGAACATCCTATTTTATCTGTAATTAAGATTTTTTTAAATGAAACTCCTTTTCAGTAAAAATCTAAGTACTAGTTTGAAACAATTTTAAAGTGGTTGCTTTTGTTTTTCTTAACTAATATGATGCAAGTTTATAAGACAACATGGAAACAGACATTTGGTATAACAAAATAGAATTCATAATGTATTTCTATAATAATATAAAACTTAGGAAACTCTCTTGAAATATGGAACCACGAGAAGAAGCAGAATATAAGACAAGATAAACTTTAAAAGTCTTTTCTATATTTCTTAGACTGGTTTTGTGGAGAAAATATATCAAAGTTATTTACTAGAACATTATTGGTAGGAAAGCAAAATTGTAAGATAAAAATATTTTTCAAAAGTTCATAGTTATTTAATTTAATACCCATTTTAGTATGTTTACTCCATTATTTCATAATTATATCCTTGTTTTTCTTGCTTTTAAAATGTCTTGCATTTCACTCCCTTTAATGTCTCTTCTTTCAGGGACCATCTCACCTCAAGGCACTGACATGGAGGTCTAGGCATTTCAGGTTATCTAAATCAGGAGCTCTGGTAATGGGCAGCTTCAAAATGTTGCCAACAAACAAATGGCCATAAATAATGCATAAAGGATGAAAGCCCTCCTCTTTTATTGCTGTAGCCTACAGTACATCTCCAGGCAATCCATCCATTTACCAACTAGAAACTACATTTCAGTTCTGCCACATTAACCTGAAGAACAGAGAGCTCATCTGAGAAATTCTCAAGCTTCCTTCTAGACAGTAAGTCAAAAAATTCTCCAATTCACCATGAGACATCAATCATGAATGTTTCCATGCATAAAAGAAAAATAAAGATCTCAGCTTTTATTAAAATATTGGGAATAGGGGAAAGGATTGTAAAAAAAACCCAATTAAAATTCCCGTGGCATGACATAAAAATTATGTTTGTCTATGCAGCACTTATTTAACAAAAATCCCCCAAATTTTTTAAATAAGCAACATTAAATGCTATGAGTTTGTGATGAAATACAAAAGAAGACACAGTCCTTACCATGTAAAAAATTATATGACAAATCACCATAGTCAACTTTAACACGAAACATAAGTTTTGATGCTGTCTCAATGCTACCAAGGAAGTCCATGGAGGAGTAACTCAATAGCTTGGACTTTTCAGCATCTAGTTTTAAGGTTGTATTAATATATGTCATATACATTTATAACATTATAGAAAAGTACAGCTGTTATGCACTGACACTCAAAGCTGGTTAACTAATTTATTGAGTAAAGGATGGAAATTATAGAAAAGGTTAAAGTAATCTTATGTCCCTTCTGATGCTGGGAACCGTGGTTGTTGCAGCGTCAGACAAACCCTTCTTCACGAATCATGGCACACTGTGCGGAGTTCCTATCCATGGTGAGGTTCACCATCTCTAAGTTCACTAATACTATTACAGGATCTTGCTCACAATACAGATTGATCAGTCACTGATAGGAGTGACATTTACAATGTGGACTTAGCTTTGAATAGTCCCTTGGACAATGCATTCCAGTACCCTTATCTTCATAAAGCTATAGTTCCCAAATGGGTGCATATATTTCAGGTGGAGAAGACAATGCACTATGCATATAGTTATGACTGAATATACATTTGTGATGTGTTGACCTTGGCAGCTTCCAGTCAATCTCTCACTTCCCCTCCTCAACAGCACAGGGGAAGAAAATAAGATGAAAAAGCTCAAGATAAAGACAGGAGATCACTTACCAATCACTGTCACAGGCAACACAGATTTGACTTGGGAAAGATTAATTTAAATTATTGCTAATTAAAATAGATTTGGATGCTGAGAAACAAAGACAAAACCTAAAATATCTTCCTCTTACTCCTGCCTTTTCCCGAGCTCAACTTCACTCCTTCATTCCCCATTCGTCTACCTCCACCTTACCCTAAGAGGTGCAAGGGGGAATGGCGAATGGCGGCTTGCAGTCAGTCCATAACAGCTCCTCTCTGCTGCTCTTTCCTTGTCATGCTTTTCCCCTGTTCCAGTGTGGGTCCACTCCATGAGCTGCAGTCCTTCAGGAAAAAAATGCTCCTGTGTGGGGTCCTCCACGGTCCACCATTCCTTCTGGGCATATCCGCCTGCTCTGGCATGGTCCTTTCCACAGACTGCATTGTGGATAACTGCTCCACCGTGGTTTTCTCCACAGGCTGCAGGGAAATATCTGCTCCACTGTGGTCTCTTCCAGGGGCTGAAGGGGAATCCCTGCTCTGGCACCTGAAGCACCTTCCGCTCCTACTTCTCTCACCTTGGTATTCTCAGAGTTGTTCCTTCCACTTTTTTTCTTCACTCCTCAATGCCTGTGCATCATTTTGCCCTTTCTTCAATGTTCTCCCCAAAGAGCCATCATCTCAGCTGACATGGCTATGTCAAAACATAGCACCATAAAAGCTACTATGAAGACAATTAATTCTATATCCCAACCAAAACCAGTACATCTGGCTTAGCGTGTGTAGAGATGTATCATTTCCACTTTACACTATCTTGCATTTTCCCAACCTTATAGTTGGTGTCATTGGACACCATTGCAGGACAGGTAATCTGACAATAAGAGCAATGCCTTCAAGCTTGTGTCATCCGTTCAGCTTCTATCAGTGTCAAATATGCAGCTAAAAGTAATATTTCAAAAGAGGTGTAATTTTGAGTCAGTGTAGAGAGGTGTTGAGACTAGAACCCAAGAGGGATCTGCCTCCCCCTCCCCTCATTGCCAAAGGCTCCAATGGGCCTAGTATCAGATACTAGGGCTTACAATTCAAAAGGTTTATGAGCTAATCTGGGCCCTAAAGCCACATGGGAGGCAGCCTGTCTAGCTTGTACAAAAGTTTTTTTTTTTTCTTTTTCCCTAATTCGAAGTGGGCTTTTTTCCTGCATATATGATACAATGGCCACAAGATCTGTGTGAGATGGGAGAGAAATTCTCTCCAATAATCCAGGATTCCAACAAAGTTCTGGACCTCAGTTTTATTTTGGGGGTTCAGCCATATGCAAGATAGTTTGTTTGGCCACTTCAGGCATCATGTGATGGGGTCCCTGTCATACTTTCTGTAGTAGGCCCTTGAATCTTTTTTGGATTGATCTCCCATCTATGTTTTTGCATGATGCCTACAATATTGTTAAGAGTTTCTCCCACTTCCTGCTCAGTGAGCCGAATAATGATAGTAACATCCATGTAATGGAAAAATTTACAAGCTGGAGAGATGTTATTGTCCTCCAGATGTTGTGCCACTAGCCTGTGGCAGATAGTAGGGCTATGCAAATACCCCTGAGGCAGGACAGTGAAAGTATATTGTAGTCCTTCCCGAAAAAGGCAAGTTGTTCCTGGGATTCTGCAGTAATGGATATGCTAAAGAAAGCATGAGCCATATCAGTCACAGCATGCCATGTTCCAACTTCTATCTCGATGCATTCGAATAGTGTCACAAAGTTCAAGACAATTGCAGCCATGGGAGAGGCTGCTTTATTTATTAGCTGGTAATCTACCATCATGCATTGGGAACCATCTGGCTTCTTTATGGGCCAAATAGGACTATTAAAGGGAGAGTGGTATGCCAGATAATACCCATCTCCAACAATAGTTTAACTATCTGAGTGATTTCAGCATTCCTGCCTGGGTAACAGATACTGTTTCAAAGCTACTGGGTTTGGAGGTGGCAGTAAAACAACTGGTGCAGTAACGTACTTAAACCACCAAAATAGTCCGATTCCTAAAGAATATTTTCCACCTGGGGTAAAGAAGGTTTTACCCATCAAAATATTATCTTCTACTATTTATCTGCGAAATTGAGTCACGCCTACTTGGGCAATAAATGTTGGATATTTTCACAGCTGTAGGATGAGGCAGGCTTCATGCGATGGCTCTTCAGAACCACCAAATGAATGTATAGCTATAAGGTGACTGTGTGGGTAATGGGAAGGATCCCTGTGAATCTCAGTTGCTTCAGCCCCCGTATGTAAGAGAGATCCGTTGTCAGTTTTTTTTCCCATTCTAATAGATAACTAGTGGGATTTATGATCGATAATCCTCCTGTCTTCCTCCAGCCACCTGGCGCACATGGAGGCTTTCCATGCCTGATCAATCCTGATGTTGATTTGGATATTGTTTTCAAAGTACAATGGAGATTAGGTCCAGAGACATGTTAGACTGGGTGGTTTCTTTCCCCTCCTCCCCCTGACTAGCAAGGGGAGCCAAAGGTGTTATTAGATCAATACTATACAACTTTTGATGGCTTACTTTTCAACTGCTTATATAGGTCCCAATGGTAGGGGATTGGCTTTCCGTCAGCTTCCTTTTTAGGTGTACCTGCCTCAAGGATTGCTGAGAACATTTCCCTTTGAGTCACTTTCCTTTTAGTTTTCTGTGCATCTATAATGCGCATTCTAAGACTTCACTTTTTGGATTGGTATTTAATCAATTGTCCCAATAGGAGGATGGCATCTGCAACAGGTTTTCACTGGGCAGTCACCAAGAAGACAAAGTGGTGCCCTTTGGTACGACGATGATGCCTGCAAACAAATGGGACTGCATACCAGAGGTGAATAATTTGGTAACTGGTCTCACAAAGATGTGGGAATCTATTCCCTGCTTCACAACCAACTGCCAAAAGTATGCACAGCTTCCTCCACATGCTTCCGTGCAACTGATTTATCATCCCAATCAAAAGGGATGGGGTACTGGGCTTGGACAGTTTAATCATAGAATCATTTATGTTGGAAAAGACCTCTAAGATCATCAAGTCCAACCATAAACCTAACACTGCTAAGTCCACCACTAAACCATATCCCTAAGCGCCACATCTACATGTCTTTTAAATATCTCCAGGGATGGTAACTCAACCACTTCTCTGGGCAGCCTGTTCCAATGCTTGACAACCCTTTCACTGAAGAAAGTTTTCCTAATATCCAATCTAAACCTCCCCTGGTGCAACTTGAGGCCATTTCCTCTCATCCTACTGCTTGTTACTTGGGGGAAGAGACCGACATCCACCTCATTACAACTTCCTTTCAGGTAGTTGTAGAGAGCGATGAGGTCTCCCCTCAGCCCCTTTTTCTCCAGACTAAACAGTCCCAGTTCCCTCAGCCGCTCCTCATAAGACTCATGCCCTAGACTCTTCACCAGCTTCGTTGCCCTTCTTTGTACATGCTCCAGCACCTCAATGTCTTTCTGGTAAGAGGGGCCTGAAGCTGAACACAATATTCGAGGAGTGGCCTCATCAGTGCCGAGTACAGGGGCACGATCACTCCCCCAGTCCTGCTGGCCACACTATTTCTGATACAGGCCAGGATGCCATTGGCCGCCTTGGTCACCTGGGCACACTGCCGGCTCATGTTCAGACAGCTGTCTATCAACACCTTCAGGTCCTTTTCCTCTGGGCAGCTTTCCAGTCACTCTTCCCCAAGCCTGTGTTGCATGGGATTGTTGTGACCCAAGTGCAGGACCTGGCACTTCGCCTTGTTGAACCTCATACAACTGGCCCATCAATCCAGCCTGTCCAGATTGTAGAGCCTTTCTACTCTCCAGCAGATCAACGTTCCCGCCCAACTTGGTGTCGTCTGCAAATTTACTGAATTTGAACTTGATCCCCTCATCCAGATCATTGATAAAGATATTGAACAGGACCGGCCCCAGTACTGAGCCCTGGGGAACACCGCTTGTGACCGGCCGCCAACTGGATTTAACTCCATTCATGACCAGTCTTTGGGCCCGGCCATCCAGCCAGTTTTTTACCCAGTGAAGAGTACACCTGTCCAGGCCTTGAGCAGCTGGTTTCTTCAGAAGAATACTGTGGGAAACGGTGTCAAAGGCTGTACTAAAGTCCAGGTAAACAATATCTACAGCCTTTCCTTCATCCACTAAGTGGGTTATCTTATCCTAGAAGGAGATCAGGTTAGTCAAGCAGGACCTGCCTTTCATAAACCCATGCTGACTGAGCCTGATCACCTGTTTGTCCTGTACGTGCCGCGTGATGGCACTCAAGATGATCTGCTCCATAACCTTCCCCGACACCAATGTCAGACTGACAGGCCTGTAGTTCCCTGGATCCTCATTCCGGCCATTCCAGTCCTAATGGAGCCAGTCCCAGAAGGAATGAATAACACTCCCCTGAGCACCCTTCAACTGTTTTGCAATCGCAAGGTTTTGCAATAATGTGCCTAACCACAGTAACTCCTGAGGGCTTAAATGCACACTACCCTCCCACCCACCCTGGCCCCGGGATCCAAGATGCATAGCAACCTGTGCCGCAGACGCTCACTTGATTTTTGTTAATATAAATAAGCCAATTTTGGAGCTCTATCTGTGTATAATCACACAGAGGGATCATACACTGAGAGGTGTCTAAAGGACCCCTTTGGCTTACTCATCACCAGAAGTGGGGCAGGGGAAGATTTCCCATTCTCATCCTCAGGTCGTTTGGTCCACTCCTCCTTAGAAATGTTCCAAATATCTCCATTCTAATAATCATCTGGGAGCACAATCTCCTGAACTCAGGGTCAAGTGGTCCTTTGTCCCCTGTCCGCAACCTGGATTTTCCTCTCCAGTGCCTCTATGCACTTTTGTGCCTGCTGTTCACATCTGTCTTTACATTGTTGCATTAAAGTATCCCACAACTGCCGGAGGCAAGTTAACAACTATACACTTTGCAAATCCTGCTGCCTTTTCCCCACATCTAAGCCCTGCTTTTTCTAAACACTTTAAAATGTCAGTGGGGATCTGAAAAGATGATAATTCCTTCTATTTTTCCCAAATCACTGGGGGAGATACCCAGGGTAATCTCTGTGTTACTCACCTCTATGTTTGTGTGCAAGGCCAACCACGCACCCACTCTGGCTTTACTCTGCTATTGCTTTTCCAAAAGAACATTTTTTATTGATTTCCTACCAACTATTCCTGATGTTTTTTCACTGAGGAGGTTCTGGTTCTTTTGGAATCTCAGTAAGAAAGACACAAACACTCAAAACTGGTTAACTAATTCATTGTGTAAAGGATAGAAATTACAGAAACAGTAAAAACAATCTTACAACACTCCTGATGCTTGGAATCAGAGTTGTTGAAGCACTGGATAAGCCCTTCCTTGACTGCTATCATGTTTTCTGTAATTGCCATCCTTTGCTCAATAAATTAGATAGGCGGCTTTGAGTGACGGTATCTTTCTTACTGAGATCTCAAAAGAACTGGCATCTCCTGAGTTAAAAAACATTTGCTATAGTTGTCAATATTGTCAATCAACTTTCTTTTATACGTTCAACACTTAAGTGAATATATAATTTATTTAAAGATAATAATTTAGTCCTTTTTCACATCTGGAAACTATATAAGTCATCATAGGTAGGAATCAGTGACATCAGCATCTAATACCACTCTATATTCCCTATGGTATCTTTACACCTTCATTAGTGTTTTAGTTTGATCAGAAACATGTGTTTTTAGTAAACCGCTTAATTTTTTTCCTCTGTCAGTACTGTGATTATTGTCATGAAGTGGTTTCAATGTATGCAAATTAGATTCCTTTTAGAGGAAACTAAATGTCACATTCACTCAATATTTTTTTCCAAACCCTTGAAATAAGATCACACAATCAGAGGGGTATAGGGAACCCCTCTCTACAATCAGGAAATTCTTCTCCTTCTACAGCTAGCTGTTACAGTCTTGGAAACCATTTCTTCTTTTCAAGAACAAGGTAAGGTATCTTCGCACTAAAAATGAAAGCCAGCAGAGGTGTAAAAATGTCAGTTTTGCATTATGGTTCAAAACGTAGTTTTAGTAGGCAGAAGGGTGGGGTTTTAGCAAGTTCTGAGCTCACTTTTGCTGTGGAGGCTCACAAAATCAAATTAGGCAGGTGACAGAAAAAAAAACAACTTTATTTAAACCAAAACTGTTTAGCAGAAAACTAACTAAAAATGAGGCTCATCAAAATCATTTAACACTCCAACAACATCAGTAAACCAAAGGTTCAGGATGGTGTACGAGGAATTAATACTGCACAGCCAGCTTTAGAAAATGTGCACAATCACTCACCTACAAGATGAGGGCTCTCAACCTCAAGGAGTTTCCTTGGGCGGCATCCCGACCCAAGGGGAGAGTCCCCGACTGCAGACCCCCTGTTCAGAGGAGGATCTGCTCAACTTGCCCTCCGGTGGGGCTCCATTTATACCCTAGTCGAATCTGACCTGTGGTCAGTTCTAATTGGCTGCGGGCCTTAACTTTCCTACTCCTTACCTGAAGTGTATACATGACACCCAAGGTGTGTATGTGACGGTCGGCACTCACCACCTTAAAGGCACAAAAGTAAGGGTGCAAAAAGTAAGAACGCTGTGGTCCTGATGCCTCCAGTCTTTTATCAGGGTGGGTGCACCTGCTACAACTCTGAATGGTCATACTAAATTTCAGATTACAGGTTTCAAGAACAATAACTTTCGTATTTTAAATACTTTGTACATTGTTTTGTATTCTGTTGCAAAAATGGTAGGGGATGGTTGAGGTTTTTTCCACTCACTTCGGGTGCTTCATCCAAAAGATGAAAAAGAATATTAGCTGAGACATTATCAGTTTTTAGTGTCTATTCTTGATGATTATGTCGATGATGGGAAAAAAAAATGTTTCTGAAACAGAAAATTCACTGAAGAAAGGGGAATTCTATTTTAAGTTGGTGCCAAAGTTTTAAATGTATATTCACTTAACCAAAAATATCACTGTAGAAGCTTATGCACTAGCACAGCTGCCAACAACAGAAAGACCTTTTGTCAGGAACACTTAGGATAGATGTCTTTGCTATGCGAGTCACCTTGGAGAAAATCCATTGTTTATTTTGTGCTAGTCTACTAATTCCCATTGATTTGTCACCACTCTTTCAACTCCAGTTGTAGGTGACTGTTTTTTAAACAGTCTTCTCTTTATAATAAGGTGATAACTTTACTGAAGGTATAGAAATAGTTCAAGCTATTTATTTAATTGAAAATTAGAGATTTAGGAATGCAAATAAATATTGGCTTTTTGCTCTTGTATTTCAATGGTTATATATGGATACCTCTAAGGCCCTGATCAAAAAAGTCTTTCAATGAATTTCAAGCCTCGAAAGAAGAATCTTTGAACAGATCCATTTGCCTTATCATAAACAAAGTAGCAGCCTTGTCAAATCAAGCTTCCAAATTTCGTGACTTAGGGCAACTTCTGAGGTAAAACTGTGTTTTGTTCTGTAACTTCTTTAGATTCTGAGCCTGCCAACCAGGGTACGAGTAGGAACCAAACACAGCTTTTAATTCAACTTCTTAAAAAAATAATATGTATAATGAATATTTCAACCCTGAGAAATACTTTTTTTCCTCTGTCAGTACTGTGATTATTGTCATGAAGTGGTTTCAATGTATGCAAACTAGATTCCTTTTAGAGGAAACTAGTGTCGAATTCATTTCATGGAAGTTATTGAATAATTATCAGGAAAAATTTTTACTCACTACCAAGCTATGGTAGGGCTGAAATGAAATGTCTGTATGAAGTTAAAGGCTTTCAACTATTTTTCAAAAGACAATTCAGAAGCAAACAAAGTTTCAAATATGTATGGGATGAAAAAGAACAAGAAATTTGGAACCTGGGAAAAGAAAATCATACATAAGTAATTATTTACTTTATTAGCTTCACAGAAAATACATTGTCATTCAAATAAAAGGCAGAGAAATAACCATAGTTCTGTTCACAGAAAAATAAAACACAGTCTGGAAGACCTTAAGTGGAAAGTATAGGTACCATTTTCCTGAGGAATTGAACTCTGGATGACTGTGGAACATGGGAAGCTTGAAGAGTATTTGAGTATCCCGCAAGGCTGTACAGGAAGAGGAGAAAACATAAGGTCTCCAAAGTTATGTCAGAAATGTCCTTCATACTTCCAAACGTAGTTATGTCCAACAAAGGCAAGCTTTAAAGTTATTTATTTATTTATTTATTTTCAATTTTATTCTGCTTTGAGCACAATGTTAACTTAAAAGGGTTTGTTTATGAATTGACTGAGCTGTTCATCATCTTCTAATGCTAATATCAACTTTGTTTCCGAAGTTTGATTTAAAAAAGCATCATTTTGCAACCATTATATACTCTTGTCAATTGCTCTTTGCCTATCATACTAGCAAAATAATGTTTACTACATGAATGTCAGAGAAGATGTATTCCCCATTTGGGATCTCTTTCAAGGTGCTATTCATTACCTCTAAACCCCTTAGACTGAAAAAAAATCCCTGAATAGAAACTTTTTAATGTATATTTTTTGTCCTATACAATTTTATTCTTAATAAAAACTATCATATATTATTGCCTATTCATAAATATTAATCTTTAAATGAATGTCTTTTAAAACGGATAACAGGAACTTGGACATTTATAATGGAATCAGAAGGAATTCTCTTGGTAGGCATGTTCTCTTCAATCTTTCTCCTGAAATAAACTCAACATATTGAACACTGCACAACAATTTACGAATTGGAATGGTAAAAATTGTAGCTGACCACTGGGGACTTGCAATGCAATATGAACTATGTCTCCTGACTGGCAAACTCCATTTAATTTCTCTCCTCTTCCCTAGGAATAAATGTTCCAATACTTCTAACTTGTGACGTTAGGGAGTAACTTACCTGAAAGTCAAAGTTAAAGGAGGTAGCAATTTAAGAGAGCTTAGTTACTGCAGCAGATTTTTAGTCCAATGTGGTGGGCAAAAAAACGGATTTAGGTGTAATTAGTAAGATGAGATAGCAAAACCACTAGCAGAAGAAAACTGAGAATCATGCATAGAAAAAGATAGATACTGCAATTTAAGTTATTTGAAACCATATTCTGTATAGCTATTCTGAGCTGGGGGCACGTTTCTCAATTTCCCCTGGCAAAACTGTTCTTTTTTGTATAAATAATAAATATTCATTGGAGCACCAACTTGAAACCATCTTATTAAACTCATGTTCAGCACTTCCTTCTTCAGTCTCCTGGGTTTCTCTGATATGTTGGACATGTGTAAAAAACTGGAAAAAACAAAGTGTCCATACCTCTCACTGTTATTAAATGTGATTGGGAGCTAACAAAAATTAACAGTAAAGTAAACAGTAAAGTAAACAAAATTATCTTGCCCTTATAGATAAACTCAAATGACTGTTAACTAGTATTAAAAAAAAACCCACCCCAAAACAACAATAAAAAAGGACTTATTTTGCTTCTATGCTTTTGAAATACCTAGGAAAAAACCTCAAGAATTAAGCTATATTAAAACATACTCAAATAGCACAGATTATTCCTAAAAGAATACAGGATTTGGTTATTTCATCAATTCCATTTTGTACTCATTTTCAGTAACTCCTTAGTTCCTCACTGTCTTCAAATTTCAGTGTCAAACTTCCTGTGCTTCAGCCACTGTTGGTGAAGAATTCACGTGTTACCAAAATAATTACAAATCTTAGGAGAAAAGGAAATTAAGTAACCCACCGATTATTAAGGACAATTTCACAAGAAATGACAGATGAGCTGATATGCCAGGTGCTATATTCTTAGTAGTAGATGATCACAGGAATCATTAATTTAGTTGGCATCCTTATAACCTTAGGTTAATACATTACTTGGAGAACAGAGGACATCTCTATCTCGCTATGTACTTCTACACATTTACTATGGTTTCTGTCTTCACAGACAGAAACAGGTTTCAGTCTTCACTGTCTTCACAACTCAGAGTATCATTTTCTCCATTGTAAAAGTAAAAGTCAAAAGCTCATTTCTGCAAGGCTTTATTCTCCATGGTGTTAGCCACTTCAGGTGTGATCCAGATGACATCAGCTGATGTATTTCAGATCTCTATCCTCAGTGAGAAAAAATGTACCTTACAAGTACTCTAACGACCACACCACAGATACAGCAGAGAGATCATGCTCCTGTGCACCTATCCCAACTTGAGCTGGGAGAGTTGACCTAGGTTTTCTCAGGTCATTGATGAGGAGTGGTCCAGATCAGAGCACAATATGTTGTGTCCCTGTTCCAGTGAAGAGGACAAGACTGCAGTGCTTTCCTTCCAGTGCTCCTCTGCTTCTGCAAGGCAGTAGGGCCTTCTAGTGGTTGTTGTTCTGATGTCTTTGCACAATTTCCCCAAAGTTTGCTTTACTGCACTGTATTTACATTAACACTCTCCTGGTCTGGGCATTGCCTGGGTCAACCAATCGAATGTTCCTTATTGACAATTTAATCAATTATTGTTCATTCCATCTGCCGTTGCTGGTTTCTTCTTCACATTACTTTTGGTACTAATTTGCAGGCAGATCTGTTTAATTCTTCATGTTGCTTTCAGGTTGCTGAAGTCACTAATCTCCAGACAAATCTTATTTACATCCATTCACCAATCATGTTTGAGGTCAATTTTAGGGAGTCCATTCCAAATCAGACATCTAGCTAATAGACAGACCTAGGTACCTTCAGTGGGAAATTCACACTTTCAGTAGATTAAAAATGGCTCTGGAAGAGCTCCTCATCAGCTGTAGAGGAAATTTGGAAGATCATTAAAATAAATTTAGGCTCCCAACTTAAAGATCATTGAGATATTCAAAGGTATTTGGGATTAAGCCAAGCCTTTATGAATACAGACAAAAAATCTTGAGATTCTGGACTCTATGCTAGGCTAAGCAAAGCAATGCAGAAATGAAAAATGTGGTATCAAGTCACTCTTCAGAGGATTTCAGGCTCATGATCTATCTGTGAGATATTTTTTATAGTCAGCCGATTTGGAACATCTTATCTTTTTGTCTGTGTCTGTATTAATGAACCTGAGTCAACTTCTAGGTTCCTAGAGCATGATACATGTACCAGCCATGTCCCACCTCCATAACAGGACAAGGCTCAGGAAACTAACAGTTCCTTTTTTCTACTTACTCATTTCTACTGAAGGTAAACCTGGACTTTCAGACTGAGAGAGCACCATGCTAAGTTTTCCTGTTTTGAATTTCAATACTTCTCTTTTTCTCACTATCTGTCTTTCAAAAAGTTGGCAATAGGAGCACTTTTTTAGGAGTGAATGTACGTTTCCTGTCTCCATGAGACAGGAGAATCTGGTTTAGAATGTTCTCATTATTTTCTTTCTGCATTTTTCTGCTATTTTTGCAGTCTGAGGAGGATAAAGACTTAATTTCTTAAGTACTCCATTCTTTGCAGAACATTGTTACATTTAAATTCCATTGTGGACCTAGTCTGCAAACATTTAATGCTCCAATAGATAAAAGAAATAACCAAAATAGACTATTTTAAAATGTAAATAATAGTGGTATGCAACTACATACTGGGAGGAAGGTTAAGATCATATTTTAATACTAGTTGAAAATAAATCATACATAAGGTTTCTTGTTTTCATTGAGAAGATTCTAATCAGAAACAAAAGAAGATGTAGAAACATGAGAAAAAAACCAAACAGTTTCCCATTTCTTCCTAGTAGGTTGTTCCATTTAAAGAACAGATTTACTTTGCTACACAGAATATTTTTTTCCCACCACTGAAATGGGACTAATATTTGGTAATGACTAAATATTAAATGTTTCAAATTATTGTAATTATTAGTAACATATATAAATTAGTTTAAATCAGATCTGAGGTGAAAAATAGGCTATCTTGTCTTCCTTAAATTTTTAATAATCTCAGGTACAAAATTCTCTTGCTAGTCAGTATTTGTTAACCATTATATTGTTGCCAAGAAAGTGAAAAGCAAACAAACAAGAGCCATAATTTATGTATGCATCTATTACATTTGTGCCCAATTGCTACAGAGCTGCATAATTTGTGTTCTCTGTGCTGGCAAGTTTTCCTAAAAAACCTTGGTTTGGAGCTGTGTTGATGGCATATAATTGCATCATTGATGAGACTGGCACAGAATAAGGGAAAACTGTGTTGGCTTGTGCCCTGAAGAGAGAAAAGAACTAAAAAAAAAAAAAAAAAAAGAACAAGATACCCTTTGAATAAGAAGCTGGTTTCCAGCTGCCAAGATGTGATTGTAAAAAATTAACAGAAGAACATGAAAATTCTTGAGGGGGGGAAAAAAAAACAGCAAAAAACCACAAAACAACCCCCACAAAACCAAACCCAACCAACCAACCAAACTCCCAAAAGAAACAAAACAACAACAAAAACAAAACCCCACACAGTTAAAGTTTAAACAGCAAATTCCTATTTCTTCTACAGACAACCATTTCATTTTTTTCTACAGATTTTCATTTCTCATTCATTCCTTCTTTCCTATGTTTCTCATTCCTGTCTGCAATATTAGAGCTATAACTCTGCACTGAGACTTGTTTAAAAAACTCACTTCTTATCTCTTTATCTCTCCCTTGGATCGTACCTGCTTTACTTCCGTTCCTTTTAGCTCCCCTTCTTCATCCCATGCCATCTTTCTGTTATTAATCATTTTTTTGACCTCAAATACTATTTTCACATGTGCTTTGGCTTCTCCAAACTTAAATAATAATCTTAATCACCTAACCTCACCACCATTTAATTTCTCCTTGGTGTCATACTTTTCCCTGCTTTAATATTGCTCTAATTGACTTTAGCACAGATAACTCCTTTGGGTAAATTTAGTTGTGAATTTTTAGCTTTCATTCTTTTTGACCTATCTTTTCTCTTTAAGATTATCAACACACTCTTCTCTTCAGGAAGATAATAAAGTTTCTTCGTTCTCCTTTTACCTGTTCAGATATGTAAAATAGCTCCCTTCTGAAAATATATTTTCATAGCCCTCTAAAAAGCTTCGAAAAAGACAGACTGCTTCAATGTATCACAAGGTATACAGGATTTTTTTTTTTTCCTGTGGCTTTGTAAAGTAGAGTGTAAACGATCACTTTTTTTTCCCCTTACTAGTTAATTGTGATCACCTATAAAACCCTATATGAGTATTAAAAACCTGGCTAGGAAGGTAGGAAGGAAATTTTTCTATTTCTCATTTTTAACAATGAAAATATGTTGAAAAATGTTCATGTAAGCAATATTAAATCATATTAAGCTTTGGTAATAGCATATGTGCAAACTGTTAATTTTACCATTAAATATGGATTATTTTGTCATAAAATGTAAAAAATTAAAATCAATATGCAGAGATTCACAGACATTGTCTACTCTGATGTTTGGAAAAAAAGCAACAAAAAAGGGAATAGGTTTTATTCTCCTTTTGAAAGTCATTCCCAATGGCAGAGAGTGATCTCAGAGAATAACACTCTGAGCTGTTACTCCCAGAGTAACTGAGTACTCCCAGTCAATTGTTTATCCATTTGACAGTCAGTTATGGAAGCATATTTGTACTCCCTGTTTTTTGTTATTTCTGGCACAGACCTGGATGCTGTTGATGGGCTCAGTGGTTGTTTGTCTTGCAAAGATCAGACCATTGTCTAGTTAGGAAAATCCTTGCCTAGATTGGAAGCAAGAAGTCCAACCAAAAGGAAATGGAAAACACAGAAAAGGGGTCTTATTATCAACAATAAAATTATTCTCAGCCAGGGCATATATATGTGTGTGTGTGTGTGTGTATCCATATCCTTTAAGTTTCTCTATTTTTCCAAGCTTATATGAGTTCTTAATGTTTAAAAAAAAAAAAATTCACTGCAGCTGAGAATATCCCAGACCCAAACTGTAATGGCCATGACATGGAAACTGGAAAAATAAACCCACAAGGAAAGAGGAAGCAAAACAATTCATGTCACATTTTGTTATTCTGACATAAATTTCACTACTTTGCATTTTATGTATGTTGATAACAGGTAAAGAGTTGATGGATATACTCAATAAGTAAGATTTCAATACTTCATTGGTACTTTTATTATTTAACTACAAAAGGTAGATCTTTAAAAAGGGTTGTTCACTTGCAAATTAATCAGGAAGACATTTTTGGTTGTGTCTACATTTACTGTACAGGAAGAGTTGTTTTCAGTGAAAAAAAAAATCTGTCTAAATATGAAGTCATGTGATATTCTTCTGAGTGCAAGAGGAGTGTGCTAGAACCAATGAGGAGCAATGAGGAGCAATGTCTGCAACACAGGGTGGACACAAGGTCATACAGCAATGTGCATCCCTGTCCAGACACTGGCACCAATTTCTTCAGCACTAGAAAACACAGTGTGTATGTATAGTGCTGGAACTACAGTGGCCCACAGCAGATTGAACCCCAGTCCCTCCCTTTGTGCCACATCAGTTGTTAATGTTGTTTTACTTCCTGTCTTTAATACAAAATAACTTGTGCCCTTAAAGCTGAGCCTGGCTTTAGGACATGCCAACCACATTCTCAGACTTAATGGTTTTGAGCAATGGGATATTTTACTCATGAGCAACTGATGTTAAAATACACATCTATAATCTGTGATACTATCCATAATACATGATAGTTCACCTTAATGTGAAACTTGCTTTGATAGGCATTCTCTGAGCGTATATGGTAGATTTAGCTTTGCAAAAGAAGACCACAAAACAATTACCCTAGCTGCTTGTCTCCAAACGTAAAGCATTTATAGAGAGACTAGAATTTATGTCCAGAGACCAGAATTGAAAGCTCTCATCAGTTTTAAATAAAATTCACCTTCTATCTGATTGTCCCAAATATCACATTTTTGTTTTTTTTTCTGGTTCTCTTTTTTTTTTTTTTTTTTCCCAGTAAATCTGTTTTATTTTCATGGACTAATTAACAACTATTTTGCAAAACAAGAATGTACAGCAGTGAAGCACGCCTTGTCAATAAGGAGAACAAATAATTTATCACAGGTAATAGTTCAAAAGAAAACTCTAACTCTAGACAGCAAAGGAAAAACCTTTAAAAAAGTTTCTTCCACTATTGGATTTTGGGGCTTGCTTGCTTTTTTTCAGTGCTGCTAATAAGGCTTGTTCTTAAGTGTTGCACTGTTGGGACAAAGCTCATTTTCTGATGTAACATTCAATATTATGGGCCAGTGGTTATGAGTCATTAAGGATCTGGGGGTTTTGATACTATAGAAAAGGAATTGGAAAAAAGCGTACTACAGAAAAAGAATTGGAAAAAAACATGCTATCTTGAAAATTACATTAATCGACAAGACAAAAAGAACTCCACCCTTTTCATCCTCCCTACATTTACCAGAATCTGCACTCAAAATGTGAGTATTTGACAAACATGAAAAATGTTAGCAAATATCCATAACATCATCACAGAAATTAACAAATAATGTCAGTATCCCTTTGTCCTCATGCTTCCCAAAAGAAGGAAGAAACACCCTCCGTTGGTGTTTCACTGTCAAATTGGTGACAGTGAATGAAGATAAAAGATGTCCTTTTGGTCTCCAACTGAAGTGGGGGTTCTTAAGGTTACTTTTCCTTTCATTTTTGTCTGTCTTTTTTTTTTTTTTTCCCCTTTTGGAGAGGGGAAAAAAAAGTTCCATCAGTCTGTTGTGATTCATTCATTCCAGGAGGAAATATATGTTTATAAAAGTTACACTTGAAATGTATATCTGCACAAAAAAAAAAAAAAAGTCTCATGATGACTATCATGCTGTAATTATAAATTAAATTGATAATATGCTGGAAAGGTAAAAGTCTTAAATTTAATTATTAAAAAAAAGGGAAAATAACACATTAGCAACAGCTTTATTGACAACATTACTTAAATATCAAAATTTCAACTGCTATGAATTTCCTTTCTGCATTCTTTGGCTTGGATTTTTTCTTGCATGGAAGTTCTTGCTTTTTGCTACTATAAATTTGACTTTGAATGCAATTAGATTTGAACATGATTGCAGGAATTCCTGTCATTCCTGGTTAGTTGTGATTACTAATTGCATAGTATGTGGGATATATTAATATTATTTTCATTTTAGTTCTCTTAATCAGAGCTAGTTACGCTAGAATGTTTTCATATCTCTCAGGAATATTTTGATTACATAAATAAAAGAGAAGCTCATGTCCTGGCTCTTTGTAATAAAGGAATATGATATTATGGCTGGAGAACTCTGTGGTTTTGGCTGAATATGTACAAGCACTCTAATGACCGAACATGATATTGGAAGTGTGATTATCTGGAGAAGTTTTAGGCACAGGAACACAGTTATTTTATTAATTATCCAAGCAATAGACCAGTAGACTTGGGCGAAAGAACAATGAATATTGATAGCAGCTTATTTTCCTGTGAAAGCAAAGTGGCATATGACATAGAGTTTATTCCAGAGTGATGAACAGCACTGATGAGCTTGTCAAAACAAATTCTTAGAATCCAGTCTATGAATATTGCCTTCTGATCACATACCCTTAATGGATGCTTGATACATATCACAGAGTTCTGGCTTTGGTGATTAGTTTCCCATGCAATAGACTGATCATAGAGTCATAAAAGATTTAGTTCTCGGGTTACTTTACTGGTAGATTCCATTTTATAGTCATTCTGTACATGACACGACACTAAAAAGGAAGATATAATCCTAGATCATTTTTGTTCTTCACTTAGATGCAAGAAATCAGAGGACACAGGCTGACCTGCTTCTAGTGCACAGTTTTGCACTCCAAATTGTCTTAATCCAAAGACTGCTTATCAAAATAATAAATTTGCTGTAGAAGTGAATAATCGTCACTTACACAAGATCATACTTTTCTGGTTTTGCAGACAGAAAGCTAGGAGATCTCCACAGCCTTTTTTTTTAATAGTTATCATTACATTTTAAATTGATTTCATAATATAGTCAGAAGTTGTTCTGTAGCTATATATGTTCTCTTGACAATGTGCTGTGTATTGAGTATGTTGATACAGTATGCGGTAGGCACTTTCTTAAATTGTGACTTCTTCATCAGTTTCAATATCACAGCTGTATAAAATTCCTTCACTGTAGTGTAATTACTTTAAAAAAAAATTACAAATTTTATGCATATCTAAAGAATCTATGACATGTATAGAAGGTAGAATGTCCTCAAGGATTACTTTGTCAGCAAATAATTTTCAATCTTGACTTAAATTTAGGATGTTGGTTTCTTTTCTTTTTTCTTTCTTTCTTTTAAATATTACCAAGAATAACATAATGCTCTTCTTTTATAATTATGCAATTTACACATTTAACTAACTTTTTTCCAAAGTTATTTTCTGAGCCTAATTTAAAAACGTTGATCAATCTGCAGCAATAGTTAGTTAAGGGATGAGTAAACAATATTAAATAACTTTCTTTTGACACTTCTCTCTTGGTTGTATTACAATCAACTGTAGCTGCAAGAATTAAAACATGTTTTTATTCTATTTGTCCTCCATATGACTTACAAATATAACACATGAGCATTTTCTTCTCATTTTAATTAATCTTTATGTCCTGATATGAGACAACTGGAAATGTTATCAACAGATTAATTATTGTATTAAATATTGTTTAGGTAATCAAGTAATGTGACAGACTGTATTGCTAGGTTTCACAGTATGTCTACAATAATGATGTTAGTCATTTTATGAAAAATCTAAACATTTAAATATTTTATTTTGTGACAAAATGAAGCAGGCAAAGTCAAATTACATAATAGAAAGTTGCTTTCTAAAAGTTGCTGAAACTTTTGTGAGTTTACAAATGAAGTGATTTGAACTGGCCATTTTATGAAATGATCAGTTTCACTGTGCGACAATAATGCGTATAAATACAAGTTTAAGGTACCATGGAAACATTTTTTTTCTTTTATTATAAATGCCTAAAAATATTGCCATACTAGCACAAACCTAACCAAAAAAACAAATATTGCTGTACTAAAGCAAAAATGAAACACACACACATATCCCGGTTTAGCATAAAACATAGCAGGATGCTTTAAGTTTAAGTAGTTCTTCTCCAGGAGTCTCGGTTTTCTGTCTGTCAAAACCTATGTATTTGGCCTTCATTATTAGCCAGCTTAATATATGGGTCTCATGCAGAATACAGCAGGTTATTTTGGATGTAAGTCAAGACAGCTTTTCATCTACGCATTAGGAATGCAGAAATAATCATCCTGGAGTGATGGACACAAAGGAGACTTAACCAAGAGAGTATGTATGCATTTGGCTGTGTGATGTTTCACTCAATTCAATCTGACAAGAAAAATCTTTAAAAACTGAAAAAAAGTCTCTTTTTCTGAAAAGAAAAGGTCTTCATAAAGGAATAAATGAGAAATTTTCTTATAAGAAGTTTGCTGTCATCCATTCCTTATGCTAACACAGTACATTTTCATTGCAAGGCGAATCATAAACAAAATTTGGGCTAGCGTGTGCATCTTGCACTACATCTGCATTGGGAATAGAAGCAGAGCTATATAGTGAACTCATGACAATTGCTGGCTTTTTCTGCATAACATAAGAAACTAAAAGATAAAACCATCCCAAAAGAAACACAAAAGGAGATTGGACTAGATGATCTTGAGAGGTCTTTTTCAACCTTAATCAGATAAAATTCTTTCCTAGGTTTTAAGGGGGCATCACCAGAAACAACATGACTGCATCAATATATATAATATATATTCTCTCTCTTGCTCGTAACTTCTAATTCTAGCAATTGTAGAAGTCTGACAAGTCACAGTCTTAATAATGTATGGGCAAAACTAATTTAGAACAGAATGCAAGTGCCAGAATGAAGTGCTTGTAATACATAAAAGTGAAAAATAACAGAATAGCTCATCTGATGGGTATAGAAGGGTCTGGTTCAGTGTTCCAGGCCATTTCATCACACAGTAAGAGCTGTAGTTGGATATAAATTCACTCTGAAGAAACACAGATGGAGATTAGACCACATACTGAATTATATGTGAGGGAGAATTCAAAGATGTGTAGTAAGGATAAAAAAAAAAAAAAAAAAAAGAACAAATAAATCCAGCCAACTTTTACTATAGATCTTGATATATTTATGAATGTTACCTTGAACTACAATGGAGTAGGCAATTACCCCAAAGATCCCTTCTAGTCATACAGTCCCATTATTCTTTGTAGGGGACAGAATACTTTAAAAGCTGCTCCTCGGGGCCAGAAGAAAGATCATCTACATTGTTTTATATTTTAAAACATTATTTTATGTCTATAGAGGAATTTTTTGCTTGCATATGTTCTTGTATTGGGAACCCTAAAAAGCATTACATTTCCTTTGAACATGTGATGAAGAAAATAGCCTGAATTTTTGCACTTTCATTCTGAATCTAAGCCAGAAAGGCTCTACAAACACTGGTTGGGTTGTTTTGTTTCTCACTTTCCTATTTCTTTTGTCCTGTGCCCTTCCCAGACTTCTATTTTTGACCCATAACCAGAAAAATAAATCAAATCTCCACTGGGATCCCATTTCTACTTGTAGATCCAACTGACTTTTAAAATTAAAAAATGATCCAGAACACAGTTGGGCAACTGTAGGGTCTGGAGTTAGTGGACTGTTGTAATAACTTTATTAAAGTTGGAATGTAGAGCCAGCTGCTTCTCTAACACTATTGTCATCTTAAATTTTGAAGCTTTCATATTAGCATATTGGGCTATAGATTCTAAGTATCCATGCTTTCTATTTTCTTATACTGAAATACACAAGATTTCATTTTCATATATGGTATACTGTACCCTGATTAAGGAAGTTACTACAGATACTGCTAAGGCAGATTATTAAAAAACCTGCCGAAAGCCAAATTGAAGGTAGGTAAAGAAAATATGTGAAGCTATATCTAATGTGGGGGTTTTTGCCATTTTTTTTCTTAAAAAAAAACAATAAACAACTAAAATATGATTTTTTTACATTATCTGAATTTGTAAACGTATGTACAGATGAGAAAGAATTATTTTTTGTCCAATGTCCCAGAACAGGGCAAAAGGGATTTGTTGCTACAACATCCCTTATGGACTGTACTGAGGTTCGTTTTTTTTTTCCCCACACATTTTTCTGTATTGTTTGAGCTCTTCAGTTCCACAGCAAGAAAATCCTGTCTTTCCAAGAGGTAAGAAATCCAGGCATCATGGAAGATGTTCTCTGGAATGGGACATCATCCAGTTCAGTGGAAAATTATGAAATTAAAATTCAGCTCTTATGAGGTACAGTAACAGAATTTCTAAATGGAAATTTGCATATTTCTTGTTACCTCTTCTCATTTAAAAATCAATCTCCATTCAAATATAAACTTCAGCAATGATAATCTCTCCCCTATATTCATTGACAGATCTTCAGGTTAAATAACTGCAAACAGATTTATCTTTTTCCACTTTCCCAGATTTGGTGTTATAGCATTCAAAAAGGAAAGGAAAAGTAAATTTTAAAAAACTGTTATTCCACCAACTTATCTGTATAGGTTCTCTTTACAATCAGATATTGACACATTTTTATGTAACTGCCACTGTAAAGTGTTACCTTCCAAAGTTTTTTCCCTCTCAAGTACGATTTCATTATGTTGATAAAAGTATGTGAACATTCTGATTTTATATATATATGCCTCTTTTATGCTATCAGATACAGCATTTAAATGAATAACATATACTTATCAGTACATGTATTGCATTTATGAAATTAAAGTGATAGCTGTATAATTACGGTGCATTTACTTAGTTGTTAAAATTAACATTTTACGATGAAATGAATTAGTACCCATTATTAAACTGTGTAATTTAAACATTTGCTAAGAAATTAGCAGACAATTATGTTTTATAAAATTATATGTGACTAATAAGACATTATACTGAAACATCATTAAAACGCAAACCTAATAATAAATAAAGAAAGGAAAGATTGGGACGAATATCATAAAACGTTTTAATTTTCTACATTTGTCTTAATGATTTTGTACTGCTGCTCCTTGTCATGATATCCAGGCCATTCACTATCGATTCAAAATTCATAACAGAACACTGTAAACAAGGAAATCACAAAATTGACCGTATTTGTATTGGTAGCTGAAACTCAGAATTGTATTTTGCAAAATTCAGATCTTTAAAAACCTGTCTTCAGTCCAGAATGGAATTAAAAGCTTTTTTTTGAAATTGCAATGATAGATACATTATAAAATTAGTTCTTAAAACCTTTGCATTTATATATAAAGTTTGATATGACAAAAAAAAAATTGGTTTATACAACTAATCACAAAAATAAGTTTTGGCTTCAAGTTACAATCTTATATAAAGATGTCCATCAGGTTAGTAGAGAGGTATCTATGTCCTTAAGGGAGGCGATCCTTAAGTAAGGATCTCCTTATTCGTACTCATTGATCTGAAGCCCATATCCTTACAGCTTACTGTATCATTCACTGTTCTGAATTCATGAATCATCAGATTACTGAAAAAGGCTTTATGGAAACTGCTTGCACCATGTGCACATCTGTAGTGAATTAGACTGGCATTTCAAGAGAAGACAGTCTGTCCACAGTCTTCAAGGGATTACATACCCTTTTTAAGGATTTGGGGGTTCTTTTAGAAGAAAAAGTTCCCTTCTTCTCTGTATGTACTCTTCTTGCCCTGGACTGAAAATCATCTATGTTCTATTCTCAGAGACTATACACATTTGTCTCCTCTTACCAGTCCTCAGCAGTTGCCTATTTGGAGCTACTTGGTATTCTCGGCAGATTGCACATTGCCTTACGAATGGCTAGCAGTAGCTTAAATCTGTGATCTGTAGAGTCAGGAAGGACTATTCAGAGGATCTTACAGATTCTTCTAGGTTCCTGAAGTAAGTCAAAGTCCAAATAACACACGCTAAGTCTAGAAAACTGTTTACTTCTCTCCAGTATTTAGGTATAAAACAGGGCTAAATAAGAATTCAACAAAAATCTTCTTGAGTTCACACTACATTATATCTTAGGAAACAGTGAGATTTTCTTTCATCAGACACTATCCAAGGTATATTTGTTCTAGCAGCTTTTAAGCACCCTCTCAACAACACCTGCAGAAGTAGAAACACAGTGTCTCATTGTCCTGGTTTTGGCTGGGATAGAGTTAAATTTCTTCCTAGTGCTGTGTTTTGGATTTAGTATGAGAAGAATGTTGATAACACACTGATGTTTTCAGTTGTTGCTAAGTAGCCTCCTAGTCAAGGACATTCAGCTTAAGAAAAAACAAAACAAAACAAAACAAAACAAGCATTGGGAGGGAGCACACTAGGACAGCCAGCCCAGCTGGCCAGCAGGGTATTCCATACCATGTGACGTCATGCTCAGTATATGAATGGTAGGCGTGATCCAGGAAGTAGTGATTGCTACTTGGTTATCGGTCAGCATGGGTGGTGAGCAATGGCATTGTGCATCACTCATTTTATATATATTCTATCATTATAATTATTTTCCCTTTTCTGTTCTATTAAACTGTCTTTATCTCAACCCATGAGTTTTTCTCACTCGTACCTTTCCGATTCTGTCCCCTTCCCACTGAGGGGTGGGGGACGAGTGAGCAGCTGCATGGTATTTGGCTGCCTGCCAGGTTAAACCACGACACTCATACTGCAGCAAGTAGATTTAACAGAATTGCTTCTTGTATTGCCTATTGGAGAACTATTGAAGACAGTTCTGGATCTGAAAATGCAAAGAAATAAGAAAAATAACTAGTATATTTGTTCCTTATTTATTTCATAATACTTGCCTCTGCTTTTCCACCCAGGGTTTCCAAAGGATCCAGGAGTCCAAAGTTTCCATAGGCATCAATGGATCAGTCTACACCAATGCACGCAGCATGGGAGGCAAACAGGAGGAGCTGGAAGCCATTGTGCAGCGGGGTAGCTATGACTTAGTCGCCATCATGGAAACATGGTGGGATGAGTCTCACGATTGGAGTGCTGCAATGGATGGCTATAAGCTCTTTAGAAGGGACAGGCGAGGAAGGAGAAGCGGTGGAGTAGCCCTGTATGTTAGGAAGTGCTTCAACTGTCTAGATCTCAATGATAGTGATGATGAGGTCGAGTGCTTGTGGGTAAGGATGAGGGGGAAGGCCAACAAGGCAGATATCCTGCTGGGGGTCTGTTATAGACCACCTAGCCAGGACGAGGAGGCAGACGAAATATTCTACAAGAGGCTGGCAGAAGTCTGACAGTCGCTAGCCCTTGTTCTCTTGGGGGACTTCAACTTTCTGGACGTCTGCTGGAAATACCACACGGCAGAGAGGAAACAGTTGAGGAGGTTCCTGGAGTGTGTGGAAGATAACTTCCTGACGCATCTGGTAAGCGAGCCCACTAGGGGAGGTGCCTCGCTTGACCTGCTGTTCATGAACAGAGGAGGACTGGTGGGAGATGTGGTGGTCGGAGGCCGGCTTGGGCTTAGCGACCATGAAATGGTAGAATTTTCGATACTTGGTGAAGTAAGGAGGGGGACCAGCAAAACCGCTACCATGGACTTCCAGAGGGCGGACTTTGGCCTGCTCAAGACACTGGTTGAGAGGGTCCCTTGGGAGACAGTCCTGAAGGGTAAAGGGGCCCAGGAAGGCTGGACGTTCTTCAAGAAGAAAGTCTTAAAGGCGCAGGAGCGGGCTGTCCCCATGTGCCGTAAGAAGAATGGGCGGAGAAGATGACTGGCCTGGTTGAATGGGGAACTTTGGCTGGGATTCAGGAAAAAAAGGAGAGTTTATCACCTTTGGAAGAAGGGGCAGGCAACTCAAGAAGAGTACAGGGATCTCGTTAGGTTGTGCAGAGTGGAAATCAGAAAGGCAAAAGCCCAGCTAGAACTCAACCTGGCCACTGTCATGAGAGACAAAAAAAAATGCTTTTACAAGTATTTTAATGACAAAAGGAGAGCCAAGGAGAATCTCCATCCTCTATTGGATGCGGGGGGGAATGTTGTCACCAAGGACGAGGATAAGGCTGAGGTACTCAACACCTTCTTTGCCTCAGTCTTTAATAGTCAGAGCAGTTATCCTCAGGGTACTCAGTCCCCTGAGCTGGAAGACAGGGATGGCGAGCAGGATAAACCCCCCATAATCCAAGAGGAAGAAGTTAATGACCTGCTATGCCACCTGGACGTTCACAAGTCTATGGGGCCGGATGGGATCCACCCGAGGGTACTGAGGGAGCTGGCGGAGGAGCTTGCCGAGCCACTCTCCATCATTTACCAGCAGTCCTGGTTAAGTGGGGAGGTCCCGGACAACTGGAGGCTTGCCAGTGTGACGCCAATCTACAAGAAGGGCCAGAAGGAGGATCCGGGGAACTACAGGCTGGTCAGCCTGACCTCGGTGCCAGGGAAGATTATGGAGTGGTTGGTTTTGAGGGCGCTCACGAGCCATGTGCGGGACAACCAGGGGATCAGGCCCAGCCAGCACGGCTTCATGGAAGGCAGGTCCTGCTTGACCAACCTGATCTCCTTCTATGACCAAGTGACCTGCCTCGTGGATGAGGGAAAGGCTGTGGATGTGGTCTACCTGGACTTCAGTAAAGCCTTTGACACCGTCTCCCACAGCATTCTCCTACAGAAGCTGGCGGCTCACGGCCTAGACAGGTACACTCTTCGCTGGGTAAAAAACTGGCTGGACGGCCGAGCCCAGAGAGTTGTGGTGAACAGAGTTAAATCCAGTTGGCGGCTGGTCACAAGTGGTGTTCCTCAGGGCTCAGTACTGGGGTTGGTCCTGTTCAATATCTTTATCAACGATCTGGACGAGGGGATCGAGTGCTCCCTCAGGAAGTTTGCAGACGACACCAAGTTGGGCGGGAGTGTTGATCTGCTCAAGGGTGGGAAGGCTCTGCAGAGGGACCTGGACAGGCTGGATCGATGGGCTGAGGCCAACTGTATGAGGTTCAACAAGGCCAAGTGCCGGGTCCTGCACTTTGGCCACAACAACCCCATGCAATGCTACAGGCTTGGGGAAGAGTGGCTGGAAAGGTGCCCAGAGGAAAAGGACCTGGGGGTACTGGTTTATAGCCGGCTGAACATGATCCGGCAGTGTGCCCAGGTGGCCCAGAAGGCCAATGGCATCCTGGCCTGTATTAGAAATAGTGTGGCCAGCAGGAGCAGGGAAGTGATCGTGCCCATGTACTCAGCACTGGTGAGACACCACCTCGAATACTGTGTTCAGTTTTGGGCCCCTCACTACAGGAAGGACATTGAGGTGCTGGAGCGTGTCCAGAGAAGGGCAACGAAGCTGGTGAAGGGCCTGGAGCACAAGTCTTATGAGAAGCGGCTGAGGGAACTGCGGTTGTTTAGTCTGGAGAGGAGAAGGCTGAGGGGAGACCTCATTGCGCTCTACAACTACCTGAAAGGAGGTTGTAGCCAGGTGGGTGTTGGTCTCTTCTGCCAAGTAACTAGCGATAGGACAAGAGGAAATGGCCTCAAGTTGCGCCAAGGGAGGTTTAGACTGGACATTAGGAGAAATTTCTTTACTGAAAGAGTGGTCAGGCCTTGGAACAGGCTGCCCAGGGAAGTGGTTGAGTCACCATCCCTGGAAATATTTAAAAGACGTGTAGATGAGGCGCTTAGGGACATGGTGTAGTGGGTATGGTGGTGTTAAGTTGATGGTTGGACTCGATGATCTTAGAGGTCTTTTCCAATCTTAATGATTCTATGATTCTATGATTTTATGATTCTAGTCCAGTGACACATTGTCAGAAAAGCAGAACTACTTCCAGCCTTGTGAAGTGGTAACAGTGAATGTGCAGCCACCTTTCTTTTCATCACCAGCAGCTGAAGTACGCCCAGTTTACTTTGGCATTTCAGCATAATGGTGGCAGACACAAAGCATAAAGCTTTTTATCACACTGACAAAACTTTCAGATCTGAATCTCTACTTGCAAACATGGTCTTCTGGAAAAAAAAAAAAAGTCCTGCTAGCCTGCATTTTGCTCTTGGAGTTTTCTTTTCCTGAATTACAGTCCTCTCCTGCAGGCTTTTTTCATATTAACTCCCTGATTTACCTCTGTCCACCTCCTCAAAGTTACCTTTATAACTTCATCACTTACTGACCTTTCTAATCAGTAACTTACTTACTTACTTTGCCAAACCAACTTAACAACTGATCAAAAAAAAGAAGTAATCATATGACATAAGAGATAATTTTCCTTGGTCTTTTCTCTCACAGTTTCCTTGCATAATATCAATGAGAGGTTCTGTGGTGATCAGTTGGAATGGGGTAGTCAGGTCAGGGCAGAGCCAGACAGTTGCTCTGGAAGTGCGATTAGCCCACGTGGCTTCAGATAACTGGGAGGAATGATAAGGATGATCAAACATACAAAATTGCTTTTGTACCCTTCACTACATGAGAAAGAATCTTTCTAAAAATGGGCACTTGGGAGTCCTACTTCTGTCAGACAAAGGATTTTGATAAGGGCAGTGAGTTGGATAAATCAGCTAAATTGTGAAAATGAATAACAGACTGTTATTTTGTCTTTGACAACATTCAATATTATTCCCATCCTCTCTACTGAAGGCCTCAATGACCAGCTTAGAGGAATATAAATAATGTGAGACTCATCTCCTGTTAGAATTAGACATGCACATCTGAGCATATCTAGTTATCTGAGCTTACCATTGTCATTAACAGAAATAGTCACTTCTAGAATGTTAGTCATCTACCAAATGCAAGCATAGACTTTAGTGTGAAATTAATTGTAGCATAGAAGTATTTTCTCTTATTAAATGTAAAGGGAAACTTGGATCCCTAATTAACTGTAGCTGCAGTGTATTGAAACTGCAATGCCTGTAAAACTGGGTGATATGAACCCTACCTTATGATTTTCTTATTTTTGTGTTCAAAATATAAAACATGTAAACATGTATTCTAAGGTAAATGTAAAGTACATGGTTAAGTAATATTGACACCATATTTTTTTCTTCTATTTTGCAGCTTTTTTTTTTCTTAGGGGTGGGAGGTTGTGTGAAATTATTCATTAATGCTGAAAGACTATTCCACAACATCCTCTTTATTAAGTCATTTTCCTGAAATAAGAACACACCTGGTACCAATCTCAAAGGAAATTCAGCTGCTTAATGGAACAGCATGATCAAGAGACCAGACACTCCTGGATATTTGTTAATCCATGATCAGGCTATTCATTTATGAGGTAGAAAACCTACTTTTAAACCCATACTGCAAATCAGGTAAGAAAAGGAATGAAAATCAGATCTCTCACAACTTTAGTGAATACTGCTCTAATCACTGATCTTCACAGGGTCTTTGCTGATTTCTGAGTACCTAATCCTTTGCTTTGGGAAACCAGATTTTCTCTTCCAAGTTCCTTTCACTGTATTCCTAAAAAGCAGTTAAAATCATCCAAATCAAAGGAAAGCATTTTGGTTTTTTTTAAAAGTGATTTTCTTCATCCCTGAAAGAATTTCCCAGTTCTTCAAATGAAAGTTAAATCAGTTTAATTTAATCCCAGATACCTGTCTCTGTTAAAGTTCAATTTAGTTTTGTTCGCCTAGTTGTTGTTATTTGCCAATGAATATTTTAAAAACTAGTTATTTCAAATGTGAATGTATGGTCTTTGCAAAAACATAAACCATTCATTAACTCGTATCAGTGGCAGCAATTCAAACCCTGTGTCAGCAGATATGAAATAGGTCAGTTATGAGAAAGGGTCAATATTTAATTTTTCTTTTCCTCATCATTTAGCCCTTCCCTTCCCTTCCCTTCCCTTCCCTTCCCTTCCCTTCTTCTCTTCCCTTCTCTTCTTTCTTTTTGGGCAAGTTTTATTTACATCAAGAACAAAACTCTCCGAAGAGGAATTCTGCTTACACATCTTCTTTTGAAATTGATGGGTGCCACTCAGAGAGTCAAGAGTTCAAGACTTAATGTCTAATAAAAGTATACAACCTGAAGTGAGATATCTGCAATGACACTGCATCATCAGTAAAGTGAATCCACCAGATATCCTATACATTACAGTGAACAATTTCAAATCTCATCTCCCTACAGCACTCAAAGTGAAATGAAGCTGAATAGAATAAATCCTGATTTTTCCCATTTACTGTTATTAAAGAATAGAACAAAGTAGTGCCAAGGGGAGTAAGAGAATAAAGCTACGGCTATTCAGTTGTGAAGAAAGTAAATTAATAAAACTAACCTCATTTATTTTGTACATGCTTTCAGTTGATGCCCTGGAGAACACTTCTCCTTATAGGAAAGAAGGGTGGGGAATGGACAATATAGCCTATTGCTATATCTTGTCTCAGTACTGTTGACAAACTGTATATCATCACCAGCTAATAGGTTGCCATTTTTTTTGTTTGAGATATACTTTTATATATCTTCAACTAAACCCCCTGGACATTTATTTTCTCCATAGCTTTTCGGTAATATTTGGTGGAAACTTTTGCAATTGCATTGTATTGTGAAGTAAGGTTTAAATCCTGGAAGGCAGACAACGTTCATGAGGTAACAGGGACCATGTAAGACAGACTATTTTGTTAAACTAATCTTCATAACACATTATATTTCAGATTCATGTGAAATATTAAGTACATCTCAAGCTTTTCTGGACATGTGCTAACACAGCTGTGTTTCAAAAAAAGCCCTTATGCATTTTGACAAACTGAATCATCTCAGCATGGTCTTCTGCCACAAACCTGATTCTTCATTTCAGTAACCATCTGAGTGATGCCTGGGCAGATATTATGGATTTGCCCTAATTGGTGTCTTTAGATTGAACTGACCTGTTCTAAGGGGTATGATTAAATGGTAAAGGAGAGGAACAGGTTTTTACCAGATTTTGGAACTTGATACAGGCATCCGCAGAACTTATCCAGATCTGAGTTACACCCATAGCCTTTCTAGAAAAAAAATGCATCCTCAGACCTGCAGACATGCAGGAAAACTAAGGATTTTCCGATTTAGTGGATGCAACACATCCTCCCCAAAAGGCGTAGCTGGCCAGCTTTATCTTTTCTAGTCTGCATTTATAGAGAAAGAAGAGGCCAATAATTTTCAGTTTTTACCACAATCTTTTTCAGAAAGAGAATCAATTTTCCACATCTGATAGGAGAGCTCTGGAGAAAAATGAAATGTCTCATTCTTAACTATATCACTCGACATTTGAGCTAGGAAGGAAGTAGTTTATAATTTCAGTAACTTTTTTTTTCAGTGAAGAACACAAATTTTGACAAAATTTTCTTAGGATGCAGTTTATGGTCAAAACAAAAATCAACATTTTTCACTTATTGTGGAGAAAAATCAGGGCCGGGTATCCTCCTGGGTTGGGAGACAACCAGATTAAATTCCTGTTCTGCTTTAGCAGTCTTTTTGTACTAGAACTAGGTTGTAAGCAGGTTTGTGTTTTCATTTAGCTGGAAAGACTCCCAAATGAAAGAAACTGATAAAACTGAAACCGTCCTTAAGGCATGACTGTCCATTTCAATAACTTTTCTTTAAAGAAAAAAAAATTATTTCCCTTAGAGAGAGGTATGAAATTTGCCTGGGCTCACGTTACTGTTAGGATTATCCCCTCTAAAAGTCATTCGAAAATCTGTTCATATTTTACCTCTGAAGAAGAAATAACATTTATATCTCCTCAGAAGAGGTTAAAAAAGGAAACCAGAAATCTTTACTAACTATTCCATTCCATTCTCATCCTCTCCAGTCTTCAAACAACTTCATACAACACTTACACATTTCCTGAACTATATCTATTCACCCTTCCTGACAAACTTATTCTTATGTAATTAATTGGTTAATTAAATAATAAATCAAATATAATATATGACATGATTTTAATATATGCATATATATACATATATATACAGGTGCACTTACATATGCATATATATATGCACATATATGTACTTTACATATATTTGTGTGCATATATACACATGCAAAGGAACATATTTTAATTTTGTTAAATAAGTATTTTAATTCTAGACTTCCGTAACTTTCTACATGCGACATTAAAAAAGTTTTTTTAAATGTTTTTCATTTCTGTATTATATACATTGATTTAAACCAGTACAGCAAACATACCTTCATGAGCAATCATCACCTATGTTTGAATGACTCTTGCATTCTACAAATACAGGTTTTTTAATAAAAAATTTAACAAGCCAACTTAGAGTATCTATCATGTAGAATGCCTTGATCTCAGCACAACAATATTCAAATCTGCCTGCCCACAGGAAAAAAAAACACATTCTAAATGATCTTCATTGCTAGGATGAATAAGAAAGGTAGTAACAGCATAGGTATCTGAGGTCCAAATGATACAGTAATTTTTACTGAAGATCAAATGTAAGCTAATTATCTATATTTAAAACACAGGAACATATATAAAGAACTGGTATGAAACGAATTATGCCAACAATGATGTGCTTTAGCCAGAGTGCATGAATGTATCCTGCATGCAAATGGATTCTAAATTTACCTAATGTTTAGGAAGAATAAGTGTCAGTAATCTATCTAGTAACAACTAACGGAAAGGCTATGATGAAGGTGAGGTAAGTGGTTGATGAGGAAACATCAACCACCTTAAAGAGAGAAATATTAAGCAAATCTTTATATGCATATGTATAAAATGGTTCAGTCTAATTTTCTCTATACATAGGTATAGAATACAAACAAAAGAAAAGCAAGCAAATAACCCCATCCTGACTTTTGGCAAAGGTAGCTGGCTAACAACTGCATATTACTGAGGATCCATCTTGATATACAGTGAAGGTATAAACAAAACATACACCATTGAGAGAATTATATTAATTCCACAATATCTAGCTTGACTTTCAGCCAAGGCCTCAAACCTGAATCACATCCAGACAAACACACTGGGAAATGAAAGATGCTTTACCCTTTTCCACTGATAAAGAACCATAATAATCAAAGGCTATTAGTATACTGAATAAAAATACAGTCTTTACAAATCAATGGTTGACTTTTTTTTCTCTACAGGTATGTTAAATGCTTTCTAACAGAAAACCCTTATCTATGTGATGTGGACAACGTTATAAGTACATGCTATACGTCTTCATGTCCAAGAGGTCTAAAAGTACTGTTGAATATATATACCTCTTTTTTGTCTCTTAAAAATGTTCTTTGTTCTTCTTACTCTAAAAATGACTGTGAATAACACAATGCAATTACGCAATTTTGTACAGTTCCTTTTTTCCTTCATTAATTTGTAATTTCACTTTTGTTGTTTATGCTTCCTGAGCTGAACAAATAATCTTCCTTGTAAAACATGAACAACAGAGTGATCCAGAGAGAAAGCAAACCAATTTGAGATACTTCTGTAATTTATCTATGGAACTCTCCACTATAACCTGAATTTCAAGCAAGCATCTTTCATTTACTAACAACTCATTATAATACAAAAACATTTTCTCCCAGGCTTTGATCTTAACCCCACTGGTCAATTTACTTCTACCTTATATTAGTTGTCTGTCATTAGCTGGGTGGATACACTTCGCAAATTAGCTTTTGGCAAAAAAAAAAGAGACAAGATAAGGGGAAAAATACTTGAATTAAGTGGATAACTTTATATACATTGCTAGCTGCTATGTATTGGGAAGGAAACTAATTGGGAAGCTATTGGGAGATACTTAAAACACAGACAAATTGAAAATGTGCTGCAACAGTAATTCATATTACTAACTAAAGTGGCATAAATAAATGTTCCAACTGTATTACTTAAATAAAAGGGTAAAAGCTTCAGCTCTGCAGCACACTGGATTAAAATACAACCTCCTTATGAAATTACCATGAAATTGAGTTGAAGCACTTGCAGAACTAAACAGATTGCTTGGAAAGCATTCAGCTACAAATCTGTTCTTTTTTCAGGCCTGCTGAAATCTCAGCTGATTTCAAGGAAACTAGTTTCAATTATCTGCTCTGCTATGTAAGCAAACCATATCAAAGGCTACAGTGGTATATATCTACAAGAGATACTATTGACTGGTGAAACACAAGGTATCAACATTTCTCAGGGGGAAAAAGGGGAAAAGGAAAGAAGGAGAATCTAGATCAGCTGAAGCACAAGTCTTAACAGAGGAAAGTAAACTTAGAAAAGATTCACAGACAGTATTGAAATAGTGCAGTGAAATGGAGGTAGCCCTCACATAAATTAATACCATTAAAATTTTCTTAATGTACTCTAAGCCTGTCCTTTTTAAGATAGTTTACATGGAGTCTATTTCTTCTTTTATCTCTACCTAAAATAAAACCATAACAGAGGTATTGTAAGCATCACAAGAACTAATCCACCTATTTTCTTCTCCTGAGTCATAAGTATATAAGTAAATTGGGCTTCATCCTACAAAATTTGTTGGGGATCCACAAAGACTGAAGCTACTGACCACTTGCTGATCATATTTAATTTGTAAATGACTCTTGGGCCCAGATATATTTTGGATACAGTGCATATTTCTTCTATCCAGTAGAACCATTTTTTGAGACAGGCAGGAGAAATTTTTTTTTAATCTGTGCTTATCTATATAGCATTGCTGTCACCAGATGGGTGCTGTTTGCTTAAAGCGTAAAATTTTTAGCTTCGGGGAAAAAAAAATTGGAATTCTGGTTATCCTATGTAATTTTTCTGAAAATATTTATAGTTAGCAAATACCAGTGAATTTTGCACTTACTTCTGTGTTTCCTAAAGCTAATGCCAGTCTTGAAACAACTGTTCCATGACAGCCAAACACTTGGGATGACCTTTCTGAAAAAAATGGGATTTCCACCTATTCATTGTGATCACATCCATTCTATCATTGCTAAACAGCTGTATATAAAACAAGTATCACTATTTCCAGGCTCCACATTGAGATTTCATCTTCATAAGAAAACAATTTCCAGCACTTTAGAAGCTACTATCACTCAGCAGAAGGAAGGTGATATAGTTCACCATAAAGAATCATTAGAAAGGATATTTGACTGAATAAAAAATCACATTTGTATTAACTATTGACTATTGAATTGGTACGATTCTTCTCCTTGTTGTGATTTAACGCCAGGCGGCAACCACAATGGGATGGGGGAGAGGATCGGGAGGGTAAAAGTGAGAAAACTCATGGGTTGAGATAAAGACAGTTTAATAGGACAGCAAAGGAAGAGATAATAATAATAATAATAATAATAATAATAATAATAATAATAATAATAATAGAAATTATGCACAATGCAATTTCTCACCACCCTCTGACCAATGCCCAGCCAGTCCCCAAGCAGCAATCACCACCCTCCAGCCAACTCCCCCCAGTTTATATACTGAGCATGGCATCAAATGATATGGAATATCCTTTTGGCCAGTTGGGGTCAGCTGTCCTGGTTATGCCCCCTTCCAGCTTCTTGTGCACCTGGCAGAGCATAGGAATCTGAAAAGTCCTTCACTATGGAAGCACTACTTAGCAACAACGAAAACATGAATGTGTTATCAACTTTATTCTCATCCTAAATCCAAAACACAGCACTGTACCAGCTACTAGGAAGAAAATTAACTCTATCCCCACCAAAACCAGGACACTCCTAAAATTGCTTTCCATTTTGAACATTATAAGTTTCTTGCAATGGGCATATCTGGACTCTTAAAATCAAAATCTATCAAAAAATGGAGGATTAGACGTTATCTGTTATCTTAAAATTTAATAGCACAGACACTTAGAACTCTGTGTCTCAGTAATCTGAGACAAACGGGAACAAAAACTGACACTAGTTATATGAGAAAAGATCAGTTTCTATCTATAGTTTATATTTATTTCACAATAACTTCTATGACAATGAGGTGAAAATGTTGGTCATATCAGCATTAGTAAAATGCCACACAGTTTGATGTGGAACACTGGGTTGGCAAATTGCTAATTAACCCAAACGTATGTAAGTTTTGTGGAATATTAACACATATCAAGTTTCTAAGCTAATATAAAAGCTCAAACCAGTAGTATTTAGTAATGCTAAAGCAAAATTCTGGGCTGGGCTTTGGGTTTCATATTCAAGTGTCCTGGTGAAAGTCATAAAAAAAAGAAGAGAAAAGGTACCTGCTGCTCTTTTCTAATTCACAGTTTGGTATTCACAGATTCAAGCCAACTGTCCATTCTTCCAACATGCTGTTTAATTGCTTTCTTTTGTTGAGCAACAATTCAATAGCTCATGTGATAAAAAATCACTCTATTAAGGACTATTTGTAGCTTGCTTGTCTTATTCTTGACATCATTCCTGCATTTATACCTGATAAAACAATAAATATTAAAAAGGATTTTTTCAGATAATCACTAATGTCGTCGGAAAGTAGACCTGTCAGACCATCAAGATCCAGACTTGAAGTCTTTTCAGTTCAGCTAAAAATGGTATTTCTTTGCTGTTGAGTAAATGGCAGTCTGTAATCATCAGAGGAAAAAATGAGTGTCTGGATTAGCAGGTATATTATGAAAATCCATCTATCAACCGATTTTGACAGACTATAAAAAACACCCCCACTTTTAAAAAAAGCAAATTGGTCAGTTCAACTCTGTGATCCTCTGATATACGTAGTCCATTAAAGACATTTTCCCTTCTATTTTCTAAATCTGTGTTTACAGACTTAATTTCATACTGAGAATCCAAATATGGTATGTAAATGGACTTATAACAATAATTATACCAACCACTGAAAATCTTATCATCTGGATAGGAAAAAACTATTTCATAATAGAATTTCACTTTATGTGAACCAATATTGAGGAAAACACAGAGACAGAAAGGAATGAATCAGTCAATTTCTGTCTTATCACAGGGTAAATGACTTGTATTTGCAAGAAATATTTTTCTAACCTATTCTTAAAGACCTGAAGTTCACATAAAAAATGTAAAACTTCATCCAATCATAACAGCAAGCACAGCTGTAGTATCAGTGTTTAAAATATAAATTAGTTCATTTAACAAATGGACTGCAAATTATCATACAGTATATCAGGAGTTTTTGATCTATACATCTTGCTTATCCAATTTAAAAATAAAAATATATATAAATATATAGGTAATATTATTTAATGTTTGGATTTCTCTCAGTATATTAGCTGTGCCTTGCCAAAAAGACCATTTAAAAATTACTCTTTTCTCACACTATTGTAAGAAATACCTTTTACTGATCACACTTCAGACCTTTTCCTGAGATGCGACAGCCTTAACTAACCTACACTGAAGCAAATGGATAGTTCTAACTGGTGTCTGTGGGGTCTTAATTCAAAGACTTAAACATGATGGAGATTGATTTTTTGTGATATGCTCCATATTTAAAAGTAATAAAGAAAAGAAGAACAGAATCACTTCTTATACAGAAAAGGGACTTCTTGAAATTCCATTCTGTTTAGCTAGCTAGGTAAGAAAGAAGAAAAATCCTGCTGTGAAGCAAGAATACAATTTGCTGATGATATATTGATTTAGTTAAACATTACTGAAGAAGATCCATTAAAGAAATGGATCAGATAAAAACATAACCTTGAGAATCAGAGTAACAGAAATGACATGAAATTCAGTGCTATAAAATAAAGGACCATGTAAAGAATGAATGTCAAACTTCTCAGATACAAAATAAGACCCTGTCATTTGAAAATGGGAAGAAAGAGAAAGACCTGGTTATCTTAGTATCATAATGTATATATACTTGATCAAAGAATGAAAGTATATTATAAGGTGATTATATTATATTATTATAAGGTGATAATAATTATATTATTATCAGGCTGCCAAGCTGATGTAATTATGAAAAAATGTACATCCAATGTAGGACCTGTTAAGGTGGGTGTTTCACACAGAGGAAAGGAATACTAGTGTCTTTCCCTACTGTAACCAAAGTAGAGTTCTCCAACTTATTATTTAGAAGTGCACTAATGAGAGTTTAAATAATATTTATCTCAAACCCAAATATAGGTTTACCAAAATAGTGTAACTAACAGCTGCAATGATCTTGTAACACTGTGATGGCCTATTGAGGTATAATTAGTAAATATTTTACATAAATATGTGATCAAATTGACCACCCCTTTGGTGGTGTGTAGTTGTTCATAGGAGGCGTTCAAATAAGAAAAGTCTCAAGATAAGGAGCAAGATAAAGCCAAGGGACTGCAAATAAGCAGAACATCCTGCGGCGGTTATGAGAAGGGT
This sequence comes from Calonectris borealis, assembly GCF_964195595.1. Taxonomy (NCBI): domain Eukaryota; kingdom Metazoa; phylum Chordata; class Aves; order Procellariiformes; family Procellariidae; genus Calonectris; species Calonectris borealis. The sequence continues at coordinate 180,234,334 of NC_134312.1, forward strand.
GACTGATAAAACCAGAACCAAGCTAAACAGTATCAGGAACAATTGTTACTCCCCTTTTTAGAGGAGTGCAATTAACATTAAAAAAACAGGCATAAATGAGGAAAACTGGAGGAGTCCACTTTGGTTCTAATTTTTGTTGCTGAAGAGCTCTGGTGTCTGATCACCTGGACCTTGCCGACACCTTGCCATGTAAAGCCAATACAGTATTCAAGAGGGTGCAGTGGGTTACCTTTTCATAGAGTATACCAAAGCAAAAATTCAAACAGGCATTTGCTAAAAACAAAAAAGAAATACCCTCCTCCCCCTCCTACCTCCGAAATTAGAGTATGTTTTCTTTTTCCTTAAGTTTGTTTCATATGAGGAAAATTATTCTGTTATCTAAAACACTCATTAAGAAATAATTTCTATTTTCATATTTCATTAGGATGTAGGAAATGCTCTGTAACTACTACTATGGAATATTCAATTATTTTGTAGTGATTCTATGCAAATGCAGGACAAATCTAGTGACAGATTTCTTACTAGACTGGTCTACATATACAGATAAACAAAAATCTATTTCTTTTGTTTATATTTCTAAACAAGTTTTCTCAGAATATTATTTCTGTGTCCATACAAACCAAAACTGTAACACTGGTGTATAATGATTATTGGTCACTCCAGTTTGAATTTCACACAATGTGAAAGGGATAAAAAGTATTCTGAGAACTTGAAAAGTGAGCTGAATATAACAGATACAAGACTATATGGAAAGGCTAAAAACACATCAGTGCATAATAAGAAGAAAGCCAACATTGAAATGAAAGCTCAGATATTGTAGAAGGAATGTTGGAAAATAAGAGAAATACATAATAATAGTAGCTTCAATATTACAATAAAATGTTGTTTTGCTCTAATGTGCTATAAACTTGGCATATGTTAATCCATTTTTTATAATTTATTACAGAAATGTAAGGAAATTTTGGAAAAATAGTTCTTGCACTTCGCTTGATTAGTTTGGGTTTTTTTAACATAATTCACAAATTTGTTATGAGTTTTAAATTAGTTAATTAATTATGCATGCAATGCATAATTGCATGCAGAAGATGCTGTCTTTGAAAATATACTCTGTGTTTAAACACAATCTTATTGTGGAACAACATAGTGATGTTTACGGTTGACCATGAAGCTGTTGCTGTCATTTTGTTTTGTTTTGTTTTGTTTTAATTTCCTATCAAAATATAGGATTGCCAACATACAGTCTAAGAAAGATAAAGAGTAAATTCTTTGACTAGGTCTCAGAAATTGAGATGCACACACACATTATAATTATTGTTTTAGTTGTAATATATATAATATATCTATAAAATGTAGATATATCATAGTGAGCTATCTTAGAGTATTGCATTATCTGCAGATCTCTCTTGCATAAGAACTTCTTTTACTTCCAGAATAACATCAGGTTAAAATTCATAATCAGATAATGTGAATGATATAAATACATTTTAAAACCTTCTGATAGTCTATTATTTCAGAAAAAAAAAATCACTTGATTTGGTGAAATGTACTAACATACTCGCTTTGACAAATCTTTTATTGTTTTTCATAAAAAACTATAGTAAAAACATATAGCAATCTTAATCTGCAAGTCTTGTAGATTTACTATGAAAACATATCAAAATATCAAGTTCAAGTTTTCAATGAAAGCTGTTTAAATGAATATCTGTCCATGTAAACAAAAGACATTTTCGGTTCATCACAATGAGTATAAATATTCAAATATAATATAATTTTATCAATTAAATATATTACACATACATTGTAATACACATATATGTATAAATATATATAAACATATATAAATACATACCTTAGCTTACAAAATATATAAAACACAAGACATTATATTGCTTCTAGAAAATCTATAACTCTAAAACTACTGAGCAGTACTACACAGACACAAACTTCGTATTTGCCAAAGTGTTATTCATATAACTGGTAGTTTAAAATACTTTAACAAGTAGAAGAAGACACATATATTGATGATGAACATTGCAATTGTCAGTTAATTTTGTCTAAACGTTTCAGTCACTATTAGGCTAATATTACTTCTGGGTTCCTAGGTGTCAAAGGTAACTTTTGGAGGAACAAAGGGAACAATTTTACTGTGGAGACACCCTACCAGGAGAAGTCTTAGGATACATGGATATGGTATCTCACAGGATCACTGTGTATCTTTGCAAAGGAGATGGAGAGCTGAGTAGAATTATATTAGAAAAAAACTAGTGAACTCAGCAGGTGCTTTCCACAGGGTCATGAGCTCTTAACTTCAGAAGTCATTTGGAACGGCTTAGATGTCCAGTCTTAAAGAGATCATTTTCCCCTGCATTCTGAACCTTTCCCATATACTAATTTTTGGCACTGAGAGATAGGCTGAATAAATTATTGAAACAACCCATATGATGGACATCATACCCTAACATTTGGATCAATTCAGACTTCTTGTGACATTTGCATTTTTGATGTACTGCTCTCACTTTATCAGATATGGTGATAAATTTAGTTTTCAACCTGTGATGTCATTGCTTACAATAGCTTTCAGCAAGGTTATGCTATAGTTCTGAAGTAACGCACTGATGCATCAGCAGATTATAGAAAACTTTCCTTGGAAAAAGTCAGTGAATACTACTAAATATCATGCTGAAACTGCACAATGATATTTACAGTTGTCTCAGGCTCATACATCACCATCTTTGCCATCTGCTTTCTTAATATTTTATTCAATCATATGACTTTTCATCAGCTTAAATGTAATTACCAAACAATACATCCTCCTGGTTAGGCTTTAATGATCTACAACTACTTTTGGAAAGCAGGTAATGATGTGAAAGACAGTAAAAATTTTCTGAATTCGACATGCCTTTCAGATTTCCAGTGTATAAGAGATGAAGCTCTCTATAAACATCATATAATTGAACCACTATGTATGCTGAAAAACCATGTTTGTTTCAAAAGTATAAGCAATTGTCCAGGTTCAGTATATATTGCACATCCTTAACTTCTATTATCATAAGACACCTCTGATCATACAAAAAACATGTAACAAAAATTAACTGTGTATATTGATATCTTCTCATCCTCATTAAAACATTTCCACAATAATCTAAGTATGCCCACTCTGTACTGCTTTGTCACTATTTCTTCAGCCCTAAATGAGGGCATGAACCTGACTTCTTTCAGTGGCTGGACCCACTCTAATGACAGCAAGAAGTACATGGGAATCTGGACTTGGGAATCTTCTCAGTGTTACTGTCATCCATGAGCTGCAGGAGTTACATTTGGCTAAACCGTGTACAGTACTACTGAAAAGGAAGTTATAAAGGAAAAGCTAATAAAACTCGCAGTTCAGATGGAAAATAGTGGCGGGGGGGATGGGGGGTGGGAAGAAGAAATGCTTTTACAAACTCATTGTAATGCAGTGAGGGAACTGTACAGATCAAAGAACTATTTTCTGGTAGTGGGAGGCCCAGGTGAGTAGAGGTGGAAGACCTACAGGCCTTTCATAAAGCAATTAAGAATGATATTTTCATAGGGGAAAGAAGCATCTTTTAGAGAGCTTTTAGACACAAATATCTGCTGTAAGTTCTGTGAAAACCATTACAGAGAGAGAAAGAAAAGGAAGTTGAAGTCTTTGAAAGTAACCTTTTGGCAGAATACACTGAATATTCTAGCTGTTCTGTACTCCTTGGGTGAAATTCTGGCTTTATTGTCATAGTGACAGAAGGGATCATTGACTACTGTAAAGATGACATCTTTTCCCTGAACTGAAGCATTCAAAAATATGTGAAAACTCTGAATGTCTCTCCTAAGATAAATAAAGCACTCTTACTTTGACCTTTATATTTTATTCCTCCATGTAAATTATTTCTCTAACTTACTGAAAACCTTGTCCATTTATAGTGTCACCTCAGTCACACAACAGTGGACACATAAATCTCACGGTTCTGAGCGAGATGTTCCAGGAGAAGTTTCTCCATTTTTCAGAGAGAAAAGTTGCAGGAGGGAGTGTAAGAAGAAATCTTACCCAAAGTCATAACAGGAGTCTTCACCTGGAGTCTTCATTTCTCTCTGTTCTTCTCCACTCTAAATAGGTCATATTCCTTTCTCCTACTTATCCTGCCTTTACTTAAAATAACATCAAAAAGGACAAAACCTGGATTACAATTCTAAGACATTAAGTTTTTCAAATTGCAACATTAAAGGTTAAGTGCAGAATTTATCTGTAAGTGATTACCTATTTTTTCCTCCAACTATTTTTTCCTCCATCACTAGTTGTTCTAATTACAATTATAATGTTATCAGTTATCTTCTAGTGTATTAGAATGTTTATTTTTATTTTTTCTTGGCAAGTAATTCTTCAAGACATTGTTGCAACAGATGCTGAGCACCTCCTGAGGACAATCAATTAATTCCCTCTTGAAGGGAATAGGAAGTAAACATCCTGTGAACTTCCTATGAACTTTATTCCTGATAAAGATAAACAACATGCAGAAAACACTCAGTACGAGGATGGATTGAGACACTGTTTATGTGCTTTGAATTTCTTGCCCCGTGATTTTGATGAGGCAACTTGTACTTGCATGATAACAAAGTCCAAGGGGAATCTTCTATCGGCTCTGATATTGGCTTTGGATAGAAAGCTCTTTGTTCCTATTAAGCTCGGAAAGCACAGACCTGAAGGTTGCAGTGTCAGATTAAAACAAAGAGCAGGACATGTCTTCTCAGCTTCCACCTGTCAGACACACACTTCTGAAATATTTATGGGCTTCATTGTTCTGTCAAATATAAGGCATTCTTGTTAACATTTGGACATAATTTAGGGCATATTTCATAAGTGCAATTGTTAAATATTTATGAGTAACACTCATTACTTAAAAAGCACTTCACATATACATACTTTTTAAATTATTAATAAAGAGAGTTTGGACAGACCTTGTTTTTATTGCCCTGCACTTCTGGAAATTAACTTTTAATATATTTCTGTATTAATATCCTGAGGGTCTTACCATCTTTTTTTTAAGACATGAATATTGAAATGCCTCTGCTCTTTTAACCCGTCACGTACAAGACTACTGTTACAGAATATGTACCTAGATACAACCTGATTTAGTTGAAGATGCCCCTGCCCACAGCAGGGGAGTTGGACTAGATGGCCTTTACAGGTCCCTTCCGACCCAAACTATTCTATGATTCTATGATTCTACTGTTTTGGTTCCTGGAGCAAAGGAGTCTACTGAACTAAGTGTGAAAGAGTATGGAGATATTGACAAAGTTCAGATACTCTTATAAATATGTATGGACAGTAATTCAATGCTCTCAAATAGCCAGTGTGTGCTGCAGTTATGACGTAGAACTGATTATAGCAAAAGAAAATCAAACCTCATAATGATTAACATCAGTATCTAGATACATATTCCGTTTGAGGATATCCTTGCTTCTGTCTGTGGTAACTCTTTGTTAATGTTAATTACTCAATTTACTTGATTCAGCATTGATTGTGTACTGCTATCCTGACAGGCCACAGATAGGACTGAACTTGCAACAGATCTCATTCAAGAGCTAGTTCTGCAGAAACTCCCATTTTAGCTCTGAAGATCCCTAAGTCAATATCTACTGGAGATTACCACGATTGTGTTGTAAACTTGGGAAGCCAAAATAGCTAAAACACAAGTATCAACCACATGTTGTTTATTCTGTGAGGATGTAATGAGAGAACAGGACCAATCTCCAAGCCAAGATCTCTCATTTCAAACTTCATACTTTTAAAAGAGGCTGAGGATAATGCTTGCCAAGACATATATCTCTACAACATAGCGACTTGTCACCCAGTTCTGATTAATCAGCATAGAACCATGTATCTGCAGGTCACCTCATTCAGACTCTTGCTCCAAACAGGGCCAGTGTAGATCAAGTTGCCTGGAGTGTCATCCAATTAAGTTTTGAATATATCTAAAAGAAACATGGTTTTCCCTTCAACTCCTGCAAATTCTGTAAGATGCTGGAGTATCAGACTATACAGAGTTGAGTTTACATTCCTGTGATGGATTTCTGGTACTCAAAAGAATTATGATTATATTGTTAACTTGGGTTCATTAATTACAATTTTTGGATAAAAAAGTTTTCTTTAAAAAAGAATTTGTAGTAATGGATCAGAGTTACAAATGATAAATTAAGACTTTATTAAAATTATAATTAATGACTGTTGTTTAGCCAACATCTCAACCAACATCTCAGCTAGCTTGTTTCATTGCACACATTATTTTAGGACCAGCATTACCTAGAAATTTATTAGACAAAACCATTTCTGTTCCTGTGCTTAAAGACAGTTAGAAAGAATAATAGATGTTCCGAATGAACACCTCCTTCCCTAATCAGCAGAAAAAGATCCATCTTTTTCACCTACTCCATAAAAAATTTCAAGCTTACTTGCTAGTTCTTAGGTAATGGACTATCTCATGGTATTGCTAGGCTATTTTTTTCTCCCGTTTCACAGGAACATCTTGGATAACTGCCTTAATAGGCACATTCCTAACTTTCCCCTGTTCTCAATCTGTTTCAAACACAAAGATATAACTTCCTAATTAATGTACTATCAAAACCACCACTTTTGCCAAAATTATTTCTGATTCTTGAAACTCAATTCAGTTGATTAAGCATACCATTTGAGATGCTTTAAGATATCCAAGACATCTGTGTGTGGCTGGCTGGTAGTACAGAGCAGCTAGGATAGATCCATGACTGGACTGCCAGCTGGAGGTGAGGCATGGTATCCTCGGGTATCTGAATGAGATTAGGAAAGACTTTTCAAGCACCTGAGACTTCATGTTTAACTTTGTGCTTATATTACCTCCAATCCATATATGGAGTAGGGTCCACTTTTCCTTAACGCTGGTTTCTACAGTATAGGTATATACATGTGAGCTAAATGTTTAAGCTCCCATCAGAGTTAATGAAGATTTAACCAATATAGTCAATGGAGATGAGGAATTCACTTATCAGGGTTCCACTGATCAAGTGCAGGTGTCTAATTCAGTTCACTCCTTTGCAGTGTCTACTGATATTAAAGATATTACACAGAATCTAAAGAACATGGAGGCTAGGCTGGATAAAAGATATTATCTAACACTACATGCCTATCCAGTTGCTTTTTAGGACAGCTAAGACAAACATAATGGGAATTTAGTCAATTATATCATTACAGACATTAAAGATGCATATTTAATTGAGCAGAATCTCACCTATGACATGTAGATATAAGCCAAGTCTGATTTTAGTGTGTGGTTGTTAGATTTAAGGGAAGCTCATATAGATGAAGGAACGCACTAGATGCCTTCTAGTGGGATGAGCAATACACTTCTTGGCAGTTTGGATCCTTGAGCAGAAAAGTGGAGAAAGAGGCAAACCTGAGCTCTCTAAGAAGGGCAGGTTTGTTCCTTGAAATTAGGAGTTGAAATTACAGGTCAATACTGGCTCCACCAATGTTTCTAATATGTAATACATATATTATACTGGTAAATATACTGACATGTATGAAAACTATGATAGTCATTTCACAGCAATTGTATATTTTAATGTAAGTATTTAGGTTTGGATTTTTTTTTTTGCCTGTTTGTAGGTTTGCATCAAAGTGCCAATCTTCTCTGCCTTCCTCACTTATCATACTTTCCTTTTACAACAGGATGATTGCATCATCATATCCAAGCCCTTCTCTTCTTTCTCCAAACCCTGAATAAACTAGTTGAGGTTGGATTCAGAGTTGGAGATTTTTGACCTAGAATCCAAACTGAAATTGAAACCTTCTGTTTCTTCACATCTTTGCATAATTTAGAAATGAAACAATTCCAAAAAACAGCTGAAAACATCTATATTAGCTGATTGCATTTGAGACAATAGCAAATGAAAATAGCAAACACTACAATACTGTTCTTGCAAAGCAGGCTATCTTCTTCTGCAATGTAAACACATTTCTACTCTAGTCATCATTATATATGCACAATCCATAAGAAACAAAGAAATAAAATATGCTTTCATGTACATTTTAAACATACTGATTGTTTAAACTTACATGTACATTTTAAACAAACATATTGATTTGGAATTAAACTCCAGCTGTTATCTTAAATGTGTTTTCTGAGGCCATTGTGGAGCATTTATTTTGTTTCACGATGTTTTGGTCCTTAGAGAAGAGTGCTCAGTTATTTTCACACTAGCTTGTGTGCCTACTATATGTTTAATCAAGCAGCTATTAATAAAAAGTAATTTTAAATGTATAGTAATATAAGTTGGTGATGAACAACACTGCAAAAATTAACCCTGAAAATCTCCCATGAAATAGATAAATGGAGAAAGTCTAGCTTTTACTGAAATACCCTTCCCATTTTATGTTTTATCCCCTTCTCTAGCTTTTGTCTGTACTATTCTGTGTGAATGTCCTTAATAGAAGTTATTCTCCTATGGTAACATGCGGGAACTTAGATATATAGCTGGTTTATAACTAGAAAGACAAGTGAAATCTCAAAATTACTTTAGAATCTGTCTTTTAAAATGAATGTTGATACTCTGCAGGATCAGGCAGAGGCCTTTTTCTTTTCTACTTCCCCTTTCAGCAACTGTATTCCAAAAGAAAATAAAATCAGTCCCCACAATATTATTTCTTTTTTACTTACAGAATTTTTTAAGTAATATATCCTTTTTTTGTGTGTCCTGTTTATAATATACTAATATGTTGATGCAAAATATGACATCAGAGAGTAAAGATATGAATAACTTTGTACTGTTTGAGTCCAACAGTTAATTTCTTCTGTGAAATGTCAGGTTTTGGCAATGTTGGTAGTACCTTTATCAATATCTGGGTCATAATTAGAAAATAAGCACATCCTTGATATCAAGGCATCATCAAAAAAAAAAAGCAGATTTGTAACATATAATCTTTCCACATAATGGCTTGTCCTATCTTGGAAATACTTTTCAGTTACAGGGGCCCCAGAGACCAATTTTGTCTCTACAATTTATATATATATTAGAAGAATAATTGTGCTAGATTCTTTCTGTAAGCAGCTGAATGAATGGCTCTAGAAGGGAAGGCAGACCCCCTGACAACAACAGAGGACATTTGAGGACATTTCTGTTTTGTTTTGATGTGATAGCTGTTCAGAAGTCTGCCTTGGTGCTTATATAGCTATAGTGAATCTTTAATCCTGAACTTTTAAAACTCATCAGCTACTGGGAGAATCAGCTACTTGGGAGACCTTATTGCAGCCTTTCAGTACTTAAAGGGGGCTTATAAGAAAGATGGGGACAGACTTTTTAGTAGGGCCTGTTGCGACAGGACAAGGGGGAATGGTTTTAAACTAAAAGAGGGTAGATTCAGACTAGATATAAGGAAGGAATTTTTGACAATAAGGGTGGTGAAACACTGGAACAGGTTGCACATCATAGAGCTGGTAGATGCCCCATCCCTGGAAACATTCAAGGTCAGGTTAGGCAGGGCTTTGAGCAACCTGATCTAGTTGAAGATGTCCCTGCTCATTGCAGGGGGGTTGGAGTACATGACCTTTAAACCTTCCAACTCAAACTATTCTATGGTTCTATGATTCTATGAAATTTAAAGATCTCAGAGAGAGAGAGGAACTCCATATTTGTAGTCTTTTGCTGCCATGGTAGGCATCTATGCTAGTTTCACTTGTATGCTTCAGAGGTGCCACATTACAAACTTATATATACAGAGATTTATAGTCCCTTTCACTTTGAGGTGGAATCAATTCGTAACTAAACCTGACTGAAAAGCTCATTACAATTTTAAAATGTGGAAAATTTTAGTGTCTATATATTTTATATTTTCAAGCATATGTTGGAAAATTATATAGATTGAGGTCTTGCTTCAAACCTTTGATTTCAATGAAAAAAAGTTCTGCTTACTGAATTCACCATTGAATCGTTGCTGCAAATATACATTTATATTCAGCTATCTGATAATCAGCTTCAAATCAGCTCTCCATTTAATTAAATTCTTTTGAAAGTTATAATTTAAAATTTTATCTGCATTTCAGGCTTTCAGGCAGGAAAACCAATGGAAAATTACTTCAGCTTCAGTTATGACACATTATTTTGGAAATATATTGAACATTTATTTTAAGACCACTAATGATGATGAGTCCTCTGAATTGTTAGGTGGAAAAAAAAAAAATCATAGATTTCTGATCTGAGTTTGTTTGACTTCACAGTGAAACCTCTGTATCAGGCTATATCTTTTTCGTCCAAAGTACAAAAGCAGGAAATGTCTTGGTGTGAACAGCTGTTTATATTTTTTCCTCTCTTCTCTTTTGCACCTTTTTCATAATCCTTTCTGCTTTTCTGATGTAAGACACTTCCCAGTGTTGTTTACAATTAGACACTTTAATATTACAACATATATTTTGCAAGGATGAATATCTTTAATTGCATTAGCATTATACTGACAAGCCAGGAAATAGAAACTAGTGATTAAAGCAATGGCATACAAAAAACTAACAGAAGGTAACAGAAGTATTTTCAATTTTTTAAATGGAGATTAAAAAAAAAGGGGAGGGTGGGATAGCTTACGAACATTCAGAAGTTGCTTATCCTAAAGCTTGGAATGAAAAAATAAAGCCCTGACTTTGCACTCCTTGCTAACATCATCTTCAGATCCTTTGGAACTTTTTCAGTTGATCTGTGAGTATATCTGCTCTGCAGAGGCAGAAATGTACAGAGATACACAGGATAGCCATAAATAAAGTAGTTTAGGTATCAGGAGCAATTTACCTGCAGCAGCAGCAACCTCAATGTCGACAATTTGCCATGCTTTTCAGTGTAATGCCAAACTAGATTGTTCCCAATACACATGATAGCTCTGTTTACAACTAACTCTGGTGTCTTTACACTACCTTGTAGCATAGACGCAGCTATATGCACACAAATTATTAACATCTTAAGCTAAGGTCTTGTCCTGGTTTCGGCTGGGATAGGATTAAATTTCTTCCTAGTGCTGTGTTTTGGATTTAGCATGAGGAGAATGTTGATAACACACTGATGTTTTTAGTTGTTGCTAAGTGCCCTCCTAGTCCAAGGACAGCTCCCATGCCTACTGACTGAGCTAGGTACACAAGGTGGGACGGAACATAATCAGGACAGCCAGCCCAGCTGGCCAATGGGGTATTCCATACCATGTGACATCATGCTCAGTATATGAATGGTAGGCGTGATCCAGGAAGTACCGATCGCTACTTGGTTATCGGTCAGCGCGGGTGGTGAGCAATTGCATTGTGCATCTGTGAAAGACTGAATTATAGAACTTTTGTCTCAGAGACTGCTTATCTGGGCGAGGGTTCCTTTGGCTGCTGAATATGATAAGATCAGCTGCAAGGCGTGAAAGATCTGGGCGAGGATTCCTTTGGCTGCTGAATATGATAAGAATGGCTGCAAGGCCACAGAGATCTCCGGCTAGTAAGGTGTGAAAGATCTCCGGCTGGCACGTGCTTGGACAGTCAAGACTCAGGAATGCGGAGACATGTCGTTGCCATGGAAACTGCAGCCCTCGAACGAGAATAAAAGGGACTGCCAAGAGGACCCCAGTGCGATTGCCGACCCCGCCGAAACACCGCGGACCCCGGAGCGACCGCCCACCGCCGGAACACCGAGAGACTTGGACCCCCGGGACGCCACGGATCCATGGTGAGGACTATTCTTGCAAATCTGTCCTGAATACCTGCTTGACTTCTGTCTTTTTACTCTATTCTATCCTATCGCTACTAATTTTCTACTTTTGATATTAAAAGTTGCTGTTTTGGGTATACGGCATTTGATCTCGTTTTGTGTCTTAATCTCGCTCTTGGGATCATATCGAAACCTCCCCCGACTTCGGATGGGGACATTCCCGACATCGGATCGGGACAGCGTCACTCATTTTGTATATTCTGTCATTATTTATTATTATTATTTTCCCTTTTCTGTTCTATTAAACTCTCTTTATCTCAACCCACGAGTTTTTCTCACTCTTACCCTTCCGATTCTCTCCCCGTCCCGCTGGGGGCAGGGGGAGTGAGTGAGCGGCTGTGTGGTGTTTGGCTCCTGCCAGTTGCATTTTGGGAGGGTTCAATAAGTCCACAAGCATAGTATAAGCAATAAATAACAAAATGTGGGCTAGTAGCAATTATCAACATTAAGACCTCTAAACCTTGAATTTACAAATCTAAGGTATCTTTCTGAACTTCTTGCTTGTCCTAAAAAATTCAAACTGAAACAAGCTCAACAAACCAATGTTGTATAGACTTACATGGGCTATCTCTAAAGAGTTAAGTTACTCCACGTGAAGTAATGTAGGCCTCTAAAAGCAAACATATCTTGAAAAGTAATCTGCAGTAGTTTATGTGGCACACCAAGTAAGATAAGCAGTGTAGCTTTTGGTGCCTGAGCTATCTTGCCTTCTATTGCTTCAGATGGCTGCATAGCACTGCATATGTTTGACAGACTACATAGACATATCTGTGCACAGGATAACTGGGGAACAAAATTTCTTTTCAATGAAATATGTCAAGCTTTCTAAGGGGAAAAAAAAGTCTTTCCCTCACTGTATTAAAAATAACAATTTCTCAAAAATTCCAGCTAGGGATTTCTTTGGAATGCTGTCTTGCTTTATGAAGACACTTATCAAATTTTGATTAGTGCCTTTGAGCAATGAAATTCTGAAAGCTGGACATTCAGAGTTTCAAAATGAACCAATTTTCAGGCTTAGGTAGACAGGCAGTCAGGTTAAGTAATGAAAAGCTGGGCCATTCAGCCTTTCTGTTCTCTCTCATATACTTCCCTGTCACTCAATCTCATCTCCTTACTGTTTGCTTTGTCAGTATTACTTTCTTATTCTCATCACTGATTTTATTTGAAAAAGGTGGTTTTAACTGAAATTTTCTATGGAATTTGTACCACACTGAAAGAATATTCTATATGACAAAATCATACTTGCAGGAAATTCCTAGCCTGTTCTAGTAATTAGTACAAAGTGCATACAACCGTACAGAAATTATTTTGCGACTGGAAGCTTCTGCAATATCTTTTACTTGACATCTCACTCTGCTCCCTTCTTTGCCAGGACTACAGAGAAAAGAGAGGCAGAAAGGTTATAGACAAAACTTGTATTGTGTTATTTCATACAAAGTATTTATGGGGTAGGAGGGAAGAAAACAACATGTTTGCAAATCTAATTTTAACTCTCTCCCTTTTCTTTGCCATATTTTTTCCAGCAGTAAAATCTGTATTGTGTTTCTACTTTGAGGAAAGTGACAAGTTCTCTGATTACTTGATAAAAAGAGAAAAAAATGTGTTTATAAATAATTCAAAACATCGTAGTCACAACTGGAAAAGTTCAAGGGCAGTGTAATGATACTGTAATTTGAACTAATTCCTATTTAATCTTCAAAATCATAATTAAACTTCTCAAGAGAACATTAAAATATGAATCTTATACTGTCAAGAAAATGTTTCATTTAGGAGTATTATTTTTTATGAGTTCGTAAAGGTGAATTAGGTCTTATATATCCCTTTTAAATAAATGTCTTTCCTATTGATTTTAGTGGGAGAATAAACAGACCTTCAGTGCTGTGGTTTCGTGCCACATTTCTTCCCCTGTGTACATCCTAGCATTGTATCAATTCATGTATAGAGTAGCACAGATGTAAAGTGGAAGACTTGCACATTGTCATAAATGCATAATAAAGAGGACTATAAAAAAGGTTAAGACTGTCTAATTATTTTTTTTAAGTACTAGACAATACAGCAAAGTTTTTTAGAAAAAGTCTTCAGATGATACTCCCAGTTATCTGTTAGATTCATGTCAATGTGATCACAAATAGTACAAAAAAAGAAAAAAAAGTTAAGAATATTTCCCTTGATATTTCATTCTTCGTAATATGAATCCCTGAAAATACCATTAACTTCCATATTTTTGTTAACTACAAATCAGTAAGTTCAAGTTGATTTTCCTTTTTTTTTAAACAAAATGCCTCTATTTTTACAATTCAGGGAGTCACAACATAAATTATGGAGCTATGAGGTCAGAAATAAGATACCTTTTCACTGTCTTTGTTGAAGGCTACTGACAAGGAGACTGAAATAAATAGAAAAATTAAAATGCATGAAAAATGCAATTAAATTGTGGCTGTACCTCAGTCAATTACAAAGATAAACTTAAATGGCCCAACCTGTTTGCAATTTCATTATTAAAAAATAATTTTATCTAAATGTATTTTTTACGGTTAGACTTTAAAATACATAGATGAGTTTTCAAACCTGTTTCTGGAATGAGACTTTTATGTTCACGTTGTTCATGCTTTCAACATCACTCCATATATTATTGCATACAGAAAGTTCAGCTGCAGTCATTGGTCCAAACTCTAGCTGAAAACTTTAGTTTTGAAGACTGATGATGATAAGAGCAATGTTATTCTTCTCCCACCAGAGAACATAGACACATTACTGCTGACTGCAGTGAACAGTAACTGATCCAAACGAAGTAGTAATTAAATAAATTACCATTTGATTTTAACTGAAAAAATAAGAAGAGGGAGCTACACGACAAGCATTCAAAAGGACTCTTTTACAGCCATTTTCTTGCAACTCAGAAGAAAATATCTACACTATCGATGTTTCAGATTATACATGAATCTGGACACCGGTGTCTAAAGGGTTAAAAACAATAACTGCGTGAAGTCTGAGAATGTAGAGTTTGGATTTAGGCACATAACAGGACTTAAGTCCTCCTGCTAGTATGTTGCACCAGAAACAAGCAACACAAACTAACTTGAGAAGAAATGAAAAATAACACAAACTTACATGTTCTTTTCATATCCCAATGTGGTTTGTTCAGCACTTTGCATCATATAAGCACTTGCTTTCAATCATAACAAACTCTGCTTGCAGAATAGATTAATATACTTGTGTTAACCTCCAAAAAGGTAAGAAATAGTAATCAAACTACAGAAAAGATGTGTAATTCTGAGCTGAAGATAAACAAAAAAATTCATGTATCCTTTAAGAAATGGGCTATGTACTGAACCCTGAGGGCCAACATACATTGGCCTAAATCTTCAGGTGTGACCTTCACATTTTTTACCTTTGTGCCAGTGCACTTGTATACAACTGTTGAACAGTTATCAGGTTATCCTCTAATTGGTCTTTCGGCAGGTTAATCTGCTGTGATTTAACATCATTTTCCTGCCATTTTAAACCTTGTGTTCCAGACACTGATGCCTATAACAGCCTGGATCCATGAGTGCTGTCCTCTGGGTATGTGTAGAGGTTATAGCTTTCCCTCTGGTCAGCACGGATGTGATTGCTTTCTATGTCAACTGATCATAAATACGTTTGTCCATATGCTTCCAAAGCTGAAATCTATCTACTTGTGAGCTTTTTGTCATTGATCTGACTAATCTCTTCATGACTATCTGCCTGCAACATACAAATAATGTGGAGTATGAGCAGCAGAGTTTCTGATTTTCACCAAGATTTTCAGACCTTTGGAATACGTCTCATAAGATTTGTCTCAGTGAGATGGTCTATAATAACAGCTTGCAAACCTTTCAGAGATAATACCTCATCAGTTTTGCTGCAGATAACACCTAAGTGTTATCTATGTGTTTATGCCCTTTCAGGAATCTCTCCTACAAGCACTGGTGTCAGTTCCAAAGGTACTTGGTTTGACTGTGAGTAGCAAGACCTTTTCAAATCCTTCAGAGTCCTCACTGCTTTAGTTTTTTTTCTTCCATGATTTTTGATCTAGCAAAGAAAGCTCAGCCAATTGTGTTTCGGATCTGAGACTGATGATTTTCAGTGGTTGTATTTTTTTTCTCCCCATTTTGGGTTCTGTTAGGTTTTCCTGTTGATCTTTGGATGACAAATGCCATTCTCAGACCAGAATGGAGGCATATAATCTTGCTAATCATTTCAACAAAACTGCTCTTGCATTCTTTGCTTAGGGAAAGAAAATCATAATATTACTAGAAAACTTGCTGACTACCCACTTAAGATCCCTCATTTCCAACAACTTTAAGAAATATGAATAAAACATATTAACATTCAAAGTGAGAATGATAATTAGCATTGAACTCATTTAATACATTTTCAAAGTACTCTGGAAAGAACTTACAATCATTTTAAAAGTGCAGAAAATTGATAACATGCTTTTAATAAGTTTCAGCTGTGTAAAAGCATCATTCTCTGAGAAAAACATCTTTAAAAGTATGTGTCACTACTTGAAAAAGAAAAAAACCAACATTTGAATAGTTACATTTATAGTAATTTTTCACATATAAAAGTTTAAATTTTGAATGCAAGGTTAAAATCCACTCTTCAGTAACTGCTATCAAATAAATTATTTTTTATCATAAGCAATTTACTAATTTTTTACTAATCTTAAAAAAAGTGGGCAAAAATGCGTAAAAAGAGAAAAATAGCTATAAAAAGCACAATCAAATGTGGCTGTTAGAAGAAGGATCAATAACTAATTTTACTAAATATTTTTATTAATGGTATTATACAAGCATCATACATGAAACAGTTACATCATTCTCATTAGAGATATACGGCATAGCTAAGTGTAAAATACAGATGCATACACTCTCCATAGATTTTGAAATGGGTGCTCATATATGAAAGTGATAACTTTGTAAACTCTTTGTAAACTATAGTTGTGTTTTTTTAATAACATTGCTGACACAGAAATAACACTACAATATGACAATATATTTTTTCTGGAATACATTAAAGACATTCTTTTCCTCACTTTAAATGCTATTATGTAATAACTTATATGTGTGCCAAATGAGTTCAAATAGCTGGTACAAAGCGATAGCATGGCACGTGACATCCATGTTGAACCTAATATGAACAGGTGTCAGTGATGGTACAATATGCAAACCGCTGGAATATTTGAGATATTATTTTTTAATTCAACAAATTCCTTAATTATCCTCACATATTATAGCCTGTTAAGGCTTTATTGTTTTAGCAATGCAGGTTTCCACCATGATCATCTTTTTTAGAGGAATAAACAAAACTTAGTCTCATCATAGTAGAAATAATTGCTACAAGCCAGAATTTCTGGGCATTGCATTAACATTCAAAAAAGGCTTTCTCATGAGATCTAAACATAGATTTCAAAAAATGGTACCTTCCAATAACTTGCAGGTGCAGGGACCATCTGCACAGAAAAATTCACTGGCTGTGGGCCATTACAATGTTACCATACAATATCTGTCACCAAATTACAATGTCATGTTGGTAATATATTTTGCCCACATTTATAAACTTTAATTGTCTGTTTGATTTTATATGGTAATATTTTACAAGTTAACACAATCATGAGAGCACGTATTGTAGATGCACAAATAATTTAAATAGTCAAGCTGGATTACTTTTAATGGTCCAATATTTAAATTTGGTTTGTTTGCAACTTTACAGGTAAAACTCAGGATGTATAAAGCTCTGAGGGTTAGAATATAATGTATTCAGCGTTCATTCATTCCAAGAATAATAATTGTCATAAGCAGACAAACAAATAGCTCAAGTAAACAAACTATAAAACCCAGACTGTTCTCCTTACTTCAAAGATGCCTGGTGTGCAGAACAATTTTGTATGTCTAAAAAAACAAAATATTAAAGAACTCATATCATTACAAGAAACAGATGTTCTAATGGTACAAATTCATCTTTCAACTCATCAGAAGATGGTACAGTTCCGCTAGGATAAATACAATCATTGAGTTCAACTATGCAAAATGACTCATTTTTTCACCTTATCATGTGTAAATCGTAAAGTGTATGCACATCTTGTTGTTCAATAAATAGCATCAAATAGACAAGCTTTTTCGTTCTTTTTCTACAATACAAATTTGTTTCTCTGAAACAGTGAAAACCAGCTTCACTCATGATTCACTCATGAGGAGTTTAATCTGTAGTTACAATCTAACAGTTTGAATATGGGTCAATGCTTATGACTTCAATTTCCTCTCTTCTCAAAATCAGTATTTATCTTAGCTTCAAAGCAATAGACACCAGTTAAAGTTTTGACACTGTGCCAAGACATATGCAGACACATATGCAGCTGTGTAGATATCTCTGCCCATAAACAAACAAAAAATAAAAGAAAAAGGTAAGAGACAAAACATTTTATTCTCAGTAGGTAGCACACTGGTATGGACTGCAAAATTCCATGTCCTATTCATAATCTGGCAGGAGCTCAACTCATGTTCATAGATACTCATCACAGCTGGTGTATGTGGCATCAGTAATTGCAAGGTCACAGTCACAACACTATAATCAACATTCTGTCATCACTTCCAATGTAACATCATATTTTCAAGGTTTGTAAGCTTTATAAAATAAAAAATTTCTCTATAAGTATTTTGATGTAAAGGGATCTAGCATAAAAGTTTTTTTTTTTTTAATTTATTTCAGGATTAAAAAAAAATCTTCAATTTTGTTTCTGTATGACAGCAGAAATTCTTTGTATCTTTAGACAATTATTTCTGTTCACAATCCTGTCTTCCCTCACCTTGAAGATTTTATAATAATGAAATGTGGCAGGTACTTAATCACCATTATGTATTTAAGATTTTGAAAAATACAGCTTTTTAAAAAAATCTAAAATATACATGGTACCTTCTTTCTGCTTTCAATTTATGAGAAATAATTTAATCAACCAATTACATTATTGGTTAATAATAACCAATATTTTGGTACTATAAAAGTCATTTATGTTGTCTTTCTAAAATATGTGGTTTCGTGGGGAGATAAGACACAGATTCTCAAAGGTACCCAGATATGATTTGTTATAGAACATACAGGATATAAGTAGCAAAAGCTAGAAATGCACTCTAAAGTCCCAGGATAGCTTTATCTTCCTTCCCTGTGTCTTGAGCTATGTTTTCCAGCTAACTGATAATGCTAGGAAAGGAAAACTCATATATGTTCCTAGACTCCAATTCAGTAAAATAAGTAAATGATAAAATAAATTAGATTACAATAACATTCTCCAAATTCCTACAGATAGACACATGGTGCTTTTTCTCATTCTTTTTTCTTCTTCCAAGCAGTCTCAGAAACTAGCCTTCTAGTCCAGTGATTATACTTCTAAGGGAAATAAACGGATCCATCTTTGGTTTTTATGAATGTTTGTGTGCTGATCTACATTGGGTAGAGATTAACACAAATATGTTTCATAATACACTTCATACGTCCTTTATTTTCACATGTGAAAAAAGTGAAACAAGTCTTTTCTAGAGAGAGTCAATAGAAATTACTTAACTCTTTTGGGATACATAATTTATCTCAAGGAAGGCAGATATCATAAGTCATTTTCCCCTTCATTCGTCTGGTTAATTGTGCAGCAATCTCTATAGGACCAAGTGGACAGATCTTGGAAAGCAGATAAAAGCAACTGAAGAGAGGTCCAGGGAATCTGTGGTAGGCCTTTAGCTATGTTAGGTATAAGTGGGACCAGGAATTTTTCTTTTAATTGATTTAATAACAGTGAAATTGTGACAGAAGCTAAGAGGCTATCCAAGAAAAAATCTTCATCTTTCCTATTTCATATATTTCATATACTTTCTCTAAGCATACAATACTGGCTCTGTTGAAGATTTGATGGTGACTTAAACAGATATTTGCTTTGACACAACATTGGAGTTGCTATGTTTTTATGTATATATGAAGTATATTAACATAAACTTCACACATGAAACTGCATAAAGCATGAAATATGCCTCATCCCCTTAAGTACTGAGGAGAGCATACCTCTAGGTCTAAATGTTTTAACCAATTATAAGCTTAGGTATACTGACTTACTGATATGATTTTCTTTATTTTTCATAAAATGTTCTCAGTTTTAATCTGTTTCCTTCAAAGACTTCTCTGAAAACCACAGAAGTTAATACTAGGGAAGCTCCACAATGGATTAGGGCTTAGATGAGGAAAGAATTATGCAGTCACATACATTAATTGATAAAACTGTATATACCAGAAGGAAAATCTTTAAGGCAAGGGATACATCTCAGGGATCCCAAACAAGAAATACACACTGTCTAAATCATGCAAACATATTGACCAATATAATGGTAAAATAAGGTAACTCTTTTGCTGGGCTGGTTTTGGAAGTAAAGCACTTCAAAAACATGTTTAGTGCTCTTCTTTATTATGTTTCTTGTGTTACATTTATTATGTTGTAGATTAAAGGAAAAAAAAAGATGTCCCAGATTGTGACACC
Source organism: Calonectris borealis (assembly GCF_964195595.1). NCBI lineage: Eukaryota > Metazoa > Chordata > Aves > Procellariiformes > Procellariidae > Calonectris > Calonectris borealis. Next base: position 180,254,645 of record NC_134312.1, read on the forward strand.
TCCCCTAATTATACCTAGAATGTGTCATAGCTCGCAATTATATCTAAAACCAAAGTAGCTGTTGCTTATATATAGCTGTAGCTTAGTATGTATTCATTCTTGTAGAAAAAAATCTCTCTCCAATTATAAATACTTTTTATCAATCTAGTCAAAATAATGGAACATACCTTCACTTTTCTCATTTTGGTTTTAAATACTCTTCTGAGAAAGATGAATACAGGTGGCATTGTATCTTGAAAGTGAGAAGAATACATGTAGATCCCAAGGTTAGAGAAGAAAGCTGCAGACGCTTTCTTTAATGTATATGTTGAGGTTTAAATTTTGTTATCATTTTGTATCAAAAAAGTCTCAGACCTGCACAAAAAACCAGAAGAGCTCTGCCTCACAATTCATGATTTTATCTGAGAAAAAAATTAACTCAATACTAATTTCATGTTATATTTATAATAAAAATAGCTTAATTTTTGGAGGAAATAGGTTAAAATACTGTTCAGACTTTATTATAGCTTAATGTTTTAATATACTATGGAGAAAAGGGAAAATGGAGGAGTCCTTCCCCTTGTTAAACTTTTACCATTTAAATAAAATAAACTGACATATAATAAACTCTATATAATAATGTCTGCATGCCATAATTAGGTAATATATTTGACTCCCAGCTACAGCTTATTACAACCACCTATTACAGCAACCGAAAAAAATTATTCTACAAAAGTCTTTTTTGCTATGGCAGGAACCTTAATTGAGCAAGAAATGTTTATCTCTTCTGGGATTTAAAGAGTGAGAAGCATACTAAGTTTCCAATTTTCTCTGCAAGACAAATCTTCCATTTGTAGGCATTTCGCGTCCCAATTTGATGTTGCTCTGACAAGTTACTCTATGCTTATTTCCTCAAAGATACATGTTAGATTTTTAAGCATAATCTCTGAATAAGCAGTATTAACAAATGATTTTTAATACCATTGCAAATAATTTCGGGGACAGAAGTATATTAATGCAATAACAACCAAATTGCGATATCTGTGATTCTAAAGCAATTTAACTTCAAGTTAAAACTAGTTTTCCGAGTCTAAAAGAAACAATATTCAGAAAATTATATACATTCAAATAAGAAAGAAAATTTATGGCATTCTGGATCAAAGGGGTTTATGTCACCTCTAACCTCTCTGAAATACTGCCTGATAAAAAATAAAGTATCAGCATAAGGTTATCATGCATAAAATATAAAAAAACAGTTTACAATAGGTTCAGCAAATATTAAATAATGAATTACATTCTGTAGTTTAGTTTTATTTGAATCAGAACACCATTATTTTCTTTTCACTTTCAAAGTACTTTGCCTGTCTCCTTCTCTTTTAGATAGGAAGAATATTTTACTTCTTTTCCCTGAAACACTACATTTTACTGATTTGCAAGGAAGGAATTGAGTTTGTTGCATTGATTTATCTCTATCCAAGTACTTCGATGTTGGCTTTCTGAAGGGGGAGGATTTGGAGTGGGAAAATATTCTGGACTGAACACATTATTGCTTTTGTTATTTCCATAGATCCACGGAATCACAGCATGAATGAGGTTGGAGGGGCTTGTGGAGATAACCTAGTCCAAACCTCTCTGCTCATACTGGGATGAACTAGCGTAGATGGCTCAAGGCTGTATCCATTCAGTTTTGAATACCTCCAGGAATGGAGATTGCACTCCATTTGGTCTCCAGGCAATCTTTTCAAGCGCTTGGCAGCCCTAACAGTGAAAAAAAGTTTTTTCTCAAGTTTGAATAAAATTCCTGTGTTTGAATTTGTTTCCATTGCCTCTTCTCTATTCTGACAAGAGTCTGGCTCCATCTTCTTTACACCCTTGCTTCAGGTGTTTTTACAAATTCATAATATACCCCTGAGTCTTCTCTTCTCCAGGCTGATCAGTCACAGCTCTCTTTGCTTTCTCTCCTTGTATGAAAGATGCTCCAATCTCTTAATCATCTTTGTGGCCCTTCGCTGGACTCTTTCCAGTATGTCCATGTCCCTCTTGTACTGAGGAGCCCAGAACGGGACACAGCACTCCAGGCTTGGCCTTACCAGCGCTAAGTTGATGTCCCTCCTCATTGCAGGGGCGCTGGAGTAGATGACCTTTAAAGGTCCCTTCCAACCCAAACCATTCTATGATTCTATGATTCTACGATTCTATGATTCTATAATCTGAAGACTATGCTGCTTATGACAGATGATATTGAGTGGGAACTTCTTGATTGTAAACAAATAACTACTGTATGTCTTTAACGTCATCACTTACTCTGGAGAAATTTTCCCTGAAATTCTTAAATAAATTGTGACCACCTTCTGTGCTCATAGTTTTCAAATGTTTGTGTTAGGGTACTGTGGGACTCTCTCCAGCTGAAGTGGACTCATGAAAGCAGTCTGTGGAAAGAATCTTTGGATCTTCCCAGTTATCCCTTTGAAATTAAAGCTATTAGTTTTATTATAATTGCTTGTATTGGGATAAAGACTTGCAAAAGTCTTTTTGATCTGAGTCATTAGACAATATCAGAGTTTTCCAGATTACTTCAATGATTATTTCAATGGATAATAAAGTCAGCCATTACTTTACTATCATTCTATTCATCCAAAAAGGAAATAAATAATCCTCCAAATCCTGTGAATAGAGTAAGATCAAATATCAGGATATAGTTTAAACATATGTTATCCTGTACAAAAAACAAACACTGTATAAATCCACTTTACAGCCATAAGATTTTTTGCTGAAATTAACTTAGAATACGGATGTCTTCAAGAGTGAGGTAAACCTAAAATAGCTACATTTGCCATGCCACCCTATATTTCAATTGTTCAGCTCTGGTACTCCTAAAAAGAACATAGATTTGTAGTAGATTTTGGTATGGGTTATCTATCCAGATCTTCCCCCACAGTTTCAGCTTGGCTTTTCAGTAAGTGTCAAGTGTTTACATTGTTAGCCATATCTGACCTGGTTAAGTAATAGCTAGTTCTGGTACGCCTGCTGAGCCAAGTTTATACATTGTAAAATGCATAACTAAAATGTAAAACTACAGAAAGCTATACTACTTTCTTCATTCCTTTTTAAGGAGAGAATAACACACACACAAAAAAGGTATGTTTGTTAAAATATAAGTGTATAATTGAGTTTGTTTAATATGTTTTAAGTTAATTACAACAATTAAGCTACACATATGGTGGGGACAGGATGAAGATGTGGGGAAATTAACTATATTTTGTTCAGAAAAATGCAAGAAGTAATTTGATTTTTTTCTTCTGGAGCAAACTAGTTAGAAAACAATATGCTATCAAGGATGTATGCTAAAAGATAATATATGAATCTACATTTGGTTATGAAAATACTTGATTTTATGTTTACCAGTGTCCTGGTTCCGACTGGGACAGGGTTAACTTTCTTCCCACAGCCGAGGTGGTTGACCCAGCTGGTCAATGGGGTATGCTATACCATGTGACATCATGCTCAGTATAAAAACCGGGGGGGAGGAGCTCGCCCCCTGTTCGTGACACGTGGTCGGCGGTCGGCGAGCAGTTCATAGAATCATAGAATCATACAGGTTGGAAAAGACCTCTAAGATCATCGTGTCCAACCGTCAACCCAACACACCATGTCCACTAAACCATGTCCCTAAGGGCCTCATCTACACGTCTTTTAAATACTTCCAGGGATGGTGACTCCACCACTTCCCTGGGCAGCCTGTTCCAAGGCCTGATCACTCTTTCAGTAAAGAAATTTCTCCTAATGTTCAATCTAAACGTCCCTTGGCACAACTTGAGGCCATTTCCTCTTGTCCTATCGCTAGTTACTTGGCAGAAGAGACCAACACCCACCTCACTACAACCTCCTTTCAGGTAGTTGTAGAGCGCAATGAGGTCTCCCCTCAGCCTCCTCTTCTCCAGACTAAACAACCCCAGTTCCCTCAGCCGCTCCTCATAAGACTTATGCTCCAGGCCCTTCACCGGCTTTGTTGCCCTCCTCTGGACACACTCCAGCACCTCCATGTCCTTCTTGTAGTGAGGGGCCCAAAACTGAACACAGCATTCGAGGTGCGGCCTCACCAGTGCCGAGTACAGGGGCACGATCACCTCCCTACTCCTGCTGGCCACACTATTCTAATACAGGCCAGGATGCCATTGGCCTTCTTGGCCACCTGAGCACACTGCCGGCTCATGTTCAGCTGGCTGTCAATCAGCACCCCCAGGTCCTTTTCCTCTGGGCAGCTTTCCAGCCACTCTTCCCCAAGCCTGTAGCATTGCTTGGGGTTGTTGTGGCCGAAGTGCAGGACCCGGCACTTGGCCTTGTTGAACCTCAGTTGCATTGTGCATTGCCTGCTTTGTATATTCTGTTATTGTTGTTGTTCTCATTGTTATTATTACTGTTCTATTTCGTTTTATTTCAATGATTAAACTATTTTTATCTCAACCCGGGAGTTTTCCTACTTATACCCTCCCAATTCTCTCCCTCATCCCACCGGAGAGGGGGGGTGAGTGAGCGGCTGCGTGGGGTTTATTTGCTGGCTGGGGTTAAACCACAACAACCAGTAAAATGAACACTGAGTTAATAGACAGTTAGTTAATTCGACATATCCATTTGAATGTGGGTAAGCAGTTTGGTATGCATAGTCATGGTAACTGCAAATACATATGGTTGATCTTGCATGATCTATGTTATATGTATTTCAAATGACATTTATTTAGATGTCTTTTATTACTTTGTTTTATGATTAGTAAGAATACAGAGCCTGAACCCATATCACATGTCAACTATCTTTAATAAAGATAATATGACAGTCTGTAGTTATTCTTTTTTACATAAGTGTACTAAAACTTTCTTTTTTTTCCCTTCCCATCTCCCTGGCACCCTGTATGGATGCTTAATCTTATGAATCATCTTTCATTCCATCTTTTAATTAAAAAAAAATAATTCTTAAGCCCGCATAAGGAAATATCTGACTGAAGATACATACAGGCATATATGCAACCCGTTGTCATTAATTTCCATTTCCAAAAAACAGGTGGAACTGTTGAGAACTCCATTTCTACAGCCACATAATTCAAAAACATGTGAAGTGGTTTGCTTTTAAACTTAAAGTACAAACTTCCCCTGGGATAGAAATTTAAATGTCAAGTCAAATTTCACCAAAGAAAGTGTTTATAAATGTTGACAGGTGCTTAACTATAGTGTTTGCGATTTTAGTTGGGGTTTTTTGTTTGGTTGGTTGGGTTTGTTTTGTGTTTTTTTTAAATCCTACAAGAACATAACAGGAACTTTTACAATCAACAAAAATTCTTCTTGTAATTTTCATTTGCACTGAAAACAATCAAACAAAAGACATGAGAAGGAAGTAGATTTTCTAAGCACTTGGATAAGAACAGTATTATCCTTAAATACGAAACAGTAATAAATATGTAAATTATCTATTCAGAAGTCAACAAACATTTTAGGTGTGATGTTAGAAATATTTCTAAGAATACAATATATCAGAAATATATTTTGATTTCACAACTATTTTGTTAACCTTAACATTTTGTTAACCTAACTTAATGTCTTTTTTCCCCCAACTTATTAGAAATACTAATAAACCGAGGATAAATATCTTTAGTATCCCCCAAAAAAAGTTATCTGGATTTTGTTTTTCTCTTGAAAACTTTATGGATTTCAATCCTTAGCCCCTTTGATTTGTCACATAAAGTCTTCAGCTGAAGCTTTGCAGATCAAGACATTTTTATGCTCTAAAAGCATACATTCTACTGAAATGTATTCAAATGAAAGTGGAAGCCCTACTCTGGAGACCCTTGTAAAATTTTCATAAATATAGATGAGGTCAATGGAGTTTGGATAACAGCTGTTCTTTAAAGCAGTACATAGATATGCATGTTTGTTTACCTTTAATAATAAATATTTGTTAGATATATGTGTGAAATTACATGTAGTTTATAATATTTTTATTGCAGAAAACAGACATTGGTCTTACCACTTTGTAACAAGAAGATTAATGAGCATTCACTGTGTAAAAGGGGATAACTATTTAAGTGAATACTAAAACTTTCAGAGTTGCTTCAAATGTAGTAATAATCAGGGTTGAATAATTTAAAGATCTTTCTGAATGCTAGTGTTTAGTTCTTTCATTTTATGGTATTGTCTACTGAACATATCTATATTCTATAATCCAGAAGAAACAACATATCTCTCGAATCTGGTGGGACAGTTCTTGTGAAGTAACTTCTCCTGACTTTTCTTGTAAATGAGCAGTTTATGTCCGCATGTTACAATCACTGCATTACATGGTCTAAAGAACACCCCCTTCTTTTCCCTCCATCTTGCTGCTGGCAAGAAATAATGCAGTCATTTGCCATTAGCCTGAATGAAGGCATGAGGATATTGTAAATGGCTAATCAGCATCCAACATCAATCAGAATGAAAAATGTTGGCATACATAAATGCTGACCAGGCAGCACCCAGATTTAGAAACTTAAATTAGCATTTATGTTGAACTAACAATATAACTTTTTTTTTTATTATTGTATTTTAATAAAGGGACTTCATAGAGAATTCATTTTCAATACAGGGGATGAATGTCTGTGTCCTAAGACTGGTGAGGGCAACTGTTTTACAGAGGTGCAAGCTCTGGTTTGGAAAGGATGCCTACAGACTAATTTAGACTAAATACCAAACTTTCAGATACCTTCAGTTAAGTGAGATGATTCCTACTCTGACAACCAAACAAAACAAAATTACTATGAAAACATGAATTGCATCATATTATAAAGAAAAATGAACTAAAGGGAAACAGACAAAAATGTGACATAAAACACTCTGGAAGAAAAAAAGTTAAAAGTCATTTTGGCAGCAAACTGGCAAATTTAGTTCCTGTTTCAAATTTATTTATTTCTTGGCTTCTTGCACTCTGTTTTCTGGCTGGAAATATACCCCTATAGCTCACCCTCTTCCAATAGCATTTTCCCTTGCCATAGGAATATTCATGTGTGATTTCCCATCTGATTTTCTCACTGCTGCCACTTCTCAAATAATAATCTTTTTTTGGCTTACTGTGTTTTTTTCCTTTCTAAGAATGTACAGTGGGGACACAATTATTATTGTTATTTATTATTTGTGAAGCTTTGATAATGGGGTCAAAATAATAGAAAATATGAAGACTTAGTTTTTACCGCTAGGGATTCACCCATTGTCTAAGAAGGGAAATACAGGCTCAAAATGTTCCAGAAGATATGGAAGGTATGTTATAGTATTTGTGTGCTTCTTATTCTGCATTATGCTGGTTCTTAGGCAGGTCATAGTCATGACACAGGAATGTAATTTTATCCATAGTAGTTAGCCAATGTATAGCATGTAAAAACTTTCACAGCATCAGGCTTCTTCACAGCCAATCTTCCCAAGACATGAAAATGGTAAAACCAGTGGCAATAATTCTTTCAGAAGTTGAGCTTTTTGAATGAATGACAAATCTATGAAAACTGGAATTTCATGGCTTTCAGAGTACCATAGAGTTTTAAATGGAATTTTGTAAGTGGTTTAAAATGAAAAAAAGCATAGAAGAGGGTTTTGGTTGGGATTTTTTTCTGGGTTTTTTGTTGTTGTTGTTGTTTTGGTTTTTTTTTAATGGAAACCCACTGTGACATTTTAATAATTATATAGCTTGCCTTGGAAAAGTCAAAACATGTTTCTCAAACAAATAAATACACTTATCAATTATTTTGAAAATTAAGTGTTGCAATTTTTCATTTCAAATCATACTTTATTTTAAAAAGGAACTGCAGTTAAAATAAAAAAAAATAAAATTTATTTAAATTTGAAAATATCAGTTAAATACATTTCAGCTAGAATTAACATAAATGCTTTTTATTTCTTTTACCACAACACTGTGTGCTTCAACTTGACAGCAACAATTTTTCTTTTCTGGTTTTCATTTCATATGCTGAACTGAAAAATTCGTGTGTGTCAGATGTTATCTATTTGAGCTCTGTCTTTTCAGTCATATATTATTTTTCTTTGAGTGACTAGATCAGATGGAAGTCACTGAAAGAAAGTGGAGATTGCTTTTAGTTGCAAAGTAACTGATCACCTCTGATGGTAAAAAAGATTTAGAGATTATATGTCCATAGGAAAGTGGCAAATAGAGAGAAAGGAAAACAGCAAGGATTTGTTGCAAAGTAATCAGTCCAAATTAACATATTTGGTGTTATTTACGTGCTGTGGAGTGTCTAACTTCTGTCCATTAATCCAAAAGGCTGCAAGACTTTTAATAAATCCTGTGTCATACCTGAAAAAGCATTTCAGTTGTTCTGGATATCCTAGAGACTCTTAAACACCATGAGGTACTATGTTTATAAGGAATTGAATTGAGCCCTGAGAGGCTGCTAAAAGAAGGAAGACAGACTAGTTCCATGGAAGATGGATGGGAAAACTTTCTAGGAACCAAGAGAGCTATGCAGAGGTTTCTATTTCATTTCAATGAATAACTGAAGTCAAACCTGAAAAGCAAGACCTGTCCTGCAAATATTAAACATACAATTTTCTTATAAACACTTTTTTATTTCTATTTGGTTACCTTGAAGATTTCTGTATTTCTAATGAAAATTATTTTCATATATAGTCTAAGAAAGCATCTTTTTCTGATTTTAAACATCTTTGAGGAGCTTACGGTATGAAAAAGGCAAATGTAGTCCAATATTTTTAGTTATTTGCCATTACAAACTTATGAAGTACCTGACAGTGTACACTCTCAGGACTTGTCTAGAATTGTGTTGGCCAGAACTGGTTTGATCTTCTTGCAACAATTCCCTAGTATTTAAGCAACTATTGCTTGACCTGTAAAGGTCTGAAGCCCCAAGGTGATTCCTACATAAGAAACAGTAGCCCTTTGAAAAAGTTAAGGATGGAAGAGGTTGTTGTACATGTTTCAAAATTTAGTTGGGAACCAATGAAACAGAAGCACATTGTCATAAGAAAATATATAAAAGTAAACCCAGGCTCGGTATTCTGAAGCCATTCAGAAGCCATTCCCTCACAACAAAGAAACTGAAAAAAATACCAACTATGAACATTGGTCTCCTAGTGAAGACCTCAGGGTCCTGACAGCTCGTTGTAACCCTCCACAACTCTGCTTGAGGAAGACTGAAGTGTCAGTCCTAAGAACCCAAAAAAGTTGGTGGAGTTGGGGTGGAGTGCAGAACACCAAAGAAAAGGAATCAATACTAGGAAGGCTTTTGTCTAAGTCTTAACTGCATTGATAAGGCTTTTCTGTATTGAATGGATAATTTGGATGAGTGTTGAAACATTTTTTGGTCTTGGTCTAACACTAAATTCTTGGTGCCATATAAACATGTTCCTTTTTTTTTGTCATTAGACCAATATTTTGAGTGTAAAACACTCAAAAGATGTGGCAGAGTTGGTGGCCCGTTGCCACTGAGGTTCACCCAGCATCACAAGCTGATAGTCCCTATATTTGAAACTATATTTGGATAGGATAAGCGAACAATTCTGCATCTTCCTGTGTTCCCATTTGGAACATTCCATCACCAAGATCTCCCTTAGAGAAGAACATAAAGGAATATGTACAAGGGAAAATGTAAAGCAGAAGAGAAGATAGGAACCTGTGCGAGTAAGATATGCAGAATTATGTGGAAAGTCAAATTCTTTCTTAAAATGTACAATTTGGGGGGGGGAATCCCAAACTGAAAAGCAGTCAAATAAAGATTTTGGTCACAAAAATTTGGGACATTTGGATTTAATTGTTCAGATTATTTCTTAATCTTCCTCTCAGTCTACATAACCATGATCCTATGTAATCTGTACGGTTAAGAGACAGCTGGACCCCATTGATCTGACAAAACAGGGAAGGAACTCCAAAGAAAGCTCAGTAAGTGTAAGGAAAAGATCAAGTGTAAGGAAAAGAACAAATGAGTCTGGTCCAGAAACAAACATAAGAAACAGAAGTTGTAGAATCCTATTCCTGAATAGTTCTAAGAATAGACTAGACAAATTGCATTCTGGAAGCTCCTTATATTAAGGTTCCCTAATAAAGGAGGAAATTGTTTTAAGATATTGTTATATGAAGAAAAGTGATTTGTGACAACATTTTCTACAGGAACAGAGAATTGGATTTCATGTCTTTGGAGTCTATGCAACTGTACTCCACAAAAGCTGAAGGTGAGCTCATCTTGTATCTTCTGGTCTGTATAGTCATCTCTAATAGCAGACAAGGAGGATTAGTTCAGGAACACTGTTTTGGAGACTGTTTCTCAAGGTACAGAGGGGAAGAAGTTACACAAATTGGGAGTCTGCAGTACTGTCTTACGAAGTATAATATCTTAACTTTATTTTTAAAAACATGCTATGGGAGAACCACAATGCACAAAGAAAGCTTAATACAGTAAGATCTGGTGATAAAGATCTTTAAATGATGCTGGCATAGCACCTGAGTTATGTCCTATCCAATCCACAGTCCTGGAATTTGATTCCTTGTTGATTTTTTTCCTCTCCTCCTTCCTTTAAAAATAGGGATGGATATGAACCTACCTCAGTAAAGAACTGAAATGAAATAGGAAGAAAGAGTCAAAACCTGACACACGTATGGAACTCCCAATTTTCCTCTAAAATCTGAGTGACCTGGCCATAAATAAGCTATCTGACAGTACAACGATTCTTGGTACTGGATGCTACAGCTATAGCAGGAACCAGAACATCGGTGTCCCAGATCTTTCCTTTTCCATGACCCTCCTTACTCAGCCTTAGTTTATAATGGGCAGAGATAAGACTTTCTCCTACTCTGCTAAAAGACACCCACAGACTTTGCATTCACAAACTCAGGCTATACTGTTCTGGCTTTGACTGGGATATAGTTAATTTTCTTCACAGTAGCTAGTATGGGGCTATGTTTTGGATTTGTGATGAAAACAGTGTTGATAATATGAGGATATTTTAGCTATTGCTGAGGAGTGCTTACACAGAGTCAAGGCCTTTTCTGCCTCTCACCCCACCCCACCAGTGAGCAGGCTGGGGGTGCACAAGAAGTTGGGAGAGGACACAGGTGGGACGGCTGACCCCAACTGACCAAAGGGATATCCCATACCATATGATGTCATGCTCAGCATATAAAACTGGGGGAAGACAGAGGAAGGGGGGGATGTTCTGAGTGATAACGTTTGTCTTCCCAAGTCACTGTTATGCGTGATGGAGCCCTGCTTTCCTGGAGATGGCTGAACACCTGCCTGCCGATGGGAAGTAGTGAATGAATTCCTTGTTTTACTTTGCTTGTGTGTGTGGTTTTTGCTTTACCTATTAAACTGTCTTTATCTCAACCCACGAGTTTTCTCACTTTTTACCTTCTGATTCTCTCCCCCATCCCACTGTGGGGGAGTGAGCGAGCGGCTGTGTGGTGCTTAGTTGCTGTCTGGGGTTGAAGGACAACATCCACATAGCCCACACAAAAGTAAGAAGGTAGTTCTTTTTCACAGTTATTCTTGTTTGTGGGTGCGGGGAGTAATGCATAGTCAGGTCCTAGACTGGAAAAGGAATGAATATATTTCAAGGAAAAAAAAATTTTCATACAGAAAAAGGGTGTTATGACTTTGGGTGTGATAGTGTCAAAAGTACATTTTGAGACTTTTCCTCATTAATTAGAATCAATAATAATAACAGGAAACCACACCGCTCACTACAGTAAAATAGGTTGCATGAAAATTTATTATTTTCCACATGTTCTCATCAATCAAAACACTGTATTGTTTGTCTATGTGTTCCTTCCTTGCCCCAGAAAATAAACCTCTTTTTTCTACTTAACTTGTACAACTGCTAAACAAGCTGTTCAGCTACATTAACTGAGGTAACCACTTGCTTAAGCATTCTACCTATGAAGAAAATGCTAGGACTATATAACTAGTCCATTTTAGTATGGAAAAATAACCCAAATATCTCCAATATAGTGACACCAGAAATAAATAGATAATGTAGGGTTTGGGGGAGAGTATTTATTTGTCTGTTTTGTTTCTCTCATAAAACTGTGCTGCTATCAAGTTTTTAGCAACTCAGACATGACTTTTCACTGAGTTATGTGATAATATGTAAGAAAGCTTGAAATAGGTAACACTACCAGATGACAATAATGTGGAAACATTATTGATTATTTGTTCAATAACAAAAATATCACAAATATACATATTCACAACAAATCACCCAAACTAGAATCAATGTTTCATCAATATCATTGAGTCAACAGCTTTTCACAGCTTCCAGGTCCAGGTTCAATCGTATCTTTATCATATGGGAAGTGAGCCCTTGTCCCCTTCTATACTGTTATGTCCACACAGGAAAACAAACAAACAAACAAACAATCATCTACAAAGACTGTACAGGAACAACAGTGTGTCTTAGCCGGTATCTGAGACCAGAGCTGCAATCCATGATTTGAAGCACTCATGTCCTTGTGTTACCTATAGCCAAAATCTACTGTAAAGATTCAGCTCTCATACAGAGATCCTCTGAAACTGCAAAGGTGAAATCCATAATGCTGAATGTCCCTAGACCTTGGCAGAAAGGTTTATCAGCAGTGTGACCTGATAAAGGATCTGGAGTAGAGTTTAACTCCAGTTTTAAACACCTAAATATAGGTGTCAGTACATGCCTATGTGAGATCTCCATAACTAAGTGCTCTTTATAGGCAAAGGAGATCTGGATGATCTATTCAACAGATGATACACATGATGAAATTGAAGCATTTCTATTAGGCTAAGATTAATAGCTCTATATATTCTGTTGACTATACTGACTAGATCTGCAGAGACTATAATAGAAACTTACAGATTTAGTTCATATATAAACCACATGGCAGACACCTACATTTAGGCACTTGAATTTGGAGCTAAATGCCTTAATCTTGTTACTTTAACCTCTTGCCATAGCTTAACGACTGACAACCTTCCTGTTAACACCTTCTATGTGATAACTCACTAAATTAACAAATAACTTAAGCATCTGCACAGGACTCAAATCTTCAACATAATAAAAATTAAAACTGTTCTGAAACACAGTGTAAAGTAATTTGTCATATGATGTCTCTAATTTTCTAAAAATCTGTTGTGTGTCTGAAAACCTACTAGAACTGTAGGTTCTGGTCTTGAGTTTGCTGTGGACAAGGAACCCAAGCAGATCTGTAGTCAAGTGACAAGGAACTTTCAAGCTTCAAAAGAAAAGAGAAAATGATATCATAATCTGATGGGAAACTCTAGATTGGGACTGGTATTGCTTGCTGCAAAGCTAGAAGCCACAGTTCCACAGGCATCTGTTCTTCAAGTATGCCACTTTGGAAACATGCCTAGTTTTCATTCTACTGAACCTATATACGGAACAGAATATTAACTACATGCTGTAATAAAAAAAAGAAAAAAAAAAAGAACATGCCTTTATGATTTTTCATTTTTAAGAAAATATTAATTTATTTGTGTTTACTGTATCTGCTCCTTTACCACAGAAAAAAAACAGCATTCATATTTGCCACCATGAAGTGTTTGTTTTCCCTGAGTCTTAAAAAAAAAAGTCCCCAAACCAAATCGAGTGGAATAACAACAAAACAAACTAAAATTATTAACAGCCTGCACATTACTTAGAAAACCATAGTGATGATGGATGATACGATGATGACAGATGAGTCCTCACTCCTATTTTAAATTCTATCAACTACATAAATTAGTAATGTCATCAATATGATTACTAGCTGTTCACTCACCTTCTGCAGCAGCTGTTGCTTTTTTCCTGGCTTTGGTCCTTTGATTACTCCATCTAACTCAGTATTACAAGTCAGTGCAGGACCTGCTTGCAGCAGGTAAAAATCTACAGGTGACTGGGGCACCAGTGTTAAGGAATCATCAATGCTATTTTGGCATCTGACTTGCTGTTTAATTGGAAAATATGTGGGGTTCATTCTGATAGTGTCTAAAAGTACTGGGTGCATGATGTGGGGTCTGCGACAGCTCCCTGTCATAAAAATTCACGTTAATGTAATCTCAGCCATTTGGTAGTGTCAAGAGACTTTATTTAAACAATGATTTCTAAAATATCTCTACTGAATATTTTCTTCTATTAGTTTAGTTTGACCAGCTGAGGCAGATAGCATTCAGATCAGCATTTAGCTCTGTGAAACTAACAGAGATCAAAAAGCCTGTGAGAAGAGGCTGTATCTCTTTGATCTGATCTATGATCCCATTGATAGTCCCACAATAACCGGTGTTCAGGTCCCTAGGGAATTCATTAAATATATGGAAGATATTCTATTAATGAATTCTGAAGATTCCAAGAAGAAAAAAAAGAGTATTTTTTTAATTCTTTCCATGTACCAATCCCATAGAGAACAGCAGAAAATAAATTCAAGCTTCATTGAATTTAATCACTGTAAATATTTTGTGGGATCACGACCTAGGTTATTAAACTAAGTATATTCATGTTTATGAATAATTTTGAAGTCTTCAGAGATATAAAAATTTATTATATAATTCCTGATATTCTGATTCATACACCACACTTTCAATATAAAAAAAGTTTTGGACTATTTGTAATTTCTCAGAAAAAGCTTAATGGTTAAATATTTCATTGCAACTTATTATTGCTAAGACTTAATTACAGTACATTTATGTAATGTACTAGAGAGCATTTAATAGCAAGCCATGAAGGATTATCATTAATAGTTAAAACTGAATGATACTGATCATACAGATAAAGTACATGTCATGGTGAAGTATTCTTCCTTTTTATACTTTGTTAGCTTACACATTACTTTGAAAGTTCAGAACCTGAAATGGATCTGGAAAACTACTGTGAATTAGTAAGGTCTTATTCTTCAAAATATAAACTCATAATTGCTAGCATAGAAGACACATATATATAGTTAAGGATACATAATAGTATTAATAATATTTGATTTTTTTTTTTAACAAAAACACTTCACAGGCTGAATGCTTATCTCTGATAAACTCTATGTACATACTATAGAACACAAAACTGCACAAAGATATTTCTTCTCATGGTAATTCTATAAGCTTCTTCTTGTTTTGTGAATGGAAGTTTCAAAATATTTTCCAAATTGTTTAGCACTTCTAACCACTATTCACTTCAATATCAGAGGTATTGAATGGTATGAAAATGAAAAATAAGATAAGCATTCACAGTATTGTTCAAACTATGAAGAATAAGAAAAATACTCCCTCCCTGCCTTTTTTTTACTCTGATCCATTCTCTTTTCATTTGGCATTTCTCTTAACACAATAGTCATTTTGGTAAGAAATGTTTTTCAGTCTTCAGCAGTCTTAAAAGGAATGAAAGTCAAAGGTGAACAAAATCAAATTATTCCATATATTTGTTGTTAGTATTTGTTCACTCTTACTGGAATATGTGACACTGAGATTCATGAAATCGCATTGAAAAAATTGCTATTGAAAAGCTGGAGATGCTCAGAAACTATCACATATCTTTTTTCTAAGGGACCTAGACTTTGCAGATTCTTTTCCTATTCAGACACTTCTGGAAAATTGCTGCAATTCAGAAATAAAATAGAAGGATATTTATAACAATTAAAAACCCATAAAATGCATGTCAAAGAGCTGTATTCTCTCAGATCATCATTCTGAAATAAACGAACCAATATTCACCTCTTGACTCTGGTCCCAATAAAAAAAGTCTTAAAATGAATAGAACATGTAATTATCAACAAAAAAACCCGAAAGTGACATGATCACATTTCCTTAAATTACCCGGCATGTCAGTTTTCATGACAGAGTTTTGTGAGTAGCATTTAGTAACTGTAACCTGTGGTCTCAAAGTGTGATAATGCCTTTCCTGTTCTATTAATAACTGCTTGCAGTCCAAGAATTAGAAGTATGTTTTTTCAATGAGGTTTTAACTTGCTCTGGCAATATACACAATTTCAGGAGGAGTAAGATAATGAGGGCGCTGGGAAAAGGTGAAGTACGATATATAGTTTTAATCTTGCCAGTCATTCTGCACCAGATATTCTGTGTTAAGGAGAAATGACTATAAAAAGAGAAGAGAAAAGAGAAAAGAGAAAAGAGAAAAGAGAAAAGAGAAGAGAAGAGAAGAGAAGAGAAGAGAAGAGAAGAGAAGAGAAGAGAAGAGAAGAGAAGAGAAGAGAAGAGAAGATCCCTCAAAACTAAAATCCTATTTTTATGTTATGCCCAGTCAAGCAGGGTTTTGCTTTGCCATATCGATTTCTCATTATTCTGAATTTTACAAATTAAGACTGAAATTTTGAAAGAAAATCACTAGCAATAGTCTTGGGAAGTGAATGTATATGTATATATAACCTTTTTAAAAATTTCTGAATTACTTGTTTCCTTTCTCTTACTGATTTTTAATGCACTGCAGCATTTCTGGAAACTTGAAGCTCTTCAATTCATTATAGATAATAAGGTTCCAACGGATTTTGTGGAATACAGGCTAGTTCACAGTGTAAACATCACTCTGAATCCTCTTTATGCTTAAAAAACATCATTACAGATAAAAATCTGAATGAGAGAACTCAATACTTGCTGTAGAAAAGCCCTGAAGTGGAAATGTATTTACATACAACTCAAAAGCTAATTAGTCAGAATCTAAAGCTCTATGTTTTTTTATTGTGGTTAGTTTCAGTGGAGAAGTGCAAAAGAGCCAGAAAAGACCAGTTCTTTATTCTTGTGATCAGATGCATGAATTTGAAGTTATTTTACTAGCACCACAAGAATTTTCATTACTTCTTGTTTCATAATGATGAAATACACTCCCTATATCTACCTGTCTGTCCTCAAAAGCTGCTTTTATTTGAAATTCCTAATGGCAGACACATCATGCTGGGAAGCACTGAGGCCACTCACATCAAAAGTCTTTCATGTAATGCGTTATGACTGACTGCACTAGATGTTTTGCATTGCAACAGCAATGTGTCAGCAATCAGATTAGGACACTTAAACCCACTTATTTTTTCTTTCCTTTTTTTTTTTTTTTTTTTTTCCAAACAGTAAGGTTAAACAAAAATAAACTTTTTCTGTGCCATTCCTCTGTGACGGTATCTGTTTTTCCTGTATTTTTCTGGGTAATAAGCGATTACAATAAACTGGGGCAATCATATTTTTTTCCTGCTACATTAGGATGCTGAGAATTGCTTGGTTTTTTCTCCAAATAACTTTGTTAAAACTAGAGAAGTCACACACTTGTATGCTATCCATAAAATTAATTCTGTACAGAAGTTTGGCACAATGCTTAATCTTAACTTAAATCTCATTTGAAGTTTATCAGATAATATTTAAATGACTCATGGACATATTGAAGTGTTTAAAATTATAAAAATTGTAGAATATAAAAATATAAATTATAAATTTATGTATATTTATTGTAAATATTGATGTGTATATAGACCAGTGATAGATGTCAGATTGTGCTAATTTCCTGTTTAAATCTTTGAGATGCTTGTGTAAAAAACATCTTAACTCTGCATGCTTTTGCAAGTGACCGGCCAGCACGTTTAATGACAAACAATCTCTCACTAATAAAATAGTGGAACCAACAAGTTTTTAAGATTACAACGTATCCCTCTGTGAATGTTGGAATGCACTTAATCTATTTTTTATAGAAAATATTGAAAGAGGCAGTATCAAATTCGGTAAATTTTTCAGGTTTGCATCCTACAAATTGATTTTCAGATTGTATAATTTTCTGCCTTGAACTGTACTCTTGATACTGTATAACGGTGTATCTTCTGCATCTTGAGAAAGAAGCCCCTAGCACATTGATTCAGATTTCCAGTAATGCAAGTCTAACCACTATTCCACCTCATTTGTGAATCAATCAATTCAATGAAGGTTAGAAATTTACAACACTTTTTTACCACAAAGATTTACCAATCCATAAGTGGATATTTCAGCCTACAGATATAGAATCTAGTCTTTTACTTAAGTAGTAAAAATCTTACATTTGTAGCTGATGAACTGGGATCTGTTGCCATGGGACACAATATGACAAATATCTCCTGCTTCCTTGCACTTTCTCACTCATGTAGGGCTACATTTATATACCATTTTAACCTTCAGATTAGGACAATGAATGTCAATGAAATGCTTCCACTTTTCTTCAGAGGACCAGATATACACCTTGCACATATACATTATACATATAAATAAATAAATAAATAAATTTGTATGGGTTTCTCTTTTCAATGAAATTGTGCAGTTCATCTCCTAATTAATTTTATTCTTGGGTCCAGGAACAGAACAAAACAATCTATGTGTGAATGTCTGAATAACAGATGTACATGCAACATCATTGTTATTATTATACTGTGAATGATTATTCTATACCGTTGTGAATAAACCACCTCACCCCTTGTGACAGCTTTCTGCTGGAAAATATCATCAAATCATTATAAATGGGGATTACCAGGAAGTAAACCAGACCCCAAAATGAGCAAACATGGCTTTCATAAGAGAAAGAACTTTTCAACATTACATTTTCCTTCTTTTAAATGGAGTTCCGTGGGGATGCTCTGCATATATGTACTGTTAAAGGTTAAATTTCTGTGAAGAAGGAATTAAGAAGTCTTACACTAAACCGGAAACAAATCCACTTAAAAATGAGGCTAGAACAATGCCTCGGGAACTTGATTAGGAACTCTCTCTGAACAGTTCTATGTATATTTATATATTTAAGAACACAATTCATATAGAAAAGACACATAAACAGGTGAAACCACCTGCAGTACAAAAAAAAGAAGATTGGATTGTCTGTGGGTTGGTATCAAGAAGTCAAATGTTTGGCTGGGAAAGGAAAAACAATATAAGCTCCTCAAAAGCCCTCTTCTGTTTTCTAGACATCACACTGCATAAACAGCAGTCAGTAGCGTGCCAGGACAAGACTGGTATTTAATGGTATCTTAGCTATCTTAGCTAACCCATACTATCACAGTTTAAATCTACAGCTAAGATCAAAATGTAGAAGCAATGACCTACTTTACTTTTAGGGTTTGTAATATAAAAATTTGTTTTATTCATGATATAACTAGGTTTGCAGATGAATCACAATTCCTTTCACATTCAACCAAAGCTGCAGCAGTGGGCCTTGTGACAAGAAAAATGAGTTAACAACAACAACAACAACTGTGTCTCATGACACTTGCTAATACACAGAACCACACATCTTGCTTTTTTTTTTTTCTCAAAAAACAATGGATACAATGTATGTGAGGACCTAGAAACTGAAGAGCAAGCATCAATCAGACTGGCATTTCATAGTGCTAGGCCTCCTAGCAGAAACTTTGGTATTATGATGGTAGGATAGATTCTTAGTGAGAGCATAGTCCCATTCACATCTAACATTTGCACATGCTTTGTCTTCACTGGTATAGTGCACAACAATTTTTACAACTTCATCAGCTTCTGAGAAGCCTGCTTTTTTTCTATTTTCAAAATATAGAAGAAAACATATATATATTTATTTCCCACTGACAATTAAATCGGTGTTTTATATTCCATCTGGCAGGAGGTAGAAATTATTTTAATAAAGCTCAACTATTCCTGAGAAAACAGAAGTAAGAGATCCAAGAGCATTGGATGTTTGGAAATCACTGTAGCATATAACTTTGGAAATACATATTTTGTTGCTTCAGTCCTAATCTAAGTATCTGGAAAGTAGTCAGACAGGATAATACCTTTAATCTCAAAGGCATGAGCTGGAACTAGGCATTCTGTGTGTGGCACAGGCCAGAGTCATCTCCAAGCTGAAGATAATCTTCTTCCCAACTGAGCATTTGGAGCTACTTCCTTAGAAACAATCTTTCTTTCCTCTAATTTTTTCTCACATATCCATAACATTAGCACTGGATGTAATAAAAACTACTGTCAGCTTTCCCACAGTGTTTCCAAATTCTTTGAAGTTCATACTATTTACCCAGTTGGAAGCCTTTAAGACCTATATAATTTCCTTTCTCTTCTCTTACAATCATTGCTGTTAGAAGCTATAACTGGCATTCATGTGAAAATACTTAAAATTCTAATGTGTTATACAAGCAAAAAAAAAGCATTTTACTGAAGTCCACCTTCTTACCAGCAAATAAGATCATTTTTTTTCAGGGTTGAACTGCATCATATAGTATGCATTTATATGAATAGTAATTGTGAGCCTTGATTTGAGAAGGTATCTTTGGACAGAATCGAGTTGCACTTTCATTTTTGTTCTTCACTTTTTACACTGTAACTAACTGAACCAACATTTAGTCTTTTTAAACACTGGTTTTGATGGGAATGCTCTCTTCCCTTTTCTATAAGAAACGTAGTTATCTTTTTTATCATACCATGGATTTCCTTAGTAATAAGTTGTTGAAAGAACAAGAAACAATAATAATGGTGTCTGAGGTAATTTTCCTGGAAAACCTATAATTCTCAGAGTACTTTGATATTCAAAAATGTGATGGTAGCTGGATATATGAGTACAAATGGGGAACTACTGTAAGAGAATATGGAGACTATGTTTGGAATACAGTAAATAAGGAAGGAACTTACAAATATAGTGAGCAGATGATAATTTAAAAGCGTATAATTTACAAAAGTCCATACTGCAATGTTTCAGCCAAAGGCATCATAAAATGTCTGCTTAATAAAAGAGGTATTATAGAATTATGATGTTAATATCTAATAAGCAACAAGAAAACACCTAATTATTGAAAACATGCACAACACTGCCATGACACAACCTAAATGAAATCATACACATGGACTATTCTTAAAAATATTTATGGTAATATGAAGAATAACTATTCACCATATTTTTTTCAAACAATGAAGCAAAGGTGAACTTTTTTGTTGATATTCATTTCTGTTGAAAAATAATTCCCAATGTTCAACCAGCTCAGGTGGATATTGTTGGACTTTGCATTTGCTAAATTTCCTGAATTATCTTCTTATCAGGACAAAAATTATAGTGTGCATATCATGAGCTAGGCTGGATTATTTCAACCTTAATGATCCTATGATTCTATGATTCACTACATTTTATTTTAGTTTAGGTCTACATAATATGCAAATTGTTTAATCTCATCTAAGTTAAGCTATCTAAAGGTTAGACTTCTGAGCAATTTAGTGAGTGCTTCCTTAAACAATGAGGGGGGAAACACATTCAGAAATTCATTCATCTCATCCTAAGAGAATTATAAAGTGTTATAATGGAGGAATTTTCAGAGATTTTATTTTCTATCATACTGACAGAGTGGTCATTGTTCTTTTTAACACTGGTCCACAGTGAGCTGCACATCTAAATACAGTAATTTTTCTTTTCATCATGGGCATGTTAAAAGGGATGTTCCATTATTGTGATGACTGTGTCATCAGTCACTGAGAAACAGTGATCTGGTTAAACACGCTAAACATATCCCTTATCTACCAGGATTTAAGTGCAATGACTTTTGTCACTTCATTCTCTAAATGCTTGCTATGAAAGCACCAACCAAAAGAAAACTTCACTGAGCACTTGTCAACAGCCTCTGCATAACACATTCCTTGAATTCCTTGAACCCTCTGTCTTTCAGGTGAAGGTAGCTTGTCTAGAAGACTGCCTGAATTTTAAAGCTGAGTAGCATGCATATGTAACAATTGAACAAGGTCAGACTCTTTTTCTTTTCCCTCTTTTTTTTCTTTTTTTTTTTTAAGGAGTTCTTGGATGTAAATATTTCTTTCTTTTTTTCTTCTTTTCTTTTTTTTTTTTTTTTTTCCCTTAAGGATGGTTATATTGTCCACTTCCCCCCACCCCCCTCATATGTCATATAATAATTTTTAAAAATAAAGTTTTTTTTCTCAGCTGGCACACTGTCTTCAAACTGCTGTGATTTCAAAAAGACACCTTGCTATTTAACGTTCAAGCAAAATAATTAAATTCACAATAACGTGTAAGTCTAGGTGTAAAGATAGACTTCTCTGGCCTATCTTTGCTCTGGTAAAGCAATTACATGTAGTTCTGTAACTAGGATTACTTAACTAGAGGACCCCTAAGTATAAATATTTAGTAATACACTTCCAAAATGGTGGGCATATTCAGAACTAATGGTGAAGGAAATAAAATTATAAAAGCAAAATACAGCTTTGAATTTAGATTTTAAATTCTTCACGGCCTCAGATTCTTAAACATTTTTAGACATCAGAGCACAGGAGAGATCTAAGTTTAAAGAGACCTTCGGATACTATTGACATAGGAATGAAGAACATAAAATTACATTTTTAATTTCCTATTTGTATTGAGTGTATTTTAACATAATGTACATGTTTGCTCAGTACCAATGCTAAAGGTTATCTGCAAAGTAACCTGCAGCATTCAGATAACATGGAAGAGTATAAGCTAACAAACAAAATGTCCTATATGTGATAGTAGAAAACAAACCTAGACGTCTGTTGGAAATGTTTAAAGCGGTTCTCTTACACCATCTCTGTGATGGTGTAAAAGGTGTAATTTTGCCTTTTAACTTTTATTTACACTCTTTGAGATATAGGACTAATACATGTTCCAATAAGGGATTTAAATAACGTAGAAGTGTAGCAAAACATTTAGTTCTGCAAATTAGATAAATGTTGTGAAAAGTGCATCTTCTACCACCCTGTGGCGGTTTAGAATCACTGCATATTAGCATACCTCATTAGACGTGTTCAGCTTAATTCATACTTCCTTTATGAATTTACTCACCAAGCAACATGAAAAGAACCCAAACCAAAGAATCCCTATCCAGTTCAACATGTGCATATGCAACTAATAAATTGCATTAAAAGTATATGCTGTTTTGAAAATGTTGCCTTTTTAGCAAGCAGTGCCATTGTCAGGAAAATGAAAATACATGGTTACATAGACTTGTAATTAGAAACTTCTAGCAACAATTATATTGTTATAAAAGTCATAATTTCTGCCCTCTCAACATCTAATTAATTAGATTAGAATAACTGTCTTGTAATTTTACAACACTGACAGTCTGAAGCAAAGTTGTTCTTCTATTCAATATCTATTATTTTCATTCTCCTGTATAACAATATTGTTTTAAGATGGCCTTTACTTGCACACATATTGGTTTTGCAAACTGTATACTCAGTGTCAAGATCATACAGGGAAAGATATATTTAGTATTATGTTTATGTTGTTTCTAAAGTTTGCTTATAAAACTTATTAATATTCATATAGTAAAATTAGCTTCATAATTATTTGTATTTTCAGCAAATATTCTAAGTTGTTATGTAGTTTCATTCAAATTTCCAGGATTTATTTCACAGAGATTATTAATAACACAGTAGTTTAATCTCAACATAACATTAGACAATTTACTTTTCTCCTGTTTTCATCAGGAAACACTGGTCACTTCAGCAATTTCAGTACTATGCTAGTAAGTTCTGCAGTTATGGGGATGTACCTTCTTTTTCTCCATAAATGTCTTTCATTGTCAGAAAGTGCTAGGCAAATGATAGTATATCAATCAAAAAATGTTCTGAAAAACATACTCCTTTTCTAGAAATGAAGTGTAGACTGCACATTAGGCCAGTTCTGGAAAGAAATTAAATCAGCAGTTGTGAGCCTGAAGATATATTACCTGCATTTTATCATCCTGGAAGCTTTGAACCAAAATGCTGTTGTCACTTTTTCTTGAGTTACAGGCTAGCTGTTTGAACATTTTTAGAAAATTCTGAATACTTTCAAAAGGTTAAGTCATCCATGATACACACCGCTATGCTTATAAGCTTAAAGAGTGAGATGAAGTGTGAATTTGATATGATTACAAGACTATGCTTACAGAAAGATAAAGATATTATTAGCTAAGCCATATATAAAGCTTGAACTGATCCTATTCAAAGGAAGAAGCTCCAATGCTGTTTTAGCGGTGATATTTTAGTTGAACAGACCTTAGAGGTAAAAATTGATAGTGATCTTATTTATTTTATAGTTATAAGAATAATATAGATCGTTATGATTTCATTCATACAGTAATACATCTATATTCATTGTAGACAGGATGAGTGATCTCCTGAACATGTAGGTAATGGATATATTTTCTTCTCAAGTAAGTTTGTAGCCTCTCCCTCTCTGCCCAGTGTTTTCTATATTTGTTTAGATTCATTTAAATATTTCTGTATATTAAGTAAAGTAAGTTTAGTGATTCGTATTCGTGTAGAGAGATTTCACTAATGGTTAGGCTGCTGCAAGCTGGTGGTTTGTATGTGTGTCTGCATTTGTACTACATATGGTGTGAAACTACCCATGTGTTAAACTGCTGAACAATGTGACAAATTACATTTACCATGCACCTGTGGCTACCTCACCTGCTTTGTAACCACTGAACCCTGTCCACCAGGATTTATTCTAACATTCCAATTCTCTAAGCAGCTTCACACAGCATATAAAATACCTAAAAGCTCTGACAGAGAATTGCTACCATGTAGTATTTCCCCCCTGATTTATGTTGATGTGAGCTTCAGAAATGGCAAAGAATTGAACCTGTTAGCTAATCTGAAGTATAATAGGATGTCTATCACAGAAGGATGAATTTCAGCTTTTCAGATGCTCAGTGGGTTGTAGGAGCATATATTGGAATTAATGTTGCAACATGGATATCTTGAGATCATTTGTGTCTCTACCATTTATTTTTAAGGGGTGGTTATATCCTTATCTTGTTTTTTTCTGGGTCTTCCTTTGCATTGTGTTAAGTAATAAGACATTCTCTGCAATTTTGATTTCTGGATAAAGTCCTCCTGTCCTTACCATCTATTGCCTTATTATCTTCACAGATATATACATTCCTTTGAGTCTTGGTGGCAATGAAGTAAAAACTGCAAGAAGAAAGGAAATTTGTTCCTGGGGTTTGGAAGGAGGAAGAGGATCATCTTTCAGTCTTTTACTTAACATCCACAGAAGCCATGATGCATGTGGAAACAGAAATGACACTTTTTTGTTTGTTAGTTTTTGTTTCACCAGTACTAGAGAAAAGACCGGTTTCTTAGAGCAGTGATCATCCCATTTGATTCACAACCATTGTTCAGAGAGGTAGAAGAGGAGGATTTAAGTATTGATTGATTCTTGATTTTGATATGTATGAGAAACACTGGGTGTTTCTTAAGTTGGCAGTTCACCCATCCAAACAAACAACTCTACCCTGCTGAATTGCAGACTGTCATATAAAATCTCCCTCTTCGTTACACACTTGATAGTCCTGTGAGACAGATACTTCTTTGCAGAT
The DNA here is from genome assembly GCF_964195595.1 of Calonectris borealis. Taxonomy (NCBI): domain Eukaryota; kingdom Metazoa; phylum Chordata; class Aves; order Procellariiformes; family Procellariidae; genus Calonectris; species Calonectris borealis. Next base: position 180,279,915 of record NC_134312.1, read on the forward strand.
GCTATAAAGATGACGCTTGTCTTTCTTATCTGCTTAAATATATGGCACTGAGGAAATCTGTTTGAAGTTCTTCCCACAGTCTTGTTCCCTTTGCAAGTTGCTGTAGGTCTGCAAATTGATCTGTGGTTCATATAGCGCTGAAGAAGCTATTCTTCAGCTGCCATTAACTCTATAGGAGTTTGTACTGGTTTTGACTGAGATAGAGTTAATTTTCTCCATAGTAGCTAATATGGGGCTATGTTTTGGGTTTGTGCTGGAAACAGTGTTGATAACACAGAGATGTTTTTGTTATTGCTGAGCAGTGCTTACACAGAGTCAAGGCCTTTTCTGCTTCTCACCCCACCCCACCAGCAAGTAGGCCAGCAGTGCATGAGAAGTTGGGAGGGGACACAGACAGGACAGTCCCCAACTGACCAAAGGGATATTCCATACCATATAATGTCATGCTCAGCATATAAAGCTGAGGGAAGAAGGACAAAGAGGGGTACATTCCGAGTGATGGCGTTTGTCTTCCCAAGTAACTGTTATGCGTGATGAAGCCCTGCTTTCCTAGGGATGGCTGAACACCTGCCTGTCAATGGGAAGTAGTGAATGAATTCCTGTTTTGCTTTGCTTGTGCGTGTGGTTTTTGCTTTACCTATTAAACTGTCTTTATCTCAACCCACGAGTTTCTCACTTTTACCCTTCTGATTCTCTCCCCCATCCCACCGCGGGGGAGTGAGCGAGCGGCTGTGTGGTGCTTAGTTGCTATCTGGGGTTAAAGGACAACATCCACACAGCCCACACAAAAGTAAGAAGGTAGTTCTTTTTCACAGTTATTCTTGTTTGCGGGTGCGGGGGGTAATGCATAGTCAGGTCCTAGACTGGAAAAGGAATGAATATATTTCAAGTGAAATATAGTGAGTGAGCAGCTGTGTGGGGCTGAGCTGCTGGCCAAGGTTAAAGCACAGAAGTCCTGTTATTTTCATATTTAACAGCTATGGAACTGAATTGTTTATTACAGGACAGAAATAGCTATATCTACCAGAAGTCCATTCAATCAACATTGTTACAGTTGAACAATTACTACTATTTCTGAGATGTTTCAAAAATAGATTATGATGGAAAGTTATAAAATTACTTATGTAGATATTTGTTCTCTATTTCTGTGGTGCTCAATTTCTAAGTACTGACTTTAAAAGCTAAATATTTTTGCATGAAATATTTAGTAACTTCAAAACTGTTTTAACTTCATTTTCAAATGAATGTTTTGAGTGAAAAATTCAACTCAAAAGACAATCTGGAACCTCCTTTCAAGTGAGAAGTTCAAGAAAGTATTCAAGAAGAATTTCAAAATTAGGAAATTCAGAAAAGTTTCTGAGTTCCCACGTATGATAGTTGATTTCAGATCAGAGTGAAAATGAGGCCCATCTTTTCACACCAGAGGATGTCCTAGGTTTCATGTGAAGGGGACAGGCACACAGATGAAGCAGAAGCTGTGCTGTACTCCATATGAATACATAATCATGTTTCAAAGGTGCACTGTCATGTATTCCACTGTGGTCCAGACATAGGCAGAGATGTCTGCTGTTATTTCCCCATTATTTCTTTATTATATTGGAAGTTTCCATCCTTGTACTAATGACTTTTTTTTTTTCTTTTCTGTACACAGAAGTTAGGACTGGGGAAAAAAAAAGATGCACATCTGAGCTAAATCTGGGTATAATAGGATTGTAGCTATCTGTTTCTTAGGTTGTACAAGTAGAGGATATATTGTAACTGCTCAGAATGTTAGACATAAAAACAGGAAAAAAAACCTGTTCATAGATCCTAAAATATCACCCGTTTCCAGCTCAGAAAAATACTTGTTTACAATATGTCCTTAATTTGATTGTTACTACTCTGCATTGCTGTTATTAATATTTTAATCTTTTTTAAGGTATTAAATAGAGAATAGGGAATTCCAGTTGACAACATATGTTTACCCAGCTTGTAAATAAACTTTGCTTCTGGCTTAATGTATAGCACTACAGAATATTTCATTGAGATGTCAGGTGGTTAGAACCACAGTTTTGTACTGGAAGGATGGAAATATATGCTTCCATGCAAAAACTGAAGACAATTACCAGAACATTTATCTTACTAGAAGACGAGCATGCTGTCCTGATTTGAACCAATTTATTTGGTTTAACTGTTAAATATTGACTGATTTATATTTTTTTTCTGTTGGAATTATTGGTTAACTTAAAAAAATTTCTTTTGTCAAATGAAACATTACAAAGTATTAATGATCAAAGTATTACTTAAGAGTCACAGGTGAAAGTCAGTTTCAAAGACAGTTTTTCTTAAACATTCATAGTATCTCAGTATTTCTTTGGATTTTCTAATTATATACTACTTATGTTAATTAAGAAAAGAACTAAAATTGATATCAAATATGCTAAATGTATATTCAAACTGAATGTAAAAGAAAATGATAATGGAAGCAGTAGTTCAACAAAAAAATTTATGAAGATTTGGGTGGGGCTTTAAGAAGCTTGTTCCCTTTACATTACCAAAATGAAGTAAAGAAGCCTGACCATAAATGAGAATCAGTTTCTTAATGTCTACTTTTTCAATCAGTAAGCAGGATGAGTCTTGTAATTAAAAGGCATTAAGAAGCTGAAAACTGCAGTGTCTAATAAACCCAAAATAAATAAATCCGAAAGTGACTACAGTATGTTCCATTATCTGTGCAAGGAAAGAAGGGAAAAGGAACAGATATTTACTACTTTTTAGGAAACTTGAAAGTTTATGTGATCATTTAGAATTCTTAAAACTCTTAAAGGCCTCAGGAAGTGTAATTTATATTCAGCAAATGCATCCTTCTATGGGTCTACACACAGTATGACAATTTCTACCTGGAGTGAATTCTAGATCTTTTTTTCTAATGAAATAGTTTGCCATGTTTACCAGAAAGAGACAGTGTTTAAGAAAGGAAAATGGTAAATTACACTTTGAATATAATGTCTGAGAAATTTATGCTTCCTGAATAAAGTGAATAGATTAACTCAATTCAAGGTATAAAATGGGGATTAATACTTAGAAGGCTAGAAATGGATATATTAAAGAAATACACACTGTGTATTTCATCGGTCTTTATTACATATGAAATCTGAGAAAAATGCTTGAGAGACAAAAGATTTTTTCAGAAAAACAAGACTGTGTGAATTTGTATAGAAGTTTGGAAAATTTGTTGAGAAATTGCTTTGTTAGCTGGACTTGCAGCTGAAAAGGGGAATTTGTTGACTAACTTTATATACAATGAAAGTTGTAGTCTTATTTCTGAGATCAGGTCATCGCTGATAACCATGTTGTGTTAAGTCATTAAGTTTAAGGTCTTACCAAACTTGAAAAATAAACAGAAATGTGTATTTTGGGTGGAATCCATATTACAAATGTCAGTATTTGCAGCTCATGTGATCACTCTGGGCTTCTTTGTAGTGATAGAAAGAATTAGATGTTTTAAAGACAGGATTTATCTTGTTCAAAAGTACGGATGAGACCAGGTATCTAAAAAAGTCTACTTGCCTTCCATGACTATAAAGGGTGGGCTATAAAGGTGTCTACCTCAGGCAAAAGACATTTAAACTGCATACATGAGGTTTGGAGAAATGAATTCTTCCATGTGTGACTTGTTTGGGAGCTGTTTGATACTTTAGTGCATCTTCCTAATTTCGAGAAGATAGTCATCATTCATTTTGCCAATAACCACAGAATGGCTTAAGTCCATTCTATTCAGGCAACCAACCACTGAGGCAGAGTAGCTACAACCACCTTGCACAGCACTCCTCTGAACCCTGTGTCATGTCCCTCCATCTCTAAACCATCTCTGCTGTATACTATAAAGCATACCTCTTCACTGTGAAAGAACCCAGTTGCCTGGACACTGGTCTTGTGTTTGTCTATCTTATAAATGCATATATTCTTGTTGCAATCTGCATGAATGTTAATTTTCTACAGGACAGTTTTGCTTGGTTTTTGGTTTGTGGTTTTTTTTTTTTTTTTTTTTACAGTGAACTAATTTTGCTGAAAGAAAACTAGTGGTGTAGATTTGGAGGTACCTAACTCCAGACATCAATTTAAAAAATTGATATGAATGACACTACAGCAAATTAATTTCTGCTACCCTTTACAATTGCCAGATGTACCTCATCCAGCACTGTTACTTCTAATACCTCCACAAACCCTAACACTATAACCCGAGGCATGTAACGCATGCTTTTTTTCATGCTGTAAAAACTGCTTGCAGCCCTGAGGGGCTGCATCACAGCGTTCACAACATTGCAGACACAATGAAGGGTAAAACAAACAAGCAAACAAACAAAAACATTAAAAGAAATAATTCTGTCTCTGGGAAATATACACACCATATTGGCTCAGAGGAAATCTACATTCAAAAGGCATGGTTCATCCACCTTGCTCAAGAAGGGACAACTCGGGGCAGAGTAAACACATACTGTATTTTATTATTCAGTTTCTTGTCCACCTAAGAGTTATGTTGATGTATCCCATACAACACTGAGGAAAGGTTATCCCTCTTAAATAGATGCCGGTGTGCGTTGTGCTGTTGACCGTGTCATAGAATTATAGAATCATAGAATCATACAGGTTGGAAAAGACCTCTAAGATCATCGTGTCCAACCGTCAACCCAACACCACCATGCCCACTATACCATGTCCCTAAGGACCTCATCTACACGTCTTTTAAATACCTCCAGGGATGGTGACTCCACCACTTCCCTGGGCAGCCTGTTCCAAGGCCTGACCACTCTTTCAGTAAAGAAATTTCTCCTAATGTTCAATCTAAACCTCCCTTGGTGCAACTTGAGGCCATTTCCTCTTGTCCTATCGCTAGTTACTTGGCAGAAGAGACCAACACCCACTTCGCTACAACCTCCTTTCAGGTAGTTGTAGAGCGCGATGAGGTCTCCCCTCAGCCTCCTCTTCTCCAGGCTAAACAACCCCAGTTCCCTCAGCCGCTCCTCATAAGGCTTGTGCTCCAGGCCCTTCACCAGTTTCGTTGCCCTCCTCTGGACATGTTCCAGCACCTCCATGTCCTTCTTGTAGTGAGGGGCCCAAAACTGAACACAGTATTCGAGGTGCAGCCTCACCAGTGCCGAGTACAGGGGCACGATCACCTCCCTACACCTGCTGGCCCCACTATTTCTGATACAGGCCAGGATGCCATTGGCCTTCTTGGCCACCTGAGCACACTGCCGACTCATGTTCAGCCGGCTGTCAATCAGCACCCCCAGGTCCTTTTCCTCCGGGCAGCTTTCCAGCCACTCTTCCCCAAGCCTGTAGCATTGCCTGGGGTTGTTGTGGCCGGAGCGCAGGGCCCGGCACTTGGCCTTGTTGAACCTCATGCAGTTGGCCTCGGCCCATCGATCCAGCCTGTCCAGGTCCCTCTGCAGAGCCTTCCTACCCTCGAGCAGATCAACACTCCCACCCAACTTGGTGTCGTCTGCAAACTTCCTGAGGGAGCACTCGATCCCCTCGTCCAGATCGTTGATAAAGATATTGAACAAGACCGGCCCCAGCACTGAGCCCTGGGGAACACCGGTCGTGACCGGCCGCCAGCTGGATTTAACTCCGTTCACCACAACTCTCTGGGCTTGGCCGTCCAGCCAGTTTTTTACCCAGCAAAGAGTGTACCTGTCTAGGCCGTGAGCCGCCAGCTTCTCTAGGAGAATGCTGTGGGAGACAGTGTCAAAGGCCTTACTGAAGTCCAGGTAGACCACATCCACTGCCTTTCCCTCATCCACCAGGCGGGTCACCTGGTCATAGAAGGGGATCAGGTTGGTCAAGTAGGACCTGCCTTCCATGAAGCCGTGCTGGCTGGGCCGGATCCCCTGGTTGTCCCGGACATGGCTCGTGAGCACCCTCAAAACCAACCGCTCCATGATCTTCCCCGGCACCGAGGTCAGGCTGACCGGTCTGTAGTTCCCCGGATCCTCCTTCCGGTCCTTCTTGTAGATGGGCGTCACATTGGCGAGCCTCCAGTCATCCGGGACTTCCCCAGTTAACCAGGACTGCTGGTAAATGATGGAGAGCGGCTCGGCAAGCTCCTCCGCCAGCTCCCTCAGTACCCTCGGGTGGATCCCATCCGGCTCCATAGACTTGTGAACGTCCAGGTGGCATAGCAGGTCATTAACTTCATCTTCTTGAATTATGGGAGGTTTATCCTGCTCGTCGTCCATGTCTTCCAGCTCAGGGGGCTGAGTACCCTGAGGATAACCACTCTGACTATTAAAGACTGAGGCAAAGAAGGCGTTGAGTACCTCAGCCTTTTCCTCGTCCTTGGTGACAACGTTCCCCCCCGCATCCAATAGAGGATGGAGATTCTCCTTGGCTCTCCTTTTGTCATTAACATACTTATAAAAGCATTTTTTGTTGTCTCTCACGACAGTGGCCAGGTTGAGTTCTAGCTGGGCTTTTGCCTTTCTAATTTCCTCTCTGCACGACCTAACGCGATCCCTGTACTCTTCCTGAGTTGCCTGACCCTTCCTCCACAAGTGATAAACTCTCCTTTTTTCCCTGAGTCCCAGCCAGAGCTCCCCGTTCAGCCAGGCCGGTCTCCTTCCCCGCCCGTTCTTCTTGCAGCACATGGGGACAGCCCGCTCCTGCACCTTTAAGACTTTCTTCTTGAAGAACATCCAGCCTTCCTGGACCCCTTTGCCCTTCAGGACTGTCTCCCAAGGGACCCCCTCGACCAGTGTCCTGAGCAGGCCAAAGTCCGCCCTCTGGAAGTCCATGGTAGCGCTTTTGCTGGCCCCCCTCTTTACTTCACCAAGTATCGAAAATTCTACCATTTCATGGTCGCTAAGCCCAAGGCGGCCTCCGACCACCACATCTCCCACCAGCCCTTCTCTGTTCGTGAACAGCAGGTCAAGCGAGGCATCTCCCCTGTTGGGCTCGCTTACCAGCTGCGTCAGGAAGTTATCCTCCACACACTCCAGGAACCTCCTCGACTGTTTCCTCTCTGCCGTGTGGTATTTCCAGCAGACGTCCAGAAAGTTGAAGTCCCCCATGAGAACAAGGGCTAGCGACTGGGAGACTTCTGCCAGCCTCTGGTAGAATATTTCATCTGCCTCCTCGTCCTGGTTAGGTGGTCTATAACAGACTCCCAGCAGGATATCTGCCTTGTTGGCCTTCCCCCTCATCCTTACTCACAAGCACTCGACCTCGTCATCACTACCATCGAGCTCTAGACAGTCGAAACATTCCCTAACATACAGGGCTACTCCACCGCCTCTCCTTCCTTGCCTGTCCCTTCTGAAGAGCTTATAGCCATCCATTGCAGCACTCCAATCGTGCGACTCATCCCACCATGTTTCCGTGATGGCGACTAAGTCATAGCTACCCCGCTGCACAATGGCTTCCTCCTGTTTGCCACCCATGCTGCGTGCATTGGTGTCGTAGTTTCTCTTGAAGAAAACGAGAGGGTTGTCTTCAGAATAAAGCCAGGGGAAAAAGTAGTATGTGCTTAATGCAGACAGTGGTGGGTCCAGGCTCCTGCTGTGAAGGAGTGTGACAATGTGACAGGAAGTCATACACATCAACTTCCACAAGAAAAGACAGATTACTCACTTTTCAGACTCCTCTACAGTATAATGACTAGTTATCAGGGAGCAGCAAGAATGGGGCTGATCTAGAAATAGGGTGAGCCAAGAGTGAACCCAGTGCAAGGAGTGCTTCCAACGATGGGTCACAGTCCTACAGGACCTGAGCACAGCTGGCAGAGCCAGGGGCTGGTAACAGGGTCCATAGACAACCTTGACATAGTAACATGGCCAGAGTCCACCCTGGATGCCCAGTCAGAAATAAAAGGAGTCAGGGCCAGAGACAGGACTACAATATAGATCTAAGGTCCATCCAGAAGGCAGAGTCAGAGACAGGGCTGGAGACGGACACTCACACAGCATCTCTGGGACAGGGACTGATGGTCCTAGGCTGAGCTGAAATGGTGTCCTGGATCATGGGCAGGGCGGAGGGAGTCACCAGGGGAGCTTGTGCAGGGACCATGAAGCCTGTGAGTGTCCTCAGGGCCTGGACAAGTAGAGAAGTCTTTCAGGATATAGACATGTCAGACCAAGCCTCACCAACCTCTGCCTGGGGACAAAGTTGAAATCTAGATCTCTAAATGCCTTTATGAGTAGTCTCACTGCTAAGTTTTTATGCAAAATCTGGTCTTCTCTAATTCCTCTGTCTTAAAAATAATGAAGCTTATATACTCTCAGAGGAAAATAACAGATTTTATAGCCTAAATGGACCCATGAGCCTAGGCTGTGGAGTAGCAACAAATCAGACATGCTGTCATAGCTGGGGTTTCCTTTTGCTAGCTTTAAACAACTGCCTATCTTCCTACAGGTTTCTGTTTTCTTCTGTGAGAGTGTTTATCTCTCTCCATTGACTCTATGAGGGGTGTAAACACTTTACATAGTCTGTTTGGATCATTCTGCCGATGCGCAGTCTTTTAGTTAGAAACCTAAAATAAGCAATCCAGATTTTCCTGTACCGCAGATGTTATAAATTGTGTGGGCTGCTATAAAGTTTACCGAAGACAAACATAATCTCTTGTTTGGAATCCTGTTCCATAATGGATTTTTTGAATGAATAATGATGGACCATTTGAAAGCTCAGATAACATTCCACTACTATAACAAAATTAATTGGTTGTATCTAATTGCTGTAGACTAAAAAAATTATAATTGGCAAGGCAATATTGTAAGGAAACAGTCATAGTCACACCGTGACCTCTCACATGTATTTTGCTGTTTTGAGTCATACATTTCTTTACCTTATTATTCCCTTACACTTCTGTAGCCTATGTTTTGAAGAATTTTCTATTCCATTTTCTTTTAATCTCCCACTTATGTACTATGTAAACCACTATCCTTGCTACTGGCAAGAACACTTTTATGTAATACAGCTGCTGCTTCTGCTATTGCTACAATTTGCTCTGAAACCAAGGTCTGGTTTTGGGTTTGCATCAGGATCATTTACTTTGTTTCCTTCAGTGCTGCATTGTTTCTTATGTTTGCCAGCTTGTCTTTTGATCATTGTGATATAATCACTATTTGTGGCAGTTCAGTAGATGTACTTGTCACTTACCTCCCTATATTGTTTCTGTCATGTTATCCATATTTGTTTTTCACAGTAGTTGCATTTACTTCTCACAGTTATAGTTGTCAAAGTCTCTTAGGCTTGCTGTTCATCAACTTTCTGGTACTTATTTTATTTATATCATTTTTAAAATCTGTTGCAGCGACTAGAGGGTATAATAATTTTAGAGAGGGTCTGACAAGGGAGAGGAGAGGAGAAGAGAGGAGAGAAGAAGAGAGGAGAGAGGAGAGGAGGGGAGGGGAGGGGAGGGGAGGGGAGGGGAGGGGAGGGGAGGGGAGGATTTTTTTGGCTGTATCTCAGATCCAAATACTTTCTCTTCCCATTCTGGCCCCTCAGTAATCTCTCTCTTTTTTCACTTATAATTCTAAAGGCTCTTTTTGTCTGGTGGGCTTGAAGGCCTCTCCAGATTTAGAAAAGAATAAGGGTAGTCAAAGTAATGCTGAAAACACTTCAACCTGAGAATTCCTAAACTATATAGTATTTGACTAGCATTACAGGAAACGAATTCAGAGGTTAAAATGTTATTTATTAAAAGTTGGTAGACGCTGCTGAAGGAGGCAGAACTGAAAGCAATATATAGACATAAAAAGAATGGAAAGTATAAAATATTGATAGAAAAGAGAAAAAAAAAAGAAAACAACAACAACAAAAAAAGACAGACCACAAACTATTGGAATGTTGCAAATCTTTACAGTACATGTGTTGTTCCAGAAGTGTTTTTCGTTAAACTCAAAAGACACGGATAAACTGTACATGGATATATGACACCTTTCAGGACCTGAAAAGGATAATCAAGTCCATACAGCTGGGTGTCTCTCTCTCTTTCTGGACTGTAGTAAGAATTATAAAGGCTGACACTACAAGCCTACTCTAGCTAAGAGTCAGTGTCTTTTCCTGAGATCCTTAAAAAGAGTAAGAATGTTCGATATGTTTACCTACTTGAGCTCCACATTGTGTAACACAAGGATACTTGCTTGTGAAAAGGAAATGCATGAACTTGTGGCTCAGAAGATTAAATTTATATTTCAGGTATACACCCTAATCATGGTGCCAACAGCTTTCCTTCCTATCTCTTCAAACTGAGTTACACAATGTAAGTGCATGCTACATATAAGACAAATATACTTTTCATTTGGCCATAAATGGACTAAAAAGAATAATAAGTAAAACCATTCCTGGAGCAGTAACAAAAAGGATCAGCAATGAAAACTTGCAAAAAGTCAAAAAGTTAGTTTGAAGGGATCTCTGAAGGTCATCTACTCCCGCCACACTAAGTATTACTACTACCTGGACTAGATCATGTCAGCTGTGGCTTTTGATTAGCAAGATGTTGAGTTCTTCCAAGGAAGGAGATCCCATCTTTTCTTCACAACCTATTCTTTTTGCTGCAGTATTCTGCTGCTAATTTTTTTTCCTAATGTCCAGCCTCAATGCCCTAAGACACAATTGTCCTTTTCCCTTTATTACATGTTCTGCTACTGAGAAGAATTTTGTTCCATTGTCTGTGCAACACCAGTCAAATGGCTACAGCCAACTTTTAATTTGGCACTGTACTTGTCAGACTAAAGAAGTCAAACACCTCAGCCTCTACTTGTACTTCATGTGCTCTAGGCCGCAATTATTTCAACAGACCTCTGTTGGACCCACTCCAATGTTATGATAACATCTATGATCTTTGAAAGGTCTCAGAAGTCAGGGTTCTCGATAAAGGGAAAAATCCAGCTGTTACTATCATCTTCAAGGAGGGCAAGTAGGAAGATCTGGGGAATTACAGATCTGTCAGCCAAACCTCAATTCCTGTGAAGATTATAGAATCATAGAATCATTTAGGTTGGAAAAGACCTTTAAGATCATCAAGTTCAACCATAAACCTAACACTGACAAGTCCACCACTAAACCATGTCCTTAAGCGCCACATCTACACGTCTTTTAAATACCTCCAGGGATGGTGACTCAACCACTTCCCTGGGCAACCTGTTCTAATGTTTGACAACCCTTTCAGTGAAGACATTTTTCCTAATATCCAATCTAAATCTCCCTTGGCACAACTTGAGGCCATTTTCTCTTGTCCTATTGCTTGTTATTTGGGAAAAGAGACTGACACCCACCTCGTTACAACTTCCTTTCAGGTAGTTGTAGAGAGCCATAGGGTCTCCCCTCAGTCCCCTTTTCTCCAGGCTAAACAACCCCAGTTCCCTCAGCTGCTCCTCATAGGACTTGTGCTCTAGACCCTTCACCAGCTTCGTTGCTCTTCTTTGGACATGCTCCAGCATCTCAGTGTCTTTCTTGTAGTGAGGGGCCCAAAACCTAACACAGTATTTGAGGTGCAGTCTCACCAGTGCAAATCCTCTTGGAAACTATTTCAAAGAAAATCTTACTGGAAGAAGGTGTTTAGGAACAGGTCAATATGGATTTACCAAGGTCAAATCACACCAGAACAACGTGATTGCCCTCTATCATGAGACATTTGCCTGTGAGGACAGCCAGTGAATACCGCATTAAAGACATTAACAAGGTCTTTGACACAGGCTCACATAGTATTCGTGTAGTCAAATTAGTGACATATGGTCTAGATAGTAAAATGTGCAGCAGTTGGTGGACTCCTGGGTTCAAAGAGCTGGGATGAAGTGCGCACACAGAAAATTCTCAGATGATACTAAATTGGGGAAGTGGTTGATACAATGGAGAGTAGGACTGCTATTCAGAGAGACCTCAGCAAGATGCAGAAATGGGCTGACAGGAATGTCACAAAATTTAACAAAGGAAAATGCAAAGTTCTTCACCTGGGGAGGAATAATTCCATGCACCAGTACAGGCTGGGGGTCAACCGGCAAAAAAGCAACTTTTCAGAAAAGTGCTTCTTGTCTTGACGGATGACAAGTTGGACTTAAGCCAGCAGTGTGCCTTTGCAGCAAAGAAGGCCAACTGTATCCTGGGGAGTAATAGCAAGAGGATGGACAGCAGGTATAAGGGAGTGATCTTTCCCCTCCCTTTGGCACATGTGAGACTGTACCTGAAGTGTTGTGTACAGGTTGCGGCTCTCCAGTAAACTGGAATGGGTCCAGTGGAATATTGGAGCTCAGGGGCTGGAGCACACGATGTATGAGGAGAAGTTGTTACAGCTGGCTCTATTCAGCATTGAGAAGCCTGAAGGGAGACCTCATTGCTGTCTACAACTATCTAATCAGAGGATATGAAGATGACAGAGATCTTAGCAATTCACGGTGATGGGCTAAGAGGCAAGTTGTATCAAGGGGAATTTGTAATAGATATAAGGATTTTTTTTAATTTTTTTTTTTTTAACCAAGAATGAGATTGGTCAGACACTGGAACAGGCTGCCCAGGGAGGTTATGGACTCTTCATCACTGAAGATATTCAGAATGGGGTTGGACAAGACCCTAAGCAACCTGACCTATGTTGGCTGAGGAACCTGACTTATGTTGGCCTTGTTTGAGTGGGGTTTTGGACTCCGTGACATCTAGGATCCCTTCCAACAGAAATTATTCTAAGATTCTATGATACTGTGATGAAGAGATTGCCTGTTCTACCTGATGACCCTACTCAAAATGAAATACCTACATCAGTATTCTAACATTGTTTGATCTGTTCTTGAGAATAGACAGTGTCAGAGACTCTGCAAGATCTTAGCAATCCACTCTCAACAAAGGTAGAAACTTTCATTTTTCCTAACAAAATTTTAATCTCTTTCTCCAGAATATTTCTTCTCTTTGTTATCTGAATTTTCATGTTGTTCTCCAATGTATTTACATTCTTCTTCCAAATACAATTTTCAAACCAAATTGGCCTTTATTTACAATAACTTAATTTTAACCACAAAAGAATTCCATGGAAAATCATAGAAAACATGGCTTCAGAACCATCAGAAAACATTCGGGCTGATGTTAATTCACGTTAATCTAGTATCAGATATTCCACTCTTACACTACGTGGGAGTGTATTACTCCACTATCTTTCAAGTAGAAAGGTGTTTGTGTGTGTGTGTGTATGTGTATTATCTAGCGAACATTCCTTCAGTTTTATACCAATACTTCTTGCCCAATCCACAATGTAAATAGAGAAGATCCTTTAACATATCTGAACACAAAGAAAGAGAAACTATCAGATTCAGGCTGCGTCTGAGTTTAACATGGTTTATTTATCTTAAACAGGTAGTTTAAAAGTGATCTCTAGGTGTCCTGGTTTCAGCTGTGATAGAGTTAAATTTCTTCCTAGTGCTGTCTTTTGGATTTAGTATGAGAAGAATGTTGATAACACACTGATGTTTTTAGTTATTGCTAAATAGTCTATGGTCAAGGACTTTTCAGCTTCCCATGCTCTGCTGGGTGCACAAGAAGCTGGGAGGGAACATAGCCAGGACACTTAACCCAACTGACCAGCGGGGTATTCCATACCATATGATGTCATACTCAGTATATAAATAGGAGGTGTGATCCAGGAAGTAAGGAACGCTGTTTTGGGGATGGGTTGGGCAGCGGTCAGCAGGTGGTGAGCAATTGCATTGTACATCACTCATTTTGTATATTCAACAATTATTATTTTCCCTTCTTTTTCTGTTCTTTTAAACTCTTTTTATCTCAATCCACGAATTTTACTTCCCCGATTCTCTCCCCCATCCCACTGGGGGGCAGAGGGAGTAAGCAAGTGGCTGTGTGGTGTTTGGTTGCCTGCCAGGTTAAACCACAACACTAGGGATAGTGACAAGTATGAACCTGTCATTGGAAAGAGAGAATAACTCTTCAAAGATGATGGAGATAATAAATTTGTACCATAATTGTGTTTTCATTAAGATTTAACCGATTTAAAATAAGCTATTTTAAAATGGTCATTGATGTTTTCTTCCAAGTTCTTTATTTTTCTTGTTTATTTATGATCTGGATTGTCAAGATATTTTTATGTCTGTAAATTCAAATAAGCATCCTGGAATGACAGACAGACCTAACTTAAAATTACCTGTGTGCAGCATGAAACTTCTCTGCCAAATTCATGAAGGTCTTAGTTTCATGAATCTTACAGCACTGGACTGAGGAGTGTAGTTGTTTAGCATGTTCTTCCCATGGGCTTCCTTGTGAAACCCATCAAAAGTAGATGTCTTTTTCATTATAAAACACAAGTTAGAAATAAAATCCTCAAATACAGGTGAGAACAATATGTCAGATTTCCCTTTGTCTTGTACAGCATTTATAGACTAGCAACAGGTATTAAAAAAAAAAAGGGCAAAATAGACAAACTCATCTAGAATATATCAAGTAGTCTTCACAGCATCCTGCCTGTACTACTGAATCTTTATATTGGCATTTCATTGGAACAACAACAAAATAATACTACAACCTACAGAAAATACGTGGCCTATTTTTTAGCTTCAGCTGAGATGAATAATGACTTAAGTTTTCTCTAGAAGTAACATTGTAGCAGATGAATAAAGTTAATATTTTATAGGCTTTATCAAGTGGTTATATGGCTAATATTGAAAACATCTGGGCAGATACTCACGAAAACGCACTTGTAGAAACTGCACTATTGTGAAACAACAATGAATACAAGTCTAGCATGCTTGTAATGTTCTGACTTAGGGAGATCTTTTGAGAGCTGTCAAAGTCTGTTTAGGTTTTTCAGAACAATGCCTGTATATTAGATATATCTGAGAAGTATATACAACCAGAAAGAAATCCTGGCAAACAATAGCTAGCAACACTTTTTACTTCTTTTTCAGAGGACATATTTCAGCAGTGAAATAACTACCCACGTGCTGGTTGTTATCCAGTAAATCCTGGTTCTTGGGAACAAGCAGACAAAAGCCCATAGAACTCAACTAATGCACAAGAAAAAGGGCATTTTCTCATGAGCAACATGAATTTTTCAAATTCTACTAATGTCTTTATGGACTAGGAATAATTAGAATATATATTGTGGATAATTGTCTACTAAAAGCTTCTTAAGTAGCCCTTTTTTTTCCAGGTACATAAATACTGCAAAACAAGTTCTGACTTGAGTTCTTTGAGTTATAACTTGATCTCATGGCTATTTTCAGTCTCTTCTGAAAGTAAGTCAGCCAGCTATTCATCAATAAATGTGTTATAGCTGATTTCAGTAATAATTTCTATAAAGATAGTCTTTATGTGCTACCGTGTCAATGACATATTTTAGCTATATAAAAGTGAAATTATATACTTCATTAAAATAATGCATTTACTTATTTAATATGCAAAAGTTTAATTTTGTAAAGTTATAGACAACTGTGTCAAATTTAAAATTAAGGGACAATACCTGTTACTAACAAATTTATTACCTAAATTGTTTATAAGATAAATTCTCTTAAAAATATGTTTTACAATATGAGATAACAATGATACTAAATATGGCTGAAACCAGGACAGTACGAAAGTACTCTGAGGAGACCTGTTGTTGTTTATTTTTTTTTTATTTATTTATCATGCAAACTAATATAAAGAAATTTTAAAGTAGTCCTATGAATATTACATGTGTACAGTAGAAGTAAAAAATATGTGTTTAGTATATGCATTATTGAAGACTACTTTGGTAAAAACTTGCTCATTGAATATTTTTTTCTTTTCAAATTCACCTCATTTTCTTGTTAATGTCTTTAAAAATGTCAGTTCAGTACTTTTGCTGTTACAGACTTTTCAACAAGCAGCCATAAATAATGCATTAGTGGCAATATTGTTCTAATAACTTATTTAGGGCATAATTGATTCACAACTTTAGGCATATTTAAGTAAGAGTCTGCTTTTAAGTTTGTAGCTTTCAGCTGAGCTTGTCTTAAGTTGGTAAACACAATCTGGGGGAAAAAGGCAAAAAAAGACAAGACAAGGAAAAAAAACACAGTTCCTGTGGTCTCATTTTGGAAAGCCTAATCTATAGGAAACATATGCTGCAAAATAAATTACCTGAAATATCTGAGCCCACACAGCAAATCTCTTTCACCCCCTCTTTAATTTGCTATCAGGTTTATAATAGCCATCTCTAGGTTCTTCTTCGCTATTCCCCAATTCCTGATTTTCATGCAGAGGAGTTAATGGGGTTATAATTTCATAATTAAAGCAGATAATTTTAATTTCTCTGATGACTCTTTATTATGATAATCTTGTTAAGATTATGGTGTTCATTTGTTGCTGCGTATGATCATTTGGCTTTTGTAGAAGCTGTCTGTGCTACTGAGCCACTAAATAATTAAACAAGCAGAACATTCCAACTAGCAAAGTCTTGCTGTTAATGGAAGACCAAAGTCAGAGTTAACTCTCTGTAAACCTATTAAGGGATTTAGACAGAGAACATACCACAGATTTACTGTCAGTCATCAAATATGAGATAAAGCTTCATTAACTGAGTATCTAATTTCACATTTAATGAGAGCTGGCCTTCTTGATTGGATGATGGTGTAGGCTTTCCTAGGACAACAAACATAAAATGAAATGCTTCTAAACTAATTAGTTAACTATGAAAAGATCAATAGGATGCCCAAGAAGGAAGATCCTGGGGAGGAATGCCTGATACATAATCCTGACTAAAATGCTGCCTCAGTTTCTTTAGTTGTCTTCCACAGTATAGCATCATGCATGTTTGAAATTGAAATAGGTGAATCACTCTCTTTCATTCTATTGTTTGCTGAGTTTGTGTGCACATGGCTGCCCTTTACATTAAATCTTGTAGTCAAAGACAGTTGAAATAATAAGTCTGGTACATCGTAGTGTGACAATAATGCCTGTGCACTCTACACACAGAAAGCCTTTGCAAGCATTGAATATATTGTGTCAGTATAACTACTTCTATTTATTCAAAGGCTTTTTTGAGGTAAACACTTGGGTGATTTTTATGAAGCTGCTTTTAGGTTTATGGAGGCATAAACCACAGAAAATTCAAGCCTTCCAGGCACATTAGCTATCTCTTCTCTAATGGGGGATGTTTCAGATGGGTCAAATTTTTATTCAAAAAGCATTTGAAACTAAATTAGCCTGTCTTTCTAAAAGTGGGGGAAGGGGGAGGGGCAGGGGCAAGGGGGAAGAGACATAGATCAAGAAAATTTGGTGCGATAGTAAACATTTTGGCCTTGGAAAGCTGGACAAAATCAGGATAGATATTTTCAAGTCTGGTGAGAAGGAGAAATGACAAAAATTCTGGGATGGCATTTCTGCATTTATAACAACATTGCTATAATAAATGAAAGTATTTCTTAAGGTTGTACATATTCACCAAGATTTTAAATAAAATTTTACTTACATGACAATTTTAATAAGTTCACAATAAAAAGAAAGGTATTGCTAATTAGAATTAAACAAGGTAAACATATTTTTAGGACAAATGTAACATTTGATAATATGATAAATGTATAAATTTTGAATAAACATTACAGTTACTATTGTAATTTCAATACATCAAGAACAAAAAAGTTGCTTAGTGAAAAGTCTACCCTCTGGTCATATATTAACTGGATGTAGTTTTCACTTTCTGCCAACCTGCACTTGGAGCTACATTCCAAGAGAATTACTCAAATGAGTTTATAAAGCAAAAATATTCACATAACCAACATTTTTGTAAGTATTATATACATTTCCCTAAAAATATTTTTGTGTCGACATAAAATAGTTGAATTCAATGAACAAACATACCAGAAAAAACTTAATCTGGAGATCATGCCTTTTATCTAGTGCATGTCTTACATGTTATGATAACAGAAATTCTGATAATTTTGTTTGTTTCTTACTGAGTTCCTTATATTTTAAGATCCTCAGCATTTTTATGCTCCTAACGAGGCTATCAAGTGGCAGTGTTTACTGCTATCTTGAGGACACTATCTCTTTTCCTGTGTAAATCTAGCTTCTACGTGGATCTGTTATTCCTTAGCCATAAAATAAATCTGTCAGTGATTCCACAAATTAAGAACCTGACAATGGAAAGAGGAATACTTACATTGGTTTTCATTATATGAAAAGTTGCATTAATGCATTGTGGGTACTCTGCATATAAGGATTCACTTCTGGGAGGGGCAATCTCCAGTCTGTGAAATAACTGATATCAGGATCATAGATAATGAAGACTGAATGCACTTCTACTGAGAGCTGGTAATTCACCATGTTGACTTTTGGCCCATTGTAAATAAGGTTTCCCCATGTAGATCCTTAATTAAAATAGAAAATATCTTCTCAAATACAAAAGATATCTATCTCCCATATTATATACATTACAGCCAAATTGGCACAGGCACGTCTTACAAGTAACTGTTTCTCTGAACTGGGAAAAGAGACCTATAAGAAGAACCAGAAAGCAAACTGCATCTACCAATGTTGTGTCCTTGAATTATATGCAGAAAAAGACTAATTGATAAATTAAGACAGAAAATGATTGTTTCTTAATTGTGGAACTTTCATTCTGGAGGCTGTTTAGAGGTCTCAGGGTGCACACTGTGTCTTTTATCCCTGGTATGGCTTCCTCAAATGCTTCTGTAAGTATACATTGCAGTCCTACAGAACCCCGATGGGCTTATCTTGAAGCCTATGTGGCGAGAAACAGCCACAAAGGAATGGAACAAAAAATGCACAGAGAAGACTGGATTTTATCCATCAGATTATTTTCATCTACACTACATGATGTTTGTGTAAAATATTAGCACATTTCTGACAGCTTTTATCCTTATTTGATAGGGCATGTATCAAATGACATATCCGATCACAATATCTGCCTATCAGGTAATAAATGCTTTGCTGTTAAAGGCAGATTATGACACCCTTATTCACAGGAGTTAGAATTGAAATTAGGAGGAATTTTCAAGGTGCAGAGACTATTCAGCATGTATAAGTGAAACAGACTATAGCTTGTGGATGATACATTCTCTTGTGCATGAATTAGCATGAAGGATAATTCCTGGAAAACAGACTCGATCATTTTTTAGATTAGTTATTTAAAGTCATACAGATGATTAACCATTACACTTTACCTAGCATGTAACTGCAGGAAATCTGTGCCTGCAGGAACAAATTATCCGGAATTATCACTATGTTTCTTGCATCCTTAAAAGGCCCCCAGGTTGCTACTTTTCAGAGGTCTACCCATTTCTTTGAGCAAAGATTTGTGTTGATGATTCCGAACTAATAAACTAGTATGTTGTTTTTGCAAAGACAGACAATGAGGAAATTACTTTGAACATAAGGTAATGGGTTTGGGTCTGCATTACCTGTAAAAACAAGTATGAGATGTAAGTACCAGGGCAATAACTAGACAGAAAAGAGAAAGTCAACCAGACGGTTGACAAGAGAGTTCACGGCAACCTGGACTGTCTGTGATCTCTGCTGCAAGCCTCCCATCCACCTAGAGGTTTTGCAGCTGTTTGTCTAGATTCAAGACCCATCTCAGACATGGCACAGCTGCATAACCTTAGCTCAGATACTGTGAAAGGCCTGTCAAAAAGCCTGTTGACAGATAAGAAATGCAAAATTACAAACTGAGGGAGACATGATTGTTATGTTAGGGAACGTATTGGGCCAGATCTGACAACCAAAGAGAGGTGAGGGTGCTGCAGCCCCGTGGCCCCAGGTCCAACCAGTTGTAAGGCTGAGCATGTATTCCCGGTAAACGCATGCACACAGAGCACACATATATACCATGTATATATGTACATACAGGGCCAGTCACACAGATCACAGCCATGCACAGAGTACACGCATGAACACAGACAGCACCAACAACCTCATCCTACTCACCTCGTTGGCTGAGCAGGATAAAGGTCCATTACTGGAAAATATTTGTGCGTATATATATATGTGTGTGTGTGTGTATATAAGTCCAATGTGGATTCCTCCAGCACCTGGGCTCAGACACTCATTCTGTCCCAGTACCTGCAGCTGAATCCTAGTCTCACCAGTTTCTGGCACCTCAACATAGGGGCCCTGGGGCCACAGCCCCACTCCAGTTGCTAGTACAGTCTCAGTCATGCATGCATGCACACACACACATGAAGGCTGAGATTCCTCTAGTCCCCCAGTAGTCAACTGCCCCCATGGTCTCACCCTTAAAGGCACACACACACACAAGGGTCTTGTCCCTTGAGACTCCCTGACCCCACAATCTCTTCGGCAGCTGATTGGGACTCCTTTGGCCTCCCCAATAGCCAGCTCCTCCCATGGTCTTGCCCTTAGAGTCACACACAGATGCCTGGCTCTTGGGTGTCTTCACCTACTTGCTGGCTAGTCCTGCTTGATCTTCAGTAGTGATCGCACACTCCTTCACACACCCGCACTGACTTAAATGTGCTTTGCTTCCCAAACTGGGCATTGCTGTTCCACAATTCAATGTGAGATGGGAAAATTTTTCCAAGAATGCTGTTTTTCCTGCACACATTTATTTCTTCCACATCTGTACCTCTATTCCTAAATGCATGCCTTGAATTATTGTTAGAAATACTAAGAGGCCCTTACTTTACAAAGTAAAATTACTTTGTAATTGTTTTAGCTTGGCTTGCCAATAATTTAATAATAATAGTTTCCAGGCATTTCTTCTTTTATTCTGCTGTTTCTGTATTTATTTCTGTCTTTCTCTCTAATATTTATTCCCAAAAGAAAATTAATAAAAACATATCAACATAATTTAGAAGAGTATTACCCCCTTTTCCATCTACAGAATCACAATATCACAACATGGATAAAGTTGGAGGGGATCTTTGGAGATCATATAGTCCAACCCTCCTGCTCAAAGCAGGGTCAGCTGGAGTAGGTGACTCAGGATTGTGGCCAGTCAGATTTTCAACATGCACAAGAATGTAGGCTTTGCAACCTCTCTTGGCAATCTGTTCAAGTGTACAATCACCCTCACAGTAAGAATTTCTTGTACTTCAATTTGTGCCCATAGTCTCTTGTCCTTTCACCGCATACCATTGAGGTTGATTATGACCCTGGTCCTTGGTTCAGCAAGAAGCCCCAGGAGTCCTTGCAGTCCCAGACCTGCAGAGCTGCATTCATCCTCAGGAGCTCCAACTGGGTCAAGCTGCTGGTGTTATAGGGACAGTTGCTGCAGTGGCTGCCAGGGACTGTGCCCTGTGCTGCATCACCACCAGGAAGCATAAGCTCTTCTGAACTGAGTTGCTGGCGCTCTCCTGTGTGTTCTTCTATGCAAAGTGGTGCACAAACTGTTGTGCAGTTTAAGCTCCTGTTTAACTTTTATCCAGATGACCTCTAGAGGTCCTTTAACAAACTAAATAATTATTTGGTGCTATGATTCTTTATCTCGGCACTGGTGAGGCTGCACCTCGAATACTGTGTTCAGTTTTGGGCCCCTCACTACAAGAAGGACATGGAGGTGCTGGAGCGTGTCCAGAGGAGGGCAACGAAGCTGGTGAAGGGCCTGGAGCACAAGCCTTATGAGGAGCGGTTGAGGGAACTGGGGTTGTTTAGTCTGGAGAAGACGAGGCTGAGGGGAGACCTCATCGTGCTCTACAACTACCTGAAAGGAGGTTGTAACGAGGTGGGGGTTGGTCTCTTCTGCCAAGTAACTAGCGATAGGACAAGAGGAAATGGCCTCAAGTTGCGCCAAGGGAGGTTTAGGCTGGACATTAGGAGAAATTTCTTTACTGAGAGAGTGGTGAGGCCTTGGAACAGGCTGCCCAGGGAAGTGGTTGAGTCACCATCCCTGGAAGTATTTAAAAGACGTGTAGATGAGGCGCTTAGGGACATGGTATAGTGGGCATGGTGGTGTTGGGTTGACGGTTGGACTCGATGATCTTAGAGGTCTTTTCCAACCTTAATGATTCTATGATTCTATGATTCTATGATCTGCAAACACAATTGTATCCACCAGAATGGCCCTGCTCTACATGTAATGTCTTTTATCTAGTCATCTCAATTTAACTCTTTGCAGACTCAGTATTTGTAGATTGCTTTGTAGACTCATATCTCACAAAAAAAAAAACCAAACAAAAAAACACACCCTAGCAAAATCAGATATTTTGTGACTCTGTATTTCATCTATATTGCCTGGGGAAAAAAGAAAAGAAAAGAAAAGAAAAGAAAAGAAAAGAAAAGAAAAGAAAAGAAAAGAAAAGAAAAGAAAAGAAAAGAAAAGAAAAGAAAAGAAAAGAAAAGAAAAGAAAAGAAAAGAAAAGAAAAGAAAAGAAAAGAAAAGAAAAGAAAAGAAAAGAAAAGAAAAGAAAAGAAAAGAAAAGAAAAGGAAAAAGAAAGGACTTCTGAGTTAATAGCAGAAGTATATGACTATATCATGCCAAACAACTGTAAATGAGTAATTGGATAATGGATATTGCAAAAAAATGGATGGTTAAAATATTTTGCATGGGAAGGGTGTATTGAAGAGAGTACAAAAGTCCTGAGGTATTTCAAGATTCATTGATTTGATGGAGTATGGTTTATAAAAAGAATATATTTCAGAAAGGTATATTCATTGAGGAAGAGAGGGAAAATTATTTTTGAAGATGTTGAGAAGATGCAAGCTTTTAGACCTTTTAGTTAGTAGCATTAAACTTGTCATCGAACTTAGGATGTTTGACTAGACCTAAGTAAACCACTTAATTAAAATCTGGTCATTTTTATGAGCCATTTTCCCGGAGCCAACAGGATTTATTTTGTTAATTTTCTAAAAATAAGGTTTATTTAATCCATCCACATGACAAATAAAATCTTACCACTTACTAAATTGAGAAGCTAATGGACAGAAATCAAAGTTTGAAGTCAGTTCCTTAATAAAGAAATTTCACATTGGGGGAAAAAGAGGAAAAAAAGGAAAAAAAGATATTGTCTATCTTGAATGATTGTCATGGTTTAACCTGGCAGGCTGCCAAATACCACACAGCCACCCGCTCACTCCCTCCCTCCCTGGTGGGAAAGGTAAGAGTGAGAAAAACTCGTGGGTTGAGACAAAGACTGTTTAATAGAACAGAAAAGTGAAAATAATAATAATAATAATAGAATATACAAAATGAGTGATGCACAATGCAATTGCTCACTTCCTGCGCTGACCGATAACCAAGTAGCAATCGCTACTTCCTGGATCACGCCTACCATTCATATACTGAGCATGACGTCACATGGTATGGAATACCCCATTAGCCAGCTGGGCTGGCTGTCCTGGTTATGTTCCCTCTCATGGGAGGGACATGGGAGGAACATGGGAGCTGAATGTCCTTGACTAGGAGGGTACTTAGCAGCAACTGAAAACATCAGTGTGTTATCAACATTCTCCTCATACTAAATCCAAAACACAGCACTAGGAAGAAATTTAACCCTATCCCAGCTGAAACCAAGACAATGATTAAAAGAGAATTAGAGTAAATACTAAGATGAAGTTAGAATCTCTTGTCTCCTTCCTGGATGATTATACCTTTTTGAATCTCACTCCATAGGAGAAGCATTACATCTAGTCAGTCACATGTTATCAATATACAGAAAGCATACACATTTTCTGCAGCTAAGCCACAATGCTTCTGCTTTACGAACGTTTTTTTTTTTGTGGAAAATACCTATGAAGTTAATTTAAACAAAAATTATTGACACCTTTTAGTGTTAATAGATTTGATGATATTTTACACATGCAATCGTGTCTTAGATCTGATTTACATCCCATTAAAAACAATGGGAGTTTATTATTTTGGCAGATGAAATGGAAGACAAAGCTGTAAGCAGAGGACTACAGAGAAATACATCACGTGCAGTCGCTGAGGAAAATAGAGAGAATAAAAAAACCTACAGAAACAAGCCCAGTGTTTGGATAACAGACTCATTGAAATTTTAGACCTTGATTTGTCAAAGGATTTTTAATCAATGGCAATGTAGTCCAATCATGGGGTCCTTCTTAAGGGATCAAGACTGCATGGTACTAGCTGTGGGACACCTAAAGGGTTATTCATTCCTGAATATGGAACAGTGGATTTTGAAGATGTGCTTTCCTTTAGAATACGAGATGATTCTGTACATTATGGTTTTTTTCCCTCATATTTTATTACTCTCATCCCCGGATCAATAATGTTCACAAATGTAATTTGATTCTCTCCCTGCTTATGAATAGAGAATTTTTTTGCTTGGGCTTCAGCAGATAAATTTTCATATATGCCTAAAATTATTGGTCGAATAACAATGACAAGAAAAACTCTGGACAAAGCAGGACCAGCTTAGGTCAGGGTGTTTCTCAAGCAGTGGAGATTCCACAGCCTCTTGTAGCAACCTGTTCATCATTTGACTTCTCCAAAGATAAGAATTTTTCTTATATCTGATCATAGAATCATAGAATCATAGAATCATTAAGGTTGGAAAAGACCTCTAAGATCATCGAGTCCAACCTTCAACCCAACATTACCATGCCCACTAAACCATGTCCCTAAGCACCTTATCTACATGTCTTTTAAATACTTCCAGGGATGGTGACTCCACCACTTCCCTGGGCAGCCTGTTCCAAGGCCTCACCACTCTGTCTGTAAAGAAATTTTTCCTAATGTCCAATCTAAACCTTCCTTGGCGCAACTTGAGGCCATTTCCTCTCGTCCTATCGCTAGTAACTTGGCAGAAGAGACCAACCCCCACCTCGTTACAACCTCCTTTCAGGTAGTTGTAGAGCACGATGAGGTCTCCCCTCAGCCTCGTCTTCTCCAGACTAAACAACCCCAGTTCCCTCAACCGCTCCTCATAAGGCTTGTGCTCCAGGCCCTTCACCAGCTTCGTTGCCCTTCTCTGGACACGCTCCAACATCTCAATGTCTTTCTTGTAGTGAGGGGCCCAAAACTGAACACAGGATTTGAGGTGCAGCCTCACCAGTGCCGAGTACAGGGGCACAATCACCTCCCTACTCCTGCTGGCTATGCTATTTCTGATACAGGCCAGGATGCCGTTGGCCTTCTTGGCCACCTGGGCACACTGCCGGCTCATGTTCAGCCAGCTGTCAATCAGCACCCCCACGTCCTTTTCCTCTTGGCAGCTTTCCAGCCACTCTTCCCCAAGCCTGTAGCATTGCATGGGGTTGTTGTGGCCCAAGTGCAGGATCCGGCACTTGGCCTTGTTAAACCCCATACAATTGGCCTCAGTTCAGAACATTCCAGTCTTGCAGCTTGCGCCCACTGCAGCTTATCACATCTCTGTGTCTTTCCAGGAAAATTATAGAATCATAGAATCATAGAACTGGCTTGGAGGGGACCTTTAAAGGTCATCTAGTCCAACCCCCCTGCCATGGGCAGGGACATCTTCAACTAGATCAGCTTGCTCAGAGCCCCGTCCAACCTAACCTTGAGTGTTTCCGGGGATGGGGCATCTACCACCTCTCTGGGAAACCTGTGCCAGTGTTTCACCACTCTCATTGTAAAAGATTTCTTCCTTATATCTAGTCTGAATCTACCCTCTTTTAGTTTAAAACCATTCCCCCTTGTCCTGTCGCAACAGGCGCTGCTAAAAAGTCTGTCCCCATTTTTCTTATACACCCCCTTCAAGTATTGAAATGCCGCAGTAAGGTCTCCCTGGAGCCTTCTCTTCTCCAGGCTGAAAACTCCAACTCTCTCAACCTTTCTTCATAGGAGAGGCGTTCCATCCCCCTGATCATTTTTGCGGCCCTCCTCTGGACCCACTCCAACAGGTCTATGTCTTTATTGTGCTGAGGGTTCCAGAGCTGGACGCAGATCTGTCACCGTCTTCTTTATTAGGTAACTGAAGACAGCAATAAGATCCCCATTTAGCCTTCTCTTCTCAAGGCTAAAGACACACAGCTCTTGCAGCACCTCCTTGCATGCCACATTTTCCAGCCTCCTGACCAACTGTCTTCAGTATATACATATTTGACTTGTGCTACAGAGCCCAAAAATAAACACAGCACTCCAGGTGCAACATCACAAGTGCTGAGAAGAGGGAAAAGGTCATTCTCCTGAATCTGCTGTGTCCACAATCTTGCTAATACAGCCCAGGATACATCTGGCCTTTTTCACTCTCTGGGCAACTCCTGATTCATGTTCAGCTCCCAGGTCCTTTTCAGAAAAGCTCTTTTCTTGCCAGTTGACTCCAGTGTGTACTGATACATTGGGTTATTCCTCTCCAGGTACAGGACTTTACAATTTCCTTTGTTGAACTTTACATTCCTGTTAACCCATTTCTCCACCTTGTTGAGGCCTCTCTGAATAGCAATCCTACTCTCAAGTGTATCAACCACTCCCCCAGTTTTTTATGATCTAACAACTTGGTGTCAGTGCACTCTAGTCCATTGTCCTTGTCACTAATACAGATACTGAACATTACCCACACTGGTATCAACCCTTTAGGACACCACTATTAAACAGACATCATTTGGATTTTTTTCTGACAGTTTTCCATCTGCAGTGTAGTCACTTATTCAGACTGTATCTCACCAATTTGGCTGTAAGGATACTATGGCAGATTATGTCAAAGTCTTGTAAAAGTCAAGATAAAAGATTTTTACTGCTCTCCCCTCATCCATTGAGCCATCCATCTTGTCATAGAAGGCAATCAGGTTGGTCAGGCACTATTTGCCCCTAGTAAGTCTGTGCAGACTGTTCCAAATCATCTTCTTACCCTTCGTGTGTTTGGACATATCTTCCAAGAGGATTTGCTCCATTAGCTTCCTAGGGGTTAAGTTTAGGCTGACTGGCCCATAGTTCTCCAGATTCTCTTTCTTTCCCTTCTCTCTTTCCATGCCCACCTATCCTCAAAAAAGAATAATGAAATCATTGTTCATTTGTTTAGGATCCCAAATGTACAAGATATTTTCAAGTTATAAATATGAGTTTCAAGTAGGCATCAGGCTGAGGAGTAAAAAACTGACCCAATGGCATACTTCTCATTGACAGATTTTGGCATTTTTGTAGTACAGTACTGGAAGTTGTGAATAGCATTAGTAGCCTAGCAACTTTGCACATTTGCTAGCTACAAAACAAAGGTGCTTGTCTTTTGAATTCCACTCCAGGAAACAGGTGATTGAATTTGAATTTTTATAAGTTTGAGAACTTATAAGTGCCTCACTCCTCATTCAAACTTCCTCTGGCTTTTATTCTGCAAAATATTGTCAGTTCATGGTATGGATTACTTCTTTGCGTTTGCTTTTGAAAGAAAAATTACTTGAACCGAAAACCTTCTTCCCCTGGTTCCACCCAGGTCTCTTTAGATTTATTTTCTTCCTTGACCTGGAAACAGAATAGACTTTTTTTTCTTTTTTTTTGGTAGGACAGTTACTTATAACTAGTAATGGTTTTGATCCATGTCTTTTGTTATCTGAATTCAAAGATTATATGAATGCAGATAGATAAATAAGTGGTTAGAGTTTATTTCCACTTACATTAAATTGCTTCATGCATTACTTACATAAGCATGCGTGAAATGCCATGAATTTGACACACAGTAAATTCAGATGCAACATGAACGTGAAGACCAATGAAGAAAAAACAAAGTGCAGAGTGTGTTAACAACATGCAAAAATTATTGCAAGCTGGTTCTGGACCAAGAAGTTAAAAGCCATCGTTATCATCATACCTCTCCCAGCAAAAGACTTGGGATGCTGACCACTCACTGTAGAGTCAGCCTCCTCTCCTCCTCCACCCCTCCTGAAACCACTGTTCTTAAGAACTTCTATGAAGTGAAAGTATGGACTAGAAGTGTTTTTAAGTGAACTAGGTTTTTGACTACACATATAAATTATTTGAACTGTGGATGCTAGCATTATTGTAACTGGACTGGGATTCAAACATTTTGGAATTAACTACAGAAGGGTGTTTAGAAATCTGTAAGTTTTTATTAATATTTTGTCCGTTTCTAGTATTGTAATTTTTTGCCTTAGTGCTGATATTGATCCTGAATGTACAGTTCACTGACTGCTGATAGATTGCATTAATAAATTTTGTGAATAAGTCCATAAATTACTAATCCAAATTAGTTTTAAACTATGTTACTTGATGTATATAAAGTTACTTGAAAATCCCAAAGTTATTTCTTTGTTTTGCTGTAACTTTGATTTTAGTTTCTCAATGAATCAAATATGTGCTTAGACTCAGCCACTCCTTTGACCTTTTCTTACCATACATCAACAGATCATTGGACCATTCTGTGTCTCAGGTTTCCCACAGATGAGGAAATACAGATGTCTGGTGATCCACTGATCTGGTCTAACAATGCTAGCGATAATTTGATGATAAATTCTTTCACCTTTCTCCAGAATTGTTAGTACTTTCTCAGCCTCTTGTAGTCTGGAGCGTAAGTGACTTTCCTTCCTTGGCTACTGATTTATATAAGTCTGCCCAACATACAGATGTGGAAGGTAGTTCTCTTAATGGGGCCTTTCTCTTCCTACCTAATTTCCAACCACCACCACAACAACAACGAAAAATAAGTTTTAAACAAAATTCTATTTAGGTACGGCTGAAGATATATATGTGAAGAAAGCACTCAAAGGACTTCCATTTAAAATTATGTAGTTTTGCTTTAATGGGCAGAATACTCATTTCATTTATTTTTTATATCTTTTCATCAAAATAGTAGATCTTCAACAATGTTTTAATAAATTCATAGATATATTCTGCATGTATTTTCTATTTGATGAGTAATGAGATATATGCCATATGCATAGTACTTTAAGGAAAAACTGTTGGAAAAAATAGGGTGGTTAGAGAATATTTACAGTAAAGCATAAGTATCATAACAACACTTAGCTGTGAACTTAACTGTAAAGTGACTTTCACAGCCTGAGGTTTTAGTTGAGAGCTCAATGTTTTGTTTACTGCGTGAGCTAACTAATCAACAAAAACAATTTTGCTGCACACACTACAGGACATCTCTGGTTCTGCTTGCTGAGAAAGAATTTGTCTTTGTGGGAGTATCACACTTATGATAAACAGTGTGATAGCTGCAGTTGATAGCCTAGTAGTTTTCCAGAAATTGAAAACAGTGTGACTGAACATATTTGCAAATATTTTTTGTGCTGTAGTTAATGAACCACAGAAAGGTATTGTTGGAGGAAAGGAAGTTGGATATTGGGTATGTTTTAACATTGTTAAATGTGTAAAGGCAAAAATTACATTTTTCACTAAATTGGAAATAAGCGATGCTTTATGCTATGGTGAAGCCGTAAAGTCTCTTGCTCAGACTAGAGTCGGGAAATTTCTAAGCTTTGCATTCTTTTTGGATAAATATTTGTTGTGGTTTAAGCCTGGCCAGCAACTAAGCACCACACAGATTCTCGCTTATTCCCCACCCCCAGTGGGATGCGGGAGAGACTTGGAAGAGTAAATGTGAGAAAACTCATGGGTTGAGATAAGAACAGTTCAATAATTGAAATAAGATAAAGTAAAAGAGTAGCAGCAGTAGTAATAATAATAATAATAATAATAATAATAATAATAATAATAATAATAATTATTATTATTATTATTAAAAAACAAAAGCAAGTGATGCACAATGTAATTGCTCACCACCCGGCGACCAATGCCCAGCCAGTCCCTGAGCAGCGGTCACTGCCCCCTGGCCAACTCCCCCCAGCTTATATATTGAGCATGATGTCATATGGTATGGAATATCCCTTTGGCCAGTTTGGGTCAGCTGTCCTGGCTATGCTCCCTTCCAGCTTCTTGTGCACCTGGCAGAGCTGAAAACTCCTTGGCTAGTGTAAACACTACTCAGCAACGACTAAAACATCAGTGTGTTAACATTATTCTCATCCTAAATCCAAAACACAGCACTATACCAGCTACTAGAAAGAAAATTAACTCTATCCCAGCTGAAACCAGGACAATATTAATATTATGAACTTCACCCACTCACCCCCACTCCGCCCCAAATAAAGGAGAAAACTGTTAGGGCTACAGAGTAACTAAGCCACTGATTAGGACCTGGCCTGATGTTAGGCTAACTGAACAGTATATGAAAAACTACTGGTCGTGACATGAGAAATTTTTGGATGTAATAGATAACAGTGCAACAGTTGGCAAATGTTAGTGGTTGCACTATGAAGGATGGTCAGATTTCACAGGTGCTTAGGGGGCAGTTATGTGAGAACTGACTAAATATCACAGATCACTGGCGGGGATATTGCGGATCTCTGCAGAATTACTATTTTCTGAAGCCAACAGCACCTCAATAGCTAGGTCAGTAATGCCATAAAGGTCAGAGATTACCTTGGTAATGTTACTAAAAGTAGAGAATTTGGGTACAGATGTAACAAAATTAAGACTAAAGGGGAAAAGTTTATTTAAGTGAGAGTTGCATGTTTGAGAGGAGACTGAGAAGGAAAAAGGGACCTATGAGGACAGCTAGAAGGAGTGTCAAGAAATGGGAAAGAGATAACAAGTTATGTGATTGATGCTGTCTGGGGTTACCTATTGGACAGCCTTGCTTTTGATCTCCATAGACTAAATCTGGGTAATAAAGCAGATTTGTTTGTATGACTATACATGTTTCCACAAGCAGAAGGGCCAGAGAGCAAAGTGCTGATACACCCAGACATCTCTGTACCAGACTGTTGGTGCCCATTTCAGGCTGGGCAACACTGATATTTATGTACCACTTCCTAAAAAAAGTTGACTGCAGATACGTAGACATTTAAATTTAGAAAAGATAAAAGAATAACCAGCAAACAGAACCTTTCAGTTCATAAAAACTGTACAGCACTTTTAATGGATTGGGGGGATGGGGCATGCTCCAGAAACTCCATTAATGGAGATCTGTAAAAAAATAAATAAATATCTAGTAAGAATAGGAAAGATATAGTTCACTTTGCATTAAAGTAAAGGAATGGAGTAGAAAACCTCTTCAAATTTATTTCAGTCCTGTTTTTTCATAACTCTATTAGTATTCTTATGTAATTTTTAACACAAATTTATTAAACAGATGTAAGGAAAGATATAGTACAATATAACTACTGAGAACATGTTTATCTGACGATGTGTATGGAACTATGTATTTCGTGCCTGTCCACTCATTTCCTTATAAATGTTAGTTCAATTTTCATCCAACATGTGTGTTTCTGTAGTATGATCTAAAAATTAATTGCAACATTTCAGCACATATTGACCTGCTGAAGCAGAACTTCTTCATCGATTTATCAGCAGGACTATATAATAGAAGATGGAAAGACTCACATGGGAGTATCAATAGCATGGCAGTGAAGAATACACTTGTTTTCTGCCTGTGACATCTCAGTCCTGAAATATATCATATAAATAAGACCCAAATACACAAAGCACAGATTTTTCTTTTTTCTGTCACCAGTGTCAGCTTTTTTTTTTTTTTAATCTTCTTGTCTTTCAAACACAACCTGTTATGCAATAAACTTTCTCGGTCTCCTCACAGAGATTTCCTGAAATTAAGATTTTTTTTTTTGCTGTGCGTCATTGTCATTTTGGAGGTATTTCATTCTAGCTTTCCTTCTTCATCCACATTTTAATGAAAGGGTGTCAGAGAACAGTCCTTGGTCACATTAGACCTTTTTTTGTCTAGATAAGGAAATAATCACAGTTAACACCAATGCAAACAAGAAAGAGGATTTTCAAAAAGGTTCATTAACTTCCTTTTGGGATCAAAAGCCTGTCAGAAGAATTTCAGGGTGAAATTGGAATCAGTATGATTCCAACAAAATTATAATGTAATTTTTAACCAGTTAAAAATCAATAGCAAAAGCACCAGTATAGTTTCAGTACCTTAAGTTTACAATCAGATGCCAGTGAGAAAATCTGAAGGCTACAGAAACGACCAGCATTTTTTTCTTAGTTCTTTTGCACTGAGCTCTTTCAAAAATTTCATCTCTTCAAATGTTTTTCTTAAGAAGGTTTTCTTAACACCTCACTCCCCCACTAGCTTTCCTCTTATCACCTAAAAAACGTAATCAAAGCCAGTTACTCCTTAGAGGTTATAAGGAGCTTGTGTGTGCATGGTTCCCATTTACATGAATGGTTCTGGTTTTAAATTTCTTACCTTGATGGTGGTAAAATGTTTTCCGATTCCTTCATAAGTTTTTTGTCTGTTGTTTAGTTTCCTTTTGTAAACATATTGATTTCTTACTTCTTTTATTTGCTGCAGGTGCCCAGGTGCTGGCAGCGGGGGGGCTGCAGGGCGGCCTCTTCACAGAGGACCTCATGGAGAAGCCGGGGCTGCCCAGTCCGGACACAGCTGGTTCCAGCCAGCTCCAACCCACCCACTGCAGGGCACGGCTGAGCCCCGCAGCCACGGTGCTGGTGCCTCAGGGGAAACGTATTTAAGAAAGGGTAAAAAATGCTGCCTGACAGTGAAGAGTGAGGAAAAATGTGAGAGAAACAGTCCTGCAGACACCAAGGTCAGTGAAGAAGGAGGGGGAGGAGGTAGTTCACACACCGGAGTAGAGATTCCCCTGCAGCCCCTGGAGAAGACCATGGTAACACAGGTTGTCCTCCTGCAGCCCATGGAGGACCACAATGGAGCAGATATCCATACTACAGCTTGTGGAGGACCCACGCCAGAGCAGGTGGATGTGCTCTGAAGGAAACTGCAGACCGTGGAGAGCCCATGCAGGAGCAGGCTCCTGGCAGGAGCTGAGGCCCGTGGAGAGGAGCCCACACTGGAGCAGGTTTTCTGGCAGGATGTGTGACCCCGTGGGGGACCCAATCTTGAGCAGTCCATTCCTGAAGGACTGCACTCCATGGAAAGGACTCATGCTGGAGCAGTTCTTGAAGCACTGCAACCTATGGGAAGGACCCATGTTGGAGAAGTTCATGAGGACTGTATCCCATGGGAGGTACCCCACGCTGGAGCAGGGTAACAGCATAAGGAAGAAGGGGCAGCAGAGATGAAGTGTTATGAACTGACTGCAATCCCATTCCCCATCCCCCTGCGCTGCTCAGGAGGAGGAGGTAGAAAAGCCAGGAATGAAGGAGTGAGTTTAGCCTGGGAAGAAGTGGGGAATTGGGGGAGGGTGGTTTTTTGTTTTGTCCTTGTTTCTCACTGCCCTACTCTATTTTTAGTTAACAATAAATTAAATTATTTTTCCCCAAGTCAAGTCTGTTTTGCCTTGTGACAGTTACTGGTAAGCTATCTCCTTGTGCCTATCTCAATCCATGAGATTTTTCATCTTATTTTCTCCCCCTGTTCTGTTGAGGATGGTGAGTGAAAGAGTGGCTTGGTGGGCACCTGGCAATCAGCCAAGGTTAACCCATCACACTTGTATATATGCAGAAATTTCCTAATTTGTTTAAATAAATAAGTAAAACAAAAAAAAAATACTGTTGGCTTCCTTATTGAATATTATGTCCTTCCTTCTGGATTTTGGTTTTATTAGGAGTTTACAGAGGGATCAAACTCAAGAACAGGTAGATATAATGTAGAAATGTGAATGCTATCTTCTCTAGTTATTTCCCTGTTAGTTATACATGGAACACAAATATCCTGATAAGGGAAACAGAAGATATATACATAAACTGAATCATATCTAATCATCTGGGTTAATTTAATTACTGAGCTCTCTTAAGTTCTCTGATAGCTTAAGCTAATAAATATCTATTCAGAATTTCTCTGTTTTGTGTTATAGAAATAGTGACAAAAAAAAAGTGATGTCATCATGACACAACCGATACTTTTTAAAAATTTTTATAATGATGTTCTACTTACTCTGGAAAAATTACTTGGATATATGAAATAGCCAATGACCATCCTTTCATTATGTCTTAAATGTATCTTAATTTCAAAAAGCATTTGAACAGAAGGAGAGAAAAAATAGCTCAAAACCAATAAACTATATGCATACGTTGTTTTTCTGTAAAGCTAGAAAGCTATATCTCAAAAGGATCATTTTCTCCAAAGTCTCTTAAGGCCTTTTTCTCTTTCCTGCTATGCATTTTACCCTTTACACAGTGGTGATGAATGAACTCATTCCCTTTGACTCTTCTGCCTCTCAGAATGGCTTTTAAACCTCATAGTTTTCTTTCAATTTCTTCTCTTCCACTCTGACAGAACAAATTTTGTAGCTTATTGGAAATAGAACAAAACAGAGAAAAAACTCACCAAAACCCTCAAATCCATTTTTAGTTTTAAAAGGGTCTTGAGAATCTTCTAAAACAAATGATGTGTCATGGATGATATAACAGGAAACTTCATTCAATGGTGACACTACTATTCTTACGCTGTTGTGCATCCCCTTTGACACTTGACTCCACATACAAAGTACTGGAATTGCTGAGTTGCAATGAACTCCATGAAGTGGAAAAAACACACTATTTTTATATTCCAAACCGAAAATTTGCACCAAATTTCTTCCCAGTACTGTAATTCTACTAACATAAGGCAATCTGCTATTAACTTAGTCTACAAAACGAGAAATGAGAGTCACACTCCTTGTCTCTGATAATTTTTTTTTAAATAGTAGCTGAAAGAGAATAGTCCCTGTGGGTGACAGCAAAATTAACAAACCCTGATGCGTACATGTGGAACAAATTCCTTGCGTGTCCTTAGAGTCATCATTATACAGATTCTCAGTAGAGCGCTTTCTTTTAATCTTCTAGCAATTTAACAAGGAGTTACACATCCTTTATCCTGTCCTAAGGCATAAAAACCTTTGCTGGATGGGAAAATTACAGCAGTTTGGGATTTTTTTTGTGTTTTGGGGTTTTTTTTGGTGTGTGATTTTTTTCCTCTCCACTGAGGGTTTTGTAACCTATGTAGCAAATATGAAATTCAGGCTAGGAATTCAGGCAAAAAAAGATCAAAACAGATCTTTTTTCAAGTTCTAATTTGCATCCCAGAATAACATACCCACAGAGCCTAACATGTTAGATTGTTTGGACCTGTGGATATGCATTTGCAATATTTATGATACAGTTGACTATACCAAATTTATTTGCAATAACCTTTCCCTCCTCCCCCCACCTTCATGAGTAGGTCCAAACATCTGTGATAAAACAATTCTATCCAGAAGACTGAGTATTTCGTTTCTTAAGTAATTTATTTCTCCTCGAAGACTCATTTGGCCTTTATTTGAAAGAGCTTTGCAAGATTTCAGAAAATAATTATTTTCATTCTTCTCTGGTGTAGAAAAGGGAGCTACAGAGAGAACCAGGAATAATCTGCATGGAGAGCCTGCACAGAATGGTTAATTCACCTTAATTCTGTCCATTTCTTGAACCAGTAGGTACTCTCCATCTGGCGTCGACCTGCTGTATAAGGGTTTATATAATGACACAAATAAAGAAATAGCCAGATACTGGTCACAATTGTCTAGCACGGGCTTCTTTGTAGACAACATCTCATATGCTTTTTGTTACAGTATCTGTAAATACTTTGAAAATAAAACTGCAATCTGTTGTTCAGAATGAAAAATAAACAAAATGTGAAGCCAATGGTTAAGAAACATGTCAGTCTGGAGTAAGTAAATGCAGCCACTGAGTAGGAAAGCCAATGAAAATTCAGATTACAGAAATGCCTCAACCATAAACAGGCAGTATTGTGTCAGGGCTTAAAATAGTGATTCATTCAAGAACATTTAAACCTTGGTTTCTCTGCTGGCATAGTGAAGTAACAACAGTTTTGATGTTGAGTTTTATGATTTGTGCTGGGAAATGGACTGAGACTACTAATTAATTCCTCATTAATCATTGAAAGATAATTACTCTCAGTTACTATCATGTGGACTGGACTTGAACCAGTGTCTTTAAGGGTAAAAAAGAGTGTACTCTCTAAACAAATACCAGGATCAAAATTCTTGCTCATTATTTTTATCAGTTTTGGTTTTATCATGCACAAGGCAACTGGGTAAAATGATAATAATACATTTTGAAATACATAGATGAACAAATGGAAGATTAAGATGCAAAGTTTTCGTCATTACCAGCATACTGAACACAAAGTTGTTGTTTTTTTTTTTTTTTTAATTTACCAATATCTTCATTTTAGGTCCTGACAGATAGATGGGTACTATGCAAGCAGATGGTTAAAATTTTTTACACCATCATAGTCTAGAATGGACTTAATAAATTACTGTGTCACTTTTTTTCCAAAATTCATTTCAATAAGTTGTGCAATCTATTTTTCAATAAGTTTATTTGAATTGGTGCAATACTTGCCAACAAAAATAGCACGTCACTGTTGCTAATGTGCAAAGGAAAATCCTGCTAATGGTAGGATTTTCTTGGACTGGTAATCAGCATTCCTGTAATTTAGGATGATTAAATAGATCATGATACATTGTAAAATAAAGGGTTAATTCTACTTTAAAAATGAAGTCCTCAAGTAATTAATTTTGAACAATTTTTCCATAAAAACAGCATGAAAAATATGAGTAATATTTTCCTAATGAGGTGACAGACATTTTGTTTCATTGATGTTAAATGGAATAAAATGAAGACATAATTTAAATAGATAAGTAGTAGAAAATCCTATGCAGGAAAAGTAATCAAATTCTGTGGCAATGCCAATTACATTCCTGAAAAGTTTGTACTTGAGGAGAGATGTAGAACTCCGAAGCTCAAACATCATCAACATTGAAATGACCTTTTTTGTCTAAAAGGTATTCCACTTCCAGTGTTATTTCCACACATATACTGCTCCAGGTTGCTACAGAGAATTGAAGATAGTATTCGTATAAAGAAATGCAGTGCCACTATATGCCCAGCAGGCTTAAAGCTGTTGAAAACTTGGCCTGTGGAATTCATTAGAGTAAAACCTGTTTTAGACCATCCTGAATGAACAGCAGCAATAATAAAACAGCTATGGTCTCAAGATACAGTAGTGTAATTTTCTCTTTGTTATGAACTATAATTGGTGAATATATTAGTATTTGCAACTTGCAAGGAAGAGACATATTGCCTGCTATTCGCTTCACAAATATTTGTAACTGCTTTGCATCCTTTGCTTTCATGAAGGGTATGACATTCATGTACCATGGACTGGAAGGAAAAAAGTGTGATATTGCTTTTAGACAGAAAACTAAATGTTCCCCTAGCTAGGACTGCATGCAGGAATCTTTCCCAAGGACAAAATTAGAGATGTAGATTCATTTAAGTGTGAGAGGATTTTCTATAAATTGTACCTCTTGTGTATAGGTGACACAGAATGCAATTAAATAATTCCTACCATTAAAATGAAGCAACATTTATCCAGATTAATAAATAGCATACAGACTTGATGTATTGCCAAAACTCGTGTCAGTTTATTTTTGAATGATATACCGCCTTTTCATAAATACACAATCATTAGTAAAAAGCGTTAAACAAATGTTGTACAGAAGTGAAAACAATTCTGTTCACTAAATTGGTTATGCTTAAGGCAAACACAAGGATTGGATTTTTGGTTTGTTTTGCTTTTTTTTTTTTTAATTTTTTAAACGGAGCAGCAATAATATTCCTGCTAGTTTCATTTTCATTTATGTGTTTTCCTGGTTGCCTTCTGCAATATGCTTTTACAAGTAATAAGGAAAAAAAAATGTTGTAGCTTTAATAATTGCTTTCATGATTTATACAACAGGTATTACAGTAAAGCAGTGTTATTAAAACATATTTTCCTTCTTTACGTTCCTCTGTAAATTGGCAATAATTTGTGGTATCTTTATTACATATTTTCTAGAACATTAGCAAAGATATAGAAATTTGCTTTTGTCCAAATACTCAGCTGGCAACAGATTTCATGATTATGAAGCAAGCCCAAATCAGATAAGAATCTAGTCCCAGAGGAAAGCAGAAAAATCTCATTCTTCAAAATGTTAAGTCATGCATGCATCTGTTCTGTTCATTAAATCCATGAGGTTAAGGTGGTCAGAACATAACATTTTAAATAAAATATAACAGCATTCATCTGCTGTATGTCCAGGTGCACCCCCATGTTCATTTGCTGCCAAGCCACAGATTGTAGAACTTATTCAACAACAATAAAATAAGCATGATACGAAACTCAGTTGTTCGGAGGGATCTTCTTTCCCCTGAAAATGTAAACATCACATGCCACGTTGCCTTCTTAGCCCCTGATGGAAAGAAAATATTGAAGTGAATGACAAGAATATATGAAATTACAAACTTCAGGCTTTTAATCCAAAGAAAATATTTCCCTGGAACCAGGTCTTTTTCCCCCCCCCGCCCCCTTTTTTTTTCCCCCAGCTGAAAAGACAAAGATCAGCTAGATCTGAGAGACTGAGTTCTTGATTTATGAATGACATATGAGTTTTCTTCTTCATATGGCTGCAAGAAGCATTGTTGTGAAATATATCTATCTCCCTTTTGTGATTATGTTTTGATTTTAGCTCTCCTTTATCTCTCTTCCCCAAAAAACCCGCCAACAAACGACGCTCTTTATGAAGGCAAATGAGACCTCTCCAGTACCAGGTGACTTCCGTACTCTGCATGCAGTGTTTCTGCATACAGAGGGACTTCAGTGCTCTTAAGTGTCATGAGTCTTTCCTTCACTTTTCATCATTTAAAGTTTTGTCTGTGAAGTCCACTCTTATCACAAAGACACTTTACAACCTGGTCCGAAGGACAGTTCAGTGAAAGAAGTTTTAGAGGAATTATATTCCATTTTCTGTTGTGCTACAAGATCTTCTGATCACTTTCCCCAATTATTACCATTTCTTTTATCAAGATATTTAAGATACCGTTTCTTAAACTGTTTTCTAAAAGAGTTGGTATCTTTACCAAAAATGAATGTATATGATTTGGCCATCTTTGCTCTGTACTTAATACCTTTCTTATTGAATGTCTGCCTTTCTCCATTGGTCTATAAATTGTGTGAAGGATACTTTAGTTCTACTTTGTAAAAGTTTTTTTTTTCTTTTAAAACTGAAGAAACTGAGCTCTTAGGTAGATCCATTCTTCTGTGTATGTCAGTACTCTAATATAACTAACTCATGGAGAACATACCTGGAACAGAAGTAATACAAATAGTAGAACTCTCTGTTTAAGAGACTTGCAAAGTAATTTCCTCTAATAACCATATTTAACATTGCTTTTGAACTATTAAAAATTGGCATGCCACTGTTATCTGATCTAAAAACCTGTTTCGTGGTTTCTCTATTGAGGTAATATTTCTGGATGCTTCTGATGTGATAGTGCACAGTAGAAACCCCATCTGCAGAGTACAGAAGGATAGTGAGTTTATACATTTTGGTTTCTTTCTGGAAAATAAATTAACAGTTTTAAAAGAGAAAGAGGAAAATCAATATATAATAGTATTTTATGAAGTTTGAAAATTCAGTGTGACATGCATTTTTTGGTAAAATATCTCATATTAGGAATACTGTTGCTATAGTACCCTTTAAATAACAAAGGGGGGAAAAAGCAGCATCTTCACAAACATTAATTTTTCTTAACAGACTGTAACTTTAACCATATAGTCTACACAATACTGAGATTTTTCACCTCAGTTTATTGCTCCTGAACACATGAAACTTTCTATCCTATTTTTACTTCCATGTTCTTAACAGCAAGGTGCTTCCTTTATTATGAACATTTCCTAAGCAATGAAGATTCATTGCTTATTCCATTAATCTGTTTATTTGTGGTGGGTTGACCCTGGCTGACTGCCAGACCTCCACCCAGCCACCCTTTCATTCCCCCTCTTCAACAGGACAGGGGAGAAAACAGGACAAAAAAGCTGATGGGTCAGATAAAAACAGGGAGATCACTTACCAGTTACCATCATGGGAAAAAGACACTTGGAGATAATTAATTTATTACCAGTTTAAATTTTATTAAGGTATTTTAAGAGTGGCTGCCCCAGTGGCTGGAGGTTAAAGATCCCCACTCACTCCGGTAGCTGACACCACAGGCCAGGGGTGCCCACACCCCCGGTCTGACTCTGGGAGCTGACACCAAATTCCACTCACACACAGAGACGTCTCACCAGTAGCTGTCACTGAGTCCTTGCAGCACATGTACACGCAGGATAGAGAGTGAGATTATGCAGAGAGATAGGCCTCCCCTGCAGCCCCCTGCTACCAACACCTGGGCACCTACACTCAATACATTATTGTTTTAGTGTTTTATAGTTATCATTCGCTTTCCAAAAACATGCTTCGTTCCAGAAATTTTTGTTCATGACTTGGATTCATCATATTCACACTCTAGGAATTGGGCAGCTTCTTATATCAATTAACTTATCAATTAATTCCTAAAAGAACAGAGTGAGTTCTCATTGACTTCTCAACTATGAAGACACAAGAGTTTCTATCCTTACCATGCTCCCTAGTGGCATTTTTTTACACTGACTGTAAACCATCAGGCAGATCATGTGCAAAGATAAATTCAGGTAACAACTCTCAGATGCCTTCTTTAGAGAGAATAGAAATAACATGTTTAGAAATGGTCTTCTTTGCCGATATCAAATCTATTTCAACCCCAGACTTCTAGTCTGGATGGATGAATTCCAGGTTGTCTAAAAATGACCAAATGTTAGGCGACACTACTTCCCTTCCACAAGAGGCAGCCAGGAGAACAAAAGTCTTTTTATGGTGTGACTCTACCTTATATAGCTACATACTCACATACCAGTATGCATCACCACAAGGTACTTTCTGAAGATTTTTCTGTGTCTGTAGCTCAGAGAATTGCCTGACTCTTCCTGCCAATTGTCTGGATCTATCAATTATTTCTAACCATTTATTACCCCATTTCTTTATTTCTGCACTGCTAACGTATGTAATCTATACCCTATCACTGTCTGATTCCTAAACAAAACAGGGTTCTCAGAATACGTATAGTATCACACTGGGCAGGTGTTTACAGAAATTTACTTATGCTCATATTTTTTAATTATATCTCAGCCAATAATATACAAAATAATATATAATACATCTATTTATTCTTCAGATTTATATGAGAGCAAGTTTACCCATCTTAGCTTCTTCACATAGTAGGAGGCAGTCTGATGTGGACAACAGCAACAGAAGTTGTTTTGACAGCAGTTTTTTACAAGTCTTGTGTCCAAGAAACAGTTGTCTGTCTGCATTTCTGGGCTTTCTTACTCCAGAAACTCTAGTAAAACCAGGTATGGTGCTGGCTAGCTGAGTCAATTTATGATTCTGCTGGGCTACAATCCTCATTTCAGTACAAAAGCCTTCTCTTGCTCTCTGTAAATGAAACATCTAGGAAAAAACTCCCAATAAGATCTCACGTAAATTACTGGCAGCTTTATTTCTGTTTTAGGGCTCTATTCCTGAGTGATAAAACAACATTGTGACTCAGCAGTTTGCTATCATCTCTTGTCTCAGAAGAAAAAATAAATGCCTTCCATTTTGAAGTTAGACACACAAAATGTAATTTTTAATTACAGATATAAACCTGTATCTTAAGACCAAACTTGATTACTTTTTAATCTGGAGTTAAAGTCTGGTCTTATGCCTTTGGAGCCTCTGTTGCTGCAGAATTTTTTATAGAAAACCTCTGAATAAGTTTACAATAGAGTCCAGGATGCATAATAGGACCTTGACATAAGACGTACTAGTCTTGAAAGCTCTTCAAATGATAGAACTAATAGACTATTAGAAAAGTGTATATAAGATAAAAAAGAAAAAGGACAACAAAAAGAAAGAAAGAAAAAAGCTAGATTCCTAACTTACTTACTCTGTCCTGAGTCTCTAAGCTTTCCAGTTGAGATGTCCTTGAGTCTCTAGGTTTTCCAGTTTTGAACTCTGCTAAGTTCCATGCTTGCATCTGCCATGAGGATGGCCTGTCATAATGTGCATAAACATGGATTTGTGGCCAGGACAAGGCTATTTATGTGTCTCACAGAGTGAAAGGATGGTAAGTGTTGTATAGACTATGCCGGTGGTGGAACAGTGCTGACAAAGGTTGGAGAAGACATCATAGCTCCACTTCAAACTCCTATGTGGGGATGCTCTAGCCACCTCTTAGCAGGCATATGCCATTCTATACCTAACTATGGCCTTGTGGATATATCTTTCCCTCTGTCTCTACTTGCTTATCTCCCTTGCCAGTGCAGTCTACTGTGGAACCAAGAAGCCAGCTCTCAGCAACAAGAGTGGTGGGTGGAGAATCAGTCTCAGAGATGGTATGCATCCAGCAAGAAAGTAGTTGCAGAAACAAAAAAAAAAAAAAGAAACATGAAAAAGAAAAGGTTTAAAAACCAACACCATAGGTAATATGGATAATTGGTATCTATAAGAATATGGCAGCATAAATGTACTACATCTATAGGAGTAGTGCAGAGTTCAGAGCTTGTGGCAAGACTGGTTTAAACAGAATCTATAAACTCAGTTCCGACAGAACCTAGAATACAGAATTTTTAGTCTTCAGAATAATCTCTGTTTTGAGGAAGCCACAGTTTGGAACAGGACATTTTAAAATAGTTCCCTAAGTGCCTAAGTAATCTGGAAATGTGTTGTAAGGATCTGTCTTACCAAACATATACCTTGAAATTGAGGAGCAAAATTCTAGGTATACAGAAGGTCTTAAGACCACTCAGTTCATAAAGGAAGGTCTCTAAAATACAGAACAATAGTTGTTGAGACCATTTTTTTTTTTTTTTTCCTGTGGAAGAATAAATACTACTGCTTAAATTCTTGTCAAACATTTTGGGTAAAACCCTTGCATAAATATTCAGGCCAGATAATTCCTTTTTGAGATAGAGGATGGA
Source organism: Calonectris borealis (assembly GCF_964195595.1). Classification (NCBI taxonomy): domain Eukaryota; kingdom Metazoa; phylum Chordata; class Aves; order Procellariiformes; family Procellariidae; genus Calonectris; species Calonectris borealis. Next base: position 180,322,611 of record NC_134312.1, read on the forward strand.
CTACATGGCTTTTTGAGGTCATTAACAGCCTTCTGACTTCATGTGTCAGGATCAAGTTTGATTTTTACTGGGCTTTGGTAACATGATAACAGCTTAATGCAGTTTACATTAGAAAAAGCTAAGCAAGGCAAAAAAAAAAAAAAACAAAACCTGGTGAAAAAAAGATCCTTGCTGATTAAACAATTTAATAATTTCCAAATATATTAAAAACTCAAATTATATTTTTATTAATAATAATTATCAATTTCTAAAAGAAGCGTCATCCTGTAACTAGCACAACTAGTTGTCAGTTGGTGGTTTTACCATTTAATCTTAAAAACACCATTTTATGTGTCAATTAAACAGTTTATTATTTCCTTTTAGCATATTCTGAAAAACACAGTAGTATAACAGAAATGACAAAGTAGTCTATATTTGTGGTTTCCTTGAACTTAAATATCTGTAGATTAGATAATTAGACTGCAGCTGAGACATATCCACAACTTCTGTACCTCACAGAGTGTAATCAGCTCACACTAGAGTAAAGATTAAGCCCTAACAGCAGTTATTATCAAGGTAGTATGTATTCTTATTCTCTTCATTCTCTTTCAAATAGCCTAAATTTTCACTTGTTAGGTTTCAATTTTCAGGCTTAGTCTTAGTCATTCATTATGACTGAAAAAAATAGGCCAGAAAAAATTTGCCTGTTTTTGAATGAAAATAGAACACCTAAACCTTGATACTTATTTTCAGAATTTATTATTTTTATTTAAAATGCTGAATACACAATTCCATTACCATGAAAATGACTTGTAATTGGATTATTTTTAAGAATTTTTTTTTAATAACATTACAGTAAAAGTAGTATAACTTGCTAGATATTTAGCTATGAAATACTGACTACCTCTTACATAAATATAGATATATGTAGTTGTGTATAACTACAGCTAATCAGGAAAAGAAAAGTAGATCCTAATATAGAAACAAACAAAAACATTTGAGAATTTGTATTTAAAAATTAAAGCATAAAAGTAAAGCTTAGAATAAGATGAAGAGATTTATATCATAGGTTACTCACAGCACACATGGTCACTTCCACGCATAACTGATACAGAGTTCAATATATAACTTAATTCTGGAGTGAGCTAACTTTTAGTTCTAACACATTATAGTAATCCCCGTTACAGAAATAAAATAAAATAAAATAAAATAAAATAAAATAAAATAAAATAAAATAAAATAAAATAGAATGTAGTAAAGTTCACATTTGAAAGAAACAAATCCAGTCTCCAATTGAGATGGAAATTTTTTTGAATACTGTTGCTATAAGACTATTCAAGAGTGGCTGGAAAAACTTTATACCTCCTACAAGTAAAGAAGTTTCAGCATTTCCTGAATCAGAACAAGGATTAGCCAGTTTGGGAGCCACCAGAAGTACAACTGTACACTCAAGAAGTCCCTTCAAGAAACTGGAAGACCTCCCTGCCATGTCTTTAAAAAAGGGACCATGAAAAATACCAAGTTGCTACAGTTTTATTGCTGGCTGCATCCACAAATGGTAGACATTGCACTAACTGCAAAGCAGATATTTTTTATTTATCATTCTGATGTATTAAATTCTTGCTATTGATTCTAAGACTAGAAATTTACCCACAAGCTTATGAAATTGCAGAAAATACTACAATTTAAACATTGAATAATGAGTAAACAGAATAGATGTTGGCTCTCTTAGGATATTTCATATTGTCATCCATCATTGTGTTCATAGTCTCATTCAATTCAAGTACCTTCAATACATGATCAGTACTTTATAGAAAAGCCTGTAGGTGACTACAAAGATTCAAGGCTTTCAGCACTCATTTGTCAGATTTCAGGATAAAATTTCTTTTTTTATGATGAGAAAAAAGATAGAAGTTTGTGGGATTGTGAGAGTAGTTGGAAATGAAGCTGAATGAACATTGAAAGGTTCTGAGAAAAGTTTTGCATGTATAGTTTAATGAATGATGAAACCCTTCAGTTTTCAGCTCTCCCCAAGCAATTGTTCAGTAACCACATTCTCTCAAGAGAAGAGAAGGCTTTTGATCCCAAGTTCTTCCTGGGCTTAAACAACCATCTTGTTACAAAAAAAAATATTTTTTCATAAAAATGAGATTTAATTTGTCTAGCTTAATTTTTTCATATTGGTGGCTCTGAAAATTAACACCAAAAAACTTACAATGAGAAATTGGTGGAGGTCTGATGGGAGGCCATAAACGCAAGCCAGAACCATAAAAAAGCAGGCACGAGAACCTTCTGGATTTTCTCATTTATCTTCAGGTGCAATAAAGAAAAATAAAAATTGTCTTGGCAGCTACAATGCATAAATCACTGCAGCTTAGGAAAGATACAATATTTCCTTTTAAGCTGGAAGTGAAAGCAAACTGGTTTGGAAATTAATATTACCTAGTCATCTAAGCTCAGAGAAGAGCTACAGATGATCATCTGAACAATTAACTCAGATGTACAGCTCTATACAGCAGGTGTGATGAAACCTATTTCGTGAGTTGGTGGAGACAAGAAGGATGAAGACAAAGATGATGAAGACAATGTTTTTAACATCATGGACAACATCACTTAAAAAAGATACCATCACTTAATGGTTTGTGTTGTGAAATTTCACCAATAATATTTTGCAAGAAATTTTGACAGTACTTGTCAACTGAAAATCTTAAAAAGTGATTAAACAACTCTTTGAGGGTTGTGGTCTCAATTCATCATCATTTAAAATATTGCCACATATATTCTTATTTTTATGCCAAAACCTGACATATGTTTCTAGAGTATTTTCAACATAATAATCTACTTGTAAAAACTGAATTATATTTGGATACAAAAAGTTGGATTTTTTCTTAGATTTTTTTCTTTCTTTGATTGCGTGATTACAGTTCTGCTGCCATGATCTTAATCATAAGTAAACATATGAAGGTTTCCAAGTAACTGAAACTATTATTTCTAAGTATGTTTTATTTGGAAAAACAAACAAATAAACAGAAACAAAAAAAAAAGAAAAAAAAAAACAGAACAAAAAATAGACCACAGATTCCCCTCCAGGCCTACTGTTATTCCAAGAAGAAAAACTGAGTCATATGATTTAAAATACCAGTTCAACACAAAAGCTTATTCTTGGTTTCAAAGGCTGTAAATTTTGATTTACTGTTCTGATAAACTGTTTCTGTTTGATTAAGTGTTTCCTTTTCTTTATTTTTCTTCTGATAAAAGTGGCAGTTGAGAGAAAATTTAGAGGTCAGTCTCCACAAGGAAGAACAAACCTATATCTCCTGTAATGTCTATCAACCTGTTGTTTGCCAGATGAAGACCCAGATTTTGTTACATTAACTAGCTGCCATTCTCTCAATCATAAAGCAAAATATTTTCTTCAAGCTAAAAAAAAGTATTGGAAATCCAAAGCATTTTCTGAAATAGCAGTCAAATCCCATAAGGTACAATGATCAAATTGCATTTAAAGAAGCAACATTGCACATGCAGACATTTGCTAAAGTATTCCAGCTAAAATACTGAAAGAGTACAATGACAGGCTGCTGTTAAAAGCATTGCTTTCTACATTTTCTTCTAGGACACAAAGGATGGAGCTATAATTCAAAAGGTAGTCTCTCTGCCCATGTGCAAGGTGGGAAGTTTGTAGTAGGCATGTGCAATGTGTCTGTCAGTAAATTCAAAAGCTCTGATAAATAGTGCTTCTTGCATACGTATACAGGAGAATAATTTCTTCCGTTCAAATGGACATAGGAATTTTGTATATATTTTTTCATTGTACAAAAAGAAGAAGGTGAATAGTTGTTCTTTCCCTTACCACCTCTGACCCAAATGTGGGAACAATCTAACTTTTGTTTCTGGCATTTATTTTGAAAGCTTTTTCTATCCAATAGTTCTTATTAAATCTCTCTTAACCCATAGAAGTATATAAGCAGGAAGAAACACTGTAATTTTAATAAGTTTTATTGTATTGCAAACAGCTGAGTCTGTTTCATGCAATCATTAAGACCCAATTAAAAACTCAGAACATCTTTTTCTTATCATGATATCTTGTTGAGCACTTAAAAGTAAATTGTGTCTAAGTGAATTTAAAAAAAAAAAAAAATACTCAGAAGTCAAAAAGCTTCTTAATTCCCAAGCTTATACTGTTCATAAATATGCCACATAATTAACCATATTGTTTACTAATGTTTGTTCAATGAGGAGAAATTATGTGCCATCACATAAAGTTCTAGTGTCTTTAACACTTCTTACTGTTTGGTAATCAAAATGACCATCTGCTTACTTACTAATGTTTTCCTAATCAACAGGAATATTTTAGCTGACAAAAAACCAATAGAAAAACAAACAGACAAAAATATTTCTAAACACATCCTCCCTATCCATCAGCAGCATGGACCGGGTATACATAAACTGTGCATATATGGATTTTATGCTTTGGTTTTTGTACTCTGTGTGAATAATTATTCCAGTGCTTATTTGAATAACTTGACAAGCTTTTTTTCTGAAGTTTGAGCACAGTTAGAAAATAATTTTATAATTAAGCCATCAAGCTATAAAAAGTAAGAACTCAAATGATATTCCCAATTTTCCTTCCTTTAATTTAATGCAAAATAAGTGAAGCTATATTTATAATAGTATTAGTGGATTGAAATCTTCATGGTTTATACAGACAGTTCTCTGGTGGAGTTTAGAAACATCACAGTTCCATAAAATACATTATCTAATCAGGAAATACAAAAAAAAAAACCATGGCCACATACAACTAAAAGTAAAATTTAACAGGAGCAAATGTAAACATAGAAATTGGAAAATGGACAGAATGCTAGGGACTAATATTTACCATCCCTACAGATACCCTCCTGGGAACTAGCTCTCACTGCTAGAAAAAGACAAAATGTGCAACAGTGACAGTTATTTTTTACGGTCATATAAACCGCAATCACTAAGGACTGTCAGTTCTCATGCCTCCAATTCACTGCCATTACATAGCTGGACTGCTGGGGAGTGGTTATGGGAATGGAAAGTAATGAGTCAAATTGTGGTTTGCATACAACCTTTTCACTCAGTGGGCTTTTGCCCATTTTTGGTACAATATGTCTACATTTTTTATTTCTTTCTAAGCATTATTCCTCCAGATAAGTCTCTTAAAAATAAAACTCTGCATCTAAGTGTGCTGCAATTGTTCCGTGATATGTGATAAAAAGAATTTTATTATATTAAAAAAACGGAATGGTTTTCGTTATTAAAACCGCCCTGTTCTTCTCTGATATTTACTTATGGTGGGTCATGAAGTCAAACTTCATAATTCTCACAGAAAGGGATATTTGTTTAAATAATGCATTTAAATTTAATTTAGTTCTACTGCAGTCTTCATGTGATACCAAGAATTTGACGTGTAGGCAACAAATATTTTCATTTTAAATGTTATGCTATTTTAAAAGAGCTTCTTTTTCAAGAGATCCAAAAAGCTAACTGAAAGATATTATTTGTTTAGAAGCAATGCTTTTTGTAGTACAGAATACAAAAGTGAAACAGATACTTCAGAAACAAAATGTATTCTGTAAATTGGTAAATGAAAGGCAAAATAATTGTAATGAATACTATATAGAGAAATTGTAATTGCATATGTAAAATCAATTTAGATTTTATGTATATGATATCTATGTACTGTGAACATTCTTCAGGTTTTCTACTGAAGAAATGCCTTTCATTTACTCCCCTCAAAAAATAGATTACTGATATTTCACTAAATAGACACATAAGTAATATGCATCCTGTATACAGAGAACGAACCCTGTCCAATACTAACTCCTATACCATGCCTGGGAATTGTCAGCAAAAATATTAGTTGTCTTAGTCAATTAAGTTCCAGGACCTGAGAATATTCTGTGACACTATTTAATTTAATAACAGAGACACAGCCACACTAGGCCTGTATCTCACTCAGTATTGAAGTGAAAGAGAATACAGCTCACTAACGGTTTGTTCTATACACATAGCTGTTCCCTGGAGACTGTAAATGCTCCTTGGACTGTTTGTGCACTAAAATGACACTAAATAAGATATGCAAATGTTTTTATGAGGACACTGAGCATCCCAGAGACCCTTATGTCTTCAATGGAGAGTTAGGTTCTTCTCTTTCCTTTGTCCATCTGGTAAGCTTTTATATTGGTTTTATGAGGCAATGTTTTGGTAGCAGGGGTGGCTTCTGTGAGAAGCTACTAGAAGCTTCCCCTATGTCCGATAGAGCCAATGACAGCCAGCTTCAAGATGAACCCGCCACTGGCCAAGACCGAGCCCATCAGTGATGGTGGTAGTGCCTCTGTGGTAACATATTTAAGAAGGTAAGAAAACTGCTGTGCAACAGCAGCTGGGAGAGAGGAGTGAGAATATGTGAAAGAAACAACTCTGCATACACCAAAGTCAGTGAAGAAGGAGGGAGAGGAGGTGTTCCAGGTGCTGGAGCAGAGATTCCCCTGCAGCCCATGATGAAGAGCATGGTGAGACAGGCTGTCCCCCTGTAGCCCATGGAGGACCATGGTGGAGTAGATATCCACCTGCAGCCCATGCCGGAGCAGATGGATGCACCCGAAGGAGGCTGTGACCCCATTGGAAGCCCACGCTGGAGCAGGCTCCTGGCAAGACCTATGGCCCCGTGGAGAGAGGAGCCCATGCTGGCGCAGTCTGTTCCTGAAGGACTGCACCCTGTGGAAAGGACCCACACTGGAGCAGTTCGTGAAGAACTGCAACCTGTGGGAAGGACCCTCATTGGAGAAGTTCATGGAGGACTGTCTCCCGTGGGAGGGACCCCACGCTGGAGCAGGAGAACAATGTGAAGAGTCCTCCCCATGAGGAGGAAGGAGAGGCAGAGATAACGTGTGATGAACTGACCACAACCCCCATTCCCCGTCCCCCTGTGCCACTGGTGGGGAGGAGGTAGAGAATTCAGGAGTAAAGTTGAGTCTGGGAAGAAGGGAGGGGTGGGGGGAAGGTGTTTTAAGATTTCATTTTTATTTCTCATTATCCTACTCTGATTTTGATTGGTAATAAAATTAAACTAATTTCCCCAAGTCGAGTCTGTTTTGCCTGTGATGGTAATCACTGAGTGATCTCTCCCTGTCTTTATCTTGACCCATAAGACTTTCATTATATTTTCTCTCCCCTGTCCGGCTTAGGAGGGGGAGTGATAGAGTGGCTCGGTGGGCACCTGGTGTCCACCCAGGTCAACCTACCACAGTTCTTTTTGGCGCCCAACGTGAGGCTCAAGGAATTCGAGATAAGCCTGTCTTCATTAAGAATGTTGTAAACCAGCCCCATGACATCCACTTAAAAATAAAAAAATAAATAAAAGCTTTGGATTTGAACTCCACTTGATTTTATAGTTCTTTTGCATTCCCAGATCTCTTATATCCTGGGAAAACATTTTATCCAACAGGTAGTTATACAAATGCTGCTGATGCTGCTAGCTCCTCAGTGATGTCTTAGAAAAGAGCTTTGTATTTTAAGTTCCAAGTGGATGAAGTCAATCGGTGTACATTAAAGACCTTGGCCAGGGGCACAACTTCATACAATTCAGTTCCCTAAACATAGTTATCTAGCTGTATAGTACCTCTTGAGATGCCTGTGAGTACAATGGCTAGCCTCCAGCTATCACTTCTGTTGCAGAGATTTTGATGAAGAGACAGTTTGTCTAATAAAATAAAATAAATAAAACTAATTTGCCTATCACAACTCTGTTTGGACCAGATGATCAATAGGTGTCTGAATGGTGACAGGAGCTTGATTGTAATGGCATCTTCATGTGGACCAAGTGAGACTTCCTTAAAATGTTTTTCTAGAGAATTGCTGTAATCTAGCTGCCAAATAGCTCTATGTGATAACTCCAGCGAACATAAGATCCTTTTTTTTTGGGTATCTTAAACTATGTACAAAGCCTCTCCTAAGTAACTTGACTATGTATAGAAGACGACGGTCCTCTATGACCATTCCTGTACCTGCTGACTATTTACAAGGATCTTAGTTATATACAGTTTGATAAGTTTTGCAGCAGGAACAACATAGGCTAGTCTCTAGGATGGCCTCATTCTCTACACAAGACATTAGTCAATACAATGAAACAAAAACGTGGTGCCTTTCAATCAGTCTAGGCACAGCAAGAATTGAGGAAATGTTTGAGGCTGTCCAAAGTTTCCACCTGGAGAGTGTCTGTGAAATACCTAAATATGAATGTGGCAAGGGTTCAGGTGATAGCTTGTTTCATGTAGACTATTGTATCATCTATAGAGAGACTAGCCGAGGAGTTTCTGGACCACCCAATGAACGAAAGACTAAGTGCATTGGCTGTGCACACCAGCATAGCCCTAATAACCAGCTGCACCATAATTATAAGACAAACTTGAACTTTATCCTTATATCTCATAACTTAATTTCCATCACTCTAGTCATACCTCAAAATGGTGCATTTCTCATCGCATGAGATCTGTTATTTTGGAAGTCTTGGTACTCTGCAGTCTCAGATGACCTTAGACCTTATGTTTATGAAACAGAGCGGAACAACTTATATAAGGATCTGAAGTTGGGTACTTGCATTAGGAATGCTAGGCAGCAGCAAGAGCAGGGCTGCTGCACAAGGGAAGGCAAACCAGGACCTGGGGGCAGCCACAGGGTAGGTAAACTATGTCCTCAGCACCAGGTCACAGTTCCACAGCACCTGGGCTGGGCAAATAGAACAGCACTGTGATAGCAGTGGTCCAGTGATCAGCGGGTGAAAGCAAGGCAACAGTTCAAGTCTTAGATCAGCCCAGGAAATCCAAACAATTCAGCAATGAACTGGCAAAAGGCACTTCTACAACAGCACATCACTGGAACTATGACTGACAGCTCTGGGCTGAGATGAAACAGGGTGCTGTGTCCCCTTTATGGCAGGGCCATTAAGGCCTGTTGGTGTCCTCAAGGTCCTGAAAAGCAGCTAGTTTCTCCACACTACCTATATAGTCAATGAGAAAATAAAAGCTTAAACAGAGGATGATGCAGAGCAGTAACTTATATTCTCTACATCACTTTCTGAAGGAACTATTTTTCTCCACTGACTATATAGGAAATCTAGCAAGACATAACTCTTAATATAAGCACCTACTTACACAAAGAAAATAGCATAATTATTCTGTAGCATTTCCAAAGCTAAGTCTTAACAGCTCTCACCATAGTATTCTATATAATTTAATTGCCCTATGAAGGTTCCTAGGCTCTTTGCAAAGTCAGTGAAGACATGTAAGTGCTTCAATTAGATATTTGGCTCCATTTTAAGAAAAATTTTGGCCTTTTCTTAAATTATGAAACATCTTCAGATACCCAGATACGGTATATGTGAAAAGATGTGTGATTATACTATAAAGTGATTAGCATGAGGCAAAAATGTTTGGATGTTTAACCATAAACTTGTCAAAAAACCCGAACGTGCTTGAACACATTTGTGTGTGCATTCCTATCAGTTGTCTAATTCTCTGTCTTTAAGACATATAAATTAGGTTCCTGTCCTGGTTTCGGCTGAGATAGGGTTAAATTTCTTCCTAGTGCTGTGTTTTGGATTTAGTATGAGGAGAATGTTGATAACACACTGATGTTTTCAGTTGTTGCTAAGTGCCCTCCTAGTCCAAGGACAGCTCCCGTGCCTACTGACTGAGCTAGGTACACAAGATGGGAGGGAACATAATCAGGACAGCCAGCCCAGCTGGCTAATGGGGTATTCCATACCATGTGACATCATGCTCAGTATATGAATGGTAGGCGTGATCCAGGAAGTACCGATCGCTACTTGGTTATCGGTCAGCGCGGGTGGTGAGCAATTGCATTGTGCATCACTCATTTTGTATATTTTATCATTATCATTATTATTTTCCCTTTTTTTCTGTTCTATTAAACTCTCTTTATCTCAACCCATGAGTTTTTCTCACTCTTACCCTCCGATTCTCTCCCCGTCCCGCTGGGGGTGGGGGGAGTGAGTGAGCGGCTGCGTGGTATTTGGCTGCCTGCCAGGTTAAACCACGACAGTCCTTTTTGGCGCCCAACGTGGGGCTCGAAGGGTTGAGATAACGACACATCTGACCCGAACGGGTTAAAACAAATTTGTTATAAGCATTCATTATATCAGTTTAGTACTCGCTGTTCACAATGTTGATTTATTTGCTCTCAGAGTTTTTGGATCTGTTTTTGGAGTTGTGGTATATAGCACCTTACTGGCTGTCTATACTGCTGATTATCGGTTTGTATGTGGGGTTGGTCATTTCTGGGAAATGGATTAAGGTCATTGCTTTGCTATAATGTGTGACACTGGTTTATGTTATGATAAAATTATTGGTCACGAGCCTGTACTCAGCACTGCCATCATACCTGTTCTTCGGGAGCTATCTTTTGGAAACTTAATAATTACACTTCTTACGTCTTCACCTCAGAGGATGAATTTAGGGGGGAGACAGGATGGGACAGTTTCTCCCACTTGTTCACCTTCCCTTCCATATCTTCAGAAACTCCTTTTTCTTCTATCTTCTTCATGAAGACAATATTCCCTGAGAATTTTGAATATCCTTGGGATGTTCAAACAAGCATGATCATATTGCTATGTCTCCTGAATGTGGTTCAGGCCTTGTTTAGAGTTAAACAACTATTCAGGAATACTGTCCAGAGATCAACCCAGGCAACAGACACAGTGACTACTCAAACCCCCACGACAGGCACTGCAGCTACTCAAACTCCGCCAACAGTCACTGCAGTCACTCCAAACCAGTGCAACAAGCACTGCAGCCACTCAAACCCCAGCAACAGTCACTACAAGTACTCCAACCCCCGCGACAGGCACTGCAGCTACCCAAACCCTCGCGACGGGTACTACAGCTGAACCAGAGGACCAACCGTCGCTGGTATCTGTCGCCCCTGTACAGAAGAAGAAATCTTTGAAGTGGAAGTCAGGTCGTTTAGAAAAGGAGGATGGAAAACCAGGGCCGTCATGAGGAGGGGAGGAGGAAGAGGAAGAACTCATAAACGAGACAGAAACCACCCGATCTCTATCCTTGAATGAGTTGCGAGATATGCGGAAAGATTTCAGCCATCGTCCAGGTGAGCATATTGTTACCTGGCTGCTCCGATGCTGGGATAATGGGGCCAGTAGCCTGAAATTAGAGGGGAAGGAGGCCAAACAGCTGGGATCCCTTGCTAGGGAAGCGGGTATTGACAAAGCAATTGGAAAAGGGACACAGATCCTCAGCCTCTGGAGGCGACTGCTGTCAGGCGTAAAGGAAAGGTATCCCTTCAAGGAAGATGTTATATATCGCCTAGGCAAATGGACCACTATGGAGAGAGGTATCCAGTACCTGAGAGAACTAGGCATGCTGGAGGTGGTTTATAGTGACCTGGACGACGTCCGAACACCCAAAGATCCAGATGACGTCCAGTGCACCCGACCCATGTGGCGGAAGGTGGTACGGAGCGCACCAGCGTCATATGCCATTTCGTTGGCAGTACTGTCCTGGGCAGAGGAAGAAGCACCAACAGTGGATGTCTTAGTTAGCAGACTTCGGGATTTTGAAGAAACTATCTCCTCCTCCCTTGTCTCAGCTGTGGAGAAACTGTCCCGGGAGGTCCAGCAACTCAAAGAGGATATGTCCTATTCTCCACCTGTACGGACCAGTATCTCAGCTTTTAGGAGTCAGCATTTTTCTCCTCAAGAGAGAGGATATCGAAAGTACACACCACGGGGCACCTTCTGGTTTTACCTGCGTGACCATGGAGAGGACATGAGGCAGTGGGATGCCTCTTCATCCTAGAGGCACGTGTACGTGAGTTGCAAGGAAAAACAATCACACAAGGGGGTTCTCTCAGGAAAAATGCTGCTCCAGTTTTCAGGAAAACCCTGTCTCATGACGGTCCAGTTTCCAGTGAACAGTTCCCCAGACAGAGTAGAAGGGCTGATCTTACTTTGGATTGTAATTGCAATGAAGAAATTCTTAACTCACGTTTGCAAGAAGTGAGAGATGGATACTATGATCAGAACTAGAGGGGCCCTGCCTCCAGCCAGGTGGAGGAAAGGGACAACCGGGTTTACTGGACTGTGTGGATTCGATGGCCTGGCACATCAGAGCCACAGGAGTATAAGGCTCTAGTAGACACTGGTGCACAGTGTACTCTAATGCCATCAAGCTATAAAGGGGCAGAATCCATTTGTATTTCTGGAGTGACAGGGGGATCCCAAGAGTTAACTGTATTGGAGGCCGAAGTGAGCCTGACTGGGAACGAGTGGCAGAAGCACCCCATTGTGACTGGCCCAGAGGCTCCGTGCATCCTTGACATAGACTACCTCAGGAGAGGGTATTTCAAGGACCCAAAAGGGTACTGGTGGGCTTTTGGTATAGCTACCCTGGAGACGGAGGAAATTAAACAGCTGTCCACCTTGCCTGGTCTCTCAGAGGACCCTTCTGTTGTGGGGTTGCTGAGGGTTGAAAAACAACAAGTACCAATCACTACCACAACAGTGCACCGGCGGCAATACCGCACCAACCGAGATTCCCTGATCCCCATCCATGAGCTGATTCGTCGACTGAAGAGCCAAGGCGTGATCAGTAAGACTCGCTCACCCTTCAACAGTCCAATATGGCCAGTGCAAAAGTCCAATGGAGAGTGGAGAATAACAGTAGACTATTGTGGCCTGAACGAAGTCACGCCGCCACTGAGTGCTGCCGTGCCGGACATGCTGGAACTTCAATACGAACTGGAGTCAAAGGCAGCCAAGTGGTACGCCACAATTGACATTGCTAATGCATTCTTCTCAATTCCTTTGACGGCGGAGTGCAGGCCACAGTTTGCTTTCACTTGGAGGGGCGTCCAGTACACCTGGAACCGACTGCCCCAGGGGTGGAAACACAGCCCTACCATTTGCCATGGACTGATCCACACCGCACTGGAACAGGGTGAGGCTCCGGAACACCTGCAATACATTGATGACATCATCGTGTGGGGCAACACAGCAGAGGAAGTTTTTGAGAAAGGGAAGAAAATAATTCAAATCCTTCTGAAATCTGGTTTTGCCATAAAACAAAGTAAGGTCAAGGGACGTGCACAGGAGATCCAGTTTTTAGGAATAAAATGGCAAGATGGACGTCGTCAGATCCCAACGGATGTGATCAACAAAATAACAGCCATGTCCCCACCAACTAGCAAAAAGGAAACACAAGCTTTCTTAGGCGTTGTGGGTTTTTGGAGAATGCATATTCCAAATTACAGTCAGATTGTAAGCCCTCTCTATCACGTGACCAGGAAGAAGAATTATTTCAAATGGGGCCCTGAGCAACAACAAGCCTTTGAACAAATTAAACAGGAGATAGTTCATGCAGTAAGCCTTGGGCCAGTCTGGGCAGGACAAGATGTAAAGAATGTGCTCTACACTGCAGCCGGGGAGAATGGTCCTACCTGGAGCCTCTGGCAGAAAGCACCAGGGGAGTCTCGAGGTCGACCCTTAGGGTTCTGGAGTCGGGGATACAGAGGATCGGAGGCCCGCTACACTCCAACTGAGAAGGAGATATTGGCAGCATATAAAGGGATTCGAGCTGCTTCGGAAGTGGTTGGTACTGAAGCACAGCTCCTCCTGGCACCCCGACTGCCGGTGCTGGGCTGGATGTTCAAAGGGAGCGTCCCCTCTACACATCATGCAACCGATGCTACGTGGAGTAAGTGGGTCGCATTGATCACACAACGGGCCCGAATAGGAAACCCCAGTCGCCCAGGAATCTTGGAGGTGATCACGAACTGGCCAGAAGGCAAAGATTTTGGAATATCCCCAGAGGAGGAGGTGACACGTGCTGAAGAGGCCCCACTGTATAACAAACTACCAGAAAACGAGAAGCAATATGCCCTGTTCACTGATGGGTCCTGTTGCCTTGTGGGAAAGCATCGGAGGTGGAAAGCTGCTCTATGGAGTCCTATACGCCAAGTTGCAGAAACTGCTGAAGGAGAACGTGAATCGAGCCAGTTTGCAGAGGTGAAAGCCATCCAGCTGGCCTTGGACATTGCTGAACGAGAAAAATGGCCAGTACTTTATCTCTATACTGACTCATGGATGGTGGTAAATGCCCTGTGGGGGTGGCTGCAGCAGTGGAAGCAGAACAACTGGCAGCGCAGAGGTAAACCCATCTGGGCTGCCGCATTGTGGCAAGATAATGTCGGGCCACTGAAGAACATCAAAACAACCAGCAGGTGGACCAGGCTGCTAAGATTGAAGTGGCTCAGGTGGATTTGGACTGGCAACATAAGGGTGAATTATTTATAGCTCAGTGGGCCCATGACGCCTCAGGCCATCAAGGAAGAGATGCAACATATAGATGGGCTCGTGATCGAGGGGTGGACTTAACCATGGACGCTATTGCACAGGTTATCCATGAATGTGAAACGTGCGCTACAATCAAACAAGCCAAGCAAGTAAAGCCTCTTTGGTATGGAGGACGATGGTTGAAATATAAATATGGGGAGGCCTGGCAGATTGATTATATCACACTCCCACAAACCCGCCATGGTAAGCGCTATGTGCTCACCATGGTGGAAGCAACCACCAGATGGCTGGAAGCATACCCTGTGCCCAATGCCACTGCCCGGAACACCATCCTGGGCCTTGAAAAGCAAGTCCTGTGGCGACATGGCACCCCAGAAAGAATTGAGTCAGACAATGGGACTCATTTCCAAAACACCCTCATAGACACCTGGGCCAAAGAGCATGGCATTGAGTGGGTCTATCACATCCCCTACCATGCACCAGCCTCCGGGAAAATCGAACGATACAATGGGCTGCTAAAGACTACGCTGAGAGCAATGGGTGGTGGGACATTCAAGCATTGGGACACACATTTAGCAAAAGCCACCTGGTTAGTCAATACCACGGGATATGTTAATCGAGCTGGCCCTGCCCAATCAAGACTCTTACGTACTATAGGTGGAGATAAAGTCCCTGTTGTGCACATAAGAAATATGGTGGGGAAGACAGTCTGGGTTACTCCTGCCTCTGGCAAGGGAAAACCCATTCGTGGGATTGCTTTTGCTCAAGGACCTGGGTGCACTTGGTGGGTGATGCGAAAGGATGGGGAGGTCCAGTGTGTACCTCAAGGGGATTTGATTTTCGGTGAAAATAGCCAATGAACTGAATTTTGATGTCAACTGTTACATGATATTGTATATCATTATTTCTGTGGTTGCTATCAATGGTATAGCAGTGAAAATCACCCAGATTAATGAAGAATGAACTAACTCCGATGAAACCGAGCAAAGTGATGATAGAACTGGACGGGCGCAGCAGTACGGAAATGAGAACTGGCTTCAGGATGCAACAGCCCAACACCGCACACCATCTCTTCGGCCCTGAAAGTCCTGTTATGACAGATGGAGCAAAAAGCCATGCACTAAATGAACTCAGTGGACATTTCAGGGGGATAGTCCATAGATTGATATGATATCTGTGTGTGCATATATATATATATGTGTATATTTAAAAAGAAAGATAGTGGTGGTTAATTGAAACGTATCAAAAAAAATGTGAGACCTAAGCACGACGTAAATGGTATGGAATAAGGGGTGGATACTGTCTGTGTGTGCATATATATATATATATATACATGTGTATATTTAAAAAGAAAGATAGTGGTGGTTAATTGAAACGTATTAGAAAAAATGTGAGACCTAAGCACGAAGCAAATGATATGGAATAAGGGGTGGATACTGTCCTGGTTTCGGCTGAGATAGGGTTAAATTTCTTCCTAGTGCTGTGTTTTGGATTTAGTATGAGGAGAATGTTGATAACACACTGATGTTTTCAGTTGTTGCTAAGTGCCCTCCTAGTCCAAGGACAGCTCCCATGCCTACTGACTGAGCTAGGTACACAAGATGGGAGGGAACATAATCAGGACAGCCAGCCCAGCTGGCTAATGGGGTATTCCATACCATGTGACATCATGCTCAGTATATGAATAGTAGGCGTGATCCAGGAAGTACCGATCGCTACTTGGTTATCGGTCAGCGCGGGTGGTGAGCAATTGCATTGTGCATCACTCATTTTGTATATTTTATCATTATCATTATTATTTTCCCTTTTTTTCTGTTCTATTAAACTCTCTTTATCTCAACCCACGAGGTTTTCTCACTCTTACCCTTCCGATTCTCTCCCCGTCCCGCTGGGGGTGGGGGGAGTGAGTGAGCGGCTGCGTGGTATTTGGCTGCCTGCCAGGTTAAACCACGACAAGAGAGTGAGGTGAAACTACTGATAAGAATTTTATTTGGGCTTGTACATTTCCTTTTGACTAGGTGTCTAATTATTGCTTTGTTAAACATTTTGAGGACTGTCTGGATACATCCCATTATCTTCTTAACCCATCAATGGTCTGAGAACTGACAAGCATCAGACACTGTAGACTCTAGTCTTCCAGGTTTATGCCTATACTACTGAGTAAAAGAACTCCCAGAAAAGGGGATTGTCTAGGTGCCAAGCAGTAGTAGTAAGTAATAGTACAAACAATAATTGATCAGTATTTGAGTTCATGTCTTGACGTTGTTCAAGACAACAGTTCAGAGGTTATCTAAGAGAATCATAGAATCATAGAATGGTTTGGGTTAGAAGGGACCTTAAAGATCATAGAATCATAGAATCATAGAATCATTAAGGTTGGAAAAGACCTCTAAGATCATCGAGTCCAACCATCAACCCAACACCACCATACCCACTACACCATGTCCCTAAGCACCTCATCTACACGTCTTTTAAATACTTCCAGGGATGGTGACTCAACCACTTCCCTGGGCAACCTGTTCCAAGGCCTGACCACTCTTTCAGTAAAGAAATTTCTCCTAATGTCCAGCCTAAACCTCCCTTGGCACAACTTGAGGCCATTTCCTCTCGTCCTATTGCTAGTTACTTGGCAGAAGAGACCACCACCCACCTCAAAAACTGTCGATGTAGTAAATACCGGGGTCGTCGAAGCTGGACATGGCAACTGCTGCTGCCCTCGCTGCCCGTGGGAGCCACCACCAACTTTTTCGCGGCAAAAGCGGCGCGCGGCGGAAACCAAACTGTAGTTCCATGTAGTTCCAACCCCCTTGCCATGGGCAGGGACACCTTCCACTAGATCAGGTTGCTCAAAGCCCCGTCCAACCTGGCCTTGAACACTTCCAGGGATGGGGCATCCACAACTTCTCTGGGCAACCTCTTCCAGTGCCTCACCATCTTCACAGTGAAGAATTTCTTCGTTATATCTAGTCTAAATCTACCCTCTTTTAGTTTAAAACCATTCCCCCTTGTCCTGTTGCAACAGGCCCTGCTAAAAAGTTTGTCCCCATCTTTCTTATAAGCCCCCTTTAAGTACTGAAAGGCTGAAATAAGGTCTTCCCGAAGCCTTCTCTTCTCCAGGTTGAACAACTCCACCTTTCAGGCTGTCTTCACAGGAGAGGTGCTCCAGCCCTCTGACCATCTTCGTGGCCCTCCTCTGGACTCGCTCCAACAGGTCCATGTCCTTCTTATGTTGGGGGTCCCAAAGCTGGACACAGTACTCCAGGTGGGGTCACACGAGAGCAGAGTAGGGGGGCAGAATTTTCTCCCTCAACCTGCTGGCCACGCTTCTTTTGATGCAGCCCAGGACATGGTTGGCTTTCTGGACTGCAAGCACACATTGCTGGCTCATGTTGAGCTTCTCATCAACCAATGATCGTAAGTCCTTCTTGGCAGGGCTGCTCTCAATTCGTTCTCCACCCAGCCTGTATTTGTGCTTGGGATTGCCCCGATCCATGTGCAGGACCTTGCACTTGGCCTTGTTGAACTTCAGGAGGTTTGCAAGGGCCCACCTCTCCAGCCTGTCAAGATCCCTCTGGATGGCATCCCTTCCCTCCAGCGTGTCAATCGCACCGAACAGCTTGGTGTCCTCAGCAAACTTGCTGAGGGTGCTGCACTCAATCCCACTGTCCATGTCACCCACAAAGATGTTAAACAGCGCTGGTCCCAATACCAACCCCTGAGGAACGCCACTTGTCACTGGTCTCCACTTGGACATTGAGCCGTTGACTGCAACTTTTTGAGTGTGACCATCCGGCCAATTCCTTATCCACTGAGTGGTCCATCTGTCAAATCCATGTCTCTCCAATTTAGAGGTGCCTTTTTGTGGGACAGTGTCAAATGCTTTGCACAAGTCCAGGAAGATGATGTCAGTTGCTCTTCCCTTATCCACCAATGTTGTAACCCCATTGTAGAAGGCTACCAAATTTGTCAGGCACGATTTGCCCTTACTGAAGCCATGTTGGCTGTCACCAATCACCTCCTTTCATGTTCCTTAGCATAGTTTCCAGGAGGATCTGCTCCATGATCTTGCCGGGCACAGAGGTGAGACTCACTGGCCTGTAGTTCCTCGGGTCTTCCTTTTTTCCCTTTTTAAAAATGGGGGTTATGTTTCCCCTTTTCTAGTCAGTGGGAACTTCACCGGACGGCCTCAACTTCTCAAATATGATGGATAGTGCTCAGCAACTTCATCCGCCAGTTCCTTCAGGACCCGCGGATGGATCTTATCGAGTCCCATGGACTTGTGTACCTTCAGGTTCCTTAGATGGTTTTGAACCAGACCTTCTCCTACAGTGGGCAGTTCTTCATTCTCCCAGTCCCTGCCTTTGCCTTCTGCTGCTTGGGCAGTGAGGGTTGAGCACTTGCCGTTGAAGACTGAGGCAAAAAAGTCATTGAGTGCCTCCACCTTCTCCATATCCCAGGTAACCAGGTGTCCTGCTTCCTTCTGGAGAGGGCTCACATCTTCCCTAGTCTTCCTTTTATCACTGACATACCTATAGAAGCTTTTTTTGTTGCACTTGACATCCTTGGCCAGATTTAATTCTATCAGGGTTTTAACTTTCCTAACCTGATCCCTGACCGCTCGGACAACTTCTCTGTATTCCTCCCATGCTACCTGTTCTTGTTTTCACTCTCTGTAGTCTTCCTTTTTGTGTTTGAGTGTGTCCAGGAGCTCTTTGTTCATCCATGCAGGCCTCCTGGCATTTTTGCCTGACTTCCTCTTTGTTGGGTTGCATTGCTCCTGAGCTTGGAGGAGGTCATCCTTGAATATTAACCATCTTTCTTGGGCCCCTCTTCCCTCCAAGGCTTTATCCCATGGCACTCTACCAAGCAGATCCCTGAAGAGGCCAAAGTCTGCTCTTCTGAAGTCCATGGTAGTGAGCTTGCTGTGCGCTATCCTCGGTGCCCTAAGGATCTTGAACTCCACCATTTCATGGTCACTGCAGCCAAGGCTGTCCTTGAGCTTCACATTCCCCACCAGCCCCTCCTTGTTGATGAGACCAAGGTCCAGCATAGCACCTCTCCTCATTGGCTCCTCTATCATTTGGAGAAGGATGTTACCATTGACGCATTCCAGGAACCTCCTGGATTGCTTATGCCCTGCCGTGTTGTCCCTCCAACAGATATCGGGGTGGTTGAAGTCCCCCATGAGGACCAGGGTTTGTGAACATCAGGCTGCTCCTGTCTGTCTATAGAGGGCCTCATCCGCTCGGTCTTCCTGGTCAGCTGGCCTGTAGCAGACCCTCACTGTAATGTCACCTGTCCCTGCCCGCCCTTTAATCCTGACCCATAAGCTCTCAGTCAGCTCCTCATCCATCCCCAGGTGGAACTCCATGCACTCCAGCTGGTCATTGACATAGAGGGCGACAGCCACTCCTCTTCTCCCCTGCCTGTCCTTCCTAAAAAGCCTGTATCCTTCCATCCCAACACTCCAGTCATAGGAGCCATCCCACCACATCTCTGTGATGCCAATAAGATTGTAACCCTGCAGGCGTGCGCACGTCTCTAACTCCTCTTATTTATTCCCCATGCTACGTGCATTTGCATAGAGGCATATAAGTTGCCCCCCTCCCCCCTCCCCCAACTTATGGGCTGGAGTGCCTGGAATTCTTTTGTACTGCTCTTCAGGTGCTCTCCTGCTGACCTGTGATCCTTCTCCAGGCTCTGGGCATCTATTGCTGGCCCTGGCATCAAACTGGTAGGAGTGGGATGGATTGAGGTTCCCCTCCCCCAGCAACTTTAGTTTAAAGCCCTCTTCACCAGCTTGGCAAGCCTATGACAGAAGATGCTCTTCCCCTTCTCTGACAGATGGAGCCCCCAGTAGACCAGGTTTCTCAAAGCAAGTCCCATGGTCTAAGTAGCCGAACCCCTGGCTGTGGCACCAGTCCTGTAACCATTTGTTGATTCGCCAGATTCAACTGGCCCTTTCAAACCCCTTCCCTTTGACCGGAAGGATTGATGAAAAAACTACCTGTGCTCCAGAGTCCCTTACCACCACTCCCAGGGCTCTGTAATCCTTCTTGATAGTCCTCAGACTGCTCCTGGATGTATCACTGGTGCCCATGTGAAACAACAGCAGCGGATAACAGTCAGTGGATTGTATGAGGCTTGGTAGTCTCTTAGTGACATCCCTGGTACGAGCCCACGGTAAGCAGTACACCTCTCTAGAGAGTGCATCAGGTCAACAAATGGGTGCCTCCGTACCTCTCAGAAGAGAGTCGCCTACTACTATCACCTGTCACCTTTTCTTTCTGGTTGTTGTAAGGGGAGCAGATCAGGCTGCCTTACTCAGCTCCAGCGTCTCTCCTGGTGTGAGGGGTCTTTCCTCTTCAGTCTGCAGAGTGGTGAAGTGATTCTGCAAGGGCACCTCAGGCTTCAGGGGAAGTCTCTTCCTTCTGCTGGTCGTTGCTGTTGCAATCGTCCATTCTTCTGCATTATTTGCCCCCGACCCTTCTGTGTGTGCCGGTGGGGGAGTTTTTGGCTGTTTGGCCATGGGCTGTGGGTCCACTGCAGACTGCATTTGGAACCAGCTATCTAACTCCTTCTCAACCTCCCTGATGTTATGCAGCCTTCTCATCGCCTCCTACAGCTCAGCCACCTGTTGCAGGAGGACCTCCACCTGGGCACACCTTTTGCAGGCAGGTCTGCTGCCTGCCCCTGCCCCAGGAGAAAGGTCTAGGCACTTCCTGCAGTCTGAGGTTTGCACTGCAGCCTCTCCCTTCAGCAGCTCCGTCTGCATGGAGGCATTGGCCACCGCTGGAGACACAAGCTCTCCTCACAATGATATTACAAATTTTGCATATAGTCTTTTGAGTCTCTTTAGCTGCAGCTGAAACCATCTATTTCCATACAGATGAGCAAGGAGAGACTCATTCTGACATGGATTTGTGATATGACCTAATCATAGATCTAAACTGGGAATTGTAAAGTTCCCACTCCTTCCAAAATTAGATACTGCCTGCATGTGATTTAGACTTACTAACAAAAGAAAGCCAGAAAATTTCCTTGTGACATTTTTATGGGAATAAATATATTAATGACTGTGAGGTGTTAAGCTACTATGGTGATGATTGTCAGAGAAAAGTCTATAAAGAGGAAAATACATATAAGAAAACTCTTACAGATTGTTTCTATTCCATTTCTATGCAATATTTCCCACCGAAAAATTGCAAACATGTGTTACCCTTGATATTTTTTTGTGATTTTAAATATGTAAAAACCATTGGCAATAATGTTGATTTAAAAAAAACCCATCCCACACTTACTATACGGAATGGAATATTCATCATAATCATTACTAGGCATTTATTATGCCTCACTGTGAAAGTATGGAAAGCTACCTTATTTGGTTTTCATGTTCAGTCATACACAAATATAATAAGGACCTTGCAGAAGTTTGTATAATTATATATTTTTTACAAAGACTTTTTAAGAAAGTCTTTGTTTCAGCTATCACTAAAATTAAATATGCATTATTTCACTCAATGAAATGATTTCTCACCAAAATAATACAAACAGATCAGTGGAAAACAGTTTAATTAAAAACCTTGCTTCTTTAAAGTTTGCATTATAATATGCCTCTAACAGCATGTATAATTAATACTGTGTTAAAATCATTTAACTTCACAAAAAATTGCAACAATTGTCATATTTACAGGAATCTTTTGGTCTTCTCTTATTTGTATGCATTTATTCTGTTAGTTTCAAACAGATACATAAGATGTAATATGATGGAGGGTTTTTTTGGTGTTGTTTTTTTTTTTTTTAAGTTTAACTTTATCAGTTTTACACATAAAACATGATTATTACTTAAATCAGTAAATGAGCCTGGACAGTACAAGCATAAATTCTATAGTTTTCCTCTGCTTGTAGAAGAAAATAGTTTTTTTTCATTTGTTCACATTTGTAATGAATGAAGTCTTTCGTAAAATCTCTGCTTCCCCTGTTTATTTTACCATTAGATTGTCATCTCTTAATCTTCTTAGACTTGTGTATATTACCTACAAGCACATACTGTAGCCATAAAACTCATATGTTATTAAATAATAAATGTTATTTGCTATGATATATTGTTACTCCCTTGGATTAGTGCCTCCTGGCAATTCTTTCACAGGTCTTAAAGTTTCAGGAGCTGTTCCCAAGTCATCACAACATTTTATGAAAAGGGACCAGCCATTTCTAAAATCATTACTGGCTTTACACAGAATAATGCATCCTGATAAATGATCCTCTCCTTTATTTTGGACATTATAACACTCATGGCACGCTTGAGCTTTGCTTTTAAAATTATTTTAGCATATCTGTGACTGGTCCAATGTGAGAAAAAAATGCAAAATATCAGCCTGAATCTTTGTGATTGGATCTAAAGGAATTTATAGAAATCAGTGCTTACTCTAGTGTTCTGATTTCCAAAAGTTCTTCTTTTTCTTTTTTTTTTTTTGTTTTGATTAAATTGAAGGTGCCTGAACACAAAAACTGAGGAGTAAAGAACAGAATACTCTGTATTTCAGATCAGCACACAAAATATTAGGTACAGGAAATAAGAAAGTTTTAGTAATAACATATTCCGAGTTAGTTCAGTAGTACTCTATAGATATAATAATTCATTAACCATTCTGTAACATGCGGTGCCCCCAAACTGCTGTCATTTCAGATCTTTCAGAGATTATGTTTACATGATGTTCTATTCTCACAATATTGTCTCAGCATCAATAAGAGAGCCTACTAGGTTGCTTTCTAATTAAATATATTAATAAAGATGTTAAGTAATGTAAGAAGCCTAGCCCCCTCTTCCAGCCACTCTGGTCCAGGACCTCTCCTGCCTGGCCACTGGCACATATGTTGTGCACATATGCCAGAGACACACACACAAAGGACACGGCCACGGCCGGTCACACAGGCGGCCACAGACAGGGCGCTGCCCCCAGCAGCACCCGCACTGAGGACTCACAGCAGACACAGGCACAGACAGCCACGTCCCCTCCTCCTCTTGGGCTGGCAGAGCCAGAAGGTCACTGGTGCAGCATACACATCATGCTCTCCAGGTTCACAAGCACACGCACATTTGTGGATCCCCCGAGACAGCTAAGAGAAGATTTAACAAGAAGATATAAGAAGACAGGACAGACTGGGATGATCAAACGCAGAGCTCAGCCAGACAAGCGTGCTGACTAGCCCCGTTTTACAGGTGACCAGCCCCTTTTATACCACTTTCTGTCTACCCCCATGCTTTGTTCCTCTCTGCTCCCCCTTCCCCTGCACATCCCCTCCTTGGTCTGTACAGCTGTATCAATTCCTGCACCTCTCCTAGTCCGGGGTTCCCCTGGTTTACAGTCTTGTCAACTGCAAAGTCCACACTGATCTTCCTGGAAGTGGCACTTGTAGTCTCTTGATAGCCCATCGATTAGTGTAAGTGAGTGGCAAGATTTGCATCTTGAAATTGTCTCCATGTCGGATTTGTAAGTGTCTCTCACTGCCTCCTTTATCATTTGTCCATCAAGTTTGTATCCCACTATGTTCTTGTTTATGGCTTCTTCCTTTTCTTATTATCCCTTGTTGCAGTGAAAAAGGTCCTTGACCAGATACCCTTAAAGGAGGAATAAACACTCTCCTTCCTCATACCCCTACAAAAGACTTTTGGATAATGGGACAAAATCTCACCAACAATAGATGAGCGTGTTTCTATAGAAGTACTGTTAGCTACATTGATTTACATATGTTTGCAATTTTATTCAATTTGGTAATGGAATTTACCTACATCGATGGGAGAAAAACCTAACACATTTGCACTAGTTAAGCTTTTGTTTTCAGGAATATGGCAAAGTGTTTATAAGATCTTTCTTGAATTTAAGAGCTTTTTTAGTCTTATACCTATTTGTAGTCCGGTTATGAATCCATCTTGCTCATGTTTGAAGAAAATATCAGAGTCATCCTCAGTGTTTATGTTGTATAAGCACGTCTTTCAAATACTGTCTTTGTCCCTGATATTTGGTGTCAATTTTTTACTTCATTTCCTTTGAAAGATGAATTATGAAGCATAACTTCCAATATTTCAGGGTGAAAAATCCAGAACAATTTAGTATATATCAACAAAACTATATTCCAGAAACTTCCTAAATATTTCTCTCACTTCATCATTAATTACATAAATTAGTGTCTAGCAACATTATAGTAAGGAGTTGTGATTATGACTTCCACAGTCATATTCAAAGTAGCATTAATCATTCTAATAGTATAACTACAGTCACAGTGAGAGCAGAATATGTCCTTCATTTTCCTCTTTCCCTTACGTCTCTCCCTTCTTTCTGCCAAAAATGTTGAATGAGACTGAGCTTTCCTAATTTAGGTATCTAAGTCAGAAACCTAAACCTGAGTTTATTAAGTTAAACTCTACTTTGTCCTTTTACAGATATCAGAAATAAACAGGCATCTTCAATAACTGATTTATCTCACTGCAAAATAAACATCTGTGATGAAACACCTTCAGAAAGTACTTATTTCTCTCTAGCTAATACAGAAGAAGCCCAAAATTATTATCTCAGGCTTAGAATAATACAGTTTAATACAGGCTGTTCAGTACCTGCTATGAGCACTATCGTAATGATGCTCAGGGTAGATAAGTGAAAAACAGGTTACCCTATGTGAGCTACAGCCAAGACTTCATCTACAGAGTACACACAATTGAAAATGGAAAATAAAGTCTTTAAATCTGCATACTGTAAATTATATTGGATTTTGGCTTACACAAATGGGTTTATCAAGAGCACTTCTTGTGTAAAACTGTGGTACAAAAACATTTTCGCCTATGAGTAATTATCAGATTACTGTTCTTTCACACTGGTATTAGCTACACCTTATTCACTATTTATGATTTAATATGAGGCTGATGGATTGAGTCACCTGGAATTGTTTGGCTTTTTAACTTCCAGAATAAAATTGTGCATGTCAAGTTTTCAAAATGACATACAATTAACACAACACAGAAATTCACAAGATCTTTAAAAAGGCAAGATCTTCATAAAGGCTTTATTTCCCAAAGTAAGCAAAAAAAAAAAAATCAGATCACAAAATTAATTATAATATGGATCTTTAAATGAAAATCTGTAATAGTTTATGGTTTCTGCATTTAACTTCAATAACTGCCAAACGGAAGTGCTTTCTCTGTGTAATTAAGTTTGAAATCTGATCTAGTATTTCAGGGAGACTCTGTAAGCAAAATATCTATATATATCTTCATTTTTTTGAAAAACGATAGAAAAAATAGGTTAATTATAAATGCCTTAGTGTAGGTTTCAGTCCATGTCTAAGTATCTAAAGATCTGGGGAACTACAGGTTGGTCAGCCTGACCTCGGTGCCAGGGAAGATTATGGAGCGGTTCATTTTGAGGGTGCTCACGAGCCATGTCCGGGACAACCAGCGGATCCGGCCCAGCCAGCACGGCTTCATGGAAGGCAGGTCCTGCTTGACCAACCTGATCCCCTTCTATGACCAGGTGACCCGCCTAGTGGATGAGGGAAAGGCTGTGGATGTGGTCTACCTTGCCTTCAGCAAAGCCTTTGACACTGTCTCCCACGGCATTCTCCTAGAGAAGCTGGCGGCTCATGGCTTAGACAGGTGCACTCTTCGCTGGGTAAAAAACTGGCTGGACAGACGGGCCCAGAGAGTTGTGGTGAACGGAGTTAAATCCAGTTGGTGGCCGGTCACGAGCGGTGTTCCCCAGGGCTCAGTACTGGGGCCGGTCCTGTTCAATATCTTCATCAATGATCTGGACGAGGGGATCGAGTGCTCCCTCAGTAAGTTTGCAGACGACACCAAGTTGGGTGGGAGTGTTGATCTGCTCGAGGGTAGGAAGGTTCTGCAGAGGGACCTGGACAGGCTGGATCGATGGGCTGAGGCCAACTGTATGAGGTTCAAAAAGGCCAAGTGCCGGGTCCTGCACTTGGGCTACAACAACCCCATGCAACGCTACAGGCTTGGGGAAGAGTGGCTGGAAAGCTGCCAAGAGGAAAAGGACCTGAGGGTGCTGATTGACAGCCGGCTGAACATGAGCCGGCAGTGTGCTCAGGTGGCCAAGAAGGCCAATGGCATCCTGGCCTGTATCAGAAATAGTGTGGCCAGCAGGTGTAGGGAGGTGATCGTGCCCCTGTGCTCGGCACTGGTGAGGTCACACCTGGAATACTGTGTTCAGGTTTGGACCCCTCACTACAAGAAAGACATTGAGGTGTTGGAGCATGTCCAGAGAAGGGCAAGGAAGCTGGTGAAGGGTCTGGAGCACAAGCCTTATGAGGAGCGGCTGAGGGAACTGGGGTTGTTTAGCCTGGAGAAGAGGAGGCTGAGGGGAGACCTCATCGCGCTCTACAACTACCTGAAAAGAGGTTGTAGCGAGGTGGGTGTTGGTCTCTTCTGCCAAGTAACTAGCGATAGGACGAGAAGAAATGGCCTCAAGTTGTGCCAAGGGAGGTTTAGGCTGGACATTAGGAGAAATTTCTTTACTGAGAGAGTGGTCAGACCTTGGAACAGGCTGCCCAGGGAAGTGGTTGAGTCACCATCCCTGGAAGTATTTAAAAGACGTGTGGATGAGGTGCTTAGGGACATGGTGTAGTGGGTATGGTGGTGTTGGGTCGATGGCTGGACTCGATGATCTTAGAGGTCTTTTCCAACCTTAATGATTCTATGATTCTATGATTCTATCCCCACCAAGATCTGTTTTATATTGATCTAAACATTATAGAAATCACAATCAATTTTGTTCCTTTAACTCTGTCATCTCTCAACATACTGTCTTTCGTTAAGTTTGTTACTGTTTACATGCAAATATTCTCATAAGCTGCCATCACTGGTCCCTTTGTGAAAAAAGTAAACAAGTATTATTTTTAGAAGCTGTACATAACACTTTTTATCCTTCCATGGCATTTCTTCCCCTTCTGGCTTTCATGGAAGAATGAATGAAACTAGTAAGGTCTTCAGGCTTGTATTCCACTTCTTCCTGCTAGCTTGTATGCAGTGAAGAATTTGCAAACCATATATGCTATATCAGGGAAACGCCTTTGTTGAGATCTATTTTTAAGAACTAATTATGTGAGAATGTAGAGCTACTACTGTAGAAATGTAACTCATGCTGCAAATAATAGTAATGAGAAGCAGAGTTTATAACACTATGTAATTTATCTTACTCAGCTTTTGAAAAATGCAAGCATAGTAGATTTGTAGAACAGTTTTTGGGGTCATTTTAACTTGCTGCTATCATTGACTGTCAACGCATCCTTTTTCTAGCTTGTCCACATGGATTTGTCAATTTTGGAACACGCCGTAGCATCTCCGGTTTTGGCATCTGCTATAGTATCATTCAAAACAGCCTTTTTTAAGGAAAAATGGTGTCTGCGTGAGGTATAGATCTGGCCTATTACAAAGCAATTCTGTAACTACATGAGAATTTTTACACTATGGAATGCAATTTGAATCAAAATCCAATTTTATGATTGTCTAGTCTTCAGACAAATTTTGCTTGCTAAAACAATATTGTATGTAGATAGAACCTGAAAAAGAAATGTTTTTTTTTTTTGCCAAAAAGAGCTATAAAATTTAATCCTATTGGGTTCCTTTGTTTAGTGACTAGCTTAGGTCTGATTAATTAACCATAATACAAAGACTAACAATATAAACCCAAATCATAGAATCATAAAATCATAGAATGGTTTGGATTGGAAAGGACCTTAAAGATCATGTAGTTCCACCCCCCCTGCCATGGGTAGGGACACCTTCCACTAGATCAGGTTGCTCAAAGTCCCATCCAACCTGGCCTTGAACACTTCCAGGGATGGGGCATCCACAACTTCTCTGGACAATCTGTTCCAGTGCCTCACCACACTCACAGTGAAATCCCATGTTTAGTTTTGAAAGGTAAGCTGTAATTAGCCAGGATGGAAGTATGCATAAATATTTGTCTCTTCTGAATTTTTTTTTTTTTCAGGATGCATTTTTTCAATTCAGAGGAGAAATATTTAATGTTAGTTAACTGATATTAACTTTCTCCTGTGGCATGCAGTTTATTTAATTTTCCTTAAAAATGTGAATGTCAGTTGATCATCCACTTATCTGCATTTTCCCAACCTTTTATCTCTAAGCAATGAAAAAAGATTGTTCTCTGTTTGTCCAAGGTGAGTGATAATCTTAAATCTCCTAAATACAAGTTTACACAGTATTTAACAGTCACCAGCATTTGAGGCACATAGACATTCCGTTCCATGAGGCCCTTTTCTATTTTCAAGCACATTAAATTTGTATTCAGACTGTAATTTTATAATATATTAAGTTTACCCACATGGCAGGTGATTTTCCAGTGCTAACAAAATCTTTTGTTTCTAATGACATGCTCAATATTAGACAAAGATCAGCCAATAATTGTTGGCTTTAGTAAGACACAGGGGAAAAAAGTCCATTTGGCTGGTAAATTACATCAGCTTTAGTAATTATATCAAGCCATTACTTCCAAAATTTTCTGAACAAACTTTCCTCATATATACTGTTCCTTGTTACGCCAACACTGTGCTTATCTTTTAATGTAAGGAAAATAAACAGTATGCTACTTTTTGATGTTAGAAATCCAAAGAAGCCATCCATGTAAAGAAGTTATTAGGAACAAATAAGCTTTGCTTACATAGGTTCCGTTGTAATGCAGGAAGCTCTAAAATTATCAAAGGAGCTTTGAAGCAAAACTGGAAGTTTAATGCATTTATAAGAGTGAGCAAGGCATCCAGGTTAGGAAAAAAGTGTGTTTGGTTTATGAATAGGTTTTTTAGCACTTTCTTTACATGAACAAAACATGGTTCTAAGTTGTTGGTTTTTTTTTCTTTAGCACTGTTCCTTTTAAATGTTGACAGGAATGATAAGAAATTATATCATTGTGTCATGCTTCCAAAAGGCCAAAACTCCTGCCCAGAATTTAAGTCTTTGATGATTTTGTGTGTGTGTGTGTGTGTGCATAGAAAGGATAACTCTATAATTTCAAGTACAAGAGAGGTGAGGCATAATCCTGAGTCCTGTATGACCTATTTTTAGTTTACTTTTAAGCTCTATTCAAATTCCAATTAGCCATTGGATGGTTTCGTTTCATTTAATTCTCTCTAAGACAAAAACCCATCATAGATGTCTTGAAGAACCCCTTTCAAAGGCCACTATGGTTAAGAACATATTGGATACTGTTTCTTTATTCTATTTCGTCAGAGCTCCTGAGCATACAAGCACAGGATGATAACAGGCATCGATGAGGGTATAACTACCTCGAGTATTGTGTGTAGTTTTGGGCACCTCAATATAAGGACATCAAATTATTAGAGTGTGTCCAGAGGAGGGTGACCAAGATGGCGAAAGGTCTTGAGGGCAAGACTTAGAGGTCACTTGGTTTGTTCAGCTTGGAGAAGAGAAGGCTGAGGTGTGACCTCATTGCAGTCTACAACTTCCTTAAGGGGGGCCACGGAGGGGGAGGTGCTGGTCTCCTATCTCTGGTGACCAGCAATAGGACACAAGGAAATGGAATGAAGCCGCGTCAGGGGAAGTTCAGAATGGACATTAGGAAAAGGTTCTTCACTGAGACAGTGGTCGGTCACTGGAACAGGCCACCAGGGAAGTGGTTATGGCACCAAGCCTGGCAGAGTTCAAGGAGCATCTAGATGATGCTCTTAGTCATATGGTTTAGTTTTAGGTAGTCCTGAACGGAGCAGGAAGTTGGACTTGATGATCCTTATGGGTCCCTTCCAACTTGAGATATTCTATGATATTCTATGATATTCTATCATTCTATGAACTGACTATTGAACATAGTCAATTACTGATTGCTAAAGAAATGCAGCCTTGAGAGTTGGATAGAATTGTTCTTAGGGCTTAAAAAAGAAAAAAAAGGAAAAAAGAACAACCCTGTATATTTTCTGCATATATGTATATTATCTGATATTTAGAACAAATTAAAAGCTGATAACAAGAAGATACAAAAGACAGCTACAACCTCTACACAAACAGAGACAAATGAAGATAAGAGAAAAAGGAGTTACCCTCGCAGTGTCTTCCCACAGTTAAGGACACTGCACATTATCAACACTGCTACTTAGACATCAGTAAGTCTCCCTCCACCTCAGTGGAAAATTAGCATTGCTTTTTGATTCTCCACACACCACTGTGCAGATGAGTCTGCTGGGGGGTTTCTGGGGTTATTTTTGCTAGCATTTTCTGTACTTGATGATGATACTTTATAAAGAACCAAAATCCTGGAACTTTTCCTACCCCCCAAAAAACAAGGTTTAAAAAGATTACTAAACACTAAGTATTTAAAACGTTTGTAGCCATACTTAACTGTGAAATGTTATATTTAAAATCTTTTTCCTAACCTAACTTAAATAACAATCTTGTAAGCAACTAACAAATGTCTAGTATAGCATCACTTGTTTTGTATATCAAGTGAGCATAATGGGAAATGAAACTACATTTTCAGCAAATAAAATAGCAACGAAAAATAACTATAAAACAATAACACAGTTAATATAGCTATAGGAATATACCTCAGTGGCATTCATAGTAGAGATTAATTTATAAAAGCAATTTACTTTTAAAGTTGGGAACCAAAATCATGGTACGAAAAAGAAAAATAATATGCAAGGTATTGTAAAAAACAAAGGCTAAGAATGATACAGAATCATTTATAATATTATATCACAGATATTTCCAAAATTCTGGATTGTCTCCAGAAGAATACTACACTTTGAATTATTAAGCTTTTCAAAGCATAGTATCTGTCTTTCTGTAATTTGTACTGCATCTGGTTTAATAAGTCTGATCGTGAGTAAGACCTATAAATGTCACCAGGATGAATTACTGGTGGAATTTTAACTTCAGCACTGGTCTTGTAAGATATTGTCCATAAGCTGATAATGAAGATTAAAATCCTTTTATTCTGCTTGAATGTGAAAAACCTGGAACTTGAATCAGAGACATATTGTGAGCAATATTGAGCACCTGAAATTCTCACTGATCACAGCACTTCTTCTGAAAAAATCAGAGTCAAATCCCCATTCAACTGAGGTTAATGAAAGTTTGCCATTGAGTGCTGTGTTATCAGAATTTGTCCCATAATATAAGTTGACACAGTAGTTCAGTTTAAGAAAAAATACTTCTAAATTGTGTGGGAAATAGAGGCTCATGTAATAGAGCTCCACATAACAAATCTACTGTTTTACTTTATTCAGCCTAATGATTTCCATTATCTCCTTAGTTGATAGAATCCATTTCAAAAACCAATAATCTCTTGAAATCCACTGAGCCACAAATTAGTCATTAGAGAAAATTTTCAGAGATCATTACCTTTCCCATAGATTTTAGCTTTTCATTTCCTGAATACCCACATCTAATGTTGTTCATAATAAGGGGAGGGTAGATTACTCAGTTACAAAAGAATGATTTTAATATAATTCAAGCTATTCACTTGTTTATTATTAGAACTGCTGCATTTTTATTAAAGGTCAACTCTGTATCACTTTTAACCTTGATTTTATGACCTCATATACTATTAGATTGTAATGAAAAGACAAATGCCATCAATACTGCATTGTGTGCCACATTAATGAGGCATACAGCTAACATTTTCTATAGGAGGAATTTAATGTTTTTCTAAACTAGTAAAACACTCTCTGTCACATACACATACACACATACACACACACAGAGGCATAATTTCCAACACAGAAGGGAAAGTAAGGAGTGCAGTTCCATTGTTTTATTGTTTTGGTTTGTGTTGTGTTTTTTTTTTTTTTCCTAAGTTATACCTTAAGAGTCCAGGCTTTTTGAGTGGAAAGTTGGGCTGAGAACAATTGACTTCTGGTTTGGTTCAGAAAATGTTCAGTCCATAGTAGGAAATTAGAAGATGACAGAAATCTGAAATATTTCAGGGAAACCGTCATTGAAGAAATTTTAAAACAGACTTAACTGCAACAAAAGTTAAAAAGACTTTAGGAGAATCCAGTCTTGACACAATATGCAGTATTAAGAAAAAATGTTCTGCAAAGATCTGAATATACTGAAATTATTTATCAAATTATAAGAATCAGACTCATAATCCTTCAGGTCTCCCATACTTACATCACTAAATGTTTCTTCCTTCACAGAAAAGAGTACAAAAGTTTTGCCAAATAAATTGCCAAAGTGCATTCTTCCTATAAGCCATGAAGTAATACTGGTGACAGCTGTGCAATCATTTGCAATGATTTATGTGCTGTGACTACATCGCTGTGTTGTTTACCGTATGCTTATGTCATGGTTTAACCTGGCAGGCAGCCAAATACCACGCAGCCGCTCACTCACTCCCCCCGCCCCCCCAGTGGGACGGGGAGAGAATCGGAAGGATATCGAATGGATAGGGATCAGGGAATCTCGGTTGGTGCGGTATTGCCGCCGGTGCACTGTTGTGGTAGCGATTGGTACTTGTTGTTCTTCAACCCTCAACAACCCCACAACAGAAGGGTCCTCTGAGAGACCGGGCAAGGTGGACAGCTGTTTAATTTCCTCTGTCTCCAGGGTAGCTATACCAAAAGCCCACCGATACCCTTTTGGGTCCTTAAAATACCCTCTCCTGAGGTAGTCTTTGCCAAGGATGCATGGAGCCTCTGGACCAGTCACAATGGGGTGCTTCTGCCACTCGTTCCCAGTCAGGCTCACTTCGGCCTCCAATACAGTTAACTCTTGGGATCCCCCTGTCACTCCAGAAATACAAATGGGTTCTGCCCCTTTATAGTTTGATGGCATTAGGGTGCACTGTGCACCAGTGTCTACGAGAGCCTTATACTCCTGTGGGTCTGATGTGCCAGGCCATCAAATCCACACAGTCCAGTAAACCCGGTTGTCCCTTTCCTCCACCTGGCTGGAGGCAGGGCCCCTCTAGTTCTGGTCATAGTATCTGCTTCTCACTTCTTGCAAACATGAGTCAAGAATTCCTTCATTACAGTCCAAAGTAAGATCAGCCCTTCTACTCTGTCTGGGGAACTGTTCACTGGAAACTGGACCGTCGTGAGACAGGTTTTTCCTGAAAACTGGAGCAGCATTTTTCCTGAGAGAACCCCCTTGTGTGATTGTTTTTCCTTGCAACTCACGTACACGTGCCTCTAGGGTCAAGGTAGGTTTTCCATCCCACTGCCTCATGTCCTCTCCGTGGTCACGCAGGTAAAACCACAGGGTGCCCCGTGGTGTGTACTTTCGATATCCTCTCTCTTGAGGAGAAAAACGCTGACTCCTAAAGGCTGAGATACTGGTCCGTACAGGTGGAGAATAGGACCTATCGTCTTTGAGTTGCTGGACCTCTTGGGACAGTTTCTCTACAGCTGAGACAAGGGAGGAGGAGATAGTTTCTTCAAAATCCCGAAGTCTGTTAACCACCTCATCCACCGTTGGTGCTTCTTCCTCTTTCCAGCACAGTACTGCCAACGAACTGGCATACGATGCTGGTGCGCTCCGTACCACCTTCCGCCACATGGGTCGGGTGCACTGGACGTCATCTGGATCTTTGGGTGTTCGGACGTCATCCAGGTCACTATAAACCACCTCCAGCATGCCTAGTTCTCTCAGGTACTGGATACCTCTCTCCATAGTGGTCCATTTGCCTAGGCGATATATAACATCTTCCTTGAAGGGATACCTTTCCTTTACACCTGACAGCAGTCGCCTCCAGAGGCTGAGGATCTGTGTCCCTTTTCCAATTGCTTTGTCAATACCCGCTTCCCTAGCAAGGGATCCCAGCTGTTTGACCTCCTTCCCCTCTAATTCCAGGCTACTGGCCCCATTATCCCAGCATCGGAGCAGCCAGGTAACAATATGCTCGCCTGGATGACGGCTGAAATCTTTCCGCATATCTTGCAGCTCACTCAGGGATAGGGATCGGGTGGTTTCCGTCTCGTTTATGAGTTCTTCCTCTTCCTCCTCCTCTCCTTGTGATGGCCCTGCTCTTT
Organism: Calonectris borealis; assembly: GCF_964195595.1. Classification (NCBI taxonomy): domain Eukaryota; kingdom Metazoa; phylum Chordata; class Aves; order Procellariiformes; family Procellariidae; genus Calonectris; species Calonectris borealis. The sequence continues at coordinate 180,356,959 of NC_134312.1, forward strand.
CATCATCCCTTTCTAAACGACCTGATCTCCGCTTCCAAGATTTCCTCTTCTGTACAGGGGCAACGGATACCAGCAAGGGTTGGTCCTCTGGTTCAGGTGTAGTGCCTGTTGCTGGGGTTTGGGTAGCTGCAGTGCTTGTCATGGGGGTTGGAGTAATTGTAGTGCCTGTTGCCGGAGCTTGAGTGGCTGCAGTGCTTGTCGCAGGGGTTGGAGAAGCTACGGTGACTGTTGCCGGGGTTTGAGTAGCCTCAGGGGTTGTCATGGGGGTTGGAGTAGCCGCAGTGCCTGTCGTGGGGTTTTGAGTAGCCACCGTGTCTGTAGCCGCCCCCGAGACTCGCCGCTCCGCCCGCCCCGATGAGGCACCGCTGCTTGCCCTCCCTCTTTTCTTGTTCCTGAGGGTTGATCTCTGGACAGTATTCCTGAATAGTTGTTTAAGCCTAAACAAGGCCTGAACCACATTCAGGAGACATAGCAATATGAACATGCTTGTTTGAACATCCCAAGGATATTCAAAATTCTCAGGGAATATTGTGGACATCTTTGTGAAGAGGATAGAAGAAAAAGGAGTTTCTGACAATATGGAAGGGAAGGTGAACAAGTGGGAGAGAGTGTCCCATCCCGTCTCCCCCTTAAATTCATTCTCCGAGGAGAAGCAAGTGCAATTACCAATAATTTCTAAGAGGTGGTTCCCGAGGTACAGAAATGACGGCAGTGCCGAATACAGATACCAGATTAGACTTACGACCAACGATTTTATCACCTCATAAACCAGCAACAAAATGATAATCTTGGCCCAGTTCCGAATAATGATAAACAGCACAAACGGGAACATATACTGCAAGCAAGATATTACATGACCCAACATTGAAAACCAGCCCCACAACTTTGACAGCCAATACATCAACATTGTGACCAATCAATATAATGGATGCTTATAACAATTTTGCCTTAACACACTTTGGTCAGATCTATCGTTATCTCAACCCTTCGAGCCCCACGTTGGGTGCCAAAAAGGACTGTCGTGGTTTAATCTGGCAGGCAGCCAAATACCACGCAGCCGCTCACTCACTCCCCCCGCCCCCCCAGTGGGACGGGGAGAGAATCGGAAGGGTAAGAGTGAGAAAAACTCATGGGTTGAGATAAAGACAGTTTAATAGAACAGAAAAGGGAGAATAATGATAATAAATAATGATAGAATATACAAAATGAGTGATGCACAATGCAATTGCTCACCACCCGCGCTGACCGATAACCAAGTAGCGATCGGTACTTCCTGGATCACGCCTACCGTTCATATACTGAGCATGATGTCACATGGTATGGAATACCCCATTGGCCAGCTGGGCTGGCTGTCCTGATTATGTTCCCTCCCATCTTGTGTCCCTAGCTCAGTCAGTAGGCGCGGGAGCTGTCCTTGGACTAGGAGGGCACTTAGCAACAACTGAAAACATCAGTGTGTTATCAACATTCTCCTCATACTAAATCCAAAACACAGCACTAGGAAGAAATTTAACCCTATCCCTGCCGAAACTAGGACAGCTTATACTGTCTAAATTGTCAATTAGTTTCTGAGGATAAGTATAGAGCAACAGGGGGTTGAATACTGGTAAGGCCATCTATGCAAACTATATAAGGGCAACACAGAACAATTTGGTTTAAATCCTTAGTGTGGTCCTCCACCGAACCTGAAAAGCTTTGGTCAGGACAGATTTAGTCCTTGATAGATGGTAAGATTAAAGCTGTCGCAATGCTTGACAGTCTTTTGAAGAGAAGTCAGGTGGTTAAAGAGGAGAGTTGCAGAGCTTGTGGGGAAATTTGCCTAACATTCACCACTGGAATGAGGACATCACAGGAGAAATTTTGAATTATATTTATACATATAGATGATTTAATCTTTTCTCTTTTTGTCATTCTGTGTTTCCACTCTTAATACTTTGTTTTAAAAAAACCCCTGTGTTCCTGCCTTTTCAAAGGAAAGACCCAAGTATTTTGAATTAATTGTGTCTCGCAAGAAAATGGATGGTAGACAGGGCATGTGGCCTATCACTTATTGTATGAATAGAGGAATTGCTTGTGTCTCTCTATCAGCGTTATGCAGTGGTAACTCAGGTCATAGCTGAGGTGGATTAATTTAGAAATCTAAGGAAAATATCAGAGGTACAGTCAATTCTGAAAGCCCCATGGCACCTGTTTTAAATAGCTATGCACTATCTCAAAACTTATTATTCATCAGTTATACAAAATTAATTTTTAAGCTATAGAGCCAGATGACTAAAACTTGGAAACATGAGTTTTAATTTTTAGAAATATTCTGAATCTACATTTCACTTTGACTTAAACAGGTACTCAGAGCTACTGAATATCAACCATATATCTCAAGTTGGACATGCAAAACAAGAGGTGCCCTGTGAGAAAATTGGATTGAAGAAATATTAAAGGAATCCTGGCGTCATTTTTCTCAATTTTCCTGCTTGTAGCAGACTGAAATCACAGAGGCAAGGAAATGATAATAATAATGGTCACAACAACAACAACAACAACAGAAAAAAGTAATGAAGGGGGGGAATAACTATCCATGTTATAAAATTGCTTAATTTCTCATGCACCATCATTATGATTAGCAGCCTTCTGAAAAAAGAGAAATACCCTGAGTATCTATTTATTTCATTTAAACATAAGCCTAGTTTATTTGTATCCTTCCATATCTGTTGCAAGTCAAGAAATAGAACCAAGTTTCACAGGTTTCTGATCTCACCTATTGAGAATCTTTTTCACTGAGATTATAAATGTATCTGCCTGTTATCTTTGGAAATTTGCATGAATCACATTTACATGATAAGCTGTGTTCTACTGATAAGTCAACAGCCCTCCAGAATTTCCAAATCTTATCAAAGCTGCCTCAGAAACTGAATATCATAACTATTAAAAAAAAAAAAAAAAAAAAAGGAAAAAAAAAGGAAAGACAACTGACTGACATTATACACCTGGTGCTATACATAATCCAAACTACGTCTAATGCATGCATTTTATTTTAAAGTGGCTATTCTTCCTCTTTGCTTCTTTAACAGCATTATCCTGGTATGTCTGTTCATTTCACAGGGCAAAAGTATCTTTACGTGCTAACCGCTCATTAATGACCAGCAGAAGTGTAAAGGATTGAAACTTTACAAATAGGTTTTGTTTGGAGAAAAAACACTAACTCAGCACCAAAACCTGTAGCATTTATTTGACAGCAGGATACAATGTTTCTTTTCAACAGGACCAAAATCTTGCCTCAGAATTACTGTTTCTCCTAGCGACTCCACAGCATTTACCATCAGGGAAAAATGTAATAAAATTCAAAGCCACTACCTTGGAAGATTCATCCTTGCCCTATGTCTTTTAAATGGACAGAAATTTGCAAATCTATACCCATGCCTGTGCCACGACACATGAACAAATGCTGCACTCTACGAGGTTATAAAGTGGTAAAAATTGATGTCCTTCCCAGCCTCTGCTGAATCTGTCTTCCGTCAGCACTGGCTAGTAGTGCCTATAACAAACGCTTGGTCACATGAGTTGCCATCATACCAGCTAATATCTGTGTTCTGTTCTCAGAATGATATACATAAAAGGAGAACAGCCAAGGGAAGTGTTAGATAGATATGGCTTATTCATGTGATAGCTGTGGGTAGACTTGCCGTCACCAAACATTAGCTGACTAAGCATTCACCAACAAGGAGCAACAAGAGTTCCCAGATAGGTGGGTGGTGAATCTCCAGATATGAAGGGGTAAAGATAGCTGTCAAAGATATGTAAACAAATCTAATTCCAGAAATGTCTATTTATTTCCATTGGCCATGCCAGGCATTAGATTACATGCCCATGTCTCAAACCAGTCAGGAAAGGTGACATGAATCCCACCTGAGCATGAAGGGTCATTGCCACTGTTGGGTTGCTGACATTTGAGAGAGTGCTTCAGGGAAAATCATAAGGGGAAATCATAAGGGGAAAGCTGTGAAAGCACATCAGTCGGTTCAATTTGAATTAGAAAGAGATATCTGTGTTGCTCTGGAAATTAATCTTCCTCAGATAACCAGTTTCTCATTGCTGTCTCCTTTATTTTGAAAATAGGTTTTGAATTCATAATATATATTTTAGTCTTTTTGTGTCCTTTAAGAAACTTATTTCAGGAACTAAATGTTTGATTTGAATTTATGGGAGACGTCTGTTCTGAAAACTCATCTTATGGGGAGAATCTCTAAAATCCATAAAGTGCAAAGGATTCTGAATCAGTCTTCTGTATGGAGAAACCAGTGAAAAACATGATACCATGAAATGGCCATCCTGCCAATTTAGAGAAGTGCAACTACTAAAAAAACTCGAAAGCAACACATTTGTTGTGGTTGTTATTTTTTCACTTGCAAAGTTATCCCAGTAGTGCGTTCTTTAGGAATTGATCTAACCCTCCTAAAATGTTAGATATGGCAATAATTGTATAAGAACTCTTCAATAAGAATAAGAGGGATACTTTCCCCAAACAATTAACTCTCTTGGAGAAAGAACTCTCTTGGTCAAAGTAAACATACAAGAAGAAATAGGAATATTATGTGATTTTTTTTTTTTTTTTTTTGGTGACATCCACCCTGTATGGAGTCATCATATATGATACATACACTTCAGAACTTGGTTATTCATTTCAATGGGTACACCATTGATCGGTCAGTGAAAAAGTGCCAGGAACTATATGACTGAAATAATCATGTTAAAAGTAAGACTCCAGGAAATGGGAAGTGCAGTGCTTAAATCTTTCATTTAGATTACGTCACTAATCTGATGCTCAGCAGTTATGGCAAACAGCACTATGCAAGCAAGAATAAGAGGCACGGAATGGAAACTCCTTAAACTAGCTTTGCTTCCAGGTAAAACCTGTTATTGAATAACTATTTCAAGTAGGTTAATTGTATTACCCTCTGGAGGTGTCTGTCTTTCTCTGCTGAATATAGAAAAAGTTCAGATGACTAGCGTGAGTTAGCTAAATTAAAGGGAGATTAATTCCACCATGGCTGCACTGAATTTGGATCAAAATGTATTTGCTCTCAACTATGTGTGTATTAGGAGGTAATAACTCCACTGACTGAGATGGAATCTTTGAAGAAAAGCAATATAAGTAAGCCTATTTTTTTTTTTTCTAAGAAAAGCTCACAGCAATGTCGTACACCTTCTTAAGGACTTATATGTTCAGGTGGAAAACTCTTACTCCCATTTTAATACTTGTTAAACTCTATGTAAACCATATGATGAACTACTTATACTCCCACATATTCACATACAGATAGATATAAAGATATAGATATATACAAAATGAGATGGTTTGGGGTTTGATTATTACCTAGAAAAACCCAGAATAACTTCATAAGATGCATATTCTTGCTCTTTTTGGCAAATCGAATGTAATTTAATATTTACTGCATTCATTGAGCTTAGCTGATGCTTTAATTTATACCACTTTAAAATGAAACATTTGAGTACATCCTCCACAATTCTTTTGATTAGGTTGCAATGTTATGCTTTCAGAGTATTAAATAACTTTTTTATTTTCCTTTGCTGGTGCACAAATGTGCATAATTGTATTAACTTCTGGTCTCCACATTTATTCTTACAAAAGACTCCAATAAATGAATAGGGAATATTTAAAAAAAAAAAAAAAAAACAAAAATAAAAACAAAAACTGTTTTTTGTTTTGTTTTTGTTATTCTTTTTCTTTTTAAGATTCAGAGATTATTTAATTAGTTGTTTTAGTTGTTTGCTATGTTATCAAATATTTTAGACTGTAAAAGTGAATTTTTTTCATCTATCTATGGTATATCTTCATCTTATTGTAAATTAATCACAGGATATTTGAACTGTTGTATAAGAAGAAAGAAAATAATACCAACCAAACTCAGGAATATCCATCATTTTGGTTTGGGCACTGACTGGAAACCAAGCCAGCTGGAAGATTACTGTGTTTGCTATGTCCTGTAGTTAACATTCAAAAAAATGCATTGCTAGTATCCATCATGACACTTACTAATGAGTATCTGCTAGCAAAAATAATATTAACCTTTCCCAAAGGAGTTTACTAACTTCAGTTAATTTTGGTACACTTCTGTGGTCTAAGTGAGAAGTCTTTACTCTTCCTTTGAAGTATTTATTCACCTTGTGAGAAATTGAGGTGGAGATAAAGCAACTCATCCGTCACTATGCATACACCTACATTTAAACAATCAAATTCCCATAGGTTATCATTATTCCATAAAGCAAACTTTTCCAAATTCTTTTCTTCTGTAGAATTATATATGTCATTACAGTTTATGAAGTATAAATTTTAATTTTAATCTTTCCAAATAAATTATGTCATAGAGGAAACAACAGAAGTGTCTTTTAGACCCATACTCTTTTCCAGGCTAATACATGATTTAGTCATGAAAAAAAGTGTGCAATAAAATATCATCAAATATGAGAAATAATAATTTAAAAAATAGAATAATTTAATATCTCAAAGCATGGTATACACCACAGAACAATTTAAACCAAGCAAATGTTTCTGGGAAAGGAACTCACAAATGTTACATCTATACTGCTCAGTGAGTCAGCTCCCAGCTCAGGGAGCAGAATGATTTGTTCCACACTGTTCAGGAGTGTGTGGTTCTCTAATTTACATCACCTCAATGCACTTGACCCTATGTCTTCTCTGGGGTTAATATGATGATTTTGTGCCCCCGAGACAAAAAAAAAAAAGTATTTTATCTTGTTTGTTTATGTATTGATTGATTCAATACTAATAGTCTAAAGTAATGCAGTTCATCAGAAAGGTGTGTTTATATCATGAAACTGAGGATTTGCTTTATATACTCTATGTTGCAACAGCATGAGGGAATGCTGGAAGCTGCAAAGCCTGCAGAAAAAAAGTGTTAAAAGACTATGCAGGGAGCACAGCCTGAAACAATCTTTTCTATACCACCTATTGGGAGCACCCATTGAATAAATAGGAGCTCAGAATACAATCCCATGTTTCAGTCTGAAGGACATTAGTCTGTTTCCTACAAAACACATTTATGCTGTGTGTATACAGACAACCAGAAACTAGGAGTGAATTAGAGAGCTAAGTTGTTTGTCAACTTTTCTTTTTATTTTTTTTTTCTTCTTCTCCTTATCTTTTACTATAACATTAGAGTACATATTACATACTAAACTATTTCTAAGATTAAGGTATATAACTGTTTATGCCCTGGAAGAGATTTCCAGAATTACTTGACCTCTCAATTAAATTCTCCTAACCAAGCACCACCCCTGTGATGTATAAATAATAAAATATTCTCTATTCTTACACAATTTTTGTGCGTCATGACTACATCTCAATTACCTAAAGAAACTGTATTTGTTTTTCACTCCTTTTGGATATGAAGAAAATAAATGCTAGTCAACATGCAGATAACAAATCCAGATTAGTGAGATAGAAAATAATACTAAAAGTGGTTTTGTGATTCTAAAATGCCAATGACAAGTGATCAAGGTTGACAGATAAATCTCTTCATATATGTGTAAGTATTTTAACTATTTCCAGCTATCAGAGAGTCATATTTAATGGTGCCTGTTATAAACAGGGCTGTTGCAGTGTCGCCATGTGAACCGAAGTGACTGTGGTGGACATTAAACTTCTTTTTGATTCAGTGTCATTGTGTTATATGTTTTGTAGACTCTTGGTCATTTTTTTTACAGGGAGTGGAATAAGAAGACAGAAACAGCCCCTGCATCATAGCAACCATAAATATGCTTGCCTGAGTGAACCCAATAGTAACATGGATGTCAGGAAAGCTAACAATATCCTCTGGCAATACTTGTCAATTACAAACACAACACAGAATTAACACAAACAAACAAATCAAAAATATTCATGAAAATCTGTGACCAACAATCTAGCCATTACCTAAAACTGAAGAGTTGCATTATTTAATTTTTGATAGCTCCTTATCTGTTCATATAGTGCTGAACTGTCTTTCTATGCTTATGACGATAGAGGACAGTAGGACTACTTGTGCACATGCTACAATTATGTATCATTTTACCTTTTTCATCATATTTTTCATTTTAAAACAATTAAATTCTATCTGCATGTTTCCTTTCCTTAATGACTATCAAAAATAATACCTTTTCACAGATAATTGCATATATCTTGTTGAGTTGAAGGGGAAAAAATCTTAAATCTGCAAATTCATAGAAACTTTTTTTGGAACTATTAGAGTCACAGATTATTTCTTTGAAAAGAAGCAGTGTGAGAGAATACTGGAGAATGTGAGGAGGTATGAAAGGATATAAAAGACTAATTATCACTTCCAAAGTATGGTGGAGGAAGGAATACTCAACTGGTGTGACTTTTTAGTTGTAGCCAGAGGAGCTGGAGTTGTCTTTCAGTATTTATCAATCTGATATTCACTGTGTGAATTCTACACTCATTATGACTGTTGCTCTCCTTTATTACCTATTGGCATAGTTTCTTAACCTCCTACATTTTCTGACAGTCTTTTCATTCTTCCTTTTTTTGTTCTGCAGCTCAAGGAATAATTCGCCTTTAGTCATCTACCTCCTCAGACATTTTAAGGGCTTGTTTCTCTTCCCTTTCCATCTCTTTGAGGTGTCACTGCTCAGGTTGGGAGGGACACTTCAGGAGGTAGATTCTGTATTTTGTACACTAGTGAGGAAACAGATAAGAAATTAACATTATAGCTTGCATCTGAATTGTACATGCATTGCAGTTTTGTAGGACAGTTATGAATGCACAGATGACATTTAACAGAAAACATTGTTAAGGCCATTCTCATAATGTCATCCATAACATAGTATTTTTCACTCTAAGAACTAATTTCTAATTTATTTTGGACTTTTACTGAAGTCACATGGAAAAAAAAAACAGCAAGTGAGAAACAAATTAGAAATTTTCAAAATAAATATACTGCCTTTATTCCAATATATTAAGAAAAAAAAAATCCAAAGTTTTCTTTTTTTTTTTTTTTTAATATATTAACATCTTAAAGGTTGTCTTTATAGTACAGCAAAAGATGAGGCTGTGTGAAAGAGTAAAAGACAACAGGAAAAAAAAAATTGAGTATTGTATCCTTTAGTTAAGAATACTGTTTTAACAGTAACCAACTATATTTGGATTCATACATTGCTGAATGATGCTAATGACTGATATTCTATTTCTTCTTTCAATAACAGAATGATGCATAATGAAGTTATGCTTTACTATGCAAAAAGCTTGTAAAGAGGAGATAAATTTGAGAAGATTCACTCTAATAAAACAAGAAAATAGAGTGGAATGAACTGTTGAATAAAACTTTATACAGGTCCTTAGGCATTAACTTATTATAAGCCTTCTTTTAACAAGGAAGAATGTCTGTTGAGTTTAGTATTACAAAAGAAATCATCATCAGTCTACGCAATTTGAAAAAAAGATGATAAATATTATGGAAACTCTTATTTAAATTATTCAAAAGTCATTAAAGGAAACTCAACTGGAGGACAAAAGCTAGAACAAGATACAGGGCTTTGGAATATGTTGCTAAAAAATTTGAAAAGACAATAGATCTCAATTTTCCACAAGATGTTAAGAACAAATCTACAGATAGCTGTTTTATGTGTAAGTTTGCAAAAGAGATTTTAAAGCAATTGAGAAAGGTAAACAGATAAAACTTCAGTGAAAGCTTGTGCTGGTTTTGGCTGGGATGGAGCTGATTTTCTTCATAGTAGCTAGTATGGGGCTATGTTTTGGATTTGTGCTGAAAACAGTGTTGATAACACAGGGATGTTTTAATTATGGCTGAGCAGTGCTTACACAGAGTCAAGGCCTCTTCTGCTTCTCACATCATCCCACCAGCGGGTAGGCTGGGGGTGCACAAGAAATTGGGAGGGAACAGAGTTGGGACAGCTGACCCTAACTGACCAAAGGGATATTCCATACCATATGATGTCATGCTCAGCGTATAAAATAGGGCGAAGGTTGGCCGGGGGGCACTGCTCAGGAATTGGCTGAGCATCGGTTGGTTGGTGGTGAGCAATTGTTTTCATTTGCATGACTTGTCTTGTCTTTCTTGGGTTTTATTTCTCTTCCTTTGTTATTTCCATTATTATTATTATTATTATTATTATTATTATTATTATTATTATATTTCATTTCAATTATTAAACTGTTCTTATCTCAACCACGAGTTTTGTCACTTTTAGCCTTCCAATTCCCTTCCCCCCATCCTGCTGTGGAGAGGGGGGTGAGCAAGCATCTGTGTGGTGCTTAGTTGCCAACTGGGGTTAAACCATGACAAAGCTGGAGACACAGTGTGAGGTAGTCCACCTTCCTCACAGCAAAAAAATGAAAAGAAGAAAAAAAAAAAAGACCACAGTGAAGGAGAACACAAAACACACAAACAGACTGGCAGAAACTGGGTATGAGTCTTCACATGACTATATGAGTTGCTTCATTCTAGCATGAAACAAAGATTGTCCACAACAACACTTGGGGAAGAGTGGCTGGAAAGGTGCCCAGAGGAAAAGGATCTGGGGGTGTTGATTGACAGCTGACTGAACATGAACCGGCAGTGTGCCCAGGTGGCCAAGAAGGCCAATGGCATCCTGGCCTGTATCAGAAACAGTGTGGCCAGCAGGAGCAGGGAGGTGATCGTGCCCCTGTACTCGGCACTGGTGAGGCCACACCTCGACTACTGTGTTCAGTTTTGGGCCCCTCACTACAAGAAAGACATGGAGGTGTTGGAGCGTGTCCAGAGGAGCAGCTGAGGGAACTGGGGTTGTTTAGCCTGGAGAAGAGGAGGCTGAGGGGAGATCTCATCGCGCTCTACAACTACCTGAAAGGAGGTTGTAGTGAGGTGGGTGTTGGTCTCTTCTGCCAAGTTACAAGCGATAGGACAAGAGGAAATGGCCTCAAGTTGTGCCAAGGGAGGTTTAGGCTGGACATTAGGAGAAATTTCTTTACTGAAAGAGTGGTCAGGCCTTGGAACAAGCTGCCCAGGGAAGTGGTTGAGTCACCATCCCTGCAAGCATTTAAAAGACGTGTAGATGAGGTGCTTAGGGACATGGTGTAGTGGGTATGATGGTCTTGGGTTGACAGTTGGACTCGATGATCTTAGAGGTCTTTTCCAAACTTAATGATTCTATGATTCTATGATTCTAACTACAACTGTAGCTTCTGGATAGAAGATACAGTGCACTGAACTGGTATGAAGCTAAGTTAAAACTATCACTACCGGCACTACAGTGAAATCAGGAAGTTAATATTATAAAATTATATTCCATACGTGCACTCATTGTATGGAAGTTTTCATTTAGTTTTTAAGGAATATAAAAGCTAAGAGTAAAAAAATGAGTAACTTATTCTCAGTATTATTTTTAGATATGTTTAATAACATATTTAATAAATGCACTTTCCTCTATTACTTTTAATAGCTGAACTTACTGAAATATGCAGTTTTAGGTAAATCTAAATTTTTGCATTTGATTTTGTAAATAATGTGTGCTTTTCGCAGCATTTTCCTTTTTAATGAAGCTATATTCAGATTTATTTTTGAATGAGTGTCTTCCTTCACAGTTCCAGCAGATCTTTAATCTTATTTTCATTAGAGTGACAATAAAAACTCAGTCCATTGAAACTACTTTGCTTGTTATCAGCTTCTATTCACAGTGTGATAGACAGATGATAATGAAATCAATGATATTCTCTTTTGATTTTTTTTGCATTGTACAGAAAATGTGATAGTGTTTGTTTGGTGCAAAGTGAATACAGGTCATATTTATTACATTAAACTTTGATGTGAATATGAATCTGCTTTGTATATTTAAAGTTATCTATTTGACACTACCTGCACTGAAGTTTGCATTAACGTATAAAATTCAAGCATTGTTCAGCAATGGTACTGTACTAAGACATAAATACAAAGTTATAGTTAATTTGGAACTTCAAATATAAATCATAGGGGCCAGTATCTAATCAACAACTTAAAATATTTTAACTCAGTTTTGGTTTTGCTAGTCATATGATTATGTGAAGAAAATTTGGGGGAGAGAGAACTGATAACTCTTAGAGAATTTTCTGTACTTTTCTTTCCTACATTGTTTGCAGGCAGGTAAATCATTAAAAATATTTAACTGGGCTACTTATTACTGTTTGTTGCAATTTTGATTACACTGGTCAAACAGCAATTAGACTAATGGAAAGTTCTTGACTGAACTTACAAGGCATATTCTCTATTGCCTATAACAAGGTTTTAAGTGCAGCAAACTGTTCCCTAACCAATTCTTCATGGTTCAACACACTATAGACCTGTTGCACAGGGCCTTTCAAAGGACTTCGTGGCATGAAGGGTTAAGTTGAATCCAAAGTATCAACAATGTAGATGAGTCAGAGGGGAATTGTACAGGCTTCTACTGGGTCCTAAGTAGTTAGTGGTTGTCCTCCCCAAAGGAGGCCTCTTGCAATCTGCATAGGGCATACATAACCAAAAAAAAACAAATGAGATGTGTATGTCTTTTGTCCTATCTTCTCAGGATAGCCTGAAGTCTTACTGGCCGTCCACAAAGCTAATGTGTTAACACGGGCTTCAAAAGGACCTAGAGGGCCTTACTTTCCCAAGCCTGCCTATGGGATCAGTATACTGTCAGATATGTTCAATTATATGCCAGTCCTTGGAGCATTCATGGACACAGATATCAGGCACAAAGCAGAGAATATTTTTTTGCAGCTGTTTCAAAAAACAATCATTCAGAGTGAATTGAAAACACAGCCATTGAGATTGGGAACAGGCTGCTACTGTGGAGGAATAAACCTCTGACAAAACCCATCTTCCAGACAGAAAAAACATTAATAAAATACTGCCATAAAATGTAACCAGTTACTGGGAATATGATGTTCATCTTAGGAATGGAACTAAATATCTGCATTTCAATTTTCTGAACATGGCCAAGTTGACCTTGACAAACAATGAGTTGTCTAATGGAGAGATGATGCCAAAGCTAGATCAAAACTGAGTAACACGGTAGTTTTGCAGTTGTTTTAGCTGAAAAACTAATGATCATCATTTAGTAATTCAGCAAGATTCCAGGTAAAATTCCAGCTGTCTTCAGAAATGGCTTTTTATTCCTTTACAGATTTGCTTCACTGATTACGTTGCTCTGAATGATTATCTTTACAGTGCCTAATGTAGGTCAAACCTGTATCAGCAAAGCAAACCTTTATCAGCAGAGTATGTAATGTTTAACTGTTGCTATAAAGTACTGCAATGGTTACTATAGGTCTGGAGGGTGTTATTTTATGTCCTGGAGCATTAATAAACCAAAATTACCAGCGGTATCCATAGTAACAAAGAAAACGGAAACAGTAGGTTGCAGTACTATTCCCAGACATGCTAAACTCCTTTTGAAGCTGGGGCTCCTTTCCAGCCCTACCTCTTTTGTACTATAAAAAAACCCAGAATTCTCTAAATTAGGAATCTGTTCTCAGATTATAATTTTCACTTAAGCAATCACATTACATTGCACTGTTAATAATGAAAGCATACTTAAATTTGCAAAATATCTGGCTTCACTATCGTATTTGTCTTCATGTAATAATTAAGTAATGAATCAACGTTTACTTTTCTCAGGTGAATCTAAAAATGTGGTGTTGTGAAGGTGAAGTTAGATTAAATTTTTAATTAAAAGTTAGGCAGAATCTTTTTTCTATGGTCAAAGAAAATTACTTAAATTTAATGTTGAAATTATACTCTGATTTTCCTTTTTTTCTAACAAATTTCATTATACGTTAATTCCCTAAACTCTATTATATACTGAGAAAATATCTTGAAGAAGTGAGTGCCACTGAAGTCCATTTCTGTATTAAAAGTAAGTGTTTGAGATAATAGCGGCTATTTTTTACTTTTTTTTTTTTTTTTTTTTGGTCTAGTTAGTGAATTAAAACCTGCTGGTTAATTTCTGGTTTGGTAATTTGAGGAAGGACGTAAGAAATGGATACTCTTAAAGATACACTGGTGATGTTAATATATTTATCATAACTCTTTCTATCTTTTACTTTAGAAAACATCTGATACTAAATGAATGCAAAAAAAAAAATCAAACTTTTTTTTAAGAAAAACAATATAAAATATTACTTTTGCTTCTTCTCTGCAAAGCTGTGGGGAAAAGCTTTTTAGTACATAAGCCAGGATTTTAATTTGCTTTTTCAGAAGACAAAATTTTACTCATTGACTAACAGTAGGCAATCCTTTATTTCCTGCCCAGCAGATGAAAGAAGATCTGGAAGACTTAGTGTTCCTAATGAGGAAGTTAGTGTTAATGTAGTATCTGTTATACAGAGTAGAACAGATACTGAGATGTATCTCTTGGTAGAAGGATGCTATGGAAAAACTAAATGCTTTACTTCATCTCTTGAGAAATTTAGTGCCTTCTCTGTTGTTTGCAGCAGTCCTAGATAATACTATATGAATTGATTTTTTAATTGAACATTACATGTAGGAAAAAAAAAAATCTACACCCCAAATGGTTTTACCTATGTACATTTACTTTAATATCTTCTGATCCATTTTTATCGATGTAACAAAATTCTGTATCTTTTCCAGCAAATTGAATTTTGTGTTGAATATTTTAGAAATCTTATTTTACAATTTTTCCCCTAAATGCTTTTTGTCATACTAGCAGACTAAAAGCTGAGGATTAATTCCTACATCTGTATTGGAAAGAGTTGTATTTTTTCAGATGTAGTAGCCAATTAAAAACCAGACAGATCCAAGAAGCTAAAATATATCCACACAAAATAAGATTTAGGAGCACTTTATATGTTTGAATTCAATATTCTGTAAAATCTCAAACAGTGAACACTTTATCTTGAAGCTATCTGAACCAAAGCTAGTTAGAAAGTGTCTGATTGTCTAGTGTTTTGATCAGGACAATTAAGTAGGTGAAGATGGTGCACATCTCAGCCTTATACTGACAATATTCAAGCTGTAACCAGTATGCAAACCAAAACCCAAGGCTCAGCTATTCAATGTTCACCAACGTAGAGTAGCCTGTGGTGCCCATCTCTATTTAGTCTTCACAAACTCTTGTCCCTGAATGGGGACTGGGAGAGTAACTTTTAAGTTGCTATTAACATAAAGGAACAGAGATATAACTTGCAGTGATGTGTGGTTTTATTTCCTTTTTGCTGAATTCTTTCCATACAGCTCTGTGGAGGATGTGTCTTTACCTTACTTTTGAAAACAAAGGTGTGAGGACTAAAGAAATAATTGTACTATCTATCTTGACTACTTCTACACCTTTCTTCTTCAGGACTGGCATGTTAGTAGCACAGTTAGCAAGCACAGAACCTAACAAATAATCAGAAAAAATATCAAAGATAAAGTATGAGATACATCTTTTTTCAAAGAAATCAGATCCTGTAAAATGGGGGATGATTTTGATGTGGCTATCTTATTCATTTTGAATACTAATTTGCAGCTGTTCTGCATTCACTCACAGACCCTTATATTCAGGTTCTAGGTCATAAATTTACTTGTTACAATATATTTGAAAATATTTTTGTTCATGAGAAGATTTCATAAGTAAATATTAGAGTAACCTTTTGAAAAGTGATTTAGGGGTTTATATCCTAACACCAGAGTGATAACGGACAAAATCCACAAAGGGGCTTAGAAAGAATTTGGGAGTGTTGGCCCCTTTAACAGCCATAAGACCTAATTGTCTCAGCTCTTTAAGTTTTCACTGGTAAATTTCTTAAATAGCCTGGGACAAGGCTAGCTCCTGAATCCCTATGCTCCAAAGGACCTGCTCTGAAGAATACATGAATACCATCCATAAAGAATATTTTTTTGTCATCAAAGTACAAACAATCTTTCTGTGTCTGTTAGTATTTTAAAACAATAAGCACATAGTATTTTTTTTTATTATTATTATTATTATTTTATGTTTGTTGAGTTTTTAATTGAATATTTATTATTTAATATCTAGCTTAATTTAATATTCTTATCAGCATAGTAAATTCATAGAACTGCACTAATTCACCCTAGGAGTATGTTTTCAGTGTGGTTTCCTTGGATTTCTTACAGTCAAAAACTTTTTTTGAGCAAAGATTACATTATTGTTAATATAATTGAAATATTAAAGATCTAATCAAATAATTATTATCAGTGCAGATCTAATTATTACAGAAAAAAAGAAAGGAAAGGAAAGAAAAGAAATCTATTCTTACAAAAAATGTCTCCTCACCTTTTTGCTTTCCTCAGGGACTACAAGGAAAGACATAGAAGTCAGCATTATGACGTTTAATATAATTCATAGTTACCTTTCTGTAGTGGCAGGCAATGTAGTGATGCTGTGCGTATGGCTTACTATTAGTTCAGATACAATTCACACAATGGAGACATACCTAGTCTTTAATCTGTCATAGAATTTACAGTCGTCTTTCAAAATGCTTCCAGAGTGTATGCATGTATTCTCATAGATTCCCATTGCTTACTATAAAGAATGTCTGCTATAACTAATGTTGCTGAGTAAAGTCTAAATACTTAAGTGCTGTAGGTGGATAGAACTCTTGATCTGAGAGAGGAAACACAATCATTGCTTGTTCAACAGATCTTTTTTCTTGTGCCGAGCAGTGTAACTTCAATCTTAATGGGGAAAAAAACTCAAACAAACAATGACTCAACCCAAACAAAAGTAGGAATCCAAAAATCTAAAACCTATCCAACGTATTTTTTTCATTTAAGTTTAAGTTTCTGATAAGCCTTGAGAGAGTAAGTAAATATGCCTTTTAGGACATGATGAAAAAAGAAGCAAAGCCAAAACAAAGTAAATATGACACAATTATAGCCCATCCATCATCACAATTTACTTAGTGTTTTTTTTCTTATAAACACAGAACTAAAAAAGTCACAGTGAAGAGCTCTTGGGTACTGCAGAGTTTTACAGCTAAATACTGGACTTATTGCCACCAGATCTGAATTGCCTGGGTAAGCCACTCATATGAATGACACAACTCTATAAAGAACAGAAGCTTCAGTTAACATAAGATTATGACTTTTAGAGTGTAGTTTTATTTGGAATGAAAATAACACATACATTTTATAGGAAAATTCAAAAAAAGAAGCTTAGTTTTAGGTGGATAGAAATCTTTTGCCTTAACAGGCATCCAAATGTTTCATTTTTAGTTGAATGTTTTTTGTTTTCTGTTTTGTTTTGTTTTGTTTTGTTTGGGGTTTTTTTTTACTGAATATCAGAGTAAACAGTGTTTACAAAGTGAATAATCAAAATAATATGTTCCAAAACTCTAAAACTGGTATACCTCAACCTCATGGGAGTTTTCTGGGGATTGCTTGAAATTCCACAGCAAATGACCCAATTTTGTGAAGTACTTTGATTGCAGTGGAAACCATATACACTCTACCATGGACTAACTAAACTTTCAGAGATAAGTTATTCTATTGATTTTCCAGGTTGCTTTTCTATATATAATCAAATTTCATTTTTTATTAATTTTTCTAACTTTTGTATGTTTTCTTGGTTGCTTTAGGATTTTGGGCATCTTATGTATTCATGCTATAGCTCTCTTGTGTTCAGAACTGGAAGAGATCATGACTCATTTCCTAAGTGTTTCTCTTGACATCATATTTTCTACATTGTTTAGCTTTAAAGTGAGCAAGGCTATCATATGGCTATATATGCAGCAAGCTGTTCTTGGGTAAGTCATTTATTACATCCATGAAAGAGCTGCCAGGTTTGTTATTAGGTAGGATTAATTTCCTAAAAGGTAGGATTAATTTTCAGAAAAGTTGTGCCTTGAATTTACATTTTACCTCCTTGTCTTCTGTCAGCAGTTATGTCACTAAGTAAATAAACTTATCTTCCTAATATGAACAATTCAGTACTGAAGCACCTGTGGTTCTGCTGTGTTCATCATGAAAAGCATTTCTATTTGACATATGATTCTTAAACATAGCTAGGGGTAGCAGCAGTGAGAATGTAAAACTAATTTTCAGGCATTAAGTTCAGATCTAAGAAGCAGAAGACAAACATTTGATTTGTAAAATGAGCAAATCTGATGTGTGAGCCATTTAGAAACAACTGAGGTGGAGCCTCAAAATATTATTCTTTGCAGAATCATTTGTTTAACCATAGTCTTACTTCATATTCATACCAGTTTACATCAAGATAATTAAAATTTCCCATCAGTACTGTTTTTCCTTTACCACAGACCCTTTTGCTTTCACAGGCCATTCCCTCATGTTTATGATATTTTTTATCTGGTGGTCTATAACAAATTCCCAACATAAATTTGAATCTATTGCAACATCCATTTTCCCTCCACAGTGATTCTGACTTACCTCCAGTTATGTACACTTCTCCCAGGTTACTTATTTTCTGTCCTTCCTCTATATAAAGACCAATGGTTTCCTGAGCTCTTTTGTTTCTCTGTAAAAATCTAAATTAATGCTAGCATGTGTGTCATACCATTCATTATATTACTTGATATTAGAGAATGACTTTTCCTGTTTCCTTCTAAGCTTAGTGAAAATATTTCCACTTGCTTTAACTGGAAGTGGTTTGGGCTCTAAATTCTCACTGGGAAGGACTGTAAGACTTCAATTATTCTAAAGATATTAACAATTCTCTCAAGAAGTTTCATTCTCACAGCAAAAATAGGCCAGATAGTCGAATATCTCTTATCTAAGTATTGTTGTGAAGTAAAATGCACATTTAATTTTAAACCTTTTTTTCTGTTGCAGCTCAGTGGGGCTCATACTTTAAATTGCTTCAAGGTAGTCTTCCTACCTTCCTATTATTTACTTTTAAGACAAAACAAGCATATTTTTCTAACTTTCTGGAGATCATTGCGGAGAATGATGACAGATAATTTTTTGTCGCTCTAAATAACATTATCCTGCCAGCTGTCTCAGTGGCAAGCAAACTGTACATCTTGAGAGAGAAAAAGAGGGATAGAGACTTTTGTTAGCAACAGAGCCATTTCTATTCTACTTAGTAACTTTTGCTTAAAAACATTCCACTAATAAAAAGTACTGACTATCTAAGCTATAGACTTTGTATATCTGTGCCTCTACAATCACATTACAAGATAACCAGAACTTGTTAATATAATTTTTTCCATAAATGGGATTAGACACCACTTGGTACATGTTGTATGTCAACCAAATAAAAAATAGACAGTAATTTTGATCTCTAATAGAAATCTCATTAGCATTCAAGTCAGAAAAAAAGACCTACTCTCAGTCTTAATATTTACAAACAAAACCAACACAATTGGCTTTTATAAATTAAAACACTGGCCACAATTAAGCACGTAAGAGAGATGAGTCTAGGAGCAGAGTCTGATTTTGGTGAGATTTTACAAATATCCTCATCTAATTGTAAGTTAAGTTAAGAAAAATAATTCAGATAACTTGAAAGCAAATTGAATAAAGGTTATATCATAGCAAAAATGTCTATTTCTCTCTTTACAAGGTGGGACACAATGCACCGGTGCTCATGGAAGTGTTCTGTTGAAACATTCATGTATTTATGAAGCTAAGCTTTGTGGACTGTTAGAAGGATTTTATTTCTGTTTCAAGGTTTTGTCCAGATGAAGAATGAACACTGAATCATAGAATCATAGAATCATAGAATCATTAAGGTTGGAAAAGACCTTTAAGATCATCGAGTCCAACCGTCAACCCAACACCACCATACCCACTAAGCCATGTCCCTAAGCACCTCATCTACACGTCTTTTAAATACTTCCAGGGATGGTGACTCAACCACTTCCCTAGGCAGCCTGTTCCAAGGCCTGACCACTCTCTCAGTAAAGAAATTTCTCCTAATGTCCAATCTAGACCTCCCTTGGCACAACTTGAGGTAATTTCCTCTCATCCAATCACTAGTTACTTGGGAGAAAAGACCAACACTCACCTCGCTACAACCTCCTTTCAGGTAGTTGTAGAGCGCGATGAGATCTCCCCTCAGCCTCCTCTTCTCCAGGCTAAACAACCCCAGTTCCCTCAGCTGCTCCTCATAAGACTTGTGCTCCAGACCCTTCACCAGCTTCCTTGCCCTTCTCTGGACACAGTCCAGCACCTCCATGTCCTTCTTGTAGTGAGGGGCCCAAAACTGAACACAGCATTCGAGGTGGGGCCTCACCAGTGCCGAGTACAGGGGCACGATCACCTCCCTGCTCCTGCTGGCCACACTGTTTCTGATACAGGCCAGGATGCCATTGGCCTTCTTGGCCACCTGGGCACACTGCCGGCTCATGTTCAGCCGTCTGTCGACCAGCACCCCCAGGTCCTTTTCCTCTTGGCAGCTTTCCAGCCACTCTTCCCCAAGCCTGTAGCGTTGCATGGAGTTCTTATGGCCAAAGTGCAGGACCCGGCACTTGGCCTTTTTGAACCTCATACAGTTGGCCTCAGCCCATCGATCCAGCCTGTCCAAGTCCCTCTGCAGAGCCTTCCTACCGTAGAGCTTGTTGTCATCTGCAAACTTCCTGAGGGAGCACTCGATCCCCTCAGCCAGATCATTGATAAAGATGTTGAACATGACCGGCCCCAGTACTGAGCCCTGGGGAACACCGCTCGTGACCGGCCGCCATCTGGATTTAACTCCGTTCACCACAACTCTCTGGGCCCGGCCGTCCAGCCAGTTTTTTACCCAGTGAAGAGTGAACCTGTCTAAGCCGTGAGCCGCCAGTTTCTCTAGGAGAATGCTGTGGGAGACAGTGTCAAAGGCTTTACTAAAGTCCAGGTAGACCACATCCTCATCCATTAGGCAGGTCACCTGGTCATAGAAGGAGATCAGGTTGGTCAAGCAGGACCTGCCTTCCATGAACCCGTGCTGGCTGGGCCTGATCCCCTGGTTGTCCCAGACATGGCTCGTGAGCGCCCTCAAAACCAACCGCTCCATGATCTTCCCTGGCACCGAGGTCAGGCTGACCAGCCTGTAGTTCCCCGGATCCTCCTTCCGGCCCTTCTTGTAGATGGGTGTCGCACTGGCAAGCCTCCAGTCGTCCGGGACCTCCCCAGTTAACCAGGACTGCTGGTAAATGATGGAGAGCGGCTCGGCAAGGTCCTCCACCAGCTCCCTCAGTACCCTCGGGTGAATCCCATCCGGCCCCATAGACTTGTGAACGTCCAGGTGGCATAGCAGGTCATTAACTTCTTCCTCTTGGATTATGGGGGCTTTACCCTGCTCGCTGTCCCTGTCTTCCAGCTCAGGGGGCTGAGTACCCTGAGGATGACCACTCTGACTATTAAAGACTGAGGCAAAGAAGGCGTTGAGTACCTCAGCCTTATCCTCGTCCTTGGTGGCAACGTTCCCCCCCACATCCAATAGAGGATGGAGATTCTCCTTGGTTCTCCTTTTGTCTTTAATATACTTGTAAAAGCATTTTTTGTTGTCACTCATGACAGTGGCCAGGTTGAGTTCTAGCTGGGCTTTTGTCTTTCTAATTTCCTCTCTGCATGACCTAATGAGATCCCTGTACTCTTCTTGAGTTGCCTGCCCCTTCTTCCACAAGTGATAAACTCTCCTTTTTTTCCTGAGTCCCAGCCAGAGCTCCCTGTTCAGCCAGGCCGGTCGTCTTCCCCGAAACATGTCTGAACATGTCTCTGAGGAAGGGAGAATGATATCCCCTGAAATGAAATTAATGAGGATATGTCTAACATTAAGTAATGAGAAAGTCTTTTCACTGTGAGAACTTCTTTCCTAACATAATTTACAAGACAAGAACAATGTGGTGACAAATGCTCAAGTTATAATATTTAAATTAATATCTCTAGATCCTACCTCATTCCTGGCTGCTCTTTGTAATTCTAAACTGTGCCTTACATTTTCATCAAATATGACAACAAAAAGTTCTCAAATGCACTCTTGAGTGTAAACTTCAAAGGCCATTCAGCAAAGTGCCTAGGCAAAAGCAAAAGACACTGACAAAATGAAAATACTGAGTGTCCACAATTTTAAAAGCACTTAATGTTCAATCCAAAATTCTAGATCTAGATCTTCAGTATTCTAATGTCATCTTCAACCATTTCTCAACTCATCTAAATGATATATATGCAATGGAAGAGCAATCCACATTTATAAATTTACAGGAAGTAATTGGTGGAACATTTCTGATTGCTTATTAGCGTAAGCATAGAAACTTGAACAATGAACATTCCCATAAAAAGAAAATCTGGTTGTCAACACAACTGGCAACTTTACTGCTGAGAATTTAGTCAATCGTAGAACACAGCAAGGTGACTATTTATATTGAGAAGCTGGTTACGAGTGCCTTTTTATGGATAAAACTTTAAAAATCACAACTAGTATTTAGCTTCTGTTGGTGATTGAAGGTTGAGCTTGATCAGTTGAGTGACTCCTCTCATTGAAATACTTTTCTTCAAAGAGAACTTAAATTGCTAGTTCATAAGAAGCTATTCTATCACTTTTTAAGAAAAATAATTTTGATCAATAATTATTAAGTCAGCTGAAGCCTTTCAGGGTGAATATAACATTTTTCCAGTTTTTCTGCATCTTCTCATTATAATAATCATGTATAAAGAAATTCTGTAAGAAAAACTCAAACTGCAGTTTTGTTCACAGATATTCACATTATGGATAAAATATTGCAAAAAGTGGGAATCTGAAAGGATGATACTAGATACTTCATAAATCCTGAGAAGATACTGTAAAGTGCAGTAGTCTTTCATGGTTATTGTCAACTTTTTACCTTCTTCACTGATAAGGGTATGAAAATATACAGATTATGTGACAGGCTGACATATTTTTGACAGGATTTATTTACCAGTACTTTTGTGTTCCTGAGGAGTTTCATAATTATAGGATTTGAATATAGTTTGTGCCAGTGTCTAGGTCACTTGGTTCATGATGTTTGATAGGCAGACATTCTTCTAGGCTTTTCATTCTGACTTTGCTGCACCTGTATCTCTAAGGATTCTTCTAATTTTTAACTGGCTTGATATTGGGTTTTGAGGAAAACACATACTGTTTTCAAATCTTAGCCCCGCTCCTATCTCTTGCAGAGTGCTTTGATTTCCTTAGGCAGACTGGTGATATACAACTGATTTCTAATTCATCTTTCAGGCTAAGATACCTTTCAAGGATATTGATCTCAAAGTTGATGACATTAGCTATTACTCACACTAAACAAGAAAGAAAAGGTTCACCTACTTCTCTACCCCCACTGTGCTCTGAAAATAGGTGAGAGAAAGAGAGAAAAGAAGTTGGTAGTCAGCTAATCTCCTCAAGGTCACAATAGTTTGAAGGGGGAGCCTCTAAGAAGCTCTTCCATATGACTGGAAGAGCAAATGAGTTCTCTTTAAATGATGAAGGGGGGAGAAATAACAATGTACCTTGTTCTGTTTGATCAGATCATTAGGCAACACTTTTGGAGGTTCAGTCTTGAATCTACATGTCATATATTTTGATATGCAAGTAAACAAATATTAGCGGTCTGCCAGTTTCTAGTGACTTGTTTTCATGTCTTCAAAGATGTAAAGATTGACAGTGAATATTGCTCATCAGATAAGCTATCAAACAGGGAAGGAAAGGAATAAATGTGCACACACATGCAGAGATTCACTTTTACATTGGCTGAATTTTTTCCAGCTTCAGGATGGCTTTTTTCCCTTGTTTTGTTTTGGTTTCCTTGCTTTTTGTGATGCACTTCCTTACATTATGAGCTATTACACTGTTAGAATAAAACTCAGAGTAATATGGGACAGGCACATATCCATGATAGTTGCTTCTGTGGCTGATATTAAACCAACTGGTGATATGTGAAACTGTTTCGGGATGGAGTTAGTAAAATACCTGTACAATTTAGGACTCCCTAATGAGTCCACTTCATATACTTCTATATCACAAGCCTGTTTATTTACCTGTACCAAACTACATAAAATTCTAGGTGTTGAAGTGTCTAAAGCAATTACTGTTTTGTGTTATTTTTCACACAGTATCTAGAACACATCATGTCTTAAACTGTATTTACTTCCTTTCATCCAAAATACAAAATACCAATCCAGAATAGAAATAGTAAAACAAGAGTTAACTCTGGTTAAGATCGGAGGGACATAGTGGCTTATTTTTTATTCGTTATGCTCTGTGTTCTTTGTTAAATGCCAGAAACATAAATTTACCACAGGAGTAGGCTTATCATTCACTTCATCCTCAATGCAATATTTTTGTCATACAACACTGTTGTTCTGTTTTTCCTATTAAATCTCTTATTTCTTTTGATGCACAGAAAAAAATTCCAACATCCTCAACATACAATTAGCAACACACAATCAAATTACTAAGGAAAGAAAACAGTTTTCATTTAGTTTTGTAGCTGATAAAAACTTTTCTTGCCCAGAACCTTGCCTTCTCTTTTACAATTCCTTTATCTGTAAATTAACTCATTTAAACACTGATGGTACAAACGCCCATCATTTACATAACAAGGAAAAGCAGGTAAATTTCAGCAGTGCCCCACCTACTGTAAAGTATTAATAATATGCTTCAGCAGTCTTAATTACTTCGGTGACCTTCTTAATTTAACAGATCTGACTTTCCCCATTTGTAATTTTGCAGCAATAATTGGATAACTAGGCAATACATGTACCTAAACAAATTTGGGCTTTTTTAATAAAACTTGATTATTCACAGTTCATTAGACAAAAAGCTTCATTTTAATATTAATTGCAATCACTACTATAGAATGTCATTCAGAATTAAATATCATGCTCTATTTTTTATGTTAACTTTATTCAGAACAGTGAAGAGCTGTACATAAATTAATACCTTTGAAATATATTAAAATTGTAAATATAAATGTAGTTATATTTATATTTTGACCCCAGATCTGCTTTTTGACCTCATTGAGAAATGCCTGTTCATTTCAGTGGTATGGAATAAGTTAGCTTAAGATTCATTTTCCTTCTAGTCATCTACACTTCTGCAGTAATTTTGACTTGGAATTACATCACTGAAAATCATAATATCAAACAATATGATGCCCTTAGCTATGAATATCAAGGTCCAACATTATATGATTGATTAATGGATTAATGTGTCAAACATTTCTTATGGAGCCGGAATTTTTAAGTGTATTCAAATAATGCAGTCTTATTCCCGCTGATACTGGAAAAAAGTATTGCTTACTTCAGTAACAGGAATATGAAAATTCCTTTCCTTAGTATTGTTTTATTGTTTTTAAAAACGTGTTTTCTATCAGGTATTTTGTTAATTTACAGCTATCTCATAGGGCCACTTTTAATGTTGATTACAGACCTGTTCCCAAGATTTAAACTTGAGTGAGGTGATACAAAGTTTGTGTTGTGTCAAAATGTTAGTGTTAAAATAAGAAAGGAAAAATGTGGAGAAACACCCTTCTGACAGGAATAGTCTTTTTGACCATAAATCTGACAGTCTTCTCTTATTCAGTAGGTAGTTTTTGTGAAAGTTTTGATCATTGTCTGAAGATATTTTCATATTGGAAATGAGCTATATTGTTTTATGGATATTCTGAGCATTTTTTAAACTCTTAAATATCTCAAAACAAAGTGTCAATAAAAAAAAAATCCCATGCATCCTAAAGTAGGCATTATGCCTGGAGAATAGATAAATAAATAAATAAGCATAACCTGCCAACTTACTCTTGAGAAATTACCAGTATATTTTTTCCTAACTTAACTTTTGCATTCATATTCATGAAGGCAAAGGGTCAGTTGCATATATGACTTAACCACAGGACATTTTTATCCTAGATCCAGATCTAATTGAGGCAGCTGAAATGTGAGCATATCTTGCTTATCCCTGACCTACAATTTTTGTCTGTTCTAAAAGCGAGAATTAGTTTGGTCACCCTGCTGTCAGCCCAGGGCATCTTCTGACAAGAGATTTCTAATACGCTGAACAGCACTTTACATTAAGTGGTACTAATTACTAGGGCTGGGTAATCAGTTTGACCAGAAGTTGGAAGCACAACTACAGACTATTTGAGAATTCCAGCTGGAATTGCTGACATAGTTACTACTGTTTATTTTCTTATTTATGAATTCCATAAGAATGGAAATTCTTAAAACCCAAATCTTCCCCAATGTGTGTCTGTGTATTTAGTTACAATAAACAGTGCATTTTAGTTTGTATTTGTTAAAAGAAAGCCAGAATTTAAAACCATTTAATAAATAAGGACTAGGAAAAGTTCGGGGGGGGAAGTCTCAGAAAGTTTCTGCTCCCCAAAACTCGGTCCTTCCTGAAACATTGCATTGTTGTATAGGAACAAAGGATATCCTTGCAGGAGTATCAAGAAGGCAAGTTCATATTTAATTTTTACCTCTATTCTAACTTACCATTTGGCAGTTATGTATATTTGTGTTGTGATTGCTTCTCCATTGATATAACAGTGATGGTAGTACCTGACTTCACAGGATGTTACGTCAATAAATTTTTAAAGCATCCTGACTCTGAGGATAAAATAAGTTATTCATAACTGATATTAATAGTATTAATGCTGTTTACCTTGGGGAGGGGAGGGGAGAGGGGAAGTTGGAAAAAATCCAGAGTTTCTCTGCATTTGTTGCCCCTGAGTCTGAGAGCAGCTTCTCCCAGAGTGTTTTCAGTTTTCTATTGCTTCTATCCCATTCACATTCTATCTCTAATTTCCAGGTGCCAATGTACCGTGAAGGAGGTTTCTAAAGGGTTCCCCTGAAAGAAGGGAGGCCATTCACTTTGGGAAGGCCTATAGAAGTTTTTTTTTTAGAAATTTATGGATTTGAAGGCATGTAAGAGTATGCGTTATTGTTTGTACAGTGTTTAAATTCTTCTGAGGAACTTCTTACAGAAGTTGTGGAAAAAAACAGGCGATAAAGAAAGCCTCTTGGAGCTGTTGTAACAGAAGTGTATAGTTATTTAAAAAGGCTTTTATGGTACTCTGGCTTTCCTAACACAGTTGGACACTATACAGACAAAGGACCTTTCAATATAGTGTAGTCTTCCCCATTTTCAGGGGAAGTGTGTGTGCTTTCTGCATCTTCTTTGTCTACTTTCCTTTCCTCTCTCTTCCACCTAGCTTTTCCGTGGTGGTTTTCTCTTTTTTGTGTGTGTGTTTCTGTCGCTCTATGAAACTTAGATCTCTCAGTTCAATTCTGCGACTGACTCCCCTTTAAGTAACCTATTACAATGCAAATTAAAAGTAGACTTAAATTCACAAGGATACTTTGTATGGGATTCATCTGATAAAAGCAGATGATTTCAATGTCTCTGCCTGAGACACCCTAAGCTGTCTTTACAGCTAATAGACTGAAATAAGCACTTCTACAACATTATTTGTTTTATCCTGAGATAACCATTTACAATGGATCAGGTGACTTCCACCCTAAAAGAAACAATTTCCAGCTTGGGAAAGATGAACAGTGAGGCCCTAAGCATGCAGCTTAGTTATGATAATACTGCAAAAGTGAAACCCAAAAAGTCTGTTCTGTAAAAATGAAGGACACATTCTGCCTTTGACTGGGTAGTGCAACCATCAAGCGTTTCTATGTTACTAGCTGTGTTGTATAAATGAATGTGAAATTTTGTTGAATATTGGAACAGAACTCTTTTTTTTTTTTTTAAGAGAATAGCACGTTTTCTCATATGAGTTCACTATGCTCACTTCTAAAACAAATAAAATTTTTGTCTCATTTATTGGTATTTTGTTTTGTAAAAATTGCTCATTGTTCTGTAATGTAAGACTGTTTGGGGTCTTTTTATTGCTTGTAAAATTTGGAGCTCAATTCAGTTTCCTTAAAACAGTAATCTGGTATTATTGGAGCTGCCTAGCTTAGCGTACCACTTAGCCTCCACCTGCTACTCTGGAAGGAGAAGGCTATTTCTTTTCACCATGTAAGTGGTTATTTTCGACAAAATTCAGCTTATCTAAAGGCAAATATCTATAATAGCCCAGATAATTCCATCTGCATTACAGCTACCTAAAGACAGGTGACAGGATTTCTTCCTCTAGATGGAATAAAAATGTCTAATGTATCTAAACTGGGTCATGGAGGGAAATTAGAAAACTAAATCTGAAATGATGAATTGAAAGATTCCTGGTTTAACTACTACTTCAGTTTAGAGTTTCCTGAACTTTTAAAATGACTCAAATTTCTGCTTCAAAGTTTCACTAACATCTGAAGTTCTGTACATAGATACAGAGGTCTCTTGGCAATACTGATCAGCTAAACTTGTATCCATCCAGGTTCATAAAATAAAGTATTCTTTTTCTTAGGAGTTTGGTACAGAGATTCTTAAAACATTCATAAGAATTAAATCATCCACAAAATACAGACACATAGAATTTGAGATTCTTTTTTAAAATAGTGCCATATGTGAAATGGTCTCTGCTTCAACTATTAAATAAATTATTATAGTATGTGTCCAATGCCACTCTTTCAAATTGAGAGAAATCCAAAAGCTCATCTTCCACTTGTAGAAAGGAACAGTAATCAAATTAACATTAGATTAAAAGCTCTTTAAGGAAGGAAGAGGGAGAGTAAGGTGGGGAGGGGGGGAGAGAGATGGTTTGCAAGAAAATATACAATGTCATATACTTCAGTGAACCCATGGTACTCAGATACTATAATAATGCAAGACATGTACAGACCTGATATTTTCAAATCCAATGCATACAGGTCCCAAACCCAATACATACATACAATAGCAGTGGACAGTCTATTAGAACTTGAAAGCTAATCCATACCATCTCCTTTTTCTCAGGTAAAATAAATACTGCTAGATCTCCCTGCCTTATTTTTTCTAAACTGTTTCTACACATGTTCAAAACTAATGATTCTATAGCTTTCCTAACTAGCCTCATCTTCTCCTACTTTTGGAGCTACAAAGATCTGAGTTTTTTATTGTTTTGCTTTGTTTTCCTCTAGTCTGGAATTTTCTTTATACAAAGTATGTAGCTTCGTTGTTCCTTTGGTGGTCATAAAGAGGAGTTTACCACTGTCTCTTCACAGTAAACTTCTACAAACAAGAAAATTTTCATTATTCCTCTGCTCTTCTCTTTTCTAGAACAGGGAAATCAAACAAACAGAAACACCTTGTCTATTTCAACTTTTCTATTAGTTAATTTTTTGCAAATGTTTAACATCCTTGATATTGAATGTCTTTCAATAAAACACTCATCTTAATAAAATTAAGATTTTATTTAAAAAAATTAAAAAAGAAATTTTTGGAAAAAAATTAAAAAGTGAGGAAAAAAAAGAGAAAAACCAGTTTTTTAAGTACTATTCAGTTATGGTACTTCTAAGTTCTTCCCCTATATGAAAAGAAATCTACAGCTGACTTAAATTCTGATATCTTTTGGAAGTACCATGGAAACATATATTTCAGGAACTATAAAAATAGTAACATTTTATCCACAGTATAGCACTTGAGTTGAGTGGCAAATTGTATCACTACGATTCAAGATGCTAAACAGATCTTTCTAACAATTAAATGTTGCCTTGTTTCTGACAAAATCTAGTCAAGAAGTACTAACATAGTTAACTCAGAGAGCGCTAATTAAGAAATTACAGTAGAACAATTTCAGTGTTATTGAACTCTAAGAAAACACAAAGGATGGGCTGTACTTCCTCATTTAAAGGCTAGGAATTGATTTTAAGTTAGTTGTCTAGCTAAAAAGACACAGCAGAAGTCAGCCTAAGAAGACAAATTTTGTCTAATTTTCAGTTAAATGTGAAAGGTTTTATTATTATTCCTCCGTTAACTCTCCATAGACATCTCAGGCTCTATTCAGTTGTTTGAATGCAGAACATTTATTCATTTGCGAAGTTCTAGACTCTTAGCTTCCAAAATACTGCTCCAAGAAGGATGCCTGTCCCATGTCATGCAATTTACGTACATCACTGTGCTTTGGCTTCTCTGCAGTATCTCAAATGCCTGTTTGGATGATTAGATCTAATCCTTAGTTTGAAGCAGAATTGCATCACTAATGACTGAATAGACTGGTGGTAAAACCACTCTTTGGGATACAGAACACCACCTGATGTCCTTTCTTTCATCAGCATAGAGAACAATCAAAATACACATATTTAAATTTCTTTTCTCTTCTCCCTTTTCTCTTTCAAAAGCCTACAAAAGGTCTATCTTTTACTCATGAAGAATACAGGTGAATGATTAGATGAATTTTTTATAATAAAACAGACTTTCCTAACCAATGTTATTTAGAACTCAGAATTTACTCAATTTAACTAAAAAATCCTTTCACTTTGTGGTTCTTGCTTTTCTCTCATTATAAACAGAATGAAAACCCAACACCATTCTGTATTTATCTTAAAATGTATTTGCATATAGACAGTAACATCTATGTTATGCATTTTATAATGCAAAAAAGAAATCTCGATGGTATGTTTATAGAGGGAAACATGATATTGAAAAGCAGAATACTTCTGAGTGAGAAAGGAAAAGGCTTTTGGGGCATACCTAAACATATAACCTCCTAGTTCTCTGTACTTATTTGAAATTTCTAGGATTTTTAAGATTAAAGTATTTCAAGTATTTCCTATAGTTAAATATACATATATTCTTCTGTTATAGCCAAACAATTAAAATCACAGGCAGTTCAAACATAAAGTGAAAGAAACAAAGTGATGAATCAAACTTATCCAATGGATTTTAGAAAATATTATATTCCTTTGTAAGTCAAATGTGACGATCATGTTTTCATGTCAAAACCACATTCACATTGGACTGGCCACGCAAAGAGAAAGGAATATGACCACAATAAAAATGATGACAGACCTGTCAGCATGCCTACATCTGGAAATTGCAGTTTGTTTCTAAGGAACAGAGCACTTCAACAAATACACTGGCACTTGACAGATGTGCTGTGATCTAAGGATAATTAAAGCTGTTCTTGCTTTCTCACCTGAAAACTTGTTTGTCTGTCTGTTTCAGAGTCCAGCCATGCAAGCTGGTAAGTGCTTTCTGCAGGGCTACAAATTCCCTCAGCTTCAAAATGTACTCTCAGAGTAGTCAGTAGCTA
This sequence comes from Calonectris borealis, assembly GCF_964195595.1. NCBI lineage: Eukaryota > Metazoa > Chordata > Aves > Procellariiformes > Procellariidae > Calonectris > Calonectris borealis. The sequence continues at coordinate 180,388,040 of NC_134312.1, forward strand.
AAGCCATATGGTTCAGATCTTACCTCCTTCATATAAAAGGTCTGCTAAAGCATTGCACTGAGGGGAATGTTGTGGTAGATACTGCAGTTCCATAGCCATGTATACACAGATGTGTCCCTGCAAATCTTCCACAAAGAACTGCTAAACTAAATGTGATGCCTGTAGATGATGTCAGCAGCTCTGCTTATTAGAATTCCAGAAGATCCTGTGACTATTACAATTTTTAAAAAAAAATATGTATTTATATACATATATTAAATGATCATTTATGGCATTGAAATGGATGTTGTCAGGGATTTTTAATCTTTGACTGGTCAAGACACAATATACGAAATGTTCCTTATTTAATCTCAAGTAGGAAATTAAGCTGATGTGCTTATGTAACCACATTTAAAAATTTTATGCAATACTGAGAGAAGAAAAATTCTATATTTGATCTAACTTTGTTCCCAGGGAAGCAGACAAGAATTTCTTAACCATTGTTAAGAACAGCTCATACTTAAACACATATCACAGGTCTTTTTAAGTAAAGATTCACCTTATCTATTGAAAAAACAAAACAAAACAAAACAAAACAATTTAATAAGTAATCAAGGCACTAAAATTATTCATGTAGGAAATAAGCTTCATAGAGGCATAGTTATCTTTGATAGGTTTATCACTGAAAAAAAGGAATTATTTAAACAAATGTGGATACCGGCATATTGTTTTAATTCTGTTAACATAAAATAAAAAGTGTTTTACTGAGCAGAGGTTACGATGTCAGTATTTACATAGCAAGAGTGTTTCTTTGAATTATATAGTAATAAGGAAAGCTGAAAATCAGTTTCATTTCTTTCTCTGTACTTTGCTACAATGGTAGAAAAGTGAATATTATGTAACAAAGTTCTTCAGGCAAAAACTGTCTACTTCAGCATCGACCTTAACTTGAGATGATTTACTTGCAATCTTGTTTCCCAAAGGTTGAAACTCTTAGCCCGTTATTAAGTTTGCCTACCTCCTTGCCAATCTTTGCTCTCCCGATGCAAATCTGCTTGTTCTCCAGGCAAATCCTGGCAAGGGCACACTTTCAACAAGGCTCTGAGCTCGCACATCCCAGCTGAGGAATATGACTCACCGATAGCTGTTACCATGCTAATAGGAGACCATATGAAACAATGAAAAGCAGGGAATTTTCTGAAAAGAATGAATAATTTTGTTCTTAAATATGTCTAAGAAGAAAAGAAACCTGGTTAATCTGTTTTTATTGTCTCTCAGTGACCCAATGTATGGGTGCAGGTAGGAAGGTTTTGGCAAGGGGGGGGGGGGGGGGGGGGGGCAGTGCTGCAGGGGTGGCCTCTGTGAGAAGAGGCCAGGGGCTCCCCCATGCTGGACACAGATGGTTCCAGACAGTACTAGCTTCACATTAGCTTCTGTGTTGTACAGTATAGATGCGGTTGAAAATAGAAACAATCACAAAGAAGGGCTGTAATCTGATAAAGCAGGTGACATTTGAGATGCTTTTTAGTACCCAAGACATCTGTGTAGGTCTGTATGAAATTATGTCAGACTTCCAGGACGGCCAGGTGCTACTGGAAGGCCTGCTTGAAGCTGTGTGGGAAGCCAGAGTGCTTAAAAAGATATCAGCCACCTGTGTCACAGGATACTATTTATACTATTTATACTTCTGATTCCCTTCCCTGTATATAGTCTTATAATATTTCCCTTATAGATAACAAAAGTCCAGTGTACAGAATTATAATTATTTTCAGAGATATATTTATTAACACTAACATTTTAGCCTTTCTTTGAATATTCAGAACTTCTTTCTATGCCACCTACCAGACTACTGATAGGTGAAACATCATACACGTCCTCAACCCTAGGAAAAAAGGAGAGAACCTTAGATACAAAAGTGACTTTGCAATCTTGTATTGTGTGCACAATTTTATAACACATTTGAAGAATATATAAAGAGTGTGCTCATTATTTGATATTACAGCCGCAGTAAAGTTGCTTTTACGCTAGTGTGTGGAGGGGATAGCATGCTCTTAAACCTTCCTTCCCTCATTGCCTTCAAATAGGAATTCCAAGAATAAGAAAGGGAGGTGCAGTTTGACATTCGTTGACACAGGAACTTAAAAGCAAATGTAGCACTGGATTCCTCTATCTCCCTTTTGCTCTGACAGGGAGAGAATAGTGGTAGAGGTAAAAGGCCAAGTATACGAATCCCCACAAGTGTGATGATGAACTTCTGCATTTGCAATTTTCTAGCTTTTTCTGGCATTAATTTTTGCTACATTATCCTAAGGAAGATAAAACCCTGAGGAATTGTAGGTGATTAAAAGCTTCATGTTAGTCTTTTCACAGAGGGATAATTTATACCATGCACACTGACCGAGTCTCTGTCAGGGCAAGCATCATAGTCAATATCTCACCACTAGTCTCCTTGTGGGACTTTGTGTTGACAGCTGTGCTTACTCAGCATACTTTTCTCAATGAAAAGGAAAAAAGGCAAACAAACAATAAAGTAATTCTTAAAATGCTGACATAAAAGAATTTAATGATTTAACATGGTCAGATGCAATTGTTGAATGAATGGGGGAAATAGTAAAAAGTTGTGCTGTTATATGGCCAGGAATATGCATGACATACTGGAAAGCACTAAAAAGGTTGGGAAGAACTGCTAGCCCTTGTACCTATCCCTTTCGACCACCACAGGTCTGCAGCCACATACTGTGTCACACGTCAATAAATAATCATAGTCTAAATCAGAAAAACCCTCCGTGTTTATCTTAGTAGAAACAGATGTATTCACTTTTTTATTATGTACTATTTCAGGACTTTTAACAAATAGCTCTTCATATTCTATTATTTTTCATTGTTCACCCCCCCAGTACATTGGAAATACAGTACATATACACATGTACATATAATTGTTGCAGCTATATAAAAAAAATGTAGAATTTCATACAATTGGAGTATCAAGTTAAAATATAAAGTCACACACACTGATTTGTTTTTAAAACTTTATTATAACACACAAATAACATTTTCTTATGTCCTAGAAGACATTATGGAAAATACCTTGGCAGAATCTTAGATTTTGTAGCAACTTCTAGCCTTAAATAGACAATTAGTAAGATTTTAGAATTTCTGGAAATTTAATAATTTTGATTTCTCTGAGAATGACTTAGACTTTATATTCTAAGTTAGTTACACATTATTCATCTGCACATCTTATTATATTTCTTAAACTTCCTTTTGTTTCAGAGGTCACTTGTGGGTGAATTGAATTCATTGGTTCTATAGCTAATGTACATAACAAAGATTGCTTAATTTAATGAGCTTTCACTTTCATAATACTAGATAATCAGTAGGGAAGTAACTATGACTTCAAGCTATACCATAGTTACCTTAACTCTGTTGATAACTAAAAGAGCCATTAATTCAGTGATGTTACAAGCACATTAATAGCAAAAAATACACTCCACTGCTTTTTTACATATTAACATTAAATGTTGTATACTTCATATGTGATGCTGTTAAAAAGGTATCGCAACAACCTTTTCCAGTGGAAGTGTAACTGACTTCACCATACACTTTCACTTAATTTAACCATACAGAAAAGGTAGTACTCCCCAATGGTTTTCCTGTTCACAGTGAAAACAGTGGGGCAATATGAGGTAGAGATTACAGTCCTCAAACAAGAATTTTAAGGAGAACATCATTCCAACAAGTCCTACACAGCAACAACCCCCCAAAACTGCTTACTATTAAAGAACTTCAGAACTTGAATAGCATGATTTTGATTATGTTTACTAGGTTAAAGAGAGGATTGAAAGACCTTTAACAGGGAAACAAGCTGATGTTACTGCTTAAAACTACTTCACTAACAAAGTATCGTTATTCATAATCAACTATTTTTAGCAGTCAAATTTCACTGCATTCCTTTCTAGATTTAACTTAGGTACTGGTTACCTAAATTACAATGTAATTAATAATATTCCTAAATACTAAGTGGAATCTATAGAGATGAGTAAAACCAATTCTTGCTTTTACTTCCTCTGAAGTCAGCCATTGTAGAATAGAAATGTTCATTGAAATTCAAATAGCCCAGACCATAAATTAATGGAAACTAAACTGAATTATTTCTGCATGTGTTTTAAGTGCATGTTCAGGTTATAAGCAGTGAACAGTAAACATGTATATACCATGGAGTGTCCTCTAACTAAAATTCACAGGTCTGCTTTGGCTACATTTAAAAAAACTTTCCCCTGTTACAATGGCTCTAGTGTTTTTGCTAGACTTGTTATTATTCTCCAATGTAATATCATATCTACTGCTATTTGATAGCATTACTTCTTTAAATGCTGAGCATATGAAAGGTATGTGCGTTTTGCAGTTCATAGTACACAATAATTTAATTTTAGTGGAAAGCATAGGGAGATTTAATAAGTGCTTTTTTAACTGCAGACAAATACACCATTTACTATGAAACATTTTAAAATGAGTGTCAGGCAGTATCTAAAATCTATCTAGCTTACAGAGCTGTAAACCATGATCCACTTAAGTGTCACAGAGAATTATATTTATTTCTATGCCAAGTAGTAGTGTAACTAGTATCAGTAAGCATGAAGTATCACAAGTCTATTAAGTATCACAAGTCTATTTGTTTCACTGTTATCTAAATTCTGATCTGAAAATGGATATAGCAACTGATAGAAGCAATGCACTGCTATGTTGTAAGAAGCAGATCTGAAGAAAGATCAAGTATAAAGACACTATTTTTGCCTAAAATTAGATTAAGTATGTGCTTATTTAGAATGTAGAAAATAATGCCTAGTGTGGCTCTTCTATGGTTCTCATAAGTTTTTTGACAGTGCAAGAAAAGAAAATATTCTATAAAGTTATTTTTTTGGTAGGTACAGCTATCACATTTTTGCCAGTAGCATATTTTGGAAGTCATGTAATCCTGGTCTTCTCTTTAATTTTGTTTTGTTATTTTTGAGACCGTTGCTTCATATTTTCCCTGCCCCAAATGATCAGTTTTCATATTGTTTTATATCACAGAACTTGACGAAAATCTGGTTTACACTTCTTTTTTCGTGTCATTAAAAAAGAGCATGTGACTGTACAGAAATAATAATGGTCATCTTCGCAAGCACAGGTGTGCATGCTATCTTTTTGTTTATTTCTTTTTGTTCTTTTCAAACTTCAGCTATATTACCACTAAAAGTAGCGAGAAAATTAGGATCCTGTACTGCAAATAAAACAATGCCTATACCAAAAATACCATTTTTTCTTTTACATCAGAATACAAGACAATATTTTGAAAAAAAGAGAAAGATCCATCATGCCAAAACATCCAATAAACCAATGGTTAAGGAAATACCATAGGATGAAACATTTCCAAATTGAATTCTTATTCAGACAAAGCAGGGTTTTAAATTACCTGTTCTGTATTTAGAGAGAATGACATTACTAGTCTTTGAAATATTTGTTGATCCTTGTTCTTGCTTTATTTTTTCGTTTTTCAATAGACCTGAAAAAATTCCTTATGAAACAATTGATTTTCATCTTTCAGTTAGTGCTCAAGAGTTTTGATATTAATTCTTAATGCAGAGCCTCAAACATTTTTGTCTGGATTCTCTCTCTAATTTTAAAATGGAAATGTATAGTCTTCCATCTGTATGGGTATTATTTCATTTGTTGTTTTTCTCTTAATATCCTACCAATATTAATTTTGGACTTCAATTCCTGGCCATGGCTCTTGTTAAATTTTCACGTGGTGGGGGGAGTTGATTGCACTTCTTTTTAACTGTGTCTTTTAACTACTTGCAATTCTTCACTTTCTAGATCCAGACTATTCATCTTGGTTTATCCTTTAACCAAGGATACCTGGTATCTCCTGCTGCCTTATTCCTGTTGCATATGTTTTTATGTGTGAATAAGTTGACACTTTTATGAAAATTACGTCTTGCCCACAAAGAGTCTGTAGACTTTAAGTTATTTGTGCACTTTCTGCATCTAGTTAATTTGATTACCTCCTCTGTTCTTTAGGCCACAACCTGGGCTACCTCAACAGTCATCATTACCTTGTGATTAACTGTATTTAAAACTGTTGTGGTTTAACCTGGCAGGCAGCCAACCACCACACAGCCACTCACTCACCGTCCCACCCCCCCACCCCCAGTGGGATGAAGGAGAGAATCGGGAAAAAAAAAAGTAAAATTCATGGATTGAGATAAAGACAGTTTAATAGGACAGAAAAGGAAGGGAAAATAATTAATAATAATAATAATAATAATAATAATAATAATAATGAAAAAATATACAAAATGAGTGATGCACAATGCAATTTCTCACCATCCACCAACCGATGCCTAGTTGGTCCCCAAGCAACGATGGCCCCTCCCTGACCAAGCCCCAGTTTAGGTACTGAGCATGACATCATATGGTATGGAATACCCCGTTAGTCAGTTGGGTTAGCTATCCTGACTATGCTCCCTCCCAGCTTCTCGTGCATCTGGCAGAGCATGGGAAGCTGAAAAGTCCTTGACTATGTAAACATTACTTAGCAACAACTAAAACCATCAGTATGTTATCATTCTTCTCACACTAAATCCAAACCACAGCACTATACCAGCTACTAGGAAGAAAATCAACTCTATCCCAGCCAAAACCAGGGCAAAACAATATAGATTAAAAGAATAATTCAATCTTATCTTCCAAACTCTCTTGTGTTCTGCTTTTGATTTAGTGAGCTATTTGGATTATGGCTATTAATTAAATGAGCAGAGACAGAAAGTTATACAAGGGTTCTTTTTTTCCAATCTGTTTTTTAAAATGGTTTTATTATTAATTCGAATATTTTGCAATTGTATTTGTCTTTTGGAAAGACAAATTTTATGTTATACAAAATTTCTCACCTATGTACATATTTCTATTCTGCTTCTACTTTTTTTTTCTCTTGTCTCATTATCCAAAAGCCTTTAGGCACGGGGAAAAAAAAATATTTATTTCCCTATATTTTATAGAGCTGAAATTTGCAGAGAAGCCTTTGATCCCTAGTTATCCTTAAATTCCTTCTGTGAAAAACTTATACTGCTAGCCATATACTGCTAACAATGAACCATTTGCAAGTGAGGTTGGTTGTCCTCTCAGATGGTAGAAGACATGCCCTGGAGGACAGGCCCAATGTATGCAGGGCATGCACTAGTAGCTTTGTCTATCTCTTGTGACATACTGATACATGTATGAAATCTTACATAGAGAAAAATTCCTTATCTTCTTGTACTCAGCTGGAAAAAGGAAAATTTTACAGCCTAAATGCACTGTTTTCCTTAGTGTTATTTTGTTTATTCCAGCTCTTACTTTCATGTTAAAATTCTGCCTGCAAAGATCTAAATCTTACAGTTCCTGAGTTGAATTGAAAAGATTCTATCAGCTATTTAAACTTATGATGAAAGAAATGTGTGAAACTAGCACCAGACTAGAAAACAGAGAAGCTGCCTGGGGGAAGAAAGATATCAAAATACAAATAAAGATTACTCTTAAATAGATCACCTTCTGATGGGCATTAGAGGAAATTACATGCATGCACCCAATATTTTCTAAGTTCACAACACTCCTTTGAAGTGTAGGAAGGAAACTAAATAGCTATCTCTTATCAGTGAAATCTCAGCTACATTCAAATATTGGATACACACTAAACTGTACAGAAAGGTTAGAGAATAATAAAGATTACACAAAGGTAATTGTATTTAAGAAATATTGTTATCTGTACAAAGGAAATAAAAATTATATGAGACCTAAAGGGGTAATGAGCGCTGAAACACTGTAAATGAGAGGGCAGGAAGGCAGTCTATCAAGGGAGCAAAAACTAAAGAGGAAAGAATAAAGGCTTTCGGTGGCAGAAGGTGGGTCATCCTGCCCTATTGGAGCACATGTAAATAAGTACCTATTAAATTAAAACATCTGAACATGCATGAGGAGCAGGAGGTGAAAACTGGGCTTCTGAAAGAGCACTGGCTTTCTGAGTGGCTTTATTTTCACACTACTCTCAATAAAAATGAAATGTTGCATGTAACATGAAAAAGAGCAACGCTTAAATTTACAGACAGAGATCCCATCCTTGGATCCCATCAGGATATAAAGTCTATTTATTAAAGAGACAGATGTGATCACCACACAAAAGGAAGGTATAAAAGGCTTAATCACAATCTTTTACATATATGAAGGAAAAAAATCCGTAAAAAGACTGACTTGGGTAACAAAGACAAAGTGAGTAAGATCAATATGTAACCGATGTGTGAATCTTCCTATGGCCTTTTGCAAGCATGGAATAAGATACAAGGCTGAGATAAATACACATCCAACACAAAATGTGTATTAACGTTTTGAGTAAGGAAGATCTGCTAATGTCTGTTTATCTCATATCTAGTAGATTGGGATTTATTGGAAAATGGAGAAATGACCAACATACTGAAGATTAGTAATCTCTGTATGACTTTAAAAAGCTCTGAAAATCAGGCAATAGACAAACTGCAGATTTGGAATTCAGAAAAATATTGAAACAGCACCCACTGCCTTTTCAGAGAAAGGCTTGGGCAAAATGAGAGGCTGGATCTAGATGACCTGTGAAGGCACTTTGGAAAGCATTTCAACACAGAAATCTTTGTAGAATCAAAGCTGAGAAATAGACTGGGTTATAAAACTTTTATAAAAGATTCATTTGAAATACTGTAGGAGCAATTGCTGGCTCTAGGGAAGCAACTTTAAAAGAAAGTTAAAAGCACTAATCTGTTTCTTTTTATTCTATATACAAAACAATGCATTACCGAAGTTATTCCATGTGGAATATAGAGCAGTCTCTCTAATGGAAAAGTTAGACTAAGTTTTTATAATCCAGTAAAAACTATAAACTCCTCACCCCCTCTTCTGTATAGAAATGGGAAAGAATTAATATTCATCTACCTTTTAAAAACTTAAAAGTTACTTAAAAAAAAAAAAAAAATTAAAACCTTGAGTTACATTGACCCCACAACTTATTTAATGCCTTCATTACAGGGAAATATATCTTACTGAACTCTTGCTGGACACCTGGAATGTTGCTCAGCTGGGTAACTCTTCTACAGCTGTTAAAATCTTCTGCTCTTCGGGGAATAGTCTGTGAACCTCACCTCTCCTCCTGTTTCCCAAGTTCTATGATAATACTTCAGATATCCAACACATACAAAATACTGTTTATATGACCCTCTTCCTTCAGATGTGGGAGAGACTGTCCTTAGACCTGATAGATACTGAAAAGAAAAAGAAAAAAAAAAAAAAGGTTGTGTTACCTCCACCCCCAAAAAGACATCATTGTACCTATCTGATTTACTGAGAGCAGAATAAATATACACTGAAGTTTCCTGATCTTATAAGGCAGTTTTATTTAAACAATAAAATTGTGTGTGGCAGTAAAATGGAATTATAGTTAAAACCCTAAAACACAGTGAAAGGTCTGCGTAAGCTGTGAAAGAAACCAGACATTTCTTTTCTCTGAATCCATTTGAGCGTACTATACATTAGTATAAGCCACATTTCTCTGAATGTCTTAACTCCTTCTTACTGCACTTGGATCGAGTTACTCTGATTAGACAGAAGTTTGCTTTCCTCAAGTTCCAGGGAAGAATTTGTAGTTGGTAAATTGTGTTATTTCTTACATTCTGGGTCCACCCTTGAATCCTCATTTTAAACTGAACTGGTCTAGGCAGCGTGACTAGCTTAGGAAAACTGGTCATGAATTCACTAATAGGCCTGAAATAGAAACTGGATAAAATCTGGTAAAGACCATGAGCCCATGAAAGGTATTCCTGGCTTTCAGGACAAATGGGTATTTCAGATACATGACCATGACTGCACAATGTATTGGGAAGTCAGACAACAGATTGTACCACCAGTCAGACTATCAATCAAGGGTACTAGCTCATCATCTGTACCAGCATGCAGGCAAGTTTTTATAAACTGACTGGCAAATATCAAGTCATGCAAACTGCTAAGCTTTCACCTGGAAGCATATCATGACTATGTTCTTTAACCTGAATGGACTATGTCATTCAGTGTTATAGACTGTATCTGATAAGGGGTGTATATGCTGTTGATTTTTCTTTACCCAGAGTAGGCAGTCAGTCCTGAGTATGTGCTTGTGACATAAACACGCAGGGCAATTGCTCTATACAATTCCAGATTCTAGACCGTTGTACTAACAGATCAACATCCAAATTTCTTTGTTGTCAGAAACAGATGGAAGGAGTATACAGAATATTGAACACTTTTCAGTGGTCATCACTGAACTAACCAATCTGCTGCACTCATGATTTAATGTCTTCTCAAAAATATACTTTCTAAGGACACTTTTAATTTAATATCCAACCATATATTCCTTCCTAAAAGAACAATTTGTACTACAATTATTAAGTAATAATCAATTTACTGGTTAGTTTGAGCAATAATAATCAGTTTACAATTTCATTGTTGTTTTAAGACACACTGACTTTTACACCCTCTTCAACTCCCCACTGTTACCTCCTCAGAGCAGAACCATGTAGCTACCTGGGGAAGGGAGGGAATACACTTCCAGTGAGCGAGCTTTTGATGAGGACAGCACAAACACTTCCCAAGCAATTGTTGCATTGACTTATTTCCACCCCTAATGGAAATTTCTATTCTCCTCAACTGATTTGATCAGTACCTTATGTCAAAGCACACTGACTGCACAGAGAAAATGTATTGATAATCTTAACTGCCTTGTTGAAATTAAATAGTCTTTGTATTTACAAGGTAAAGCTATCAATTTAATGTATAACCAATTCAATTTACATAAACATTCACCACCATTTGTTAAAGTACAGGGTTCTGGATTATGAAGTGTTGGATGACAGCTGTACAGGAAATATTTCTTTCTTTTTGTCTGCCTTACTAAATGGGAAAAAAATAGAGGGGTCAGAATTCAGGCCTTACAGAACAGTTATTCAAACAATAAAAGATATTGTTCATATGACAACTTAGAGGTGGAGTTGTCAACCACTATGAAGATCTCTTTCTGGGGAGCCAGTAAATGCAAAAAATGGCATACGTAAACTTCTGTGTACCTACTTCCCATTCTCATTCTTTCTTTACTCATTGCAAATGACTTCCAGAGGATGCTAAACTACTGATATGAAGCCTTAGAACCTTTGTCTTAAAGACTTATAAAGAAAATGGAGGCATTTGCATAATCATCTCCGGAAAATATGCAATCATAGAGATGCTCTTACTGACACAACTCAGGACCTGTAAACAGCTAAGAGTAAATAGGTTCAGTCATTTTTTTCTGCCTGTAAAATTGAATTCAGATCTGGTTAGGGTTACAAATGAATTTCAGAGGGCATTCATAGAGAAAAAACACCATGGAGAGGTGCCTAGGAGTGTTTTGCATAGTTCAGCACAAAATAGATACTGATGAAGGACAAAACCCCACATTTTAATTGTATATTACATTCAGTTTAATAAGACTAACAGGACAGTTACAGGATATCTACATTGCCTTTGCCCAGCTTCAGAAAAAATAATATAAATGTTTGCTGCTGACCTCTAGGTCTTGGGTTCTTTCATGTTTTAAAGTACGCTCTCTCTTCTGTACCCTAGGTTTCATGTAGTGACATCTGAACAGATATTCTTTGCAGTTTCTCAACAGTGCCACTATTTAATTTATTGATTTTTATGTCTCCAGTCTCTTGAGAACAAAAAAATGCTACTGCTCATATAAGGAATAGCATATTTTTTTTCTGTAAGGTAAAACTCAAGCAAGCATCATTGTTCCCGGACAGTTTCAAAATGTAACATTTCTTTTCAAGCACTAATATGCTCATTTCAGCACTGCAGCATATTTTCTACTGTAGGAAACATAAAATGCTTATAGATTAAAAATTGGTGAAATCCAGCACAAAATTAATGCTCTTCTTTCTTCTCCCTCTCGTAAGCCTTCAGCTCATTAATGAATAGCAATGAAGGACTGCAGTTAAATGCAACAGTGGAGCTGTGATCTCAGCTATTAATACTCATCAGCAGTGATTACACAATGCTAAGTATTGTCATTACAACAAGATTTTGTGTTGTTAGGTCACAGGACAGGCTGTAGAAAATCTTTAAAATTATGAATAAGACTATACAAGAGTCTGATTTCTTTATTTCTCTTTAGCTACTTACAGCAAAATAATTTCTAACACATAAAATTTTAAATATAAGTTTTAGAGAAAGATGATGAATGAAAGCACTAGACAATGGGAAGGAAATCACTGAAATGATCCCACAGTATTGTTGCAATAGCTATATGAGCTGTATTAATTAACTCCCTTGAACAAGAACCTGTAAATGACATTCACGTTTTAATTTATCTAAATTATTAATTAAATGCTCTATCTAGGGTCCCAAAATTCAACTCATTGTTTTCAAGTTTCCCTTGATCTAAGTAAACCCCAGTTCTGACTTTCCTTAGTCCTCATTATCTCTCCCTCAAAACCTTAATCAGGTGCACTGTTTCTGAATGGGGACTTTCCAAATCGGGTACCTAGCCCATGACCAAACCCATTTGCTTGCCCTACCAAACGTGTTCAATACTTCCAAATAACTTAATTATATCCTTTCACAAGTACCCCACTATCCTTCTCACAGATCCTCTAGTTTATAAGCCTACTTAAGGAACACAATAAAGTTGAAAAAATAAGATGAAAGCTTCATAGAAAAATAATTCTTTATAATGGTCTAAAAGAAATAAGCGCATGTATTAAATAAGGAATATCCGTATGTCATTCTCTTCCTAATCTTTTGTCAGTGTTCTTTCTGATTTTCACATGTCCTTTTCTTGAACTCATCATAGCTTTCATTTTTATTGCGGACAAAGGGCTGCTCTAAGCAGTTCTGGTGCTTTTCCAGAATCCACTCTTTCTTATTTGACTTGTCTTGATCAGCCACAAATACTGTCTCAAGTTCATCTTCTCCTGAGAAGGTTCTTTGACCTATCAAACCTGGTTCCCCCAGGTGATAACAAGCTCTTTGTCCATTGTTTCCTCATTTTGAATAGAAGGTCACTAGTATTTAACGACCCTCTACTTTTACACTCGGACTAGTGATACAGTTTCGTGCACTGTTAGTTGATGACTTGCTCCTGTAAAGGCAGGTCCCATGATCCCCTCCACTGGCCTTTTATTCTGTTCCCATGCTGCTGTACTATCCCAGACAGTTATTTTGTCACTGAGTGAACTGAGTCAGGGAGCAGACCCAGCTGGTGAAAAGCAAAACATACCCCTTCTCCAAAGCCAGGGCATGAGCTATGCCCTTCAACAGATTCTACAAATGCTGTCAGCCTACAACAATAAGGATCTAATGAGGAAGTGCAAGAGAAAAGAACAACTGTGGGTTGTTTTTTTGTTTGTTTGTTTATTTGTTTGTTTGTGATGATGTGGGTTTAAATACTTGTCAACTTATAGTTTAACTATTCTATATTTTAGATTATTTTGGAGACGACTAAAAAAAAAAAGATGGCATAAAGGGCTGTAAAATCAAATGATCTTCAGGAACAAAACAGGGATTATGGATTTATATTGATATTCACATACAGATATACTCCAATCCATCAGATTATTTTGTGTCTTTTTATGACTGCAGAACTGTTATTTTAACAAAAAGTGAATTTCTATGGAAAAAAATCCCAGTAATTTAAAAGTAATCAATTTATCTCAGCAAAACTATGATTTGAGGAATTGATAAATAAATGTTTTAAGGGTATTGAATTTGATTTGCACTAATGACTATTTTTTTTGTTTCCTGAAAGAGAAGGAAGTGTGCATTAAGGTTCTAACTAATGCTGTGCTTCTCTGAGTTCAGAAGCACCAAAAGAAATAACAAGACACACAGAAAGACAGACTTTTTTTTTAAAAAAATAGAAAAATCTTGCAAATGGTAGCATATTAAGAGGAGGAGAATCATTTGGTATTTTGTTTAGCCTGCAAGACCTGTCAGTGATCACAGAGTAGTAAACTGAATATTCACACATATTCAATTAGTTCATAGCAGAAGGATAAAAAAAGCAATGGGTCCTCAAAATGGAAGTAAATGGACTCCCAGAGCACGTAATATACAACCTTATCAGTGCAGATACTTATTTTACACTGATAATTTTTTGCCATTAAGCAAAGGGAAAAAACAAGAAAAGCACTAAATTTCCACAAAAAAAAAACCCAAAAACGTTGTACTCCAGATTCATTCTGTTCGTCACTGAAGAAATTGTATACATTTTTGAGGTAAAGAAATACCAAGGACATGAAAAAATACTTACAGAAGTTACAAAACTGTGATGTTTTGAAATTTCCACTTGTGGTAATACAGGTAATATAGGTATGGGTTGTTAGAAGAAAGGAATTTTGGCTCCAGGACAATATAAAATATCAGTCATGGTGAAGAACTTCCAAGCAGTGGTTCTGACAACTCTAGAAGACTTACTAGGAAGGGCTAAATATCTGACATATCTGTGGAAAAGTCCATTTCACAGAGACAAATGTTAAGAATTCAGTGTTTTGAAAGAAGAGGATTTTTTTAATGTATTCACAAAATCCAACAATTAGGTTAAAAATATATGTGTGAATGTGAAATGTATAATTGCAACATTTTTTAATATATGGGTAGGAGACATCTACCTTTATGGACTCAGCCACATGCATCAGAAGATTTAGGAATCTAGAAGTTTGAATACTTTGGATGAAAATAATTTAGAAATAAATTACACTAAATAAAATAAGAACATTAAAAAGTACTCCTTATGTAAGTTATTAATTAAAAAGTAAATAAATGTTGACAGCTAGAAAATCACTCCATATTGTTCAAAAATACCTTCAGAAAGTTGTCTCTAGGTAATTTTATAAACTTTGTCTAATGCCAAGGTCATTATTGTCAGGAAAATGGCTCTAAATAATCAGAGTATAACAATAACTACCTGTATAAGTTAAACAAATAATGATAGTGAGAAATTACATTTAGTACCCTGTACCCCATAGCTAGCACTTCATTCATCATTAATATATTTTTAAATGGAGATAAATAATAAAATAAGTCTGTCAAGATGTCAGTTCATTTACTTCTTTCTACTCCTGCTGCAGTTTCTTTTGTCCTTCTCCTTCTTGACTCCAATTACTGGCTTTCAACGCTGAAGCTTACTCACTGTGCAAGTAGTACTAAATAACATCTATTAACATCAGGCAATTCAAGGACGTAAACTGACTAAGGCTAACAGAAATTGACAAATGGCACATTGCCTATCTAAGCAGAAACTATTGCCACAAAAATAGCTTTAAATTAAAAGGTAAGTATTGGCTTTTTAAATTCTTCATGCAGCATATTCATCTGAGATGGAGAATTAAACCATGATCAGTACATAACCCTAGAGCAAGAATATTCTTATTTAAAGAGGATAATTGGTCCCTTATTCTAATTTTATGGCTCTGGTTACTGACAGGAAAGCAAGAAGAAGTTTTTACCAAATACAACTACCAGTCCCTTAAGAATGCTTGCCAGTTCTTCTATGATTGCTGTCATGATCGCTAACTAATCTCAACTCTGCCGCTCAGGGTAGGCACAGCTGCAATCTGAATAGGATAGCAGGGGCTGGGGAAAAATAGGTGTGCTGCCACATGGTCTCAACTTTATCATATAAAGGCAAAACATGCATCACCATCTGGTTCTAATGATGGGGCCAAAAAATGCATTTTGCTTCTTCAGCAAATCTCTCTCTGTTTTTCTTGATTTGTTATTGACCTTGGAAAAGTTACTTTAATGTCTTTGCAATTCCATTTCCTTGTCAGTAGAAGAGGGATGATAACACCTCCAGTATGTTCTTCTGATATTGTGAGGTTTACTTAATACAAGTGAAGCACAAATGTATTTATCAGCAGTTATATGCTTCTCATCACCATGGTGTGGAGAGATCTGTTCAATATTGAAATTAAATCTGAAGCTTACATTACTCTGCACATGCTAAAAATACCAGCAGAGCTAAGGTACAGGCAAGTGATGATGTATAATGCCCTTGCCACCTTGGAAGGCTGTTGTGATCAATACAGATTGAAGACTGCATGTATTGCAAACTTGGCTGGGTTACAAGATTTATTCTACATTTAGTTCTTGATAGGCACCTGAGATGAAAACCACTACAGAAGTCCCAGGTATTACATCAAGTACTGAGCATCTGTATCTTAGCATTTTGAATGTGAAAAAATAGCTTCTGCAAAGATATTGAGAAGAATTTTTTATTCTTTTCCATAAATTCCAAAGTTCAGCTCTTCACCTCATGTAAATGTTTTTTAATTTACTTAACCTCAAGAAAACATAAAACGTATCAAAGGTGTCAGATGCTGACATGAACATCAACAAATTCCTGGGTTATTACCCTTGAGATTCAAAATGCATGAAAATCTGGAAAGATTTGGGTGAAGATGAAGTTTGAATCTATCTCTAATTTAAAGATCATAGCCCATTTTCAAAGTCACTATCGTACAATCACTGTAAAAAAGCTAGAGAAACATTCTTTGTTTTTCTGATGGTATAATATAATGTTTCTGCAATAGTATTAGGGACAAATAAAAGAATATTTCCTCTGTGTGAAAATAGAAAAGGACTGATGTGCTGAAGATCAAACAACACATCCACCTTTGTTTTTCATAGATGTTCTTCACAGAGATTATAAATCATAGCAGAATCCTACATTTGGCAGCTAAAACCTTTTGGACACTGGTCATGTATAGCATATCAGTGAGATAAAAATGGGATACATCTGGTTGTCATCCCTAAATATCCTGTTGTAATCTTTAACCTTTCAGAAGAAATTCTGCTGTTCTATTTTGAGATATACTGGGGAAAAAAACTTTCAGCAAGTAATAAGGCTCAGCAGGTTTTAATACTGGATCTTTTAACATTACTACTGCAACCAATGTTCACAGTTGTCGAATAAGATTTTTCAGCACTAAGGGCATGTCAGACTATCCTTGCTACTGTGGGAATGGTGATATGGGGCTTTAATTAGTATTCTGTTTTCTTTTTTGTCTGTTCCAGGTTTTTACTCTTTGTTTAAAAACTTCCCTTAATCCTAGGGTCTAAGAGTAAATGGTACTGTTCTACAGGGAGAACTTGCTGAAAGTTCATCAGCTTCTCTCCTCTCTGTGCAATGGGATTAGGGACAATTCAGCTTTCAGAGTTGTTTTTATATCCTTTTACTGTTTTGTTGTTGCTGTTGTTGCAGAAACAAAGTCTCACTACACATACAAACAAGTTTCTGTACAAAATCAGCAATTTGTCAATGCAGTGTATTGATATAATAGAAGATTTCCCACAGGTGGTGGTGTAATTAGCAGTGAAAACTAGGGGAGAGTGCTTAAGGAGAAAAGAAGTTTTTTAGAAAAGGGAGAAAAAAATCATGTATTCAATAGTATTAACTCATTTCTGTCCTTTCGTACTTGTACATGTAATATAAGCTTCTTTTATTCAACTCCACTTATGTCAACACGCTGCCTCTGTGAGCCCACAGTACAGATTGCATTGTGTCAGGCTTCATATTTTGCACAGTCATTGGACTTTTAGAGGAACTAAATGTACAACTACATTCAGTTATTAATGCCCCTGAAAACAAGAATACTTGGGACTCTATACATTTATTTCAAGATATATTGGTTACATTCCCTTGTTTACCTTTATACCACAATAAATTAACATGCATATGTATGAAGCTCTAACTGGTGACCTCTTCAAGTTAATAAAGCTTGACATTTAAATAGGATAAACAAATGTTTTATTTGTACAGTGTGGAGTATTTTACCAATGATCAGATGCGAGTTTGTTTGATGTTTGTTCTTTGTATACTGGAGGTAGAACTCATGTTTGCTAGATGACCTATTATTCTGCTGATTCATTGAATGTGTGTTATAATTTAAAGGTCAGGGTTATCCATTAAACTTATCAACATGGTGCAAGATACTTTAAATCAAAAATATTCCTGCATGAGCTTCATTAATTCTATGGCATGAATGCTAAAACAATAGTGAGAAAAGTTAATCCTCCAAGCTGAAGGATTGCAGCCCATGTCACCTATGATACAGACCTTCAATAGAGTAGAATCACAGGAAGTTCACAAAGAAAGTAAGTAGGTAAATTTTCAATGGAACTTTTATTTTATTTTCCACTAAGTAATATTATTAGGAAAAAGAATTTAAGAGTTGGTTCCAGGAATGTGGTGTATAATCCCAGATTTTATTGGGACACATGGTGGATCAGAGTAACACAATTCAGACCTGATTCAGCTCTCAGTTTGGTTTTGTGAGGTGATTTAACTGAACTAAGACATTTAGGTTGAACTAATAGAGAAATTATACTGAATATCCAAACCTAATATTAGTGAATTCATAGACAATAATACATTGGTCATGTATTACTGTGAATCTCTCAAGGATGCTATGTTTTTATTTCTTACAAATGATAAAGAACATTTAAATAATTAGACATTATGGCCAATTATATTCTAAGATATACAACACTATGTAGCAGTTATGTAGTTTAGCTATGTAGAAGAGAAGACTGGATATCAGCTTCATTTATACTGTTATATTAGTCTGTTGTATAATATTGCTATTTCTTTTGATTCTCTTAAATGCCTAAATCACTGTTAAAAGTGTGAAGAGGCTCCTATGACATTTTTGATTTCTTTTTTTTTTTCCTGGAGATTGCAGAAAATGTAGGAGCTTCAAGCAGCATGCAAGTGACAAAAATATATTGACAATTGCAAGTCCTCTGGCAACATTTATTTGTGGGTGACCTTTAAAAAATATCTTCTGCCTCCAGGCACACACATGCTATTTACACTAATCCTCTTAAGTTTCCCTTACGGCTCCAATATACTGCTGCTTACCCCAACATCACCTTCTGTCTTTGGACCTCATTTCTCTGTTTCAGATTTTTTTTTTACTTCTGATAGCAGCTGCTAATAGAACAATCTTTTCCTATAAGGTTTACTAAGAGTGTGCAGCTGATTTCAAAAGTCTCAAGACTGGCTTTATGGAGTACAGCCTGAGAATTAGAGGAAGGCATCCCAAAGTGGTTTTGCAAATGAGTTGCTTGGAGGTAGACTGCAGACTATAAAGGGGCTAGAAAATCCTATCAAAAGTGATTAAGGGACTAAAAGAATATTTAGGCAAGAATAGATTTTTTGCTATTGTTATATCTACTGTTTTATGTTAATGTTATCAATAAGTGCTTTTCTAATAATAAGAAAATACATTATTCAAAGTTGTATATTAAACAAGAAAAAGGCAATAATTTTTCATTGACACTACATTTATTTCCATGGAGTGTGTTTTTTCCCCATTTTGATTGCTTGTACAAAGCCTAAATCTAATTAGAGTTAATTGGAAATATACACCTCACCCAGATAATACTGTTAAAAAATCTTGTAAGAAACACAGACTTGCTCTCAAAGATATTGTAAACAGAAAACTATTGACGGTCATTTAATTACTAGTTAATAAGAAAATATTTTTATGTTTTCTTTGGAATAACTAAGAAATGTCATTTTTTAGAGGCAAAAAAGAGTATGAACTTGCAATTCCTATTGTATGCTGTACCAAGCCTCTTAAACATGTGAATTTCCTGGTTATTCGTATAGTTGTAAAACATATTAATAACTCACTTATGTGTCATGGTGGGGAGAAATCCAAAATATGTGACTTCAGAAGAAGGTTCTTAAGACATCTAAATGAACTTTTATCATCCTAAAGTGGTGCAATGTTTTTCTAGATAACCAACTGAAGAATATCATGAACAGTCTGCACCCCATGGACATATCACACTAGAGCATAATATCCTTGAAAGGAAAAGATCTGGAGAAGAGAAGCAAGTAGGAATACATTTTAGAAAATAAATTTCTTCAAATATGAAATAAAAATCTTGGCTGAATTTTATTTCATGAGATTCCATGCACATCTAAATCATACTACTAATTTATACTTTTTTGCACTTTGACGTGGAAAACAATTTTAATATTAATATATCTCTCATGACATTTTCGACTGCAAATCAGTAGGAGACTCAGGCTTGTAGACTTTGGGCAGGAATTTTTTCAAACCATAAATTGTGCTTTCTAGAGGAAAAAAGCTGTTCCAAATTCAGTGTGCTTTCCTTGGTTTTGGTATTTTGATCTGTGAATTACACATTTAAGACAGTCTGAGCTTACTAGCAAAAGTTAGAGGTGCCTAAGGGCGAGATGCTGCAGTTTGGGTATTGTCAAGCCCCAGTTAGGAATAGAAAAACTTGATTAATGTGTCTAAGCTCTCCAAACTGTGCAGTGGAAATGCTGAGTACCTCAGTATCTCAATATGTAGGTGCCAACTAAAGTCACATTCAGTGTGCAACAACAGAGTACTAGTCATTAGGAAATGTTAAGGACAGGCTCTAGAATAAATATCAACCTTCTATTATTTTAATGAGACACCTATTTACTCATAATACTTTAAAACCATGAAGATAGTTACCTATGTTTTTAAAATATGTAGAGAAAGAAAAGTAATTAATTTATTTTCAAAGGGAGACAGATGTATAAATGTGACTGAATAAAAGTCTAAAATACTACCTAAAAGAAATGTAGAAGTTAATTTGCTTCCTTAATAGGTCAGAATGAAATCCTCTGTGTCCCACCAGTTTCAGGGGACTGGTTATAGTGAAGCCTTGTTCCTACAGGTTTTTCTGTCTTTTCATTGATTAATTAATTTAATTTTAATAAACCATATTTTCAGTAAATTTGTATTCACTACAATAAATTGCAGAATTTTATTATGTTTTTTTCCACAGAGAAATATGACAGCTTTGTGAAGGCTGTCATGTGACAACTTGAAAGTGATTAGACCTCAATCCCAGCACTAGCCACACACTTATTTCTGTGAAACTAGCAGGAACTTACTCATCTTTGAGATTTCTACCCCTCCATTAAATCTGCTTTAAATGTCTCAGAGGGTTCAAAAAATTCTTAGAAGGGAACTCACCGACAGAAATACAGATTAAATAATCCCCTTTGCCATTATTAAAAATCTAAGTGATACTTAGGTACTTAGGCTACTACCAAGATTTGTCTCCCACATGATATAGGAGAACATCACTAGTGTGTTCAGTTGAAGTTTTCCACAGCAGGCAAATTATATAATCAAAAGGCTAGTCACACTTCTCTGTGTGAAATAGTCTCGACTCATGAAGAGTTGAAGAACGTCCTGGAAACTGATATATGCCCTATCTCATTCTCATTTCTTTTCCAGTGAACAGTAGATGCTTGGGTTGTGGCAACGGCCTGCAACTGTGAGCTTGTCTATTTAAATCTGAGGGTTTAAATGTCATGAGGAGTAAAAAAGTAAAGATTCCTGAGACTGGGAGTGCAAGGTGCCATCTGTCTAATAACATGTAAGAAGGTGAGAAAGGCAATGAAGCTTCACCAAATCTACAAGGATGCCAGTGTAGATACTTGGAAAGCTCTATCCCCATGTTAGAGAGACTTGGAAAGTAGAGGGTATGAGGAAGAGAAAGGAAAAGCTTGAAAGAAATATGAGACATGTAACAGAGGTTTTATTTTGGGGAGGTGGGACAATCAGGAATCAAGGTAGAAAGCATGACATTTGAAGGTAGGAAGGTATAGGTCAGGACACATAAAAACAAAGGAATGTGGATCCTCAGAAGTTCAGCCACTTCTGGTTTAAAAGTTCTCTCTCCTAAATCCATTCTTTAGCACTTAGTAAACTGAACTTGCATGAGTGTTTCTCCCACTTGCATGGGTCTCCCTTTTTAACCTGTGAAGCTTTGTGAAGCTTGAAAGAACAAATAAACTTAGAACGGTCACATCTCTGTCCAAATTGGTTGATATGAAATACAGTTTTAAAAAAAAAATGTTTATGATCAAATAAACCATGTTTCTCTGTCAAAACAGGCTGAACAAAACACCAGAAAATCCAGAGTTCCCTTCTTTGAAGTAGGTGTTCCAGCTGTAAATATATTTAGCTAAGTTCACTTCTCAGCATTCTTTCTAACCTCATAAATCTTGAATTCTTTCCTACATAGTGACATAGTTTCAATAGGAGAAATGAAGAGTACTCCAAAAAACATGAATAACTTATAGCTTGATGGTTATGGCACTTAAAAGTGATAGTTTGTAAAGAGTCAGATCCTGTCAGTGTGTATTAGTCATGCTCTAAGAACACCTCTCTGACTGAGGCTTTGCCTTTGTCAAAGATTCCTGGATTCAATGCCCTTTCCAGATGAAAGGAATTAAAATCTTTAACTTCTGCCATCCTAGGAATGTTTTTACCAGGAAACCACTACTCAGGCTGAATGTAAAGTTGTGGACATTTAGTTACTTAATTTTGGCAGACAAGAAATAATAAGACAAAAGAAATGCCAAAAAAAAGGACACACAAGGAGGGGACATAATGTTTCCAACCTGTGGTTATGGAAGTCATTGAAGAGGCATGGTCTTGAACTAGGTTAGGCTAAGGGAAAAAAAGGAACTTAAACGTCCCACTTTCTTTCTAAATGCTCTAAGTATGATGTTTTACACAAAAGGTAGTTGAGAGACCAGTCTTTAGTGAAGGAATCTGAACACTGGATCAAGAGCTGAGAAAGGGGCATACACGTGGCTGAGGAAGGTACTTGCAAACTGAAAGGGGTAGCCTCTAGCTGCAGCTTTCTCCACTGACTTGCTTCTGATATGTTTTTCCTTAGATTGTGGCTTTTTTAAGAAAACAAGACTTAAACTGTCTTTGCCTTATTACACTATCTTTCCTCATCTTCCCATCAATAACTTTGAAACTGAGCAATTTCAATCAAATGTTGCAGAGGATGAAAGTCTCAAAATTAAGAAGTCCCTTTGGATTTCAAGAAAAAATGACAGATTAATAAAAATTAATTACTTTATTAGGCTGGCCAATCAGCACACATAGTCAGGCTGCCAATCACAGCAAGCAGAATTCTGACATCACTGAAATACAAGTAATCTCTGTCACTAGGAAAAAGAGTCAGTAAGTCAACATTTCTGTGAAAGGGTTGGAAAGGACAAGGAGAAGGGGTGGAAAGGGACAGTTCTGAGATCAAGCTGTCATGGGCAGTATACTGTGTGGGAACATAAAACACCTATGCATGAGTTAAACTTTGTTGCTGCAGTTCATCATGGAAGAGGTTGTTTTGCAGTGCCATTTTAAGGGCAAACTTACACAGACAGAAATAGATAAACTTTTTAGAGTTCACACCCCAAGCTTCTCAGATGCAGTCCATGCAGCTAACACGTCTTTCCAGACTACAACTGAAGCAGAATGTAAGTGGGATGTTGTGGGTTAGCCTTGACTAACCAAGTTAGTCAAACTCGCACCCAGTTGCTCAGTCACTGCCCTTCCTTAACAGGGTAATAATTTACAATTCATAAAAGCAAATAATTAGTGTTTTTATTTGAACATTCAGCTGTTTGCAAAATTGTTCATGAGCATTATGTCTCATAGGTGTTCAGAGTGCAACATTGCCTTATAGAGTTGTTTACTTTTGTTAAAAGAAAAAAAAAAGACTAATTGACAGAAAACTCTAAAGATTATCATATTTTTGGGTGTTTAAAATGTATGGAGGTGATTCTAACCTTTTATTAACCAGGGAAAAGTTGTTGAAACCATTGGTGCTTTTCCCAGCGTGTTCATCACTCAGAACCCATTTACTAGTTAAACAAATTAAAATGGTGCCTGCCCAAAAAAGGTAGTCTTTGGAGGGACTTTTCTTCCTGATCTGAGTCTCTCCTTTAAAGAGCATTGTCTTCACTGCTCTAAGTTTTAAATGTAGGCATCTGGCTTAGACAAAAAGAATTTAATTGCTTTGTCCCTATATTTCTTTTTTGTCCATCTTTTAAAGTTTCTATTAAAGAGGCATTTTCACTCTATTGTTCAAAAGAACACTTCTTAGTGTATCTACCTTTGGAGCAATCATTTAAAAAGAAGACGTGAAATGGAGTTGTGGAACTTTTTTAACTAACTTAAATCAAAAACCCATAGAAAATCTGACATCCATGAATACTTACGTTGATTCTACTTCTTAACTCTTTTACCATTACCTTGTCTTGATGCATGGTTGCATAACTCTGATAACACTGATTTTTTGGTGCTTTGCCTCAGATATTCAGTAGAGTGGCCATAGTCAATACCGTCTCTATTAACTTAATGCAAAATTCTTGTAAGGTTCATTGTACAATGGTGCTTGCAACATATCTTCCTCAGTTCACTGAAGTGATCTGGGAGAAATGATGGTGCAGAGGTGGGTGAGAATTGGCAATTTTTCTTTTCAGGAGAATGTCATAGGTTTGAAAAACTGTCTCTCAGGTCTGAAAAGGAATTCTGATGCGGGGAAAAGATCATCAAAACTCTGAGACATTATTGACCTACCTGCTCCAGAACAGAAACATGAACCTTGCAGACATGCAAAGCTCAGTGATGCTTAGTGTTCCAGGCATGTCAGCTGTTATACTCTGTGTTTCAGAACTCTGTAATCTCTTTTTTTTTTCTTCCAATAAGGAATGAAAACAAGTCTTAAAATACTCTGTGAGATTAATTTCCTCTTTTCCAGGCAGCCATAGATATTAATCCCTAGCCTATGCCCTAAAAACTTGAATGACTCAGATAACACTGTTTGGATCAAAATGCAGACCTTTTGGAGGCTGTTGAGTAGCATTCAAATTGATAGTAGTATTAGAGCAATCCTATAGTAAAAACCAACAAACTATAGCTCTTTTAGTATTTGTTTTAGTATTAGTTGTTCCAAACTTCAGTTTAGGAAGAGAGAGGCAACATGTGAAAAAACACTGTAGCTTTTCTGCTTTGGGATATTTTGTAAGGGACCTGACTTCTTCCCTCTTTCTCCCAGCCCTCCCTTGTTATATGTGTTATTATTCAGCAACTGACATGTTAAATCAAAGCAATTAAAGAATGAACAGGCAACTATTAAAAAAACCTATGCATTTTATTGTCATTTTAATATTAAATCAGTTATATTAAATGATTCAGTATACATATGAAACACCCAGGTGAAAGTGGAATCAGCTAAGTCCATATTCATATGTGTCAATATAAAACACAGTCTGAACATTGATGCATGTGCTTCTGAAAAAAAGCTTATTTTGATCCTTAACTTATCAAATGATTGTGTAAGGCATATAATTTTAAGTTTTGTAGTACTGAAAATTGGATTGCATGGATTACAGGGAATGAACATGAATTTATAAAAGTTAAGGATTAGCTCATGAAGATTTCCATGAATTTAAAACCATATTGCATTGATAATATCCTTATATCCTTATATCCTTATAATAATAATATAATATCCTTATATCCTTATATCCTTATATTAAAAAATATATTAAATTAATATTATATATTAAAAAAAAAATGTGCTCCTCAGCAAGTGAGAAGGCTATTGACACCATTTTGGGGGAGGGAAGTAACATTTTAACTGTATTGAAAATATTTGTGATACTGTGGTGGGTTGACTTTGGCTGACCACCAGGTGCCCACCAAACCACTCTATCATTCCTCCTCCTCAACAGAACAGGGTGATAAAATACAATGAAAAAGATCATTGGTTGAGATAAGGACAGGGAGATCACTCACCAGTTACCAAAATGGGCAAACCAGACTTGACTCAATTTCATTTAATTTATTTTCAGTTAATAAGAACAAATCTAAAATCACTTCCCCCCCCCAACTCTCTTCTTTCTAGGTTCAACTTTTCTCCTGACTCTTCTACCTCCTCTCCTTAAGCGTCTCAGGGGGATGGGGAATGGGGGTTGTGTGAGAGTTTTTTCTCTCACATTTTCTCAGTCTTCTCTCAAACCTGCTGCACAACATTTTTTACCCTCTCTTTAAAATTTTATCACAGAGGCATCACCAGCATCTCTGACTGGCTCAGCTTTGGCCGGTGGTGGATGCGCCTTGGAGCCAGCTGGAACTGGCTCTGTTTGACATAGGGGCAACTCCTAGTGTCTTCTCACCAACTATTTTACCTCTTATTCACATACCAGTTAAATATTATGACCTTCTGTTCTTTTGAACACTTGCATGTCTTTTCAGCTATGTCTCATAAATCTAACAAATAACTCTTCTGCAAGGGGTATCGTGGAAGAAATACTGTAATGGATACCTGTTTTCCAAGAAAAAAAAAATACTGAAAAACATAAACAACAAGAACATCAATTCACATATTACTTCTGACACATTCCACTTTTGATGATATACCTGGTTGACTCGGATTGTATTTGGTTTTCAAGGCCAATCTTCAGGAAAGACAGCTATATTTGAAGGAAAAATGGTAGTATCAAAATAATTTGTTGCAAATTTTTTCTTTTTTTCAAATTCTCTTGCGCGTCACAGGAAGATGAATTTTCCGTTTCAGATCCATAAACTATTCAGTTTGGCTCAGCTCTAGAAAAGAAATTAATTCAAGCACTTCTCATCCAGCTGAAAGCAATACACACAAAATGAACTTCAAAAGTCTTCGGTTTCTCAGGTATCAAGGACTGCAGGCGGATGCCAGAAACATATAGGCTATTTCATACTGAAACTGTCCTGGGTAACTCCTTTAGAACTCCCTTCTGGTGGTTCAGGGCTTCTAGGATTTTGAGAGTAAGAGCTCTGCTTCCTTTTGCTTACCATCAAAAATATTGTATGCTAAAGCATAATTTAGAGATTAAAATATTTAAAAGTTATGGAATCAAAGCAAGCAAACAAGCAAATAAAAAAAAAAGAACAGGTGAACAAACAAACAGAAAGAGTCAAAGGCCTGAGATAACACTCTCAGCTCTCCTTTTAGAAGACAATGTGTGAAGAGACATCAGTGATTCTTCATGTCTAAATTTATATTTGATTTAACTGGAACAAGATAATTTAAAAAAAAAAAAAAAAAAAAACCTGAACTGCTGGATGAGAAAGACAAAAAAAGGCTGGAAAATAAATCTTTTCCCTTCCCAGTGCATTTCTATGGTTTGAAAGTATTACTTCCACCCCTTTGCATATAAATTTCATCTTTCTCTTCCGGTCTGTTTTTCTGCTGCAGGCTCCCTGATTGCTGTCTTTCTTCACCCATCTGTCCCTACTCTCTGGTCCAAAAAGTCCTCATCAAATCATGTTCAATTGTTTCTGTTGAAACAGCAATCTCCTTGTCCTTTCTTGTTTCCTGAGGATTTAACCTGACAAAATGTGCTGTAGCAAAGATTGTACATAACAACAGTTGTCCTTTCTGTTGCTCAGTGACAGTCTGCGTAACTGAACACTGTACGCTTGGTCTATACAACACCTATGCAAGGACTGCGTATTTTTACTATTTGTCATAGATTGGGATTTATGTATTTTGATACATCTGTCTTTCTCCTCATCCTTGATTATCAACTGCGTTATCTAGCAGCTTCAATAGAAATGACAATTGTAGTAAAGGTTCTGTTTTGTGACCTTGAAACAGAAACAATTTGAAGTTTTGCAGCATTATCAAAATAAAGTGTTCTATTTTTTACATTCTCCTTTGGGATCCTTTGTTTCAGTAATATTCCCCACTAACTTACAGCATTGTGAGTGATTTTTTCTGGTTATCACTGATGACTGAAGACGCTTTGTCTCCTGACCCCTATAACACTAGCTCTCAATTGATTTATGAAGCTTTAGTGGATGTATACCTTGTTACCCTTTGGCCTCCTTGTGGAAATTGGTAAGAGTGCTGGGCTCTGTGTACAAATGCTGCGGTGACCTAGTTACATGGATCAGCACAACTTTAGTAAGGCATACCTTAGGTAGTTATTTTGAAACTACCTTTAACTTACAAGGTTATAGTTAAATGTAAATAAAGTGTTTATTTACAGCATCTGATAAAGACAGCATAGTTAGAGATGCTTAGAAAAGACAAGTGAAGGAAAATCAATTCTTAATTTACAATAACATGAAATATAAAAGATCTGTTTGTCTGCTCAGTACCTCACATTTCGAGCTGCATTTGTCAAGGAGAATCACGTCTTTACAAATCCTCTTGGCTTTAACAGACAGTTTTGTTCTTGGAATCCTCTCCGTCTCACATTCAGATTCAAATCTTTTTCTCCATCCTTCTCTTTATCCACCTGCTTCAGTCCAACTTGCAGTCTGTTTGCTATGCTATTTCCATGCAAGGTGACAGCTGTGAAAACTCCTTAAGAGAAGAAAAAAAAAAATTGCCTATTCAATGGGGAATGTTCCAGAAATGCTGTATTTATTTTTTTGGGGAAAAAGACGTTTAAAAAAAAAAGTTATATCATACCATTTTAAGAGAGTGAGAGTTCATTGCTTTTTTTCCAGAGGACGTGGAGAAAGCATTTACCCCAAGAGGCAATCATCTCAGGTATAAGCCCTAGATTGGCACCAGGGTTCTCCCTCTGTAAAAATAGTCCTCACCACCAATATTTATTTTGGCTGATTGGCTGTCTATAACAAATCCTCTTTTCACATGTTCTCTGATTTATTACTGCGTGAAAGGTTCAGTAGTAGACTTAGGACCTTGACTCAGTGACAAAGACTTCAGTTTGGAAGTAAATTGTTTTGCGAGTTCATCCTCACAATAACATAAATTCCAGTCCATGCAGACATGGTGTAGCTGTGATAAGTTAATATAGTCTCTCCTCCATTCAGTAAAGCAGACTTTTTACAGGCCAGTGACTTGATATTTTTAGTTATAAATGTGGCCAAAGTGTGTTATTCTGTTCCTTTTCTGCAGAATATTTTTGTTGGGTTTTGGGTTGTTTTGGTTTGGGTTTTTTTGTTTTCTTTTTTTTTTTTTTTTTGAAAAAACAAACTGTCGAACAAATCTTTTGCTTTAACCCCAGAGAGAAGTAACCACTATTTTAAAAACAAAGAACAAACCCCCTCAAAACCAAAAAAAACCAAAAACCAGAACAAACCCCCAAACAACCTCATGCAAAGACAAAAACAAACCATGAGCAACTGCCTGGGCAAAACACTGTAGATCATTGCCAATTTCTCACATTTATAGAATAAGGTCTTTGAGCAAAAGCCTATTTTTTGTCCATATGTGGTTGCACAGTTCCTAGAACAAGGGAAACTGGTCTTGATGAGAATTATAAGCACTATAAGAATAACATATTGAACTGAACTGCAGGGAAGAAGAGGGGAATCCATAAAATACAGTTTGCACCTTTCCCTCTGTACAGAGATTACTCAGTACTTCTTTCATTAGTATCTGTAATATAAATCTTAAAGGATCAGAAGCTTGTATTTTTGTGATCAGAACAAGACACCAAGTCCCCTTCTAAAATACTAATAATTAAAAAATAGGTGAATGGTCTACACCTTTTGAAGTTGATACTTCTGAAAATCAGCCTATAGATTTAGATTTTGCAGACTTTTACAGAGCCTAGTATATAAACAATCTCATTGAATAAATAAACCAAATTATGATCTTACCCACATAGCAAATGACTACACTGACATCAGATGTTATATATCATTTTAACACAGAAAATCATCGTCTCCCTAAGAAGCTGATGGAACTACACCAAATTTATGCCAAGGAGCTTATTCAGAATTATTTCTCAGAAGGACATAATAAATTTATCTTTCTTTATGCTTTTATAATCAAGTATAACAAGTCACTGACAGAGCTTGTAAACCTTGAGTATCTTGAAAACCTTTGTTCACCAGTTTATACAGTTCTTTTCCTACAGGGGAAAAAAAAAAAAAAAAGAAAAAAAGAATATGAGATATGTAATATGATATGGAGTATGAGAATAAAAATATAAAAAATAAACTGGAATTAGTACTATTGAAAACAGAATTTCCAAACAATTTCTATTTGTAAAAGGCGTAAGAATGCATTTTTATCTTTCTTTTTAAATTATAATCTTTCCAACAAAAATTAGTTATGCTCAAAGAAACTCAACAAAGAGCAATATGAAAATTAATAAGTATTTTGGATTTTAGATTTTATTTCCATAATACAAACAAAGAGATAAAATGTTGATACCATGATACATGGCATTTTCTTCATATGAATAAAAACTAAGACTAGGAAGTACTATTTTGAAAGCCTTCATTTTATCTAAGGACACATACTGATAAGAAATTTGGAGAAAGAAACCAAGAAAGTGTAATAAATAAATTACTTTTTTTTGTAAAAAACTTAGTTATTAAAAAGAAGAATAAGATTACAGTAATGGGTAAGACCAGTTACATGCAAATGCAACAAAAGACTTTAGAGGAAGTGTTTGATCCTTAACCTGGATGACTATGTATAACAGTCCAATGGAAAGTTTTTCTCCTTACTTTCCTCTTTACCACTATCTCATTCCCCCTAGTTTCAGATAATTTACTAAATCTAAAATTTACCTAAGGAAAATCACATTGTCTTTTCTAGTGGAAAAATGTTTGAAAACATGTTAGATTGGTACCCAATGTCAATATAACTAAATACAGGATTTGTACTTCCTTGATGTTACTAGCTGAAACATCACCATCTTATAACTATACAGGAAATGTAATGCATTTTAGGTCAGGCTGGCATCATTACCTATTATGGAGATTACTAACATTTCAGTTGTTTATAACTTTGCCAGACATTAGCCATTCCAGCTGTCATTACTCGTGCTTACTGGCTATCTTTGGTGAAATTGTTTCTGGAGGGAAATAAAAGGTTCAGAATAAATTCAGTTTGTGCACTGGGCTGTTGTGGAAAAAATGGGTTTTCGTATCATTCTGGTCATGTTTGTATAATAATGCATTGACAAAAAAGAAATGTATCTATAATCCATCAGCACAGTATCTCCTGGAATTTCTTAATTTCTAATCATATCCTGAAAAAATATAATTTATGTGGGCTTTTAGGTAAGTTTGTAGGAAATACTTGATTTAGATCTATGAATGTGCCTATCTAGTTTTATATGCAGTGCTGGGATAACACACCCCCCCCCCAGATGAACTGGATGTCTGGATGCTATCAAGTTTTCAGTCTCAAAGCAAAGCCTGTATAAGTGGTCTTCATGAGGAAAACTTCTGTCTACGTTGAATTCTGATGGAATAAACTTTCATGTAGTCAATACCTGTTTACTCTTATAGACAGTTGGCCCTTTGTGTAAAACCTAAGTGTAAAACTTATGTCATGGATCTAGAACTGATCTCAGTAGAAATACTCTGAGGATAAAAAAGTAATTTC
Organism: Calonectris borealis; assembly: GCF_964195595.1. Taxonomy (NCBI): domain Eukaryota; kingdom Metazoa; phylum Chordata; class Aves; order Procellariiformes; family Procellariidae; genus Calonectris; species Calonectris borealis. The sequence goes on from NC_134312.1 coordinate 180,419,321, forward strand.
CCTTAGAGTGCCTCTATGATTCTTTGTCTTTTTTATCTGTGAAAGTTTCACCGGTTTTGACTGTTACTCAACAAAGTAACTCTTAAGTGAATGAATGATTTTCTTAACATTTCTTTTTTCTTCCAGTCACTAGTGGAATACAAGTAGATATTTGTCACAAAATTACAGTCCTTTTCTTTCTGAGTACGCTAGACTCTTTAGTGAAAAAAATCATTCAAAAGTGCTTTTAAATACCATAGTCTATTTTGTGTGACATATTTTTTGAGGTAGTTATTGATGTATTTTGCCAGTACACAAAAAATTTGCAAGAATAGGCTATGCTTTCAAAATAACATCAAGAGTAAATGACAGAATGATAAAGATTTTACTTTGCAATAATCGATTGAACTGTACACCTTATTGCAAATTGGCCTGTAGGGAGTAGCAGAACATAATACACACACACACACAATTTGGATGAATTAGAAATAAATGACATATCCGTATTGCTAAATAAAACCAGGTCAAAAGCAAACTCCATCACTGGACTACTGATTGTCCATAGAACTTGTTAAAACATTCTCTGATACAGGTTTGACCCATAACTGTAGATGGCAGAAAGTAACTGAACGTGGTTCAGGGGACAGCATATACCAAGGAATACTCCCAATAGGCAGTGCAGACAAAATTGGTCTGGTTTGACTTCCCAGTCTTCCAAAATTATACCATCACACTTTGCTTGCTTAGGCATCTCTATGCTTTCACTCCATCTCAGGCCATATCTTTTGTGTCATGCTATAAAATGTCAGTCTGGCAAGGTCCCACATACATCTTAAAACATTTCAGACATTTAAAACTGGAAAATAATATGTGTACATGTACATATATGTGTGTGTATGTGTATGTGTATGTATATACAGGGATGTCATATGAGATCCAGAGGAGACCCAAAACCGATGTTATGTCATGTGACTAGAGTAAAACCATTTATCTTGGCCTCAAAGCTAAAGAACAAATACTGTCCCTCTTTTATTTAGCAGTATTGACATAATTCATTGTACTGAAAGCATTATTTGCCTAAGGAGGTGTCCCGGTTTCGGCTGGGATAGGGTTAAATTTCTTCCTAGTGCTGTGTTTTGGATTTAGTATGAGAAGAATGTTGATAACACAGAGATATTTTCAGTTGTTGCTAAGTGCCCTCCTAGTCCAAGGACAGCTCCCATGCCTACTGACTGAGCTAGGTACACGAGATGGGAGGGAACATAATCAGGACAGCCAGCCCAGCTGGCCAATGGGGTATTCCATACCATGTGATGTCATGCTCAGTATATGAATGGTAGGCGTGATCCAGGAAGTACCGATCGCTACTTGGTTATCGGTCAGCGCGGGTGGTGAGCAATTGCATTGTGCATCACTCATTTTGTATATTCTGTCATTATTTATTATCATTATTTTCCCTTTTCTGTTCTATTAAACTGTCTTTATCTCAACCCACGAGGTTTTCTCACTCCTACCCTTCCGATTCTCTCCCCGTCCCACTGGGGGGGTGGGGGGAGTGAGTGAGCGACTGCGTGGTATTTGGCTGCCTGCCAGGTTAAACCATGACAGGAGGCTCACTGAAGTCAGTGGAACTGCTTGTAAACTAACTGCCTGTGTGAGCAGAGATACAGAAAATTCCCTGAACCATTTCTGAACTCTATGAAAGTCTATGCCAGAAATAGATTCATTTCCGTCAATACATTTCATGCTTAAAGGATTCAAAATTATTTTACTACATTGATGAAACTTTCTATTAACAAGAGGAAAAAGTCAACTCTTGAACCAAAGTAAACTCAGCACTATCTTTATTTTGTTCCTCAGTTTTGAAATAAATTTCATGTTATGCAGTTTATGTAGGTTTAAATGACATCAAAGGCATGAGACAATGCCAAAACCAGTGAGCATAAGAGAGGAAGTCACTTTAAAAAATGAAATAGCATTCCTGTTTTCAGAAGCCTGGAGGGAAACATCCTCCTACAAAAATAAAGAAAAAGGCAGTGGAGGAAAGCTAGTGCCCAGGAGGAGTGCCTTGCTAATAAACATTTATTGTTTTTGTGGCTAGAATGAATTCTAGCTTTGAAAGGAAGGCAGTAAAGAGAGAGAGAAATGTGTTCTTGTAGAAAAGGCGTATGATATGGATTGTTTTCTTGAAGTGTAATGTTCTCTATTCTCATCCACATGCTGAACTGAATTTACTGTAGACACAACTATATATCACATCTATCATGTCCACAGATATCAAAAAGCAAAGTGTCTGCTCCTTCTTATTTTAGACAGAAAAATAATTCATATTAGATAATACATTAAACCTAACATGTACATATACATACCAGCTACTGCAAAAGTTTATGTAGAAGTATGACAAGTTAGACCAAAAACATATTACTGTTTTTTTAATGAGCAGTATTCTGGGTTATTTTACTACTTTATATGTGTTATGGAGATTACGCATGCCAGCCACCATAACAGGGTTCGACTCTAGGTTTCATGAATCAATAAGCCGAAAGATGGATTCCTTTATAAAAGTACTTTTTATTAATAGCACTACAGCTCGAGCTGGGTGCCTCTGAAGAGGGACCCTGAACAGAGAAATCCCTAGGCAACTATACCCTTACAATCTAAGTTCCCCACCCCTCACGCGACAGTTCAGACCAATAGTAATATTAGGGTCTGGGGTCTTCCCAGGGTCCTTTCATTGTCTCTAGGTGTGCCTTTTCTTTTCTTATCTCTAAGGTTGCAGCTTCTGCTGACAACTGTAGCTTCTTTATCTTCCGGCTTGACCCGGTTCTGGGGCCTTCTTTTACTTAATTAGGTAAAAGTTCAACATACCTAGGTGAAAGTTCACAGCTTGCGGCCTAAGGCTTCAGCAAATTTAGCTACTAATGCTAAGCAAGTTATGCTAAACAAGTTCTGTATAAGTAGTATATCAAAACGCACAACATATGTCAAAAGGCTTTATCTTTATTGTATATGATGATATAATTTATCAATTGAAAGAAATATAAATAATACTTTATTTAATTTAGTAAGTGATTAACACTTCAACTAGCACCTGACTATCAATCTTTGGACTGAGATCAGTCAGTTCAGTTGTCTAAGAAAGAACTTTACTGTATTTCCAAATCATTCCTTAACTTGGATAAATGGGTTTCTGCACAAAATATAACATTGTGAATGTATAAGAAATCCTCAAAGTCCTTGAATTTATGTATGATTGCTTGATCTAAAATAATAATAAAGAATCATAGTTTACAAAACCAGCCATTTGCACTAATTAATCCACCAGGGAAAAGACCTCATCTCCTACACATAAATAATACATAATTTAATGAAAGTACAGGACACTGGAGAAAAGGAATTGCTTGTTTCTTTGTTTTGAGCACTTAGATTATTTATTGAATCTTGATGTTTAGTTTTAAAATAGGTTATCTTATTCAGGCAATGTATTTTTCTTTTGTTTTATCTGCAAAGAGATCCAAAAATATAAAATTTCAACCTGCAGACAATTCCCATTAAAACCAAACAGAATCTGAAATGTAATGGCAAGCAAGAAAAATAAAAATGAATGTATAAAAACATAATATATGGTGAAATGAAAACAAAAAAAGAGCTAGAATACATTGTCAGATGTTTTTCTGACACTTCCCTATGTGTTCTTGACATCATTGGAGTACAGCAGAACATAATTTTGTTCTATTACTAGTTAGACATGAGCATGAAGATATAGGACAGATTTAAATCAATGTCATTTAACAGAAAGGATTATAATGACGTGAATTGACTAAGTAAGAACAGACAAGATCAGAATCTTTCTGGTCTGCACTTTGTTTTTGATGACTTTATTAGACCTTGAATAAGAAAATGAGTGACTTTCACAAAAATATTAGCTGCACACACCGCACACACAATTTTGGCTGCCAAAGAGGCTCCTGAGATGACCTGCTCTTATCCCTCTGAGTGCTTTGAAGATTAAGTTAAGAACTTACATTGGGTCTTAACTAGATGTAAGAGCTCATTAGACTGAGAAAAATATTGGGATGATATGCAGTGAGATTTATTGTTATAAAAAATTGCGAAATATTGTATCAGTTGGAAACTTCAAAACCTAATGTTTATCCATGTTACTAAGTTCTGTTACTAAATTTCCATCAGCATTTTCCCTTACCTTACCTTGCCTTGCCTTGCCTTACCTTGCCTTGCCTTCATAGTATTTACAGTTTGAAGTAAAGAGAAAATTCTCCTATTTTAGAAAAAAAAAAAAAAGACACCATTCTCCAAGAGAAAGAAAAATCTCTTTTTCTGTATCTCTTTCCACACAACCCTCTAATATTGCTTGAAGAATGTTTTTCAGGAGCGGTAGCAGTTTCAGGACTTGTGCTTACAGCCAACCTTTTCAATATTTTCTTTAAGTGCCTGGAGCACAGAACAGACATTTCTATATCATTGACTTTCAAATTGTAGGACTCCAAATAAATAAATAAGTAAATAAATAAAGTGTAAAATAATCCAGAGTTTTTGCTTTAAAGTCACTCATTGAAGATAAAAAATACAATTTTTAAGTAACCAATCAAAAGTAAGTACACATACTTTTACTGAGGGTATATTTATTGGATAGAGTCTGGAGGTTATGTACAATTTGTAAAGGCTATTTATACCACTGTCAATTTCTCTTAGCAATAGAGCTAACTGATTTATCACAGCTATATCAGCATTCATCTACTTCCAGTTTTTCTAACATAGTCAGGAAAGACATACAAGGCTGGGTGGATCTTTATAACAAAAGTCAGAGTACATATTTTTTTGCGGCACCAGTGATTAATGTTCTCAGATTCACATTCACAGCATCATTCTACATCTGCAAAAATTCAAAATATAGTAAAACAGGTAGGATATTTGGCAGACTTGCATTTATAAACTAACAAATTTCTAAAGACCCACAGGCCTGGCCTTTTAATCCATTTGCTGCCTGGGAGTATGTGTCGTCCTCATGTGCACTTTCCTGAACTAAATTTTCTATGCTGTGAACAAGGTTAGAAGATGAAAAAGAAGAAGAAGGAAAGAAAAAGAAAAAAAAAAATCAGATTCCTTTTTTTCACACAGTACTGTCATTCTGTTATGTCTAATGTTGCTTCCAGGATCTGATTTAGCAACATTCAAGGATAGAATAGGCCACGAAACAAAGAATCTGCTCTGAAAATAAGAAATTAAAATAACCAATAAAATTTATGAAGAAAATAAAATCAGACATCAAACTGTACCTGGAAATATTATATGACATTTTCAACAACAACAACAACAAAATCTAACTTGCTGATAGTTTAAAATTTGTGACATTCTTGTAGTAAATACTATCCAGTCTCCATTCTCTACTCTAAGAATCACTTAGAGTATGCAGCTGACATCTGGTGGACCCCCCACTGAACCAGTAGGCAGGATTAAATTTTATTTTTAAAGTGGAATAGTTCCAACAAAACTCTCAGAAAAGGAGAAGCTTGAAACCATCTTCTTCATCTTCACTGAGTGTCCTAAATATTAGGAGACTGGCTCCTCTTTATTTGAATCTAAAACTTGACATGGACAGGGTAAATCTTCTTAATAAACATTTAAATGAGGGAAAAATATTTAAACTCTGACAGGATCTATCCAAGCAGCCAGCCATTCATGTTTTCTACATTGAGTGCTACACCATTATATTGGAAAAGTTCTTGGGAAGAGTTATAACTGCAGACACAGCAGCTGTATATATTTTTTACATACATTTTTTCTGATGTCTTCAGTAAAAAAAAGAGTAGCAAAAGCTACCAAAAACTGGGGAAAAAAGGAAAGAAGGGTACATTTTCACTGATTTTTTGGTATTTTCCAAAGTATGTTTGAAATTAATTATTTTTTAGTTTAATGTTTTCATTTAATGTTTTACATGTGTGTGTGTGTATGTATAAATAAGCTTGAGATTCAGATCCTACAGTCTTGATCCAGATTTGTTTTAAATTCATTTACTTGTCATGTTGTATTTTCAGTCCCTGAATGAATTCTTATTTTAAGGGTTATTATTAAACAACCATCATTCCTGCTAGTGAGGGAACCATTCAGTACTGATGAATACATCTATTTCAACTTTTCCTTTATCCTTCTAAATAGTGGCCTTGTATCTCAAGTCTGTTGCAATTATAACTGATAGGGTGCCCAAGTAAGTATTTTTTGCAGAAATGAAAATTTATTTCTTAATTTACTTTGTTCACAATGTCTTACATAAAATCATAAAATCATTAAGGTTGGGAAAGACCTCTAAGATCATCGAATCCAACCGTCAACCCAACACTACCATGCCCACTAAACCATGTCCCTAAGCACCTCATCATAGTATAAAAATATACTATTTTTTACTTTATTAAGTAAAGCTTTACTAGCTTTACTCAATTCCATTCAAATTCAATTCCACATTTTTTAATTTGTTTCTCTATGCTTCAATTACACGGGTAAAAGCTTTTCATTAATCAAAATACAATTTTAAAACATGAAAGGAGCTTTCAATGAGTTGTCTTTTAAGTGTGTTTGCAGTTATTAACAGAAGTTCAGCTGAAATCCAGCAAAATATCTTTAAATACATTCTGTGCACTGCTGTAGTACCACTTCTGTCTTTAAAGTTAAAGGTATAAGTGTGAATAAGCTCCCAACTTTACAAGTACATTTTTAAAAGTATCCTAAGCAAATACAGGCTTTTTCAAATGTGTCTTATCTCCAAGGATTTCTTCAGCTCCATAAATACCTTTAAAATTTTAATTTAGTGGCTAAATTTTACTGGGTAAGTGGTATTTCTTTGCATTTTTTGTTGTCAAAAAGTAGATTTAGACAGTTTTTTCTGATTTTAAACTTGATTTTGTGTTTAAATAAATTATTTCATTGCCAAGAAACTTCACTTTGACAAAAAGGCTATTAACACACTGTTTCCATTCTCTGATACTGGTTTAACTGATGAACTTGGTTAGGTGATTGTGTCCTTTTGTTTCTCCTCTTACTATATATTTGTTTTATTTGTATAAATAAGAAAGTGGTGTTTGGGGTTTTTTTGTCAGATAAAAATTGTCTCTTCTTACATTTCCTATCAGAATGCAGTCTCTAAGCATTATCACAAAGCACAATAATGATGCATTTTCCCATTATTTTTAATTAGAATCTATATAATAGGAAAATACTTCCCAATAATTCTGTAATTGTAAGCATCTTGTCAATAAATGGTCAGTTTAAGACAGACTTTTCTCTCTTCAGGGATCACCTTGTAAGAATCCCACTGTCCTGGTTTCAGCTGGGATAGAGTTAAATTTCTTTCTAGTGCTGTGGTTTGGATTTAGTATGAGAAGAATGTTGATAACACACTGACGTTTCCAGTTGTTGCTAAATACCTTATCAAGGAAAACTATCCTCTGCTACCAAGCTAGACTGGGAGGAGGGAGCACAGCCAGGACAACTAGCCCAGCTGGCCAATGGGGTATTCCATACCATGTGACATCATGCTCAGTGTATGAATGGTAGGCGTGATCCAGGAAGTACCGATCGCTACTTGGTTATTCGTCAGCACGGATGGTGAGCAATTGCATTGTGCATCACTCATTTTGTATATTATATCATTATCATTATTATTTTCCCTTTTCTGTTCTATTAAACCGTCTTTATCTCAACCCATGAGTTTTTCTCACTCTCACCCTTCTGATTCTCTCCCCGTCCCACCGGGGGTGGGGGGAGTGAGCGAACGGCTGCATGGTATTTGGCTGCCTGCCAGGTTAAACCACGACACCCACGGGAAACAGGAGAGGACAGGGTTATAGTGGAGCTGGGTGAGTCTCAAGATCAGTTCCCCCAAGCTCAAAGATGGCCATACTGATGAGGAGAAAATAAAACAAAGATGGCAAGAGGTCTGCATGGATGAACAAGGAGCTCCTGACAAAGCTCAGACTTAAAATGGAAGCACACAGGAGGTGGAAGCAGTGACAGGGGACCTGGGAGGAATATAGAGACACTGCTGAAGTACGCAGGGATGCTCTTAGGAAAGCCAAAACCCACCTGGCATTGAAAACTGGCTCAGTTCCTGGACTCAGACAGTTGTGATCAGTGTCACAAAGTCTAGTTGGAGGCCAGTCACCAGTAGTATACCCCAGGGATCGATACTGTGGCCAGTGTAGTGTAACACCTTCATTCATAACCTGGATAACAAGTCAGAGTGCACCCTCAGTAAATTTGGAGATAATAGAAAACTAGGAGGAGTGGCTGATACACCTGATGGTTGTGCTGTCCTTCAGAGGGACCTTGACAGGCTGGAGAAATGGGCTGAGAGGCTGAAGTTCAAATTAGAGAAATGAAACATCCTTTACCTGGAGAGATAATCCCATGCACCAGTATACCAGCTAGAAAGCAGTTCTGCAGAGAAGGACATGGGTTTTCTGGTGGTCAAGAAAGTGAACATGAGCCAGCAATACAGCCTTGCAGCAAAGGCCAACAACATCCTGGGTGGCATTAAGAGCGTTGCCAGCAGGTTGGTGAAGGTGACCCTTCCCTTCTGCTCTGCCCTGGTGAGATCACACCTGGAGTGTTGGGTCAAATGCTGGGCTTCCCGTTACAAGAAAGACATGGAACATCCTGGAGTGAGTCCAGCAGAAGGCCACAAAGAAGATTAAGGGATTGGAACATCTGACATATAAGAAGACTTTGAGATTGCTGGGACTGTTAAACCTGGAGAAGAGAAGGCTCAGGAAAATCTTATCAATGTGTATAAATGCCTGATGGGGGGAATGAAGAAAGAGGAAACTGACTCTTCTCAAACTCTGCTCAGTGAAAGGACAAGAAGCAATGGGCAAAAATGGAAATACAGGAAATTCTGTTTAAACATGAGAAAACACTTTTTTACTGTGAGAGTGATTGAATGTTGGAAGCGGTTGCGCAGAGATGTTGTGGAGTCTCCATCCTTGGAGACATACAAAAGCAGCCCTGTCATTGCATTAAACAACCTGTGCTAGATGGCTCTGCTCTGAGCAGGGAGAAACAAAGTGATCTTCAGCAGTCCCTTCTGACTCATTGATTCTGTGATTCTGTGAAAACTGAAGTGCTGTTCTGGTGATAGTTCACTTCAGAAACATAATGCGAATCAGATTGAAACAGGCTGGGGTCCCTTTGCCCTCTTCAGTCATCCAACCTTTTTCCAGTAGGCCTTGTACTCTTAAACACCTCTGCATGCCCTCACACAACACGAAGGACATGCTTACATGTGTTGTCAGTATCATGAAACTAAAAAAAACCAAACAAACAAACCCACATTATTTTCTTGCTTGCAATACAGTCTTCATGTAATTTCAATCACGGTCAAATGAAAAATTGCTCACAAAGCAATGATCTCAAGTGATAGCTTCAGACCAGAGTAGGTACACTCATAAGGAAGACAGCATTCATGTAGTCAGCCTGCTGTAGCAGGAGTTAGCTCTGTGCATCATGGATACAAACTATTTGAATACACAATCAGAGATCATTTGTCAACTTTGGTTTAGCTTATAGCATAGCCCGTAGAATGAAGTACATAATCATGCACAGAACTGAATGTAACTTGGTAATAGGACATGCTCTTTTAAGACCGGTTGTTACTGATGCTGCTCAATCACTAGATTTTTCCCTAGTACAATTTCTGACTGTTTTAGCTGTTAAGTTTCAAGGCAAGACCAGGATTGAAAGCAAAGATCAACCAAAGACCCATCTGAAAAGACAGCAGGGTTAATACGTTGGGTTTGGCTCTTTTCACCTCCATAATCCTCCCATATTAATACACTCAAGGCATACAACATATTTTCACACACTGGCCTGTTCCAACGCATACATGTATTTCAGGCACACAGTGGCACAGTTCATGGTGGCACTACATGGTACCCAGTAGAGTTTCAGAGACAAGTGTTTTGCACCAGAGTGAATAAAAAACTTAAAAAGGGCTCTCCCTGAGCAATGTCTACCAGTCAGTACCACAGGTAAGGACCTGTCTCTTGTGCTGATGAGTGTAGAAGTCTTTGTGAAGGAGAAAAGCATAATTTTAGAGCTCAGTTACTGTTCTTTCTAACTCACTCAGCAAAACCATGTTTATCATTAATTGGAGACATTTCTTAGTTTTGCCAAGTGAACCACTAGCTAGACTGCTACCAGCTATAACATTTTCCCTATTGACATTTGGGTAGATTTAATCAAACTCAAAGGCATATTCTTCCACACCTTTAGTACAGAAGCAAACTTAACCCTTGCACAAAGGATCAAATATGATCCATGATTACTTAAAAGCTGCACTTCTCTTTCTGTGCTAGTCCATCCTACTTTTCTCATTTCTTAGAATAAATAGAATTTTTCACTAGCTGCTAAATGCATCTTCACTACCTTTAAACAGATTGACGATCCATTTTGAATTCAGAATGTGTGTTATAAGCATATATAGGTATGAAGGTGACATGTTATGCCCTGAGGCACAAACACCCAGTGAGATCGCTTAAAAAGGGACAGCCCATCTCTAACCTTATCTAACAATGAACAGAGACCACTTTCCTTTTCTCAGATATAATCTTTAATAATCTTCAACAATTTTTGAGAAACAGACAAGACAAGGCAACCATAACAAATATAAAAATAATGTGAAGGTGACTTTGCAAACTGCATCAATCTTTCCTGCATTAGAAACTGTAAGAAACTTGATTTTTGTCATTCCATCTTCAGCGCTCTTTCTTTTTGTACCTTTTCTTGAAAGCAGGGGAAGGGATGAAGGTGACCAGTGCAACTTCACTAAATTAAGAAAAAGAAAAAGCTCTTGTATATTTACATTTGTTTTGTCATATATTTAATTTAAAATCTAAAAGTTCAAAACACTCAAATTTTATACTTCACATCGCTGTCACCTTGGATATAGATGTGTCTATATTGATCTTCAGGGCAATCAGGATTCATATTGAATATACTGTTATGACTAGGTTTACGATTGACTTTGCTATCAATAGCAGCAACATATTATTTGCATACAACATAATGTGTTACCATTTACTGCCTCAACCCATCCATTTTTGGAATTTCTTAACCATTTTCATCAAGAGTTCAGTTCTATATTAAATAAGATAGGTGAGTGTCAATCAATTATTTACTATTTTTTTACTGGGTGGAAGAAAATAGAGAGGGGTCTGAAGAAGTCAAAATTATGGAAATTATTAGCCTTGCACTAACACTGCATGTATGCTATGTACAATCTCATCATGTACCCCCTACCCCTCCCCCCCACTTCTCCATGGACATGTGATATTTTAATAGAATTAATAACTTCCATTTTAAAATAAAAAGTTGTATTTCAAACATATGAATTACAGCTAACACTACTACTGTAGCTCCCATCAAGTCATAGTATGTGCATCTTAGTTTCTAATAAGACAACCTGCTCCATTTCTCTCTACTACTGTAAGCACATTGAGTTAAATGTGGGGGGTATGTTTTTTAAAGGTAACTAAGGATAAACTGCAGAAATACCAGAAGGGGAATCAGGAGAAAAGAAAAATGCATCTTTTTGCCTCCAGGGCTTAGTGCTTGAGGGAATATATAGACATCTTTTGATGTTTAAAAGTTGAAGTGCTTTGTTTTTCAAACATGGAAAATATACCCATGAAACTTTGTGGCATGTGATTACTTATCTGAAGTTGCTTATCATATACACACAAAATTAAGGGCTTACAAAAAAGTTTACTTAAAGATATTCAAATATTATGCCCTCCACTGTCCTTGAGGTGCCTGGAAGTGTTCTTATACTAGGGAAGTGTAGGACATAATCTTTTAAAGGGGATGAAATGGAATTATTTATTAAAATTTAATAAAGTATTGTTCAAAGTTTTATAGCATAAGTTAACCATTGTGCACTGGTGCATGCCTTCATTTATCACACAGAATTTTACTTGGGAAGTATTGTTTTGATAAAACACCATTTGCATACATCCAAAAAGCAGTATAAAGATACACCTGTTTATATTTTCAACTCTGCCATTATAGATACAGTGTTCATATACTTTGAAAACTTTTAAATGTATGTATATGTATATGTGTATGCATATGTATATGTGCATGTGCATGTGTATATGAATATTTGTGTGTGCTTTTTATCATGTTTCGAAGAAATTTAAAAATGAATTATGCATATCAAATATGAGTATGATCATATTGTTTTCTTATTATGTAAATGCAAAAAAAAAAAGTGAAAATGAAAAGAAAACCAATTTTCTTCTTTCATTTTCCTGCTTTTCTGTCATTCACTGTTACCAGTAAACATTAGAGAAGCAATGATGGGCTTGAGACAGAGAAAAAGAATATGAGAAAATCAAACTGCAAAGGCTGAACATGGGGAAAAACATGTTTGCTGTTATGAAGATGTACACAAAAACAAAGGACAGGAAGTTGGGATAAAAATGAAGAACAGAGAGCTAAAGAAGTAGTCAGCAGTGGAAGAGTAGATAACAATTTCAAAGAAAACCTCAGGGCAGGTGGGTGAAAAGAAACCAGATGAAACAGGTTTTTTTGAAAGATTAGGAAAGAGTAGGGTTTGAACTAGTCTTGAGCTTAATGAATGGATTTATTCATCCATAGTTTGTTTTTAATTTTGGAGGAGGATATTACTGACTTGATCAAAAAATATATTTGAATGATTTAATGCTATGTAAGTTCATGCAATCAGTATTGATTACCTCTGATCCTTGTAAGTAAATATGAATTACAGAAAATGTTAGAAAACTATTGTATTTCCCTGTTCCCTGCAGCTAGAAACGGGAAGGCATTATTTTAATACTTTTCAGATTCTCAGTAGGCCTTTTAGCTTTTCTTTGGCACATAGACACTTTTATGATTGTAAATAACAGCACTTCCCCCCTCATCCCCCTACTCCCTCTTTCTAGAAATACAAGAGACCAAATAGTGTCATAGTTGTGTGCTGTTGTGGGATCAGACTTCTTTAAATAAAGAAGCTTTCTTGAAATAAAGTTTGTTATTTTATAAGCAGTAGTCTGACTTCTGGCAGATAGCATGCTATTGCTTCTGTCTTCACTGTCTGCTATATAAATATATATCTGTATCCAAAGGTAGTGTAAATTATCACCCTCCTTGAATAAAGAATTATTTCTACTTACTGCATATTTGTCTCAAAGGAAATAACAACATTCCTGATTAAATTCAGTGAGTTAAAATGTTAGAAGGAATGAAACCAATCTGGAAACTACTATTATCCTTACATTTTTCTTTCGACACAACAAAATCCTTTTCAAAATCATCTTCTCTTGAAGTACATACTTATGAAAGTTATTGAGAGACTAAAGTTATCCTGATTCTTTATATTCTTCAGTCAGTTCTGCTTAACATTGATCATATCCTGTGTTTGCTAGCAATTTTCTTCTGTCACCTTATAAGAAAGGTTTGATATGAAACTGAGCAAATTGCAGAAGAGTGTTAGCCCTTAATAATTAATCAGATTTATTTCCAAGAAAAGTTTTGGGGTTTTTTTCTTATTAAAACCAGTGACAAAATTCAGAGTATTTTTGGCTTTTCTTTTTCCTTCATCTTATTTTAGTCTGGGTAACAATGATGTGATCTATCCAATAAATGTTTACTCTCAACTGCTAATCTGGTTGTAAAATTCACACCCAGATACTTTGGGCTGAATTCAGTTGCCCACAGCTATAAAATGCCTTTTCAAATCCCCCATGATATCCTGGCTTAAACTCCAGGGCCCATCCAGAATGGTATGGATTTAAGTCCTCCATCATAGCTGTCAGCCCCACAGTGTTGTCTTGACTGTCCCAGGACAAAGCCAGTGGCAGTAGGGGCATATTCATCAGCAGCGAACCCTGGCCTTTTCACTACTCTGACAGCAAAGTATCATTCTAATGAAACAACAACAAAATATCGATGATCACGTATGCACAGGCAATTCTTTGCCAATCCAATAGAAACATATTGGGTCCAGGATGACCAAGAATAGTGAAATGCCTTATCCTACCTTTTTACACAATTTTCAATGCTAATGGAGAATCTGTCAGAGCCCTGAGTGCACCAACAGGGGCTGACTGCCCTGACCAGGCTGTGAAGCTCTTTCTCTGTAATCCTGCCCTGCAAATGCTGCCCCCTGCCAGAGTTTTGGCTACCAGTGTTCAAGGTCAGCTCTGATGTAGTGCAACTGTGTAAGCCTGGATCAGACTGCTGGGAGAATCACAACATTGTAAAAAACAGCAGCGAAAAACCACATCTGGGATTCCCAGCCATGCACCCTCAGCCCATTGCCATAGGGCCCACATTTAACTCCAGGTCCTTAGTCCTTGCCTGTCCTTTGTCACCAGGAGGTTATATCTGACTTTACACCTTGCTGATCTTGAAGCTATATCGCATTATTAATATGGTGGTATGTCCTGGGGCACAGTTGTTGCTACAAGGCTTAAGGATGAACTTCTATAATGTTCCAAGGTGATTTTGGTTTCTGGACTTTTTTTTTTTTTTTGCTTTGGAAGGCTATGTTTTTCTCCACTTGGCAAATTTACATAAGGAGTGAATTTTGTACTAATGAATAAAAGCTATGCTTTCTGGTTATAGGTCACTTTCTCACACACAAATTAACAATTTATTTCTGTTAACATAAATCAGGAATGCAATGGTTAGTGAAATGTCATTTTGGAAATATAAAACTATATAAAAACTAAAGTTAAAGCAATCAATTATTTTCACCTTACTTACAGAGATAAATGTGCTTTTCCCATCATACAGTCCACTCAGCCAGAAAGTATAGATTTAGTTCATGTGTGTAAATTGTCAAAAAAAAAAAAAACAAACCTATTCAAAAGTTTATTTATCTATCAAGGGGAACAATAATTTATATGGTGCATGATGGAATTTAAGAAGTAGTTATAAAGGAGATTTTACAGAAAGCCCTGGCATTGAACTATTTCATCTGACTGAGTCTTAGGGAGACAAAAAAAAAAGGAAAAAACCCTTCAGATTCTGTAGTGGAAAAAAAAAATTCTACTGTAGCTTTCATCAGAAACAGTCACTGAAATGTAGTGAATATTTTAATAAGTAATAAAAATAAGTATCTCCCAAAGTGAATAACCCAATTGTAAGGAATATCATGATTCCCCCTTTTCATTCCTTTCATGTATTATATGCTTAATAGAGAGAATAATAGCAACTTCCTATTTAAGACTGTACTTCAGTGTTTTCATAAAACAAGATGACTCCCTACTCCGCTCCCCCTTCATCCAGTTAATAATTTGCAGACTCAATTTATTTCAAAATTTTTATAAACCACTGTTTTTTTTATTTTTCTATGAGAAATTATTAGAAGATGATTCTGCAACTACTACAGATGAAAACCTTAAACATAATGCTCTTCAAAAATCAAGTTTCTTTTTAGGAGGAGGGAAAAAAAAAGGCATTTTATAGCAAGGAACATTGATTTTCAAATTCCAGATTTTTTTTGTCTTTAAATTCTGACATCAGGGTAAAAGTGCTACTACTGGAATATCTCCTAAACATCATTATTTATAAGTAGCATTATTTATAAGAAAGTGTCTGGATATTTATATGAACTGAGCCCTATCTTACTGTATGCCCCATCTATAAACCTGTGAGACATCTCTGCCAAGGATTTTACAATCTGAAAAGACAAGAATAATAAACATTTAGTCTACATACAAGAGGCAAACTTCTTTAAAAATTCTGAATGGTAATTATAGATATGTATTTTCACCTTAATTTTTTTCCAGGTGAAAAGTCTAGTAATTTGCCTTATTCAGAAGGTTGGAGTCTTCCACTCCTGATTCTTAGGTTTTTTGTAGTGCCTTTTTGTAATTTTTGGTATTAGCTTCAGTTTGCCCAAACAAAAAGCTTGATTTTAAATATATCCAACATTTTTTTCTTTTGCTTATTCTGCTGCATAGAAACTACTAGAATGCTTTCTTTTGGCCACAAGAAATCCAAGCATAGGAGCACAATTTGCCCCAAAGGAGACAACTTAGAAAGTTATCAAAACCCTTGTGGTACCAGTAGACTGGAATCATGCAATATATATATAAAATGCATGCCAATAGTTAAAAACAAAAAAAAATCTAAAAATCTTGCCTATGAAGCAAAGTTCAGACTACAGAAAGCAAAACAAACAGGAAAACAACAACAAAATTTAAACCATCTTTCTTTTTGTATACTTATCCTCTTCATGTTAAATAAAAAGCCATGTTTAAGCTCTTATGTACTGTTAGATAGTGACGTGACATACAAGTCTTAGTGTCAATGTATTTTTCTTACAAATATTTCAATAAATACCATTTCCTTTCTTAATCATGTAATTCGCTTTCATATGACAGAAGAATTGAGTAGTTCTCCACAGTATTTCACAGTCCGTAAATGATGCAATTATCACTTCAACCACATATCATTCTTATTTTTGCGATGGCTTCTATTTTACAGGAAGAAAAATAGAAATGTTAAGACTGTAATGATTAACAATTTGTGTGTTGTGACATTTTTAAATAAATGGAAAAAAAGTTGGAAAACCTTGAGTTTTATATATTTATTTATTCCAAAGTTAGAAAATTATGCCTTTCCAAAGACATTTTGTCTGTCGTCCTTTAGTTTGACACAGGGGAAGTAAATACAAAAAGAGTCCATTCCACTAGTCACCCATGTTTTCAGCTTATTTATGAACAGAAGGACAAAGGCTAGTACTCAGTCTGCTAGTGAGCTTAGTGTTCAGCTGGTTTTGTCAGACAGCAGGGTTTTCTCAGGGTAACTTGGCCTGACTGGAAAAAAAAAACAACCACCTTGCTGTTGCATTAGGATGAACATGCTCATGAAAGAATCAGCTTTTTCAGTGAGTCTGAAAATGTAGTGTAGATATATATTAATGCATAAAGTGTTAGTCCTTTCATAGAAAGATTTTCACTTGATGCAAATCAACATAAATCTATTGACTCTTGTGGAATTTTTCAGTTCAGGCTTTCTTCAGTTCAGAATGTGCATCATAAAAAATATAACATGACCCATTTGTTTGCATTAAAATGGAGAATGTTTAGCTAGCCATACAACATATTTATTCTGTTGGTTACTCTAATACAGTACTACATATTATTTAAATGTTACATTTTTTAGATATCAAGCTGTATAATATTCAGATGCATTACTTCATCTATAAGCAATATGCAAGCTATTCTGGCATGGGTTGTACAACCTTCAAAGTCCAAGTGACGAAAAAGGAACCAATCTGTCCAAACCTGGATCCAGCACTCTGGATGTGGCCTCACCAGGGCAGAGTAGAGGGAAAAGGGATCACCTCCCTCAACCTGCTGGCAATGCTTCTCCTCCTAATGCAGCCGAGGAGGCTGTTGGTATTCTTTGCCTTGAGGCTGTAATGCTGTAATGCTGACACATAGTCAGCTTGTTGTGCACAAGGACCCCCATGTCCTTCTCTGCAGAGCTGCTTTCCAGCTGGTCAGTCCAAGTGTACTGGTCCAGGGGTTGTTCTTCCCCAGGTGCAGGACTTTGCTTTTCCCCTTGTTGAACTTCATGAGGTTCCTGTCAGATAATTTCTCCAGCCTGTCAAGATTCCTCTGAATGGCAGCACAATCATCTGGTTTATCACCCACTCCCCCCAGTTTTATATTGTCTGAAAATCTTTTGATGGTGTAGTCTGTCCCATTGTCCAGGTAATCAGTGAAGAGGCTAGCAGAGAACCTTTCCTTGTTGGCTCCTTGATCAACTTTGTCAGGAAGTTGTCGTCAATGCACTGCAGATGCAATGCATTCAATGCAATGCATTCATAGATTGCTTATGCACTGATATGTAGTCCTTCTAGCAAATTTCAGGGTAGTGAAAATTCTTCATGAGGATCAGGACCTGTGAATGTGAGAAGGATTCATCTAATTTTTCTTCCTAATAAGGAGCTTTATTGCAGAAACCCACTACAATAACAACCATGTTGATTTGCCCACTAATCTTGACCCATAAGCTCTTAGCTGACACCTGACCAGTCCCAAGGCAGAGTTCCATGCATTCCCACTGGTCTTTCACATACAGAGGAACTCCCCCTAGCCTCTTACCCAACCTGACCTTCCTGAAAAGCCTGTATCCATCCATTGTAATTCTCCAGTGATATGAAGCATGACCATATTCAGTTATTGAGGTTGTTCTAAATTAAAACCATTTTTTAATTTATATGATTTAAGCTTGATAAGTTTCAGTAACTTGTGACTGGATTCTGCTCAGGTGAAAGAGTGTATAAAATATAAATTTTGTCAAAAATAACCACAAATTATGTGGGAAAAAAGATGACAATAACTTAGAATTGCATAACTTTTGAGGGTTTTTTGTTACTGCGAAATATCTCATTGCTCAAAAGACTCCATTCAGTAATCTTGTTTGCCCTCAATGTCCACACAAAAGTGATAGTCGTGAACCTTATACACTTGCACCTCTTTGAAAAATCAGCAATATATATTCCTTGTTTCTGTTTTCTCAACACACAGGTGGATATTCACACTTTAGAAATAAAACATGAGAGGAGAATTTTGTAGTTGTGTGTCTTAGATTTCTAATCAAGACTGTTGGAAGTATTTTTCTTTTCTATTTGTACTATCAACTTCTTAGAACAACAATGTAAGATCTCATTTCCTGGTAATAATGATAATAGTAATATAACTTCTCACTCAACAACACCCATTTACAATTTTTTTTTGAAAGCAGAAATGTTCAGTCAAATAAATAGAAGTCCTGAAGAAAAGGTCAAAATATACAGCATCACCATTTGAACCCTAGAGGAGCAAAAAAAAATCAGACCTACACTTTACCTAAATAAAAACTTTAATAATAAAGGTAAACATGACAATATTATTTATAATTGTCAAACAAAAAATTAACTTGACTCATGAAAGTTATATTAAATATACAAATAGATTTTTGTGCAGTCTGTTATGAATCACTGCCATAAAAATGACAAGCCTAAGAAAAGTTGCTATAAGATTAGAGAAACAGCAAATATTACAATTTTCTAATATCATCCTGAAATTTTCACCTGCTCTGAAGTTGGAAAGTAAAATCTTATTTGAAGAATGGAAATCTATTTTATAAAAATAGCAAGTTAATAAAGCTACTATTGAGAACAGAATTTTTATAATAGAGTCTGATTTTTTAAACTGCTAAATTAATTTCAAAGAATATGGTCAATTTTCTGAATGTACTGGAATACATATAATATTTGATGAGGAGAATCCAATTAAAATGAAAAATCATTTGAATACTGCTTTAATCTTATTTATGTTGAACAGGTAAGTATTAACACCTCCTTTCATTTACATTTCATCCACTGATTTCATCTGCAGTTTCTCACAATGAATAATGACATGTTGACAGTAAGAGAGTACAGTTTTGCTGCATTTTTGCCTATTTTCTTCTCCATATTGGCAATGAGCATAACGTCTTAATTTTTGCATAGAGTGAGAGAGCAGAGATTTGAAATATCTATTAGGGTATATTTCATAAGACCTTGTGTGATTTCAGCTTTTTTGGAGAGGGTTTAATGAAAGAATTTATAATGTTAGTAATGAAAATAAATTCATTGATATAATATTAATTCGAATTAGCTAGCTGAAAGGATAAACAAAACTTGTTCTGGTTATTTCTAGTGTGAAATTTAGGTGTGGAAGTTTTGACAGTTTTTGTGAAAACAAGCCAGTGACAACAAAAATGTGCAATATGTTACTCAATTCTTAGACACAAATAGCTTCCTACCTACTCCATTTCTATTACATTTTTATTAGCTCCTAATATCCAAGTGTCCTTCATTTAGGTTAGTGAGTTAACTTTCCTTAAAATTATATTCATTAGGCTAAGGTCTTAAAGAGATCTACAGTTTCAATAGAAGCTTGTAAGTTCAAAAGGAAATGGTTTTGCAAGATTAAGAGAGCTAGTTAGGTGACACTGACATTTTGCATCATGGACTTTATAGTACACTTGAATTATTTCTTTACTTTTAATATGTATAATGTGACAGTGCTTTAGAATGTACCTTAGCTCTCCCAGAGCACAATGGTTTTACCAAGTCCCTGAAAGCAACCATAGCCAGTTTGATCCCTTGAGCTCTCTGAGGGCATGAGGTTTGTTTTTTTTTTTAATATTCTTTAAGAATAAATAATATATAACAAATGAATTGTTCTTGATTGCAGTTTTGTAGTTTGATGTCAAGGTTATATGTTATAAACAGAACAAGCTAGTGTGAAAGGTGTGCCAGGTCACAAAGCTTGCTGGAATAGTGACGGAAACTTTGGATTGGGCAGAGGGAGTAAGACTTACTGAGGTCAAATTTACAGATGACACTAAATTGAGAGGACCAGTTGATACAAAACAGGGGTGGCAACAAAAGCAGTGATAAATCCCTATTTCCAACCCCAAAGGTATTCTTTGAACAAAATGTATCATGTGTCAGTTTTTTAATTGAATGTAAGAAGCAGTTTATATATTTTCTACAAGTAGGGAAAAAAATGTTTAGTGTAACATAAGAATTTCTAAAAAAATAAAAGAAAACGAAGCCCAAAAATTCAATGATAAAAAGAATAACAAAACCCAAACAGAAATATAATATATAAATTTCTTATAGATTTTTTGGCTGTCTACATTCTTTTGTACTTATTTGGTCCATCATGGTAGGTATCTTGTTTTTTTTTCTTTTTTTTAAATTTTGTTTTATTCTATTATTGCTCACTAGGGCAACAACCACTGAAGTAAAAATAAAAGAGTTATTGACATCCTTTGGAACTCATATTATTTTCTCTATCTCCAGTTTAGACATGAAAAAACATTATAGAATTTTAGAAAGGCTGGAATCACAAATGATTAAGAAACAGAAATCAAACTTCTTTTTTCTTTATTCTTCACTCTTATAGTTTGCATTTCTTCAGTACAATTGGATAAAATAAAGGACTAAAAAAGTTAGATATATAAAGACACAACTTTCTAATATTATGCTCATAGGCACATCAGATAGATAGGTTTACTAATTAGAAAATTTAATTACAGTATCCATCTTTCATTTTATTCCTTGAGATTTAAGTGACAACATTACATAAGCTCATCCATCATGTCATTCTGGCTCATCATCCTTCCCGGTTTTTATATATGAGATGAAATTTCAGTTAAAAAAATAAATTAAAAAAATCTTTAACTAGATATATTTTATGCACAACTAGAAAAACTGTTAGAAAACTACCTGCTGAGCAAATTCCAACTAGGACAGGGACAAATACCAGGAAAGAGTACAAGGTAAACAAGAAAACTGTAATGATGCTCGTTATTGATACAGTGAATCACTTATGAAAGACAAAACTTGCCAGATGGCAATAGTGGCTGAAAAAGGTTATTTAAGTATTTGCAGAATCTCCATAAAATACATTAATAATATGAATTCTTAAATATTAAGGTAACATTACCTTATTATTTATAGCACAACTGGAAAACTTTTGGTTTGATTTTTGGCCTGAAACATAATTTATAAATAGTTAAAATAATAGCTGAAAAACACACAGTAATTGTTATGTAGAAGTTAAAATTGGATAAGAAAAATCCCCAAAACATTAGAATATTTGTTATAAAATCATTGCTGTCTAAACACTGAAACTTTAATTCTACTTTGAATCATTCCCACGCCTATAGAAGCTTGCATTGATGGTGGTGAAAGTAAATAGTTTGAACTTTATCCTTCAATCTAGTGGGTTAGTGAAGACAGGCAGATTGCAGAAAACTCATTCCTAGAGATATTCAAAACAAGACCCTAAGCATCTTGATCAAATCTTAAAGTTGATGCTGCTTTGAGTGGACAGTTGGAACAGATGATTTCCTGAAGTCCCTTCCAACATGAGTTATTACACGAGTTTATGATAACTGACACAATTATTATATATAGGTATCATTTAATAAACATGCAAAGAATATGTTTAAAAGGTTAAGAATCTCCACATATTTTACATACTGTCATACATATGCTCTCATTGTGCTTTAGCTTACTTTAGGGCTCTATTTAGAATGTCGCTTATGACAGTGGAAAGACTTTTAGCATTTATTTACAGCTTTAAATACAGCAGTGTGTTTAGACTGCCGAGATAACACCAAACAAGATAGCACAGTACTGTATAAAACAGCAATTCTAGCTCAGGTCCTAGAAACCAACTTATGATGTACTATGCCCAGAAAAATTATTCTGCACCGCTTTGATGTATCTATCCTGTTTCTGGCTGTAGGGTTTGTTCAGGTCACAGCCAGTTCAGTGCATGGCACTATTTCACAAAATGTAGACATACCTTCTATAGGTTGTGTATCTTGACTTTTTTTGCTCACGAAACAAGACCACCTTACCCAGCTTTGAATTCTTAATGAATAAAACAATACAGAAGACATTATAATTGCTGTTATTGTTATAAAAAAATGGACAATTGGAAGTATTGCCATTGACTTCACTAGAATTATGCTTTAATGAGAAATGAACTTAGTAATGGAAAAGGGGGGATGTGAAGGAGAAGGAAAAGGAAAATCCCTACAAAGAAGTCTCTAATTTTCTTTAAATTGTATTTAAATTATATTTTGTGTTTAAATTGTATTTTGGCATATCAGTACCTCCACTCACTTCCTCTTTACATATTTATAGAACCATGTGCAGGACTAGATCCACAGGTCTAGATGGTGTAAAACAGGAAAGTGAAGCCATTTAGAGTACAAAAGGGCAATGGTCTTTATTGTGCCACACAACAATGTCAGATCCAGAGCACAGGAAAGAAAGCAATTAAGAGACACCTTAAATGCTCTTAAGGGGGAGTTAATCTAAAAAGGGGGCAAATATGAGTAATATAATGGGACTATAGAAAATATGGAATGATATACTAAAAGAAGGGCAAGAAAAAAGGATACTCATATGGACTTTTGGCTTCAGACATTACTGCAAAGAATCAATTATCATTTAATTATGTTTAATGTTCATAATGGTTTTTAAGACAGAATGCCTGTTCAGATAAGTTTCTTGTTTTCTTTTCTATCCAGTAAGATGTCTTAGAAATATTCTAGAAATTCAAACATATCATTTTCTTTAGATTAGTTTTATTTCTGACAAAAACAGATTGGAACAAAATTATGTGAAATTATAAAGTACATTTGGTCTTGTGTGAAAACTAAATATCATTTTCTTTTCAGGGATAAATACATTGTATTTTAAAAGTTCTGTAAGAATATGATTTTTGTTTTGAATTGGAACCTCCGTACTGACTTTAGTATCCATTTTATAATAGTATCCATTTCATAATAGGAGCTTGACCTCTCATTTTACTGTTATGTTTGACTAGCTGTAGCTAAAAAACACATTAAGAAAAAGAATCTCATCTGAAAATTGATAATGATTACTTTAAACTTTTAATTCACCACCAAACAAAAATCAAACCCTTAAACACCTCAGCAATACAACAGCATTTTTGAATGCTGTTTTGATATTTTCTAGAAGGTGTCACTTCAGAGATTGGTGCCACAATTTCCTTCTGTTTACCAAATTTTCCTATTGGACTGTACGTGTAAAAATGCAGTGTAATAAATCAGAAACAAACAAACAAAACCAAGTCATAATATAGGAGATGCATTCTCCTATAAACTTTGCTAAAGCTATAGAATGGGGATATAAAGTATCTCAGATAATTACAATACATATCTTAGTAGGAATCCATAGAAGCATTTCTATTTTGAAATGCTTAGTTTTAAATTAAAACTTTATATAATTTGGAAGTGAATCTAAAAGTTGTCCGTGAAAAAGAGTAAAAAGGTGATGAAAGAAATTACAAGCAGTTGAAATTTTTCACTATGTTACCAGAAAAGAATCTCCAATTTCCATTTACCGTGAATGTTTTTTTTTTTCTTCTAGTCCTAAAGGCATAATCTTTCAGTCTTTAAAAATTAGTAATAAACTTTGAAAAGATGATAAAGGGTCTTAGTGTTTATATCGTTTATGCTAATTAATGTTTAATGTGATAGCATCTTGGAAGACAGAAGTTTCTTCAAGCAAAAAAAATGTACTCAAGACTGGGTTTTTTTTTTTCCAATTTGGTATTGCAAGTATTTGGAGTTTTCCCTATAACTCAAAATGGTAATATAGTACAGTATATTTTCCTATACCCTATAGTATAGTATATTACCTTATACTCAGTAGTACATTCTCTCTAGCTGTACTGTTCAGTATCTCTTCTTTGACAAGCAGGATGAAGAACTTGTTTGTATCAGAAGTGGTAGACAATATGTATGCTTCAGTTTTATTACTAGCAATGCTAGTTAATATTGTTCACTTAATTTCACATCATGTTAACTGTAGAACTAGGTAAGGTATTTATTACAAAATCTTTATTTGAACATTGTTTTATTATGAGCAATTATCTTTTTCTTTGATTACATAATTCTTACGGTAATATTTAAAACAAAATTCAATACTTTGAAAGAAGACTATAACTTTTACAAATCTTATACTATATTTCTTTTGCTTCTTTCAACAGATGCACAATAGTTTTTCATTATACTAGGACTGTGTATAAATTGTTACATTGTACAAAATTTGGCAAGTAACACAAGATAGAACATAAACATTTGAAATCATACCACAGTAATTCAGCATAATTTACACTGTTGTTCAGAGACCTCTCTTCATTATACTTACTATCAACCCAACACCTGAAAAAAGTAATCACAAGATATACCTTATCAATAAGGTTTATGCACAGGGTAGATTATAGTAGGTGAGTCAGTCCTATATCTACAACCTAATTTGTTTGTGTCCACTCTCTGGCAATATGTCAACAGGCCAAGAGGCACGGAGTAGCTTCTGTCCATTCTATTAAATTCTCTTCTTCTCTCAGACAGTGTAATTGCATCCAGATTGTTAGCTGGGAATGGCAGCTCCCGAGCTGTACCTGAACACCATTTATTATAAATGCTCACTGGCATCAGCCAAAACCTTGCCAGCAGCTGTTCTAACAATCAAACATTTTAAGGAAATGTGTTGCAGAAAACTCTCAATGTCCCATTCTTGGGAGATCACCTCACAAGAACAACTTACAAGCTCATCGAATATCTCTTCCGAACCTCCAACAGTGGCACAAGAAACCATTTGGGTGAGGGGGAAAAGTTAATATCTGAGAAATATCATAACCTACTACAGAACTTAGAACTTAGCCAGAAGTTTTTTGGTATTCCCTTAAAATCCTGACACAAGTAAAGAAACAAATAAACAAAAGCATACCTGTTATCCCACTACTGCAAAAATCCAAATCTACCTGAAAAATGCGAAACCCTTGAAGGACATCATAAGTTACTGAACTCTTAGAGGAACTATGATTTTTGTTACTGATACTTTGGCTGGCATGAAATAATAATCACCTCTTTCAGAATTTTGTGAAACACTTGGTGGTGGTTCTGGTAACTGGTTAGAATGCCACTCTGGATACTTTTCAAAATGACTGGTAAGTACATGTGCCTGAGAGGATTCTGAATAGAATGAGTAAAAGGTGATCCTAAAGACTTTTAATCAAAGTATGATGGAATCAATAGCAGTTATATATGCATTCCTAATGAAATAATGCATTGTGTGATTTATTTCACTTATGTAAACTATGGATCACCTTAAGTTGTCTTGAATGTTCAGTTTCTATTTGATTTTATGTTTGTGTAATGCATTTCTGTTTTCCTCAAAATAGAATAAAATGAGAATATAAGTAAACAATGACAAAAAAACATTCTTTCCCAATCTACATTTGTGGAACTGAAGGCATTTTTGTGAATTCCATTTCCATTTGTCTCATTTTTTATTAATTTGGAAAACAATATCCTTTGGATTTGTTACATACTTTCAGAATTACAGGCTAACTTATTTAGTGCTATCTCCAGTTATGGTTGACTTACAGAACTGAGGGATAGGGAGAACAAAAAATATTAGTGCTGTCACATGGCAAAACACAAGAATAATGCAAAATATAAAGAAAATGTCATTTAAATGCAATGTTTTGAAAGGAAAGAAGGTGATTGATGGCAGTTCTAAATTCTACAAGGCAGGCAAACAGTTGGGATTTTACCAGCAGTTCTGCAATTAATTAGCATACAAATATCAGTATTTCCCTGTGTGTAACATGTGGTATAGATTGATGCATACAATTTATAAGTTACAAGTAATAACTCAAAGTCTTCTTTACACTTGGTCCTGGGTTGTCTGTGCATTTAACATAATGTAATTTTCTGATTAAATACACTAAGTACAAATTTGTGAAGTATTAATAGTTTAACAGGTATTTGATATAGCTATTTACCATATGAGATTATTAGTGTATTCATTTTTCAATATATTAAAATGGACTGAAGGTGTTCAGCACCTAAAAGGATTAACTCCCTTGGAACTGTGTACATATATTAATGAGGTTATCAGCTACTATCTATATATGAGTTAAAACTACTCAAAATAAGAGATTAGTTACAGAACAGAAATATTATTTTGAACAGCTTTCCTTCTGTGCAGCACTGCTCATTAATGCTAACATTTGATCTAGATCTGAGCTTTCCATTATGACATGCATTCTCTTTAAGAATCAGAGACTGTTTCTGGTTTTTTACTATCCCTTAGTGTTTTGTTTTGATTTTCAAGATTTTAAAAAAACAAAAACCAAAAACCAAAACAACCAAGAATATAGTGATTATTTTTAAAAAGAACACATCTGAAATTTTAAGATAGCACTGCATATTAATTTGTCATAGTTTAACAAAAGGTGTAATGTTTAACTGTATGAAGTAGAGAACATTAGAATGTCCATATACTGGGTCAGACCAAGGATGGATCTTGTTCAGTATCTTACTTACAAGGGTAGCTGTATACAAAGACATGGAGAATAGAAAGACAAAAGCAATTCCACAAGATACAAATCTCCTAATATCCTTTCAGCTAATATGCCTTCAGCTATTTTCAGAGATTTAGGGGAGCTGAACCTAAGCGGACTGTCAGTATTCATGATATTCTTTAGCACAGTTTTACACAGGACAACTACCTTCTGTGAACTACCACCTTCTGTTTTGGTCCTGACTCCTACTAACTTTGTTTGATGCTCTTTAGTTCTTGCACTGGAACACCAAGTGAATGGTCTGTCCCTGCCCACCTTCTCCATGGCACTCATGAAAACATATTCCACAGTTGCCCAAGCCATCTCTCTTCTGGAATGAAGACCCCTTGCTCATGTAATCATTCCTTCCAGAGAAATAATTTTATCCCTGACCACCACCGCCTCTTGCTGTCACAACACGGAGGGACTGACAGCCGTGGGGGGCTGCAATGGAGTCCTGGGCCATGTGCGAGGTGGAGGGACCTCTGAGGCCAGGGACAGTGAGGCCTGTGAATGCCCTCAGGACCCTGACACTTCCAAAAGGTTTATTGCACAATGGCCTTAGTACTAGAAATCTTGACAAATATGAAACATTTTTGGAATCCACATGGAGACAGGGGAATCAGAGAGAATGCCATGAAATATTGAACATACGACAATCTGGATCCCATGACTTGGGACCCTTCTCATATACTGAATTCCACTGAAATATTGATTAACATTTAGCCATGACTTTAAACAGTACAGTCATCAACTAGTTAATTCCTGACATCATATATTCATGACTTTTTACTGCCATACATTCTTAGAGTTCAACAAAGATATTGTTTAATGATGATAATTACATTGCCACTGTCTGTAATGTAGCTAGAAGCTAAAATAAACAGTCTTACTTTTGAGAGAGTTAAAAAGATATAATGAGTGATTTTAATTAAATACTCCTACAGTTTTCTCAGATCTACTGTAAATACCTTCTGGGTTTGTTAGAAATGGTGTTAACTTGTTATTCTTTCTATTTAACAAGTTTTCATTTGTGCTATTCACCTTTCTCTAATTTGCCCAAGTTAAGGTCAACTGTGTTGACCTATGTGTCTTTTATCTGAGACTTTTCAAGAAGGATGAAAGAGTCATTTAATTTGTAAGCTTCTATTTTACAGCATAAATACTGTATTTTGTTAACCAAGTATAGCAAAACAAATCACTCTGAATTGCACAGCAATTCAGAAGACCTTGTGTTTACCTTGTCCCGACAGGTCTATTCTGGCTCAATGTTAAATTCTAGAGGAAAGGGGAAATTTCCATCTCCTTAAAGTCAACTGATCATTTTCAGATTTGTGTATGTGCATGTGTGTGTTTGGGAAGACATATCTGAAGTGCCAGAGAGAGAAAACTTGAAATGAAAGATATTGCCATGCAGCTTTGAAGACCCTCAAAGGAGCAGGAGTTAGAGAACAGACCAAAGACAAACCTCAGAGGTAACAAAAGAAACTTTCCTACAAACCCATAAAGAGAGTTCTGTGAAGTTCATTCAGCCCAGCAAGCTACTGGAAATTGTTGGACTGGAAGAAGCAATGGAAGAAAAAAAATTGCAAAGTCATTGCAATGGCGTAGTGGGAAAAGGAAAGTTTCGTATTTAATGACTTCAATCAAAGAGTTATCCCTACTTTTCTCATTCTTTTTTTTTTATAACATCTGTGTTCTGACAATATGTTAACTGTAGAGATTGAAAGTATTTTGAGACTTTTGCTGTTCTCAGTTCAAGAAAACAGGGAGGTGTGAGTATGTGTAAGTGTGTGTGCCTGAGAGAGACGGAGGGAGGGAGATTCTAGAAAATATTTTAAGAGTATAAATAGGGTATAAATAGGATATACTTAGCTTAAATTATCTGCAGTGGTTTATTCTTGTTAGTGACACAGTCTACAGCTACTTTTGAAATCAATGTGGATGAAAAGGCGTTGATGTGTACAGCAAAAAAATTGTTACGGAGGATATAGTCATCACACTGTACACATAGCAAGGTGTTTTATTTAAGAGTACCTTCAGTTTGGTCCTATGGACTGAAAGCCCATTTGCAGCTGAAGCACATTTGGTGCACTCCTGCCACACATCTTCCACTTTGGTTTCCTCTGAAAGAAATCCAGTTCCTATGCAAACTGAAAGAGTTTTAGTAGGGACTGCAATAAAGAGATTGCTTCGAAAGCTTCCTCCTGATCTAGACTAAAAATTTAATTCAGACATGCTCATAGTAGATGGCACCTACTCAAGATTTAAGTTTTAATTCTTTGCTCTTTTTACTGCTATACAACTCGGAAAGCTCTGTAAGTAATCTTTGCCTCTGTGAGTCAGTTTGATCGTCAGCTGAGGATCCATTTTATTATTTGCATGCTATGTGAAGTGCTTTGGGACTGACACATAAAGAGCATTATTAAAGGCTAAGAATTGTTGTAAGTGACAGCATATCTCTGCAAATGTATTATGCAGCATGTATATACTCCTACTAATACTGTTATTACTCCTACAGATTTCCCATTGTTGGCTCAGAAGTTCAATATTTATTTGTATATTTGTATATACAAGAATATTTGTCAATAATATTTGTACATATAATATATATTTGTATGTATAATATAATCCACACAGTTGATAATCTGCATTCCAATGATCTGGCTGGGATGGAGTTAATTTTCTTCATAGCAGCCCGTATGGTGCTGTTCTCTTGATTTGTGACTAAAAGTGTTGATAACACAACAAGTGTTTTAGCTATTGCTGAGCAGTGCTTGCACAGGGTCTCTGTTTCTCATTCTGCCCCATCCCCAGCAAGTGGAATAGGGATGGGCAAAAAATTGGGAGGGCACACCGCCGGGAGACCTGACCCAAACTGATCAAAGGGATATTCCATACCATATGACATCATGCTCAGCAATAAAATTGGGGCATAACTTTTCCAAAGGAGTCATTGCTCAAAGACTGGCTGGGCATCCATCTCTTTGTAGGAGGTGGTGAGTGATTACTTTTGCATCATTTGTTTGTTGTTTGTGCGGGGTTCTGGGGTGTTGGGGAAGGTTTTCCTTTTTTTTTTTTCTTTTCTTCAATTATTAAACTGAGTTCATCTTGACTCACAAGGTTTTGGTACTTTTGCTCTTCTGATTCTCTCCTCTGTCCCACTGGGCGGGAGGAGGGAGTGGCTGGTGGGTGCTCAGTTGCTGGCTGGAGTCAGCCCACTACACCTCAAAACTCCCAGTTTGAAAAATAAGCCCTAGCACAGCCAACACAGAAGAAAACAAATTCATGAAATGCTATTGAGATAAAAGAAACATGGCTTTTTGGTAAAGAAGTAACATTTTGTGCAAAACTGAAGGTGAAAGTGTGCTGGGGGAAAGAGTTCTTACGATCTTTTCATATTAATACCATAGGAATATAACTGGGATGTTGAGTCACAGGATTTTTATTTTATTAATGTATGACTTGTCATTTATATGCCTGAAAAGACATTGAATGCAAAGCTGATGTTTATTTTGGACTGCATCCATCTACATCACAAGGTGCAGGAACCATTACAGGCTGATCCAAAAGTTTGCTGATGAGAAAGTTATTCAGGACTGAGAGAGCAGTGCAGCTCACACTGGATTCTCAGCCTTAGTTCCCTAAAGAAGGTAAGGGAACTAAGGAACTTTTTACCAAGAACTAGAATTGAACAACCATTGCAATTCACATAGAGATATGAGTTTTAGAACACAGAAAATGGCACGTGTGTATTTTTTAATGTAGATAATAAAAAACATTTGGGATTTTTCCCTTATTAAGTTCCAGATTTAGAAATTTCAATTAATTAATTTATTCATTTCTACCTATAATGTAGTGAACCAATTGTGTTTTACTTCATTATAAGAAATTGTACTTATCGTTACTGGAAATGAGAACAGAAACCATTATTCTTTGCTACTGCAGACTTCCAGATAGAATTTTTTTCCCCCGAGATTAAAAGGGAACATTACAAATCTTTAAATCCTCAACCATTATCAGGGTTTGGTCTGTTAGGAGTCCTTCTCTCTGCAGAGCAGCCCATCATAAGGGGTTTTCAGTGAACGTGCCCAAAAATATAACTTGAGCCCTAAGAGGCTCAGTTTCTATAGAAGCTACTGTTAGGGTAGAAGAGAGATGATAGATAAACTTTCACTGATTCAGAATTTCTGTAAACACTAGCTTCAGCATGATTTCCTATCTATTGTGGTTGCTGAGATTCAATTTATTCTTATCACATCATCCTATCTGTAAGTGTTCAGTTTATTAAGGAATGTAGATTTCAACCCATTAAATTGTGTGTCTAATTTTGAAAATGAATAGCAATGATCTATAGACTAATGACATATGATAATTCTGGGTTTATATAATTTAAGAAAGTTGTTCTGAAACCATGTAATAAGTAATTAAGAAAATTAGAATAACTATGAGCACATTGTTCAGCATTTCCTGGACTGGATTAGATTTAATCAAATGAAATGTTAATATTGAAAACAAAGGATAAGTAATGATACATATGTTTATATAAGGTTTAAAAAGCAGATGGTACTTTCAGAAAAATACTGAAAATTGAACTGCCTGGTTTCTCACAGGATGTCAAAGTTTGATCTGCAGGAGTGAAATGAAAAACTCGTATTAAAGAGAGAATTTAAAACAGAATTAAGGATAGTAAAAACTTTTTATTTCAGCATGAACAAACATTAAAAAATGCTTTCAGAGTTTTTGTTTTCTACTGTTTATAAAATAAAACTTACATTGTCAAATATTGTATATTCTTTTGAAATACACTGCTGTAGAGATATAGCACTTTTTTTCAGGCACACTATTTATTTTTGTTTGTTTGTTTTTTCCCCATAAATTAATACTCCACAGAGTGAAAAAATGCAAAATTTGAATTTTTTTTCTTCAGTATGAAATATGAAGTTTAACAATGACAAGTGCAAAATCCTATACCTGGGACAAAATAAGCCCAATAAGCCAAAGAGCCCAATACAGGCTAGGTTTTGTGTGGCTGGGGAGTAGCCTTGCTGAAAGGGACCTGGAGGTCCTGGTGGACCACAAGCTGAAAATGAGCTAGCAGTGCACCGCTGTAACAACAAAGGCAAATTGAATCCTGGGCTGCATCTGCAGGGGCATTTCTAGCAGAGATAGAGACATTATGATCCCACTCCACTCAGCACTTGTCAGGCCACACCTGGAGTACTATGTCCAGTTCTGTTCCCCACAATTTAAGAAAGATGTGGACAGACTGAAGGGGGTCTAAAGGAGGGCCACGAACATGATCAAAGTGCTGGAGAAGGTGCTTTATGAGGAAAAACTGAAGGAGTTAGGTCTTTTCTCCCTGGAGATGAGAAGGTTCAGGGGGGACCTCATCACAGTATTCCAGTACTTAAAGGGTGGCTACAAAGGGGATGGAGGCTTTCTCTTCACAAGGAGCTTGTCCTGGTTTCGGCTGGGATAGAGTTAAATTTCTTCCTAGTGCCGTGTTTTGGATTTAGTATGAGAAGAATGTTGATAACGGATTGTCGTGGTTTAACCCCAGCCGGCCACTGAGTAGCCGCTCGCTCACTCCCCCTACAATGGGATGGGGGAGAGAATCAGAAGGGTAAAAATTAGAAAAAAACATGGGTTGAGATAAAGACAGTTTAATAGAACAAAAAAGGGAAAATAATAATGATAATGATAGAATATACAAAATGAGTGATGCACAATGCAATTGCTCACCTCCCGCGCTGACCGATAAGCAAGTAGCGATCGCTACTTCGTGGAACATGTCTACCATTTATATACTGAGCATGACGTCCCAAGGTATGGAATACCCCGTTGACCAGCTAGGCTAGCTGTCCTGGCTGTGCTCCCTCCCAAAGCTTGTTTTGTTTTGTTTTGTTTTGTTTTTGTTTTTCTTGAGCTGAATGTTCTTGACTAGCAGGGTACTTAGCAAGAACTGAAAACATCAGTGTGTTATCAACATTCTCCTCATACTAAATCCAAAACACAGCACTAGGAAGAAATTTAACTCTATCCCAGCCAAAACCAGGACAGTATCCACCCCTTATTCTATACCATTTACGTCGTGCCTAAGTCTCACATTTTTCAATACATTCCAATTAATCACCACCACCTTTCTTCTCTCTCTCTCTCTCTCTCTCTCTCTCTGCACACAGAGATATCATTCCCTTAGTCTATGGAATATACTTCTAAAACGTCCATTTAGTCCACGACTTTGGGCTCCATCTGTCATAACAGTCTTTCAGGGCCAGAAAGATGGTGTGTGGTGTTGGACTGTTTCATCCTAAAGTCAGTTCTCATTTCAGTATTGCTGCGCTTGCCCGGTTCTATCATCATTGCACTTTGCTCGGTTTCATCGGAGTTAGTTCATTCTTCATTAATCTGGGTGATTTTACTGCTATAGCAACCATAGAAATAATGATGATATACAATATCATATAACAGTTAACATCATACCATTCAGTTCATTGGCTATTTTCACCCAAAATCAAATCCCCTTGAGGTACACACTGGACCTCCCCATCCTTTCGCATTACCCACCAAGTGCACCCAGGTCCTTGAGCAAAAGCAATCCCACGGATGGGTTTTCCCTTGCCAGAGGCAGGAGTAACCCAGACTGTCTTCCCCACCATATTTCTTATGTGCACGACAGGGACTTTATCTCCATCTACAGTACGTAAAAGTTTTGATTGGACAGGGCCATCTCGATTAACATATCCCCTGGTGTTGACTAACCAGGTGGCTTTTGCTAAATGTGCATACCAATGCTTGAATGTCCTACCACCCATTGCTCTCAGCGTAGTCTTTAGCAGTTTGTTGTATCGTTTGATTTTCCCAGAGGCTGGTGCATGGTAGGGGATGTGATAGACCCACTCAATGCCATGCTCTTTGGCCCAGGTGTCTATGAGGGTGTTTCGGAAGTGAGTCCCGTTGCCTGACTCAATTCTTTCTGGAGTGCTATGTTGCCATAAGACTTGTTTTTCAAGGCCCAGGATGGTGTTCCTGACGGTGGCATGGGGCACAGGGTATGCTTCCAGCCATCCAGTGGTTGCTTCCACCATGGTGAGCACATAGCACTTGCCGTGTCGGGTTTGTGGGAGTGTGATATAATCAAGCTGCCAGGCCTCCCCATATTTATATTTCAACCATTGTCCCCCATACCAAAGAGGCTTTACTCGCTTGGCTTGCTTGATTTCAGTGCACGTTTCACGTTTATGGATAACCTGTGCAATAGCGTCCATGGTTAAGTCCACCCCTTGATCACGAGCCCATCTATATGTTGCATCTCTTCCTTGCTGCCAGACAGTTTAATAGGTAAAGCAAAAGCCGCGCGTGCAAGCAAAACAAAACAAGGAATTCATTCACTACTTCCCATCGGCAGGCGGGGGTTCAGCCACCTCCAGGAAAGCAGGGCTCCAGCACGCGTAGCGGTTACTTGAGAAGACAAACGCCATCACTCCGAACGTCCCCCCCACAATGGAATGGGGGAGAGTATCAGAAGGGTAAAAGTGAGAAAAACTCATGGGTTGAGATAAAGACAGTTTAATAGAACAGAAAAGGGAAAATAATAATGATAATGATAGAATATACAAAATGAGTGATGCACAATGCAATTGCTCACCACCTGCACTGACCGATAATCAAACCAGGACACACACTGATGGTTTTAATTGTTGCTAGGTAGTCTACTAGTCAAGGACTTTTCAGCTTCCCATACTCTGCCAGGTGCACAAGAAGCTGGGAGGGAGCGTAGCCAGGACAGCTAACCCAACTGGCCAACAGGTTATTCCATACTATATGACATCATGCTCAGTATATGAATGGGAGGCATGGTCCAGGAAGTAGGGATTGCTGCTTGGGTATCGGTCAGTGGGTGGTGAGCAATTGCATTGTGCATCACTCATTTTGTTTATATATTTTACCATTTTATTATTATTATTATTATTATTATTATTATTATTATTATCATCCCTTCCTTTTCTGTTCTATTAAACTGTCTTTATCTCAATCAATGAATTTTTTTTTTTTTCCCGATTCTCTCCCTCATCCCACTGGGATTGTGGGGGAGTGAGTGAGAGGCTGTGTGGTGTTTGGTTGCCTGCCGGGTTAAACCACAACAGAGCCACATGGCTCAGTTGTTCATGCTAGCGTATAGCTGGTAGAATCTCATGTCCAAACTGTTATCTTCCTCAACAAACAGATTTATTTTTCTTTTTATATACAGCTACTTCAACTTAATCAAATTTCACACACGCAATATCAGATGTCAACTTTCTCTTCTGTCACTTTTCTGATAGAGTTTCGCTGGTGCTTATCT
Organism: Calonectris borealis; assembly: GCF_964195595.1. Classification (NCBI taxonomy): domain Eukaryota; kingdom Metazoa; phylum Chordata; class Aves; order Procellariiformes; family Procellariidae; genus Calonectris; species Calonectris borealis. The sequence continues at coordinate 180,454,634 of NC_134312.1, forward strand.
TTGTTATTGGAATCTCATCTTAAATTCGGAATGATTTTTAATCTTTGCAATGAAACATACATGTTGGTAGGTTATATATGGAGTGATCAAGTCTTGAACCTCTACAACACCAGATGGAAATCAATCTGCTGAAATAAAACATTGATTACTAAGTGTAGTGTATTGAACATAATTTTTTTCCGTGTTAAATTTTCTCAAAGATTTGTAAAATTTATGTCTTTTCTCTTAATTCAAATCTTCACAGACTTTTCAGTTTGAAAAAGTCTGGTCTCAGATAAGCTTGTAAAGAACTTTAAATCTTTTGCTTATATCAAACCCCAGTGAAGATTTGTGTGAGGGTCCTTTCGTATCTTCAGGACTTTGTAACACCCTAATCTATGATATGCAAGAACTTTAAACTATTTTTTTTTATTAGATATCAGATTAATCTTGTCTCTTCAAAAATAAGTTAAATTAAGAATGATTAGAAGGTACTTCCTCAGGAAAATTAAGCAAATCTAAGCTAAGGATAAGACTTCAGAAATTCCTGTTAATGACTATTAATTTTTTTTACTTTCTGTAGGAAAATATTTTCCAGAATACTTACTTAGCCTCAACACTTTTACTTCATTACTTTTGGTAGTTTCTCTCCACTCAAAAATGAATCTTTATTCATACTATTCCTTCTGTTAAGCTTTTGTAAACCTCAACTTCATGCCCCCTGATCCTTTTTTACTCTGTGGAAATGAATTACTTTGCCTCGGTATGCAAATCAGCTCATCAATTGAAAGTCTGACATCATCTTTTTAATCTTTTATTTCTGGACTTTATACTTTCTCTTCTGTCCTTCAAAAAAGCAAAAATATTCCTAATAAATTACAATGAGTAGCTCTGATGGCGAACCAGACTATCAAGTAAAAATCACATTCTGTTCTCAGGGAAATGAGTATGAATTTTGCAATTGCCTTCAGTGGCAGCAGAATTCTACTCTGTTTCCTTTAAAAAATTATATGTATACATACATTAAAAATTGTTAAATACACATTTATTAAGTTTTCTGTGGGTGCATCATAGCTGTTGTTTTTAATATGAGTATTTGATATTACTTACCATAAGGAATGGTGCAAAAATGGAGGCAGCATTCACTATTTAAATAGTAGACAGGTGTCTTACATGCATATGGTTAATAAAAGTAGATAGCTTTGTTGGTAAAAGCTATGTCTTTTCATGAATACCTCTCTGCGAGTAGTCATTGCTCATTGGTCTCAAGGGACCTCTGGAGGTCATCTGGTCAAACCCTCCTGCTCAAGCAGGGACCCTTAGAGCCAGTTGCCCAGGACCATGTCCAGATGGCTTTTGAGTTATCTCCAAGGATGGAGATCCACAAACTCCCTGGGCAACCAGTGCCACTGCTTAGTCACCCTCATAGTGAAAAAGTATTTCCTGATGTTCAGACAGAACCTCCTGTGTTTCAGTTTGTGCCTGTTGCTTCTTGTCTTGTCACTGGGTACCACTGAAAAGAGCCTGGCTCCATCCTCTTTGCATTCTCCCTTCAAGTATTTATACACATTAATAAGATCTCCTGTGAGCATTCTCTTCTCCAGGCTGAACAGTCACAGCTCTCTCAGCCTTTTCTCATAGGAGAGATACTTTAGTCCCTTAATCATCTTCGTGGCCTGTAATTGGACTCTCTGCAGTATATCCTTGTCTCTTTTCTACTGAGGAGCCCAGAACTGGACACAGCACTCCAGGTGTGAACTCACCAGTGGTGAGTAGAGGGGAAGATACTATACTCAACATACATCAAAACTAATCTACACTTATAACATGGGACTGTTGTTTCCAGGACTTTGAATCGTAGAATCATAGAATAGTTTGGTTTGGAAAAGACCTTTGAAGGTCATCTAGTCCACTCCCGCCCTGCCATGAGCAGAAACATCTTCAACTAGATCAGGTTGCTCAGAGCCCCGTCCAACCTGACCTTGAATGTTGTCAGGGATGGGGCATCTACTACCTCTCTGGGCAACCTGTGCCAGTGTTTCACCACCCTCACCATAAAAAATTTCTTCCTTATATCTAGTCTAAATCTACCCTCTTTTAGTTTAAAACCATTCCCCCTTGTCCTTTCGCAACAGGCGCTGTTAAAAAGTCTGTCCCCATCTTTCTTACACACCCCCTTCAAGTATTGAAATGCCGCAGTAAGGTGTCCCTGGAGCCTTCTCTTCTCCAAGCTGAACAACCCCAATTCTCTTAGTCTTTCTTCATAAGAAGAAATCTATCCCCCTGATCATTTTTGTGGCCCTCCTCTGGACTTGGTTTATGTATCTTTGTCAGCATTTGACTTACAGAGCAACACATTTCTCTTTGGGATCAGATGCATCCTAACTGCTGAAACAAAGAAAATTTCTGTTTAACTGTGGTGGGTTGATCTCAGCCAGCAGGTAAACCCCCACCCAGTTGTACACTTGCTCCACCCCAGTGGGATGGAGGAGAGATAATTCAAAGGGCAAAACCAAGAAAAACTCATAGGTTAAGGGTTTAATTAGTAAAGCAAAGCTGTGCACACAAGCAAAGCAAAATAAGGAATTCATTCACTACTTCCCATCAACAGGCAGGTGTTTAGGCTTTTCCAGGAAAGCACGGCCTCAACATGCATCGTGGTTACCTGGGAAGACAAATGCCATAACTTGGAATGTCCCCCCCTTTATTCCTCCTTTTCCCCAGCTTTTGTTGCTGAGCATGATGTAATTTGATATGGAATATCCCTTTGGTCAGTTCAGGTCAGCCGTTCTTTTTTGTCCCTTCCCAGCTTCTTGCTCACCCCCAGCCTACTCCCTGGCAGGGCAGCACAAGAAATAGAGAAAGCCTTAACACTGTGCAAATCCTGTTCAGCAATGGTTAAAAAATCAGTGTGTTAGCAACACTGTTTTAGTCACAAAACCAAAACATAGCACCATAAGGGCTGCTATCAAGAAAATGAACTCCATCCCAGCCAGACTCAGTACTTCCACTTGGAACACCAAACTGGTAAAAGTAAATTTTTACTGAAGTGGAAATGTCTCTTATTTTCTTTTCTTGAAGTGAGGTAATGAAAGATTTAAACTTTTCCAATCTCTAAAGGTATGCCTTTAGGGGATGTAATTACAGGGACTTGAACACTGTAACTATATGGAGAGAAAACATATACTGCTAGATATGGCATAGTTTAAGTAAAAGGTTTGAATAAAAATCTACATTTCACTCACTTTTCAATGCAGGTTCTTTTCCAGTGACTTCCTGGGTTGATAAACACTTCCAAACTCTCCCTGGATCCCTGTAGGACTTGGCTGTGAGTCTGTTGCAAGCTAGTCTTATATCCATTCGTCTGCCACTCTCTGCTCCTGCTATAGGCATGTCCTTTCTGTCATGTCACTTGAGTGTTTCTTCACCCTGTCATTCAAAAGCTTCTTTAAGCATATCAGTAAAGGTATAGTACTTTTTTCTCTTTAGAGGGATGCTCCTGATCTGACATGGATTACCAAGGACAAGGTGACCCCCTACTGCCTGGTTTCACCCTTGTTTGGGTTGAACCCATTAGAAGAACTGCAATAAAAAGGTTTAATAGCTTTACCATCCACCACACTGTGTATCAGCCCTTTTTCTCAGAAAAGGGCATTAAACTGCACTAAGCTGTGGTGCAATTACTCTCTGACAAAACAGTTAATTTGCTTTGCATTCTTGGAACAATTCATTTACAGCCAGTTCAGTCTGCAGTATAGACATGTGCAAGGAACACAAACACTTCTGGGGGTTTCTGTTGGAAGCTTTATAGGATCCAAAAGGATAAATTCAACCTCCACAGAATAATAAAGAAGGAAAATAAAAATGTGATAGCAAAACTTCACTGTGAACAGAGTTCTTGCTTTAGGCAGGATAGAGCTTCCCCCCCCCAATGTACATCTAAGGTCTATTCAGTGGCCCTGTGGTATAGTATTAATTTTATCTGTCTTCTTTCATGTGTTTTATCTGGTATTCTAAGAAAATGAGACTTAAACTACCACAGTAAGTTTCTCTTTCTGTCTCTACTAAAAATCCCTGAATTTCTTTTCCAGCTGAAACCATTATTTTACACATTATTTTACAAATACATACTACATTTTCTACAGTTTTATTGAAAATCTGCTTCCAGGTGGGAGTGTAAGAGAGAGCTCCCTATCTGTCTTTGCAGAAGAGGAGGTTCCACAGTGATACTCTTTAAACATCAGAAAATCTAAGCATGAAATGCAACTGTCTAAATGTATTGAGAGACATTATTCATGTGTTACTATCTTAGTCTATTGCAGAACTACTTGCAAACTGTAGAATGAAAATATTAAAAGTCTGATTTAACACAAATTAAATTATGTTTGTTTTCCATATGTGAGCCACTGTTTCATATTTTCCTACGTCGCAGTAACACTACAGTTATTTTGTATGAGGCCCAGGTTAGTAGTGGTGAGGTTGCATCGAATTAGTATGACCTTACAGGGACGGATTTAAATGGAACAGTTTACTTTGGGCTGGTCTTTCTAAGTTATTATATTAAGTGAATGTCTCATTTAAGATATGAAAACCTTACAAAAGAAAAAACAATTTGACAAAATTACATACAGTTTAAAGTAAAACAATTAAGAATTTTCTTTCTGAAATTCTTCATCTTTGTGCTTTTTAGCACTTAAGTGGTAAAAATATTAACAAATTTTTTTTCAAAAAAATATTCTCATATACCCCTCTGTAAAAACTCACAGATATAGTTCTGGTGAGCAGACAGCTGAGCAACTGAGTGTTCATTAGCTGTAGTAATATATTCTTCAGCTAGTTGTTCATGTTTCTCTGTTATTCCTGTGTATAATTAAAGTAAATATTGATTAAAGAATTCCAAGGAAATGACTGCGAAGGAATAGCATAAGTGTTTGATCTGTATATATACCTACCAGAAAAAAATGCTGTCGGATTAATAGGTGGATATCTTGCTTCCATAATCTTGGAGACATACGCACATATGTTGATAAAAACCACTGAACTAAAGAAAATATTGGTCACAACTATATCATAGTTAGCTCTTTGTCTTACTAAAGTCAGTAACAAAATATTTCCCATTTTACTGAAGAAGTGAAAGGTTCACATAGATTCTAAGTGTTGTTAATATCTTAACAAAAGAGAACTGTTGACATTTTTAATAAACAGATGACAATTTATTAAGAAATCTTATTGTCTAAATTTCACATTTTTGAAGGAGTCTTTTCTAGTGGGAATATTGTTAAGAGTTCACTCCAGGTATTGCCTAATCATGGAGATAATGCAGACCTGAAGACATGCACCAGGTTTACAGTTTTGGGCCAAGCTGCAATGGTTGGAAACTGGGCTGGAGACAGATACTCCCACATTGTCCCACTTGTACTTTCTGCTTGCTGTTTTACCCCCTTTCTTAATCATCCCTGTCACCATATTTGCTGTGCTTCCAAAATAAAGTGTCAGACTCCAATTTACTTCTTTCCTTTAGCTCTAGTTCACTGTCCCACACCTTTATTTGTGGTTGTGGTATGGTGGTCTTTAGAACTCTGCCTTAGTAATCTTCTTTGCTTAGTGCTTCCCCCTTTACTAGACATACTGCCATTTGTACAGTTCCAATCTCCTCCTCCACTAACTTTTTTCGTGGCAACAGGTCACTGTTCATGACCTGCACAAATTCTCTTATCAATATTTTGCCAAGAATGTGACATATCATTTTGCAGTATTTTAAACTGAAGTTTTAATGATAAATCTGAGATAGAAGAAACTTCTGAATGTTATGATGGCTTTCTTAAATAAGCATGATCCTTTCATTTACAGTCTAAGTCCAGACAAAAAAAGTTAAATCCTAGCAATAGGTTTTTAGAAACCTAGAAAAAAACAACATTAACTCTTAGAAACTGCTACTTCTTATCAAGTGTAAAATTCTGTTTTTCTTTTCTCATTCTCTAGTTTTATCAAATATACACATTTCTTTTTATATACCATGAATCATTAAAAGTGATTACAGCTATCAATATCTATAAATGTTTTTTTTTTTCCAAAACATTTATCAAAAAATATGTCAAGATTATATAAACCAGCATATTCATTAAAAAGTAATAAGTTGGGGAAGAACCATTGGAAATTGCTTTTTGCTATCTCTGACTTAGTGCCAAAATTATGCATCAACAGCTGCAGTTTTCTGGCTTAGAACACTTAAACAGCAAAATTTCTTCAGTTAAAACAAAATAAAAAAGCTTAAGATCACATTGAAGATAGGAAACATGGGAGGCTTAACCTTGCATGGTGTTTATGGTCAAAATCTACCTCAAAATCTTTAAACAATTGCCATATCTAAACATGAAATCTTAAATATAGCACCCTATTTGACTACAGCACCCTATCACTCAGCTCTTTACCTGATTCAATTAAAAAAAAGGAGTTCTGAAATTATTTCTACTTTGCATGAGGATGCTTATCTCAAACATTCAGATTTTCAGAGCTGGCTGAGTGCTTGCCAAGCATATGTCAACTCTAATACCTTGCAGATACTCTGGATGTTGTTATTGCCATGTTGTTGCTCAGTCTAGGTCACCTTTTGGTATCAGCTCTTTTAAAATGTGTCCTTAACTTGACAAAGACCTTACAGATGAATATCTACTTTATAAACCTTTTTTGCAAGGATAAATTAACCACAAGTTTTTCATTACTTAGGTAATATCACAGTCTCCTTGATAAGCTGGAGGGATGCCAACTGACACTATGCATCTAGAAAGAATTCTAGTTGACAAGTAACCTCACTGTACGGTTTGTATACCAAAGATGCAAATGCAGTGGTTGGGGTTTTTTTTTGTGACTTAATTCTTATTTGGTTCTTCATAATGTTCTAAAACATAGTCTGGAAAATTATCAGCTTAGTGGCAGTGGCATATCTTGAGCTGACTTACAACCAGGGAGACAAATCTCCAGAGAGAGCATGAATAGGGACAATTTTGTGAGTCAGTTTTATATAGAATACCTTTACTGTTTCTCTCCCCTAAAAAGAAAGGGCTGGAACATGGGAACACATGAATAGGGTGAAATATTGTCTGTTTTGCTCCTCGGTTCATTCTCCTCCACAATTTACAACTTAATTCAGCCTGTCAGTTAATAATTCAGGTTTCTCCTCTGGATCAGTATATATTAGGCAAAGACTTCTGAGACGTCTGGGTTGGACTGTATGGTCTACAGAGGTCCCTTCCAACCTCAGTTATTCTCTGGTTCTATGCCGCGTTACTAGTTTGTATATCAAAATATCAATAGGTCTTGTTATAGTGACAGCTAGTATATTTTTCTGTTTATATCTGATGGAAAGACTGTATTTATTTAGAGAAGAACTGCAGAATCATAAGTTCTGGGATATATCTTGCAGCCTAGAAGTTATAGAAAGAATAAGTCATACCTGATTGTCAGCTAACGGAGTCCCTTTCTGTGATGCTTAGCTGATATCAACCGTAACAGAGTCAGGATACTAGACCAGCTAGGCCATTTCTGTAATCCAGTCTGCCAGTTCCTACTCTACTAAGAGCACCATTTACTGCAATTTTGAATTTTTGTTTCTTTTTTATGTTCTATATTTTTTATGTTGTTTTTCAGTTACTGAGAGTTTTGTCTGTAAAATCAACCTATCCTCTGAAAGGTAGCAACTTATCATCACTAGTAAAACTTACATAACCTCAAGTGTCACACCCAGGGAATCTGCAAGATTTTTCCATGGAAGAGCCCTATAGAAGGAGTTAAAGTACTGACTTGCCCTGTTCTTGTGTTAAAAGTAAATTCTTTTGTTGAATGGTTTGAGTAACTGGTGCCAGTGACCATTTCCAAGTGCTTGTACCCAACCACATAAAGACAGTAAGCTCCTATTTAATCTTATGGTCCTTCTAGGAAACCAATCTCTTTTAAGAAAGATTGCTAAAAATATGAAAAGTCTTAACAAATTAGATACAATTAGGTCCAAATATCAGTAATACAGAAAATAAAACAAAAACATTGAAGTAACAAAACCAATAACAGTGGCTGATATTTAGAAGGGTGCCACAAAGCAGAATTGTGAAATTGGCCAGTAGATTCCTGCTTCCCTTAAGTAATTCTGTCAAGTGGTTATAAAGCTGTAGTTGTGGATCTGTACAACAATCTTACAGTAGTAATCACGAGCAGTTTATTAGAAACTTATGCAAAGCCGTCATGTAAATCCCTCTTTGCATACTACAGAGCTCATTCAAGGGGAGATTGTAAGCAGTAAGAATTATTCTGTGGCAGCTATTAAATGAACATATCTATCTGGAAATAACTTTTCAAACATCTCTGCTGTGGAAGAACCACCTGGCTCCAGAAGAATAAAGATTAGCTCAAGATCTGGGACAATGTGCTATGATAGATGGTATGGGTAATGACACTGACAGTTACAAATGCCTGACATTTTGCATTACAATTTTATTTCCAGCTGTTGTGTTTTTTTTTTTTTTTTTTCCCTCTGGTGTGCAAGTATTCTACTCTGGATATTTTCACAGGTCTGAGTTTTCTTGGAAACTTTCATCTGAAACCATTCAGTTGTTTCCCCAGTGGCATTAAAGGAACACTTACATTATTCCATTTTTTTAAAAAATAGCTTTATTGTATTTTTTTAAAGAGCTTCTCTGCTCCAACAGCACACATATGACATTTCGCTGATGCTTTGCCAATAGATCAAGGAAATGTATTTGCTATTTCTTTAAAAAAAAAAAAAAAAAGCTAAGCTTGAACTTTTAATTCACACTTGTTCACTAGAGATTAATTACAGTTTGGCATCACATTATCTGAAAATTTATTCTTCACTGTTCATATTCAACCAAGGCCATATGGGCTGAGCATGTTTTTTTTCCTGTAATTGCTAATCCATGATGAAGATGTACATGATTTCCAGAACATCCAAGTGACTGGGTATTTCCTAACACTTGTATTCTTGCTTTGCAGAACAAATTCTCTTAACGTAGCATGACTATATATTTGTTTTTCTGCGGGGTTCTTCAGTTTATTGTTCTTAACGCAAGTTGTCTGAGAGAAACACTGGGAATACTGAGAACTGAAGTGAAAGTGCACCCACTTTGCATTCTCCTGTTGTGAAATGCACCGTGTAGATGGCTAGGAAAGAGCATTTAAAGTAAAGAGATCAGATGATGTACAGTCAGGTCCTGCGAGTGAAGTACCATTTACACTGTTTCACACATAGCTCTCTGAGTGTATGTTCCTTTCTGCTGTGACTACCAACTGTTTTCTAGTTTGGTGATTGTTGAGATAAACCAAGATCTATGCTGCTGTAGTATTAAATCACTTTTACAATTGTCCCCTCACATGTTATCAGTGTGTCTTATTCAGCGCTGATAAATTGTGGTTCATATGAAGTTTTCTCTACAGAAAAAAAGGGAATGAAATGGAAAACACTGACAGATATACAAATTGCAATACTGTTATTGATGTGACACTGGTACAATATGATAGTCCAGATGTTCATTATCCTCAAATCTAAAAATAACCTGCTTATTAATGTGTCATTGCTCTTTGCTTCACACAATGCTATTTTTCCTTGTAATAAATTGATCTTAAAAAAATTATAATCATACTGCATCAGAAATATTGCTTGCACCTCATATATAAGTTGTCAGTTCAGAGTATTAGAATAGATAGATGTAATCGTTAATAATGTAATTTTAATTTTAAAAGTCTATTTGCAGTAAGTATATCATTATTACTTCACATTTTAAAATTAAAATGTATTTTATGTTATCTCTTGCTAATTTGCATTTAAAATTAGATAACATGCTATGCATAGTTAATATAGAGGAACATAATCAACCTCTATATGCACAATGTCTTCTTCAGCATTCTAATCTAAACACATTCAAGACATATAATTACATGCAATTATAAAATAATTAAATAGCTGGTTTTATTATATATTGATTACAACAGAAACCTATATGGTTTATCAGCAACTACAGAATGTATCTATTCCTAAGTGAAAATTCTAATGCTTGCTACTGTTTGAAATAAGTTATTAAAAGAGATTAACTTAATAGAAAAAGCATCTGCTCAGCTTATTAATAAAAATAAATAATCTAGAAACAATGCAAAATAATATTGGGGATTTTAAATTTAAATGGTCTTTTAAAATTTTGCTATTTCAAACAATAGAAAGATAGCTAGGGGAAGTATACACAACATTACCATTTGAGAATGTTGTAAAGAATAAAATAAAACAAGAGTATGTAGTTGTCCCATTAAAAAATATTATTTATTTTTAACAAAAACTTTTCACAGCTATACTATACTTTGATGTATAGTGTGTGTGTATATATATATATATATATGGGTTTTTTTTGGGGGGGGAATCTAGAATATTAATATGATTTATACAAATATAGTACATTCTAAGGATTAAACTCTCATATAATCCTGTTGAAATCAATAGGATTTCATTAAAAATTACTCTGACCATCCAGAATTTATAGATATTTAAAAGACATCTGGTGATTTTCTTTCATCAAGCTTTAACCAAGAAATTAGCGATGTTTATAGGATAAACTTAATCAGTATTTGCTATTTGAAGGAAAAGACCCTATAATCTCAATAAATTTCTAAACCACCAACTCTGGTTGTTACAATGCCCATTTTCTTAGGAGTCTGAGCCCTTTCTGAGGATCGTTGCTGGTGGATTCTGCTCCTCAACAGAACCCTTCACACTCATTTCAAACCATGCTGCAATCCAGTTGTTTCTCCTCTCATTTTTGGATCTCCTGCTAGAGTAAGGTCAGAGGTCACATAGAACACAACAAGGGGCATTTTGTTCTGAGTTAGGCACTAAAGATGGCTCATATCTGGTCTGTATAAATTTGCAAAAGAGAATCTCCATTCCAGTTTTCAGTGTCAAAAGTGTAAACAGAAACATCCTGGTGCATAAACCACACATTGCATACAGACAATGTCAACACAGCACATCTCTGTCTAAGCAAAATTCAATTTTTCTTTATTAAGAAATAGAAACTTTTTTATGTTTTCCTGTTGTTGTTGTTGTTGTTGTTTTTTCTTTTTTTCTGCAGGAAAGGCAGAGTAATTGGAAAAAGGAAGGATAATCTATATGAGCTGGAGAGTGAGATCTGAAGAATCAAGTTTATTGCACCTGCTGTCAGCAAGTAGGGAATAGGACTCTGCTGCCATTGAGAGAGGACCCTACCCTCCTTTCCAAGGGCAGACACTTTGTTACACATTGTCACCTTTTGATTGGTGGCAGCAGGAATTAATGTGGAAAACTTACAATGAAGTTAAGGCTTGTCTATTACATACAGATGCACCTAAAGATTTGGGGAAAAAAATGTCATTCCAGTTGCATAATTAGGTTTTCTTATGAAACAAAAAGAGATGTACAGAGATACTTGTGTAATGACAACTTAAAAAGAGCGACATTTTCTATGTGGGTTTTTTTCAGCTTCAGAAAGCATTATGTAAAGGATGAACAAAGGTATTTTGATTTTCCTAAGATTGGAAAAAGTGATTGTTAAATTCAGGGGCATGTGGAAGTGACTATGTCCTCGGACAAAAACCAATCAACAGCAACCAATCCTTTCAATTGTGTAATAAAGTCTTGAGAAGATGAAGCTTTGCCACTGACATGTGACATTGTTTTCCATTAAATAATGAAGCGGTTATTGCCACAGTAAACCAATGTCAAACAGCAGTGACTAAGGACAATCCTTCACCTATCATTATCTCATGTTAGTGCATTTTATTGAAGTACTTGAAACACTGGACAACAGTATACATAAACCATAACAATTGGAATATTACAACGGATTTACTTTGGCAATGAAAAAATTATTTATTTGGCTTATATACTTGTTTCCATTTTATTCTTTCATGAATAATGGAATGGTTACCAAAATACCTGTTTTTTATTGTTTTAAAGGGTGCTCTGAAAAACAGATAGAAATTTTGGATTATATATACTCCTCTCCACACTGAGACACATGAAGGAATTAAAAAAATAAAAACAACAGTGCCTGAAAAACTCTGAAAAAAAGAGTAGGGGTAAGAGAACAAAACTTTAGTGAGGTCCCTGAAATGCTATAAAAATGAATACAATTTATTTGTCATAGGCCTTTATCTTTCCATCTTCCCCTTTTAATCCCTACTGCCTCACAGCTACTAATGAAATCACCTCACAATACTCAGTATTCATTGTCATTGTCTCCATTTGCATGCTTTTTTGTTTATTTCTTTATACAGTGGCTTTGAAAATTGAGTGAATGTGCAAGCTGAAAGAAAGAATTCCTCTTGTCTACCTTAAAACAACCTAGAGGATAAATATCTATGTCCCAGCTAATCACTCTGTTCTCTTTATAGCCTATAAAGAGAAATAGCCACTTTCAAGGCTTGATTCACCTGACCTTTTTCAGGTGTTTGCTTCAGAATGAGATGAATCATCTCTTGCAAGCACCTATTCTCTCTATTAGTTATAAAAGGAGTTTAAATTATTAGCTCGGATGCAGTCATCAACAGTGTGAATGTCTAAATTTGGTCAGATTGAATATCTGTCACTGTGGCACAGATATTCATTACCATTGTTCTCAATTTGTGTGCTTTTTTGGTTATTTCTTTATATAGTGGCTTTGAAAACTTGAGTGAATGGGATAAGCTTACTTCTTTCTCTTACTCATGAGCTTCTTCCTCTAAAGCGTGATGCCTACTGATGGACTAGATGACCTTTAAATGTCCCTTCCAACCCAAACTATTCTATGATTCTATGATGTCTTAAATACTGACCAGAGTTACAGGACTTGAATCAGAAGTCTCCTTAATCACCAAGTAAAAACACCACAATGGGAACCTGAGGCAGAGACTAAAATCTAAATCGACAAAGTCACTTTCTCCTCTTACCTACACTTTTGATCAGAAATCAAATCTGAGAGATTTCATATAAAAAGGAAAGTTTTAGAAAATTATGATTTTAAAATATGAATCCAGAGCAGAAAACGATCTCAGGTAACATAATAAATTCATGGTAGAGAGGAAGGCACTTTATTTAGCATTTGTGATGTTTGTTATTATAGAGGAAATGAGCAACCTAACATTTTCTGAAGAAGTTAATGCTTCTGTTTTTTATGAATATATTTTATAGTTTCTAGGACAATACTGACTGAAAATGGACCTACAGCTTTGTAAAGACAGACTGTTAACAACACTATGATATGTTATAACATGAGAGAAATATGAAATAACATGAGAGAAAACCTCCTAGCAACTAAAAATTCTATCATAATTATGTTTATTATTAAGAATTTAAGTGAGAGATTTTTGACAGCATTTCATTAGTGAATGTGAAACTAATGAGAAGAAAATGAAGAAAATAAGAACTATGCCTGTCTTCCAGTGACAGAAATCAGAGAGAAACTTTAAGACAATGATCAGTAAGAAGGACATGAAATGGAGAACACTGTAACTACTTATATATCTTACTTGTTACATCTATCTTTTTAGTTATCATTTTATGACCAAACCAAATGACATTTTAAGTACATATCTCTAACATGAGTTTCTGTGATAAATGGCTGAAAGTGACAAAGAACTGTGATTTACTCCACTTGTTATCCACTATGTAAGAATGGATGTAAATATACAGTGACTGTGATTAAATGGTAATGTAAAACCTCTTAAGAAACAGGGAGGATTTGGGTTAGATTTTATTTTTATATTTATTGGCTAAGGAATTATCAGTAGCCTACTAAAAAAAAAAAAAAAAAAAGGAAAAGGTAAACAGGATGTCTATTTGTTACTGACAGGCTCTAGTTAATCCATTGCCCCCAAAGCAGATAATTAAAGGATTTTAGATGTGTTGCTGGTGAATTCAATTTGACACATTAGAGTTTATAATCCCTGTGACCTCAATTATTGAGTATGAATGATGGCAAACACTACTAATCCAAATGCCTGGTGTCTTAATTTCTTTACAAAATCCAATACTTAGTTAACTAGCTGTGAATGAAGGTTATCTGAATCACAAAACACACCAGCCTTCATCTTTCAAAAAGAAAAAAAAAAAAAAAAAGCCAATTTTCCTGCCTGTGAAGGTCACTGCTTTAACAATGTGCATTACTTTTGCTCTGAAATATACAGAAAAGAAGGTGCAAAAGATTTTGTCCTTAATCTTTATGTAAAAAAGGGAAAATTGGTAGGATATTTTTGGTTTAGAGAGATACTGATTCCTTATGTTTTCTGTTTTGAAATCTTCAATAAGCCTATGCAAAATGTTTTTGTGTTACAGTGAAAGAATTTTTGATAACTTTGAAGAAACATGCAATGAAGAAGGAGTTGCTAGTCAAAGCTGAGAGACACACTGAAGTAGTAAAAGTTCTATATTTCAGTTAAAATAAATTTCCAGTGTATTTCAAATTACTTTCTTGAACTTGGTATTTTCAGACTTGAAATTTATTGAAGAATATAGAAAAGGTCCAGGTTTGGTGAATGCCTGAATTAATTTATGCTTTCAGTGAGAAAAATGAAATTTGCTAGGAAATTTTCTTTTCTTTTAAATCATGAAGAGAAACATATCCCACTGAATTTACTGAATACCATACAGTATATGACATATATTATGTGAATTACTTACTTATTGCATTACTCCTTCTAGAATATGAATTGTTGTAATTACTGATGCTAAAACCAGGGAAGGAATACGCTACACACTGTTTGTGACATGGTGTATTCCCTGCTTCTATTTGTTTTGCCACGGGGAGCTGCTGAACCACTCTCAACTTTGTTGTAATTTGCCACTTCATTATTGAGGTTCAGCCTTTTTTGTGCATGTTTGCATCTCTTTTTGTACTGCATTGCAATAGCTGTCCTATAACTCTGTGTGCCTTTCATGTAGGTCTTCTTTGCACACACTATGCTTCCAGCTTTCTTGCCTCACCCTACAGCTATACCAGCACATCTTTATGAAAGGCTATTCATCATGTGAATCCTTAGATATCATTTTGCCACTCTGACATCAAGATGGCAGTTAACATTGTGACGGAAGCAATCTATCTCCTGCTGCGATGGCTCACTACCCTGGTAATAAGGACCCAAAGAGATTTAAATTAGGGTATGAACTCCACGGATTAGTGTTCTTCATCAATTACCTGCAAAATTGACCTTAAAGGAAAAGGTGGATGTCATAAGTTCTACTCTGGGGTCAGTAAGATCATCAAACACCATGTGAGAATTTACTTAAGAAATGGATTGTCCACATATTGAAGAAACGTTATCTCAAAGGCAAGTAGGGATTTTCTGGGTTTGAATAGATGGGGAAGGGAGCTCTTTTGTCTTTATGAATCCACAGCAGAAAGCCCTAGAGCAAAGATGATAAATAATGTGGACCATGACAAAAACACTTCTTATAGTCTTTGGCTGTCTCTGACTGTGGGACAGAGGCCAGGATGTCTTGATTGACTGAACAGCACTGTATAGGGCTAAAGGTTTTGTGGTGATCTTGTGCAAAGATCAGCAAGACACAGGCCCTGTAAAAAAAAAGGATTAGCAGAGTATGCATATATATATGGCATTGCATCAATAGGACAACACACTGATCCCTTATGCAGACATCTTTGCCATTTTTATTTTAAGCAGTGTTGCTCAACTCTTTCCCAAAATCAACCTTGGCAGTTCATCAACCTTGTTATAAAAGCAAAGACTCTGGGACATGCCATGGGAAATGAAGACCTTGTCACCTCAAGCTTTCATGTCACCTTCTTCACCTCTAAGCAACTGCCTGTTAACATCTGGTTATAATAAGATGCTATGGTTTTTCATGTGACATAAGGTTATAGTAAGTATAATTTGGGGCAAAGTTGTCCCTCTGGAACAAGGGCTTGACA
The DNA here is from genome assembly GCF_964195595.1 of Calonectris borealis. NCBI lineage: Eukaryota > Metazoa > Chordata > Aves > Procellariiformes > Procellariidae > Calonectris > Calonectris borealis. The sequence continues at coordinate 180,470,551 of NC_134312.1, forward strand.
TGATATATTTTTCTTGTTCAGGTTTGTGTGATCCTAATTCCTGATTGTAAGATACCTTCAAGTATTGCAATTGCAGAAAGTGGTGTCTTTTGTATCCATATTGTGCAAGCCCTGACACAGACTACTTTTTGGTCTCTGTTGAGGAACCAGCCATCTACTGGTCTGCAAAATAATACTATCTGCATACTTATTAATAAGTATTGAAGCCTGAAAGCAAGATGGAAGCAAAGAATGTGAATGCAGTGAGTGAGTAACTTTGCAATCTCCAGACCAAAATATTTTTACCAGAATATGTCTACAAACTCATAAGTTAGTAAAAAAAATAACATTAGGCAAAATGTCTCTCACTCATAATATACTGCATAAAGGAAAATCTCATGCTCTCAAAAGACTGTTATTGGCTATTTATGAGAAACTGTTGTTGGTGTTTGAAATAAATTATGCAAAAAGTGGGTCTATTCCTGCTACACGGAAATCATCATCTCATCACACATTCTAAGTTTCTACACTTTGAAGTAAGCAATATGGTTTCTTTGTGTCTGATAGGCATCCACATTTATGCTTTCATATATAGTTCTATTGATGCTCATGATTGCACTGATACACTGAAGAGTGTATCAGAGGGATAGAGACCAAAACCATCTTCTAAAAATTTCAGTGAAGACAGCTGTTTTCTTGAATTTTTTCATCATCCTTCAGCTACTGCAGTCAACACAGGTAAACAGTTAGAAAAGAACATGATAGAAATTAATGTTCACATGAATGTCATTGTGAGTAGAAATCCATCTTTCATCACACTGAGTATTGCTATGCAGCACTAAAAAGTAGGGCTGTCTATTGCACTGAGCTACTAAATTCCCAGCAAGGAAGAAGCAAGGACAGCTGGAACAGAATGCTAGTTAATTAAAAGTCCCTTTTAATCAATGAGGAATTTTTGAAATGACTTCAGTGATACCTGAATGAGGCCTAAATACCAACATGGCTTCAACTTAATAAACAAGTAATAATAATAACAATACTGTCACTTCAACAAAGTATCTCTGGTCCACTGTGATTATATTTATTTCCTGTATTAAGTGAACTTCTAAGCTGAATTATGAAAGACTGTTTTCCATGCAGTTAGAAACATACTGAAAAATTAAGAATTTTTGCTTAGATATTATTAGTCCTTGTTAAAGAAAGAGCAAAAAAAAATTATTATTATTATTATTATTATTATTATTATTATTATTATTATTATTATTATTATTATTATTATCCTTCATGAATTCATTGTGTATGCCATTTTCACTTTACAGTTTGTGTATCCTACTTTTTGAATACTTCCAGAATCGGATTCCTTAGGCTGCCAAAAATGATCTTTTCATCCCCCTGTCAGACTAAGTAAGGTGTTAATCAAATAGCAGAAAAAATCAACACCACAAGCACTTTGGACTGGAATGAGTATGTAAGAAAGAGATGATACTAAATTTTCTATGTAGGTAAGTTTTTTGTTAACAGGATGGTAGGGTTGAATCTCAGCTGTTATAGATCACCTCTACAGCATAAAGCTGTCTATTGACCTTGACTGGCTACTGAAGATGGCACTGAGCTGTAGGTTTGTGCTTCTTATACTTATTATGTTATGTGTAAATAATGTGTTTGTGCAAGACAAATTTCAGTAAAGCATTTATATTTGATAATATTTTTAGAATATTTGCATGGGTTTTTATACATGTTTTTAGGTGGTATAAATCTAAAGATTTCATAAAAACCAATATCAAATGAAATATTGTCACTTACATCTTTTCACTAATGTATGTATGATTACATAAAATGAAAATCAGAACACAATTTGAACACAAAATTTGTATATAACAGTACCACATCTTCTATATAGAAGTATTACAGCTTTACATAAAGACATACCATGGAAAGAAATAAGTCTTATAAAGTGCTAGGAGAAAATTGTTGAAATAATCTGGAAATAGTGCTTAAAGATAATTTTCAGGTAGAAATGAAAAAGCAGTTTGTAAAAAGTAAATGATACTTCTGGACTTTTATTTCCTTTTGTTTGAGCAGCTTCACATTGCAAATAAGAAAGGTATATTGATTTTTTTTTAATATAACTTTGGTTTTGAAAATAATATTGAAGTTCGTAAATATATATAGTTTACAAATATTTGCATTCTATAATTGTTTCTACAAAGGACTGGAAATGTTGAAATAGACTAATTCATTTTTCCTTCTGCAAAGAGCAGCAGAATTTTAAGTAGCTTCTTTTCCCACTGTTCAGTATCTGATATGTGATTTTTGATCACACTTCCAATCTCCCCCTCAGAAAAGCTCATGTGAAATGACGAAAAATAAATAACCACTATGGTTAGATAATAGGAATTTCTGAAAGTACTATGTGCAGTGCAAGGTTCTGCATGCATGCCATAATGGATTGTTAAGCAGGGTTTGATTTCATCATATTTCAATGTTAGATTTAGAAGAGGAGTTATAAAGTCATTTTGGTGGTATTTAACAAATTGCATTGATTTGGGAAAACTCAAGGTTAGGTCTTTTGTTTGGTACTACACAGGATCTGCTTGTGTGCGAAATGCATATTTATATGTTTAAATGGATGTATAGCAAATGACTAAAAAATGGTTTTGTCATACAAAAAGTTGTGTGATTCATTTACCATGAACATCTCTCAAAATCATCGTAAGTTCAAAATAGACTGCCTAAAGTTGAGTAAGAAAAATTTATGCAAAGATTGGTTTTACAGCAGATCCCATATTGATTTATGAAGGCATTAATTTGCCATTTAGCTCTTAAATTTGACTATTAATAATTCTTGACATTCAAAAGATAATTTTTTTTTTGCTATTAAAACAAGTCTTGTGACTTTCTTAAAAATATGACTTTGTACATGTGCGCATTTCTTTAAAAAGCAATACATTTTTAACAGTCTTTAAACAAAAAAGACTTGAAATTAGTTTAGAAAAGTTTTTTTTTTTCTTTTAGATTTATGGAATTTTTATTTCAAATAACTCCTTAATGTCAAAGTCATCAGTCCACTGAAACATTCCATAAGTAATGTTCAGTAAATTGTCAAATTATTATTAAAATACCAGTTTACAGAGTCATTGAAAAAGAGTTGCCATATATTTTGGCTACCATATAACTGAGTAATTTATTTGAGTAGGAATCAAAATGTACTAATCTTCATAAAGACATTGCATATGTTCCAGCTTTTAGTTGATATGTCATGGGCAAAATTACATATTTTCTTGGAAACAGCTTTAAAAGGATTGTTTAATTTGTAGGGTACTTAATTCTTATTTAAGGGCAAAGGAAAATTCATTTCAGTTTAGAACTTGATCACAGAAAATAAGCAGAAGTAATCACATAATTGAGCAATATGATGATAAAGATAACTGTAAATGGAATGCTTTGGGCCATTGTTGGAAGCCAAAGAACAAATAGAATCACTTGGTAGTTTAACAGCAAATATATTGTCTACAGATGCCTTTGGGAAAAGAAACATTACATCCTCTTTAATACTTTATATAGCATGATTTTCTAAGAGCCCTAAAGCCGTTTCATTCTAACCAAATGTATCTCATAATATCCCACTGAGACAGGTAAAGAAGGAATACATTCTATGTATATGTCATAGACTAGAATAAAATGAAGAAAGACTGCAAATAACAATATCAACAACAAAAACAAGAGATAAAGATCACACAGGAAAATGAACTGCTTCAGAAAAGGAGTGAGAACACTACAGTAAGCAATGTTGGTTGACACCTGAGGCCCAAAATAACATTCAGAGCACCCATCAGAAATAAGATTGGAAAAGTGAGTGGCAAGATAGGTAAGAGTTAAATGAAAGAAAAAAGGAGAAAACCATGTGAATAAATACAGGAATACTGATATACAATGACAGTGACAAAAAGCATATTAAATCTGAACAGGATTTCTTTTCTACTTTGCAGATTGAACATCTACATTGGGATCTCAAGAGGATATTATGTTGTATGCATAAACTAAATATTTTTAAAAATATGGGTTTTAAATATTGGATGAAAACTAGTGGATTCTGAATAAAACTTTGTTTTACCAAAAAAGAAGAAATAAGATTTTCAGCTTTTAGCAGTTCTTTCAGTATCTTTAGAGCATTTGGAAAATTTCTTTTCCAATATCTTTGATGATTAGAGACACAGGGAAAAAAAATCTTAGTATGAGAAATTTAAAGAATCTTTGACAGAACGTCATCTTTATTTATTGGAGGTTGTGCTAGAGAACAACCTCAGAGAGAAAATAGGAAGACTGATTTTAGAAATGGTTTATATGCATATATACAGAGTGCAGGAGCAGACAAAAACAATGACAGGAAATCGGCAAAAGAGCACAGAAATATACTGCTTAATGGTAAAATAACTGATGAAAATGAAACCCTATTTCTAATTGGGAAAGCTGTGAAGCTTCCAGCATTCTGTAACATTTCAGTTCCAGATTTGTCAGTTACAGAAGGGTTGGATGACATCTGTCATAAAAGCTGAATTTCTAATTTAGTTTAAGAGAAAAATGAGTTGCAAGAGTGTCATCTCCTGCCCTTTAAGTACTGTGTCATGAGTGAAGTTGACGTGAGTCTTTCGAATATAAGACTAACCAGACTTCTTGTGAGCACCTCTTGTGAGCAGCAGTAGAGTACGGGGTTATGAAAATATTTTAAACCTTGTGCTAAAAGTCTTAATGACAACTCTGATATAACTTAAACGGAAATAACAATATTGAAAGTACAATATTGCCTAGAAAGCACATCAACATGTTTGACCCTTTGCCCTGAGGGTGCACTAAGTTTATAGACAGTGAAAACTATGAGAATACCAAAATATTTAATTGTAACTTTTAAAAAAAAACAATTGGCCTTGCACTCAGAGCTGAGTCTAAGACAACAGCAGGTCACCTGCACTGCAGTTGATAAATTAATAACATAGCAAATAACAGCATATTATGACTGATACTACTATTCCAGTTAAAAATGAGCTCCCTTTCAAGGAACTTGAAGGTACCTGGAAAAATAGTTGTTTTCCAAAGGTACAGTTTGATATTAATATGTATACAAAACTAAGAATATAAAAGGAAGAAAATAAAAATAATGTATGTTAGTGCTTGTCCACTGCTGAGATCTATATTAAAACTTATTTTCTATCAATCAGTGTCCAAGATGTTTCAGAACAGCAAAGAACTGTCCTTTGATAACACTAAATTGAAAAAGTATAACTGATGAATAGAAAGGTTTTATTTCTTCCTGGAAGTCCACAGAGCTAATAGCATTTTGCAGTTCTGTAGCACAATGAGCAGAAGTGATCAATCAGGTATAAGGTGCAATATGATAGCTTTGGTATTTTTTTGAGTTTCGGGGGTTTTTTTCAGAATAAGGGAAGAAGAAATATTTGAGACATATTTTAAGCTTAATCTTAATTAATTTCATAGGATGTTCAAAACACAAACCTTTTTCTTCCTTTTTCCTTCAAAACACAAATTAAAAACATAGAAGGTTTGTCAGAAGGCAAAGATTCCATAAAAATTATATGACTCCCACCAAAAAAAAAAAAAGTGAGAAAATGAAAATTTTACCAAAACTTAAAACATAAACAAGAAGTTTTAAATTATTAACATGCAACAACATGGAGCACAATTTAAGAAGAGCACAGTTTTGCAGAAGTTTAAAAGGCTTCTGTTTAATTACTACCAATATGGGTTTTTTGAGTTTTTTTCAATGTATTTAAATGAAAGAGAATGCAGTTCCAGTGGGGAAAAAAAAATTAATTACTGATTGAGATGAATTTATAAGCAGTGTCAGGCCCTTGAGGACACTATTGTTCTTATTGTCCCTGCTCAGCCTCCCTAAGGCCTCTCCTCAACCTGTCCACGGCCCAGGACTCCATGTCACTCCCCCAAGGATCCCCCCACTGTGGCCATGGCCCAGGACCCCCTTTCATCTCTGCAGAGCTGTCAGCCCCTGCCCCAGCAATGTTGCAGCAGGCCTGGTCTCCAGCTCCCCGTAGCCCAGCCCTGCCCAGCCATGGGCCTTGCCGAGCTGAGCTCATATCCCACCCCGGCCTGGCCTCAGCCCATATCCATCCCCATGGAGGTGCCCAATGCCCAGGGCTAGGGCTGCTCCAGTGTCTGCTGGCTACCCTGCTAGACATGTCCTAGCCAGAGATTGCTCTGCTACCAGCACCCCAGACACCTGGGAGCAGCAGACTAAGAAATGGCACGGATCAGGCTTAATTCAGAGCGACTCTATATCCTGGAAAGATATGAAAAAAATATTTCAATGTAGAAAGAAATTAATAAAGACATCAGGAAGATAAAATAAAATCATATTACTTTGTTAAAAAATAAAGCTAACACACCTGGTGAAAAATTATGTGACTGATAACTGTACAATGGTTGGGGAAAAATGAAAAGTCAAAACACTACGATAGCAAGTTGTGAAAATGCATGGCAAGTTAGAAAGGTATTTTTTGTATTATATGTTAGTAAGGAAACAAAAAATCTAGGTGATAATGCCATTTCAGCTAAAATTGAATTATTTTTAATCTCAAAACTTTTTTTCCACACAGTCATGTGGAACAGATACATTAATCTCTGATTTTTTTTTTTTTTTTCCTCTTAGTTATCAGAAAAGTGTTGACCACCTTAAAGTTATTGTGGGAAAAGGAGGTTGACAAAGATATTTTCTTTTTCTTCCTTCCTTCCTCCCTTTCTTTCTTTCTTTCTTTCTTTCTTTCTCTCAGCTGTTTAAAACATATAGACATCCTTTGATCATATAAAGTGTTACTTTGGGATACTATGAGCCGTGTAATGTCAGAAAATTAAGTTCTGTGGTACAGCATTGATTAGGACAAAAAGTTAAATGGAAAAAGGTGGTGTCAAGGAAGGATTTAAGAGGCAGAACATTACTTCCTTAACTTACTAGTGTATATATACACTCTTCAGCACTGTGGCTCCTTTAAAATGTAAAACAGGTACTTGGTTCAGTGCACAATAATATAGAAATTTTGTTATAATACTCAGTATTTCAGCATGGAAATACTTTAGACTAAAATACTCAGCTCATTTCTGAAGTATCTCCTCTGTTTTTGGGAAATGAAAGACCTAGAGAGTAATGACAACAGGAGTAAAGGTTTGTAAAGGTGAAGGAAGTGCCCAAACCACTGCTTCAAAAGTTACAGCTTTCCTTTTTTTCTGGGGAAAAAAAAAAATGTGAAACAAATCTCAGAGATATTTCATCAGGAAAACTATTTTTTTCTGTATCCAGTGGACACCCAACACTATTTACAACAAATTAAATAACGTTGTGTTGCTTCCTAAACGGCAAATGTCTATCCTTACACCTCTTAACCTAAGCCTTGCTTTAAAACTGCCAGCAAAAAACTACAGAAGGTCCCATTGTATCCTCAAAAACAAACTCTAATACACACTTAAACATCTGCCAGTATACCAGTCTTCACTGATTTCTGAAAAAAGCTATAGGTCAAACTCACAGGGTATTGGAAGTGTATAGAAACATATAGAGGAAAAGAAATGTGGTACAAAGGTCCTGGATGTCCTGAAAGATTTAATTTTGAGACAAATTTTAATGTGAGATACAATGTCATTTCAGTAATGGTATAGACCTGCACACAAAAAGTCCAAGGGAAGATGATAAGAATATTTAATATGTACAAAATATGACTGTGAGCAAACCTTGAAATTATTGGTGTTACAATCTACAGAAGTGAAAAAAGAGATAAGAATGTATTGTGGTTTAACCCTGGTAGGCAGCTTAGACCCACACTACCTCTTGTTCATTCCCCCTGTTGGGATGGGGGAGAGAATCGGAAGAGTAAAAGTGAGAAAGCTCATGGGTTGAGATAAAGACAGTTTAATAGGTAAAGCAAAAGACGCACACACAAGCAAAGCAAAACAAGGAATTCATTCGCTACTTCCCATCGGCAAGCAGGTGTCCAGCCATCTCCACAGAAGCAGAGCTCCATCACGTGTAACGGTTACTTGGGAAGACAAACACCATCTCTCCGAATGTCCCCCTCTTCCTTCTTCTTCCTCCAGCTTTTACTGCTGAGCATGACGTCGTATGGTATGGAATATCCCTTTGGTCAATTGGGGTCAGCTATCCCAGCTGTTTCCCCTCCCAGCTTCTTGTGCACGCCCAGCCTACTCGCTGTTTGCGTGGTGTGAGAAGCAGAAAAGGCCTTGACTCTGCATAAGCACTGCTCAGCAAGAACTAAAGCAGCTGTGTATTTATCAGCACCATACAAGCTACTATGAAGAAAATATCCCAGCCAAAACCAGCACATAATGGTAAAAATTTGATGCAAAGAGGAATGGAAAAATTTTGCTGTGTGGATACCAGTTTCTATAGAAGATTTAGGGACAAGCGAGAAAACTCAACAGATGACTTCACACAGAGACTGTAGAAAACACATTTTGTCAATTTAAGCACTTCTCGATTTCAATTCATATTTATTTTATCTTTTGTAAAATATTTTCACATAAATGAAGATGCATTATAAGCATACTTAGAAAAATATGTACACAATGCTTCAAGTTCGTCTGACTGTTGGTTACCTATCTGGAGTTTCTTTATAGCTTAATGGAGAGAACTCTAGAAATACGCGTTCTCTTGGTTGGACTACCTCTCTAGATAATGTTCTTTAGTTAGTAATATGAGTCTAATACATTTGGAATTAAGTATATATTGATTTTCTTTTTGTTTGCAGTATAATATATATATTCCTACGCACAGCAAGTGTTCTGTGGAAGGAAGGATGAAATCCTATTAAAAGTATCATGAAGGTGGGTAATGGTTATTACAAAAGTTGATGCTGAAATAACATTGCTGCTTTTCACTCATGATTATTTAGGAGTGTAAATATTCTTTGTACTTAATAAATAACATGAGGTATGCTGGAGGAAAATTGCTTGTATCAAATGTTAATCCATTAATGTTAGCATATATATGTATGTTAGCAATAAATGTAGTACCCTATGGGAGGTAATGTAATGCTTTATGAAAATATATAATTACAATCTATTACGATACATAATAAGAATAATTTTCCTTTTAATATGAATCATAGAAAGATGTTCCTATAAAATTACAATCATCTCCCATAGTACTAATAATCAAGTGTGTATATACTACTAGAATTCGTGATTTTACACAGTATGTTTTTTCTTACTCGTCGTAATAACCTTGTGGGGAAAAAAAATCATAAACTACTTCAAATAAATAGCTCTAACAACTGTCATATGTTTGAACTTACTATAGTTTTACTAAGTGCATTAATTAGCCAAATACAATGCAGCAATATGATGACAAAAGACAATATGATGGTGTTCAAGTGCAAGGAAAGAGAAAAATCATGTCTATGTAATTGTACGATTGCATAATATTGGGACATAGAACTGGAGCTTTCATATCTTGGAATTTGTAAGCAAACTCAATAGAAATGTCTTCCTGAATTAGGATCCTTTAAAGTTATTAACAGGCACTGAAATGTTATAGACTCTTCAAAAAGAAGTTTGGAAGTCTGCCTTGCCAAACAATGAACCACTTTTTCTTAGTTGCAATCTCTCAAATATGGCACTGGCTTTAGGATTTCACTTTAAGTGTTCTTAGAATAAGTGTCCACCTCTGAGTTGTTGTTTGGTTTGCCATCATAGTTAGTAAGTACATAAATCTTGATTCAGTTGCCTATACATAGGCTCCCATTGCTGTTCGAATTACTTATTTTATTCCTCCTTGTCTGCAGCTGCTGACCCAGTAGGATCTCCTATAAATACTGTCACAAACCTATGCAGATTTATCAAATGGCACATGTTGCTCTGATCTGCTCTAAAATCTTTGTCTAGCCTCTCGAGTATAGTAAAAGCACATAGATATTCTGTAGATCATATTTGTCATCCTGTGTCATATTTGCAAAACTTCTGTGTGCAGATGTGGCACTAGAAGATAACGAGTGGGCATCTGAATCAAATCTAGTCATTACAGTAAGTAGAGACCAAAGAGCTATTAATCTCCTTCTGAACGGAACACTTACATTTAGTTAAATGAATTGTAAAACAAGCATTACTGACTATATTTGCAATTCAGTTCTTTTGTTCAATTCAGTTATCCACACAAGTGTAATTTGTGCATACCAAAGTGACTCAAACAGTGTTGGTGGATAAAACACAGAACCTGTGGAGAATGTGTGGCTGCTGGAACCCAGGCAGGAGGTCACAGGACATCTCAGATACCACTAGACAAATTAATCTAGGTTGGGAAACTGAATTAAGTCTTACATCTCCATTAACCCTAATTATCCCCTAATTCAGATAGGAGCACTTATACTTTAGACATATAGGCAAGATGAATCTTTCCCAAGATGTTCAGGCACCTTCTCAAAAGCTTCATGGCTGTGAACATCAACTGGATTTTTATTTACAAATGTATACACTGCTACATGAAATAATCAAAAAGAAATGCACGCAGTACACAAACATTTTAATTCTGCATTAAAGACCAAAGCTGAGACAAATCCTTACTCCCTTTTTACATATTATTAACTCCCACTTTTTTGAAAAGTCTTAAGATAATCTGATGTAATCTGAACTAGGAACCTGATGATATAAAACCGACAAAGAAAAAGAGAAATCTGAACTTGGCAGATAAGGTAAGTGCATCTCAAGAACTATTAAATGAAGCTCTGGAATAACACCATTTTCCTTGGATTAGCTCAACTTCTTTCTTTCTACTGAATATTAGGACAGACCAGATGCAGTTGGTAAGTGAGAACTGAAGAAATCAGAAAGGCTCAGATCTCCGCCCCCCGCCTCCCCCAGAAGGATGAAGATATTAGAGGGACAAGGTATGAACACACAAATATCTTCCCTCTCTCTACTTCCTCTGTCTCAGTTCATTCAGTTTGATTTGTGATGCTAATATTATAAAAATGGCTTCCTGTAAGGAATACAAAAATAAATAATAATGTATATTTAGTTACATTACACTGATGTACTTTGGTGAAAATAAAACAAAACAAGGCAAAGCAAAACAATATGATTGTTATTGATTGAACAATGAATCCAAATTTTTTAAGTAGAAAAAATGACATTTTTATTATATTTCATTATTTACTTGGATAGACTATACTAACCACAGTCACAATAGCAAGAAAATAACTTTCAGAGAATAGAAGATGGATCTCAGTACATATATAATTTGCTTTGAGGATTTTGTTTCAAAGTTATCCTATAATACTGTTTGTTCTCTTTCATGAATATGATATTTGGAGTTGGAATAGATGATCAAATGTCCCCTTCAGGAGAAGATGAAGAATGAAGAGCATCTCAATGACCTACCTTTAAGCTTAAATAGTTGTTAATTTCCTCACGTCTGACTATTAAGGCCTCTGGGAATTTCAGTATGGTTCTTCAGAAACAACTTATAAATCCACAGAGAAGATTCAGAAGCTTGCATTTCTAGGAAACATTTCTTCTTTAGAAAATATCAATATTTGCTTAACTTCTCCAAGTATAGAGATACAAACCCTTATATGTTTGGGCTAAGATACAGACCTACTGATCTAATTGAGCTAATGATCTGTTTCAAATATCTGATTTTTGTATTTATATTTATTTGAGTTCTCTAAGGTAATGTTTGATAATGATGTGTGTGGAATTATGTCATTTTTCTGACAGTAATGTGGAGCTTCACAAGGGATAAAAAGGTCTGCAAGTTACAGAAGATTTACATCTTTACTGTAAAAGATACAAAATTTTAAGACTGTAAGTGATATCTTGGCTCAATAGGCAATTGTGAGAGCTTTGTGGTAATTTCAAAGGACTCAGATTTTCACCCTAAATCTATACCCAAAGACACATTCGTGGTTTACTGTTAAGCAAGACAGGAAAGTTTACTATCAAGCAAATTGCTGATTCAGATTGGTACCTTTTGTAAATTGATGCAATCTTGTAAAACTATGTTGATATAAACCGTAGAGGATCTGGACTGCTGTTTGTACAAAAGTAACCAGGAATCATCTTATATTTATCACTCTTACAAAAACATCATATATTATTATGGATCTTTTAGTTATTTTTGCCATAATAATCGTTAAAGTGTAATTGGAAAGACTGCAGTCCATGTAAAACGTCCATGCCAGAAGCTATGAAAGGTTTTTATGGTCACAAAGTACTCTATTATGTGTATTATCTATTAATATTTTCATTATATTATTATAACAATACAACAATAATAGTGAACTTCCATAATAGTGTTTTTAAGTTTCCATGTTCCCTGCCACCATCATGTGACCTTCAAAAGGTATGTACACGTATGTTTGTTTGTTTTCTTACCTTCCGTCAGATGTTTTGGAAGAGGTAGAAACTAATGCATTGTTCAAACAGCACTGCAGAGACCACAAAGATTGATCATTCTGTGTCTTCCTCCCAGATTATTGGGAGAAGTCATGAAATAGGATGGCTGTAATGCATACTGAAGACACCCTGCTCTGTTTTCTTCTCAAGAGATATGTACAGTACTTTTACTCAGATGTCACTTTGCACAAGAGTAATAAGCATATAGATGAAATGCAGTTGGCTCAAATTTAATTGAGACGCAAATGAAATGGCACCAGCAGTATTTGAAAAATACACTGATAACATGGTGGAAACATTAAATTATTCTATTGACAGTATATATCTTAAAATCTTCAACGCAATCTGTTAGAGCCATTGCTGCTCTTGCAGTAAGTTTTCTAACAAAGAAAAAAAATGCTGTCTTTTTTTTTCTTTTCCAACAGAAAGCTTGACAGTTCCAAACAGATGACAACATAATCACTGAGCTCTCATCACCTTTTAGCCTGAACCTCCATCAAGTGATGAAGATAAAATAAAATCTAAATATCTACTTAGTTTCTACAACAAAATAAAGTGATAAAAGAAGGACACTACAACAATCTTCTATAGTTTGCTCTACAAAGCCTTACTACTGACCCTTGACAGCCTGTGGACTAGGACCTCATTGACTTATTTGCTTCCCTCTTTGTGATCCATTGAGGAAAATCAATCAAGACCAGAGTGAGAGGCTTATGAAGCCTAACCAGTAGAGCTGAGCAACAAACATAGCTGTTTATATGGATTTGCATTATCTGTAGTTACAAAGAGAAAATAAATACTGGTATTGTTTGAATAAATTTAGAATTATCTATATCACTGACACATTTTCCCCAACACTAAAATTTATTTTATAAAGAAAGGTAAAACATAAATACTGCATGAAACAGAGTTTATAACAGCTTTTCATGAAGGTTAAAATATTTCCTTCCACCTGCAGAATTATAAACAACTGACATTTTACTGTCTCTAAATATGTAGCTCTCAAAGATTTTAACTGATTCCACCAGAAAACAAGCTTAAAGAAATTAATAAAGTATTACAGTGGGGATCTCTGTTTATGAGATAGCAGAATCTCAAGCTCTTGCACTGTTCTGAAGTTTTGGAAAAAAATGCTGTGAAAGACATAATCATAGAATCATGTAGATTGGAAGAAACTTCTGGAGGTAATTTTGTCCATCTTCCTTTTTGTGGTTGGAGAATTAGATCAAATTGCTTAGGACTTTCTCTGCTCAAGTTTTGAATATTTTCTAGGATGAAGATTCCATAACTTTCCTGGGAAAACTGTTGCAGTGTTTAACCATCTCATGTTACATTTTTCTTTTTTTTTTTAGTATGTGGTTGGAATTTCCTATGTTCTAGCTTTTGTCCATTGCCTCTTGTCTTTCCAATGTGAGCCTCTGTAAACAGCCTGGCTCCATCTTCTCTACAACTACCCAATAGGTGTCTGAAGAAAGCAATACGATCTTCTCCCTGGCCCTTCCCTCTTAAGAATAAACAAACTGTTCTCTCAACCTCTCCCCTCCAGCCCCTTAGTCATCTTGGTCAACTTCGGCTGAACTTGCTTGAGTTTATTAATGTCTTTCTTGTAGTGAGGATCTCTACACTAGGCACAATACTCTAGATATAGTCTTACAACTGCCAAATAGAGGGGAAGAATCTTTTCCCTTTACCTGCTGGCTGTACTTTCACTAATACAGTCCAATAGACTGTTGGCTTTTTTTTGCTGCAAGGTCATCCTGCTGACTCAAGTTCAACATGTTGTCTATCAAGGCCTCAGATGCTTTTCTGAAAAGCTGCTTTCTATTTAGTTGTCCTCCACCTTATGCTGTTGCATGGGGTTATTTTGTCCCTGGTGTAGAACTTTTTATTTTCCTTTATTGACCTTCTTGAGATCCCTTGTTGGCCCATTCCTCCAGTACGTAGAGGTTCTTCCGAACAGCAGATCTACCTTTGAGTGTATCAATGCTTCCTCTGGTGTCCTCTGCAAACTTGCTGAAAGTGTACTCTATCCCTACATGCAAGTTGTTATTAAAGACATAAAACAGTCCTCTGTATTGATCTCTGAGGGATGCCACTAATAATGGGCTGCCAGTTGGACTTTTTTAACCACTGATCACTTGCCTTTGAGTCCAACAGTCCATCCAATTTTCCATCCACATTATTGGCTGCTCAAGTCCATATGTCTCCAATTTTGCTACACTGTGAGGGAGCTGTGTTAAAAACCTTTAACTTCCAAAGTTAAGATATACAGCAGTCACTGCTCTCACCTTATCCACACAGACACTCACCTCACTGCAGAAGGCAATCAATCAGCTTAAAAGGGTGTGAGCTGTCATTTGTAAATCCATGCTGACTGTTCCAAATCACCTTCTGGTCCTTCACATGCTTCGAAATGGCTTCATGACCTTCCCAGGAACTGATGTTAAGCTAACTGATCTGTGGTTCCCTAGACCCTCCTTCTTGTTCGGCTTAAAAGATGAACATTATATTTGTACCTTCAGGATTTCTTCTGATCACCATGACTTGTCAAAGACGATAAAAAGCAGCCTTACACTGTCATCAGCTAGCTCCCTCAGCAGCTTTGGATGCACTCATTTGGTCCCATGGACTCCTGTATGTCCAATTAGCTTAAAAGGTTCCCAGATTTAATCTTCCTGTGCTATGGGTAATGATTTGTTCCTACAGACTCTGCTTAAAGTCTTGGTGGCCTGGGATGCCAGAAGACAAATGTTATCCGTAAAAACTGAGACAAGAAAGACATTGGAATATCTCAACTTTTCCCAAGTCTTTTTTTTTCAATAGAAACTCTACCCCATTGAGCAACAGCCCACATTCTCCTCATTCTTCCTTGGCTGACAATGTATTTCCAGAAGCTCTTCCTGCTGCACTTCACAATCCTTCCTACTTCCAGTCCAGCTAAGTTTTATTTCCTTAACTCCAGCCTTGCGTGCTCTGGCACTGTCTATATATTCCTCCCAAGCAGAACTTCCTCGTTTCCACCTTCTTTATAGTTTATTTTTCTTTTGATATGTTCCTCTATTGTGGTACACCATGGGGCTTTGATGTGAATTTATGGCTCAGTTTTACTCCACATGCATTTCAAAATAATCATGTTCCTTTTTATCTCATTGCAAGATACCCATTCCAGACAAAACTGCTAACAGGACTTTCACAATAAAATCAGAGCTTGCAATAGTGTGCAAACCACAGCCTTAAAGCAAATAAACAAACAGACTGTGGTTTGTATAAATCCAAGGTTTTGGCAGTGAGGTGGGGTTTGCACAGATGATGCCTGTGAGAAGAGGCCAGAGGCTGCCCTGTGCCAGACACAGCCTGTTCAGCCAGCTCCAGCAGACTCACTGCAGGACACATCTGAGCCTGCCAGTGGAGTTGGTGGCACCTCTGTAAAAACATATTTAAGGAGGTTAAACACCAAAAGAAAAAAGAATAACAAGGCCATAGCAGTAGGAGGTGCTCTGTGGTGGAGCTGGTAAGACCCCTGAAGGGACTACAGCCAGTGGATAACCCACACTGCCACAGACAAACTCCTGAAGGGACTGCTGGAGCATGTGCTTCCTGAAGGTACAGCAGCCCATGGACAAGTCTACACCAGAGCAGAGGAAACATGTAGGAAGGAATGAGTAGAGAGAGAAAAGAGGAAGGAATAAGGAGCAGCAGAAAGAAATCGCTGCAGTCTGACCCCAACCTCCTGCTCAGCCCATTGCTTCACCAAAGGGATTGAACATAACCTGCGTTTGATAACAGGGGAGTGGAAATTTGGAAGGGGGAAAGAGAGGTGTCTGGAGTGAAGCTGTACATGAGAAAGAGGGAGAAAACATATTTTCCCTAAGTGTTTAAATATTTGTTGTCTTTGTTTCTCAATATCCAAATCAGTAATTAAATGTTTATTCTAATTGGCAATGAACTAAGTTAAATTTTCCAAGTTGAGTCAATAATTGGTGAGTGATTTCCCTGACGAGTTTTTATGCTTTGTTCTTCCTATTTTCTCCCTTGTCCCACTGGCAGGGGGGCAGTGAGGGAGTGGCAGTGTGGGTGCTTGGCTGCCAGCTGTGGCAAACCCACCACACAGACAGACAAAAAACCAATTGCTGCTTAAACTTTAGGGCATATAGAAATCCCTGGATTTCTTCTTCTACACTATGAAAGTTCACGAAGTGTTTGCAGCTGAATTTTTTATTAGGTGTGAATATGACTGTCAATCAGCCCTAGGAACTGAATGGTGTCGCATATACATCCCATGAAAGATTCAGTAAGAGAGAGAGAGAGAATGAGAGAGAGGAAGGAGTAGGTGACGGGGGAGAGAGAGACCTTCCCAGACCGTAGGTAACACAAACTGTAAAGCTTAGAAAATACTTTTGCAGCTGCTTTCATTAATATATAAGTAGATAGGAAGGTAGTTCTCACCCACCTAAATATCAGAAAATTTAATGAATTTATTCAAAAAACATGACACACAGGTCCAAGTCTCTTTCTCATAAAAGGAGGTTCGAAGCCATACCTATTATTTCTAGGAAACTTTTACTGCTTATCACCTCCTTTAGTAATAGTTGTCTCAGGCATCTAACTCTTCACAGGATGACAGTTTTCAGATGTCTAACTACATCCTCATGCATTTTGATTTCTGTTCTGGGAGCTAAGTTTATAGAGATCAAGCCTGTTTCACAAATACCTGTCTTTTAGGACATGTAACTTAAAGCCTACATCCATATTATAGTTTAAGCATTGGTTCAAGCCAGTTGTCCAGTATAAACTTGATTCATGTTCATCTTATGAGGAAGGCGTCTTGTTTCTCAGTGCCTTAGATGCATTAGCTTTTGTTTTAGCAAGGACCTTCCATTTTTAGTTCTGTAAAAATAAAAATTTCTGCATGTTTAAACCTGTCTTAACATTCTTAGTGCAATAGGTTGCCTTAGGAATTGTTAGTGGATAAACTTATGGTCTACGTAATCTATTGGTGTGGACCCTGATTTGCACATAATTGAAGTGGTAGTCCAAATTCTATCTACTCAGTAGGTAATATGAGTATGTAGGCCACAGGATTTTATCTTGAGGGGGCCCAGTATTGCTTACCTCAAGAATTAGATATGTAGGTAAATAGGAGCTCCATGTTCTATAGACCTGCTACAGGAGACTAAAGAGATTTGTAGAATAACGTAAATTATATCTTAAAAGTAGTGCACTAAATGATTTAGTTAGTTAGTTAGTTAGTTAGAATCTTTACATTCAGGCCAGAAAGTTAATTTAATCTCCTTTCTTTGGCACATCCTCTGTGCCGTATAGATTCCAGGAACAAGCTGGTCATTTGCCATAGAAAAGAGAGAAAAAGCTTGTGAGAGTGGATATGACTGTGGAGCCAAATAAAGGCCTATTGCTCTCTTAAAAATGGAAGCACACTAAGCAGGATTTAATTAATATTAGCTTGTTTTAACCTGAAATGTTAACACACTGATGTAAATAGCTGGGAAAGAACACATTTCTTCACCCAGTGGCCCAGGAAAAATAGTATTACCATCACTGGGAACAAGCTTTAAGACCTTATGCTAATACAGCTATAGCCCATCCTGACCTCTTAGGCTTGTTATCAACTGTTAGGAAACTTGCTGTGTGAAGCAGAACTTAGCTGACTGTACAGAAACCCAAACATTTTATAAAAAGAGATCTTGAATTGGGAGTGGAGGGACGATGGGAAAAAGGTACCCATTTTTCTTCTGGTATTCCTTACTGAAGAGCTCTTAAGCCTGATTACCTGATTTTTATATCTAAGATGATTAAGGACAATAACCATCTGTGTTAATGCACAGCATCAGCCATACTTATATACGTACATGTGAATGTTACTTTCAACTAATTTGGAACATGATTGTTAAAGATTAACTGCTTTCTATATGTAGTGATAAAGATCAATATGCTTAAGAACTAATCATTAGCGAAGTATATTGTTGCTGAATGTCCTTGTTGTAAAGTTTAGTTTTAAGCTTAACTATGAGTCTTATGATTTATGAGTCTTCTAAACACTCCCATTGCAATCATCTCTGATACTCTAACCTCACACACACACATATATTCAACAGGATGATCTTCAGCTGTTTTTCTTCCTTTTTTCCTTACTGTGTCATGTTTACCAGGAAAACCCTGGTACCCCAAAGTTATATTTCTTAGCAACATAATTTTGAGCTCTATGTTGTATCAGAGGAATTTAATACAAAACCATATAATTT
This sequence comes from Calonectris borealis, assembly GCF_964195595.1. Classification (NCBI taxonomy): domain Eukaryota; kingdom Metazoa; phylum Chordata; class Aves; order Procellariiformes; family Procellariidae; genus Calonectris; species Calonectris borealis. Next base: position 180,489,222 of record NC_134312.1, read on the forward strand.
CCATTACTTTCACTTTAAGTGAATATTTTCCTTGGCCTATTTATTGTTCTTTATATTGATGATGAACAGAATCCAGATAAAAAGAATATTCTTTTGTTGCATAATCTGAATAACCTAGTAGAGAATAACTCTCAATATTTTTTTTGCAGAAAAAGATAATAAACTACTACTTTGATAAAGGAAAATCTGTGGCCAGCAGAATTGCTCTTAGGGATCATCATATATAAACAGGATAAACTGTTTGAAATATTCCCTACTTTCTATATTACTTTTATATGTTATCTGTATTAACCAAGGCAGCTTGGAAAGCAAGGAAACAATTTGCTGTAGGTAGTTATCCCATGCTTGGAGATTTCTGCATTAATCCTAAACTATTCAATATGCCTTTGTTTATCCCTCCTTCTCAAACTGTTTCTTTAATATGCAATTTTGGTAGTTTTGCACAGACTGACAAAACAAATTTCTGGTCTTTTTTTTTTTCCTTCTGCTTGTTGGTACACTTACAAATTAGCCTTTTTTGTCCTTAAAATAAAATTAGCTTGTAATGTTATTTATCACTTTGGCACGTACTTTTAATAAAGTCTGTAATGATCCGTAGGAGATATTTGTTTACCTTGAAATTTCATTTTCATCAGAAGTATATTTACTGTGCACAAAGAAAATAAAGTATTCCCCAATGCAATGAGTGCCATCAAACTCCATATAAATCAAATCCGTTCAAAAGTAAAATAATTGAAAAGTCTTAAATTAATATGAGTAAGAAGCTGTAGGTCTGAAATTCATAAGAAGAAAAACCTTGACAAACACTGTTTTTGTATATGCAGACTCTAGGTTAAATTCTATTTTCAGTTACATGTCATTGAGGGAAGGTTTTTCACTTGGGAAAAAAACCCACAAAAATTCTAAAAAAAATCCCCAAAACTAAGATAGAAATTATGTTTATATTCTTATGCAAAATCTTCATTTCCTGAATCAGTTGTTTTTTATAGCACAAGATGAATGATATATTTCCATGTTATAGTTTGTTTTCCAGAGTAATTTATGGAATATACTATGAACCTCACCCTTTCATGTGTGCTAGGCATGAAATCTCCTCGATTACCTGGGACCTTGTCTTCTATAAGGCTTCACATTGATCCAGATTTACTACATAATGAATGCAATTTCCAGAAAGTATTGACTTAACTATAAGAAAGGAATGAAGAGCATTATATTTTTATAGAAATGAAACAGAAGACTGAAGAGTGATAGTTCATAAGGGTAATAGGAACCCAAATGTACTTTTAATTTTGTTTAAATTATGTTTTCAAACATTATTTTACTTAATACATAATGCATGACTCTTTGCTGTTTGATTATGTTTTGGATTAACTAATACAGTTTATGATTGTCAAAGATACTTAGTGCTGACACCATGATCTAAATTGAAAAGGAAGTATAACACCTTAACCAGAGGGAGATGGGATTGTATAGAGTCCCAGGAACATAAACAATGTAGTGTTACTTTACTCCTGATTTTAGATTTTCAAATCTCCTTCTGACCTTGACAACAAGAAATTTGCAAATTTTCCATGGTTTCTTAAATGCCTACAGTTCTGGTTTTGGGTTTTTCAGTGCTATCTAAAATAGTACAGCATCAAACCATAGAAACCTATTCTGTACCAAAGATCCAGTGGCATTTACAAAAAAGATCCTCTGTTTCACAGGGGTGATGCATTCAGCACTGGTCCAGTTCTCAGAAAACATCTGAAATAGCTTTGTTTTCAGGAACTTGTTATCAAGTCACAGTGCAGGACACCTAATTTAGTCCCAAATCTACTCCTAACATCACATAACACAAATTTACATTTTTAAGACTTGCACTCAGTTCATACAGCTTCAAGAACTTGGTTTGGGTTTTTTTTGTTGGGTTTTTTTTGTTGTTGGGTTTTATTTTTTTTATAATCAGTGTAGAAGTACTGTTACCTCCATAAGGGGATTTTCATGAATGATCTCCACTGATTATGAATAAAGCTTTCTTTTCTTTTTAAGTACCAGTGCTAGTGTGCTTATGGAATCCAGATCTTCCTTACTGGAAGAGTACTTTAGCTCACAATCTGTATTACAACAAAGAGGTTTTTCAATCTCCAGGTCAAATGCCATTCAACTTTCCATAAAATGATAGTGTAAACATAACTGGGTCAAAGAACAAAATATAGTGAATGTTCTGAACTACAGTTCCGGTGGTATGGAGAAAGTCTGATTTCAGTTATTTTACAATGTCTTTGCTACAATATTTTTATTGTATATATTAAAAAAATTATCTTCAACTTCCTTGCTGATAGGATTAGCATAAATTTATAGCATTTTTAAGAGGGTTTTTTTTTTTCAATTAACACTTATCTTTACATTTTTCAACAAAATGACAACATATATGATAAGAAAGGTAATCTTAGCTCTGGAATAGCCAAAGGTGATACCACTAGTCTTTTTGTATTCATTTCACATAATTGTGAATTGTGCATATTTTGGAATTTCATATGAGTTTCCAGGAGTGAACCACAGTAATAATTTCTTCTCATCTTATAATAAGAGGGGGGGGAGGGAAAGAAAGAAAGAAAGAAATTTTAAAAAAGCATTAAAATAAAATAAAATAAAATTACTACTGTTTGGAAAAAATTAGATTTTAACACACTTATGTTAATATCAGCCCAAAGACCTAAATTAATGTATCGTTGACAGTTTCTGGACAGCTCTGAAAATTACTGGAAAGTAAAAAAGGAAGAGAAATGGATTCAGAAGTCTTTTCTTGAAAGAAATTGATGCAAACACAGGCAGTACAACAGTCTTGGATAGAAAGAAAAAAAAATGGCCAGGGACTCATTTTATTTAAAAAGCACAAGTATTCATTTATTATTGTTGAGTAAAAGGGTCTTCTAGATACTTCTGCATGAGAAATCCTGACTATTAGTTCGTGGTGGCAAAGAAGCCTTACTCTTCTCATGGTGGGCAGGGGAAGCTGTTATTCAGAAGAAAGGAGAGAAATGATACTATTGAATCTGAAAACATCTTTCAACTCATCTAAAGGTGTAATAACAAAGATTTTCTGCTGTTGTTACTAGAGTAGAAATGTTTTCCAAATCATGTTGCATTTTATTGGGAGTATCTATTATCTGCACTATCCTTTTCTGTACAATATGAAATATAAAATACAGGTTTCCAGGGAACATTTTGCAAAATACTTTTTGTTTGTTTCTTTCTTTCTTGTAGCCTGTCCTTCCCTTATATACCAAGAGAATGTGTTTTTAAGCAGAAAGAGGGAACTTCATGTGAGAAGAGCAAGTAAAAAGATAAATACAATATGTTTTCAATTATATTTATTCAGACTACAACTGAAGTTACTGTTTTTCCTTTGCAAAAGTGTCCTTATTAACAAGTTGTAATAGAGGGGCTTAAGTGAACATTTTCAGTATTATCACCAGGGTTTTAGCCATGCAAATCCAATTAAACTTAATGGCATACAGCAGCAAAACTAAATTTCTCTGCACCCTGCTGAAGAACCAAATGTAAGATTGGAAAAAAGAAAAAAGAGGAAAAAAAAAAAAAAGCTTGAGAAACAAGAGGAAAGGCATTTTAGACTAGAGTCCAGAAATAGTAAATGTTTCATAAGTATTTCTGAAAATATATGGATTTGAAACTTTAAAATGGCTTATCAAATTTAGGGTTAAATAATATCTTCCTAGCTAAACTGAACCTTTCTCTGCTTCCCTGATTTTTTTTTCCTTTCTTGACAGAAATCCAATGAAAAAATCTTACTGATTTTGGAGCTAACTTAACTTACTCAGAATCTCATGATCCTGAGAATACATCCCTTAGAATTGAACCATTCTTACCCAAAAAACACTTTGAAGAAATGTAGATTTCACCTCCGGACAGAGAAGGGTTAAGAATTAAAAGTCATACATTTTCTAAAGTTCATTGTGTGTGCATTTAATGGTACTGTTGTTTGAATGGAAGCAGATTTATTTTGGTAACAGTAATGATTAGCTTTCCGTCACAGTGCACAGGGAATTACTGTCAGCTCTGCTTATGTTGTTCAGAATTTCACAGACGTGCTGAATATAACCCTGATTCATAGTCTGCACAATCCTTTTTGACGTGCTTTCTAAAATTTAAATCATCTGGTCTTTATTCTTTTCTCTTTTTTTGTTTCTCATCTAAAAGTGAATGACTGTTTACTTACAGAGGTGTCTCTTCTTTCTATGTGTGCACATAACTCCCACTGACGTTAAGAGGAGTTAAACATAACTGTTGAAAAAAGAATATATCTCTTAGGATTTTGAAGATATGCATTGCTGCCTCCAAGTCTTCTTTTCTCTTCAGTTTCCTTTGATAACTCACTATCAATTGCACTAACCAATGAAGTAAAATCTTTATAGACCTTATACTTTCAGTAGATATTCCTCACAACATAACAGTCCTTGGTGTATAATAATCCAGAGATGTTCTCATTTTCTTTTTTAAAAAAGTCTTGTGGGTTTTTTACAACAGAATACATACTAATTTTGTTTGACATAATGCAGTATATTGTCCCTGCAACCTGATGAAATTCAGTCCACTTTTTATATATTACATGGAAGTTTGATAAGAGGTTTCTATTCTCAACAGTTTACACATTTTATTTTCTCAGTCAGCCTTTTTACTAGTGGTAATTGCCCTGAATGGCTGTACATAGCCTTAGCCCTTCTTTATTTATATTGCAGTACCCAAAAGAAAGTTGATGATAAACTAATTAAGACATGTTCTCAAAGTATAAATCTGAGCCTCACTCTTTGCTCTTGCATGAAAGATGGGCTTTATTGATCAAGTTATAAAATTAGTGTGTTAGTCATTTGATGGAGGGAGAATAAGACAAAAATTGTTATATTAGTCTCATCACTCTTTTTAACGCCAAGAGAAGTTGATAGGTCTATGCTGACCTCCCTATGCTATTCATAAATGTCAGAAAATTCAAAGTGGATCTACTTTTTGAAGCTGGCACATAAGAAGACATTTGTTTTCCAGACGAGCACACAATCAATAAATATAAGGAAAAAGCTTGGGGATAGAAAAAGTTACAGCATCCAAGAATATCACTCGCTAATGATCTCGTATATGTGCTCATTTAGAGAACTGAACTCCTTTATTTCTGTCATGTGAGCTATTTCCCTCTGTGCTTCTCTGTGTGAGTAAAGAGCAGCTGCTGCTGGTCTACTAGTCTACCGCATATGCAGATAAACAGAAAATGGCAGACAGATGAAGGGTTGTTTTTTTTTTTTTTAATTTTCCCAATGTACTAGAATGAATTTATACAGAATTCACTGTGAACAATGTTAACTGGAAATGAAAATAATTTCTTTCCTAGGCTGACAAGGAACTGAGAATGGAATTGCACTGTAAGCAATATACTGCCACATAGATCAATTTCATTTTTGTTCCTAGAATAATCCAGTCCATGTAATTTAAACCTTTGATTGCTTTTGTTGTTTATCCAAAAATGACTGAGGGTGAAATGCAGCAATTTTTCAAGAGGCTGAGTAAGGCACTCCATTTCTGTTTCCTTTCATCTGCATGAGAAATCATTGAGACAGAAGTGTCTGATTTTTTCTTTTTGCTTTGTTTTCATATGGTTCTAAGACCATACACAGATTCATGACGCTGTTGAAAAGCCAACTCTCTCTGGGTATTCAGCAGCTTGGTTTTGGAAGGTGAAGGTTAGAGGCTCAGTCTCTCTGAAGCCAAATAGTTTTACAGCATACAGTTAGACTCTTACAAGAAGTTTATCACTTCAATGATATTCTGGTCACTTTCATGCCCACAGCACATTTGTTGAGCCTCCTTAGAGGACTTCAGTGGAGTTCAAATGCCTGTCTACCTATTCCATGTTTATAGACTACTTGGCAGGAAAGAGCAGATATTTTTGAGAATACATAGGTAGCTAAAGTTAAGAGCCAGGAAACTTTTAGAATAAACATGACCTTAAATGAGTTTAAACACTTTTGGAGAGATAGGTTGGATTTATTCTCTCACAGTATACAGAGAGAAAAGTAGTATTTTATGTGCCTGGAACTGTTGAAAAATATAAAGACCATCTAGTCAAAGAACAGGTGATATCCATTACCTGTTCCAAGAATTTCTTTCTTTTCTATATTTGGATCCTAATGAGAATCACAAATATCTCAGCCATCTCAGGATGCACACTGTTGTATATCTGTATCTGGAAAAAAACTGAAAGAATGACAAAAATCTTTGAAATAAAATAAAAGATGTTTTCTTTCTTTGTCTTAATATGGATACTTTAGTGGAGTTTAATTTAGTGGAGGTAAATCCTGTATGATTTAGCAGTAAATACAGATTAAGTTTTCTGCTTTCAGTTTTTCCTAAAATAAAGTGAAAGGCAAGATCAGAGAAATAGGCAATATGTTGACTATTTGTTAGATGTTTAGAAAATTACCTTCCCACTCTTGTTAGTCCATATTGGCATGGCAGAAGTATTTTCATTATAGCCCTGTTGTCCTAGATGGCTAAAGAGGTGATGTTGATCACTATGCTGGTTACCATGAGTTTAACTCTGTCAATGAATATAGCTACAGAACACAAAATACAAATGAGAAGCTCTGAATTGTATACAGAAATTGTAGCAAAACAGTTTATCCTGAATTTCTTCCAGTGTGACAAGTAAGTCAAGATGATGAAAGGTATCACTGATATACTTTCCTTTTCTTTCGTATGGCCCCAGAAGAAGCAAAAACAGGGGAGGAAAAAAAAAGACCAAAACCAATAAACTTTCAAGTATTTCTACTTCTTCATCTCACTGAACCAAATACGAGGCTTTTCCCATTAATTTCCATGTTTGATGAAGTAAACAGCAAGTCCTGCTGATGAGAGCATGTGATAATGAAGTGCAATCCCAGTATATACATAATCTCTGCTACAGCTCACACAAAACAAATTGGACAATGTAGGCAGTTCATGATAAAAGAAGACTTTCTAGAAATTGTGTAAGCTACATTTTTTCTACAGTTGCAATCACAATTGTCTTTTATGTCTCTTTTTGTCTGCTTTGTTGATGGTAGTAACTCATGAGAAATACAACTAGAAACCAAAATAGAAAATAAAATAAAAAAGAAAATTGAATGGCTTCAGTAAGATATTAGAATTTCACTAAAATATTTATATTGAGAGGAGACTCACATTGCTTTGGATGGCATGAGGAAACAAGGTTAGTTATTTATGTTGTGGTACAGTAAAGGAGATAGATAGTCATCCTGTTTTAGAGTGGAAGAATACTTATTATTTTAAATATATCTATTATTCATATTGTTATCTCACAACAAAGTTTTTTTTAATAATGGAAAGTTATAAGTTTTTTCACCTACTATACACTTCCTCAAAGATTACTTCAGAGATTACCAAGTGAAAATCTCACCTAAGAACAGCCTAGGACACTCTGAAAGGATCACTTTACAGTGGATTTGTGTAATCAATTTTTAACTAAATTTAAAGTTCTATATGGTGCTGTGTGTTAGTGACTTCATCCTTCAGTTGTGGAGACTTCAATTCACGCTAGACATAAGTAACTAAGTACAACAAATGTCTTTATGATAATAGTAACCTGCATGCTGTTCTTCTGTCTTCAGCCCCTTATTAAAGTTTAGGTCCCATTTGTGTCCAAATGCTGATTTTGAGGGACTACCCTTTTTATCAACAGAGATTAAAAAGTAATCATTTAAAAAAAAAATGTTTATTGGCTTCAATTCTTATGTTAATTTCCATCCAAGTGTCACAGTATCGTGAAAATACAGGTCACCGTTCTCCAAAGCACAGTCCTTGTTATCACTCTTCATCCTAATCTTCTCAAGTGGAAATATTATCTCAAAAGTATAGAGTAGACATCTGCATGACCTAATAAGTAACCAAAGCCAGGCTCTGCATCCTTCATAATATCTCTGAATATATATATATATATATATATATATATATATGAATATATATATATATCTCTCTCTCCAGAGCCTGGAGTAACAACTTAGGCTTCTACCAGGAAAGAAAATTAGGTATGGCAATGCTCAGCTCTGCTTTCAGAATTGTACTTGCATTCTTCATTAATGTGACTGATAAAATAAATACACTGCCTTCAGAGCAGTGCCCCGTACCATGTTATAGCTTGTCTCAGGAGAACTGTAATATCAGGGTTAGAATAATTGTTTTTCTTGACAATTTCCTTTGCCACCAGGAAGCTTTCATGGTTTTTGGCACATAGCTTGAAGCAGGAACTGAAGCATTACTCCAAGTACAGACTCACTTTTTCTTTTTTTTTTCCCTGGAAAATGAAAGAAGTAAGTTTAAGCTCTACCAGGAGGAAGAAGGTACAGAAAATGGAAGTTAAATTAATCTTACCTAACTTTAGATGTCTGCAACACAGACCTCTAGATTTGAGCTACTCAGGCTCTTATAATTGATGTAGTTTTATACATGTGGTCAAATGAATCCTATTTCAGATCTCACACTTCTAATTGCTAGGCTATCATCTAAAAGGTAATTATCTCTTCCTTTTTTTCTCGCGTTTCTGATTTTGAATGAAAAATCTGTGCAAGATTCAGTGTGTACTAGGACTTGCTTAAGGGTAGCTACTAAACAGGACTATGTTGGCCTGTAATCCTTTGAAGACAAAAAAAGATATTTTTTATCTCATTGTGAATTGGTGTCAGCATTCAGCTCCAGCCTGTACACACTTTAGTTTAGTGTAGATGTTTATATGTGAGCTAGTTGTTTTAGCTTCCATTAGATAAGTGGATATCCAATCAACATATTGGTGGAGAGTAGAGATCTTTTCAGCTGGTCAGTTTAATGAAGGTATCAACATCAGGGAAGATGAATAATGGTCTAGACTTCATTAGCTGTATTGACTAGGTCTCCACTGTCTAGAGTGGGAACTAATCATTTCATATGTAGACACTGGTGAGTAGACAACTAAATTTGAACATCTACAATATGGAGCTGCACACCATCCCCGGCATCTAAAGTGCATGAGATAAAAGGCCCAGAAAAGTGTTTATTATCATTTGAGATGCTGTAGGGCACTTGAGACATCCACATGGCTGTACAGATACAGTGCAGGGCCTATGAGAAAAATACAGCCTTCTGGGCCAGAAATCTGGGGGAATACACTAAAGAATTTCAAATTGCACTATTTATGTCTTTTCAGCCAGTTGAATTCCTCACAAATTGTCCTCTGGACATGCTTCTCTCTCCCACTACAATAGAGAAAGACTAGACTGAATGCCTGCTAAAATGACATAATTTGAATAGAATCCTTATTCTTTTTTCATGGTTGCATCACATTAAGGACAAACAGGACATACATATTCATTACAAAGTAGACATTACAGGCTCTTACAATTTTTCTTTCACTTCATTGCTTGTATTGACCAACACATGAAAGCTGATATGAAACAATAAATATGAATGACTAGATGTTTGCATCCCTTTGAAGTAAGCGAACACTATACAGATCAGTGCATTGATCCAGTTACAATTAACAGTACCTTGATGTCCCAATGGACAGAAAGATACCAAAATCCTCAAATATTACAGTATTCTTTCAGAGCTCCTGGAAGTAGATAATTGCAGGATGAACTGCAAAAAAAAAAAAAAAAAAAAGACAAACATTTAGAAAGGTATGTCATCGCTACTTTTAAAGGAAGAAATGTATTCTGAGGAGTGGTGTGTCCCCATTCATTTCTCTGCTTAATGAAGGAAACAGCAAATACTGTTGAGAGCATGACAGCATGAAAATGATACACGTTTTTTGCTGTTTTGAGTATTGAAATTGAAATAAAGACTAAGTTGTTTACTTTACTTACTTTACTTACTTAGTAAGATACAAACTTTGGTTTCCTTGGGAAGTTAATTCTCATAATAATGTATACGTTTGTCTCTTATATTTTTGTTTACATTCAGTCCAATTGAGTTTTATGACATCATCTGTTGCTCAGCTTTTTGAATATCACAAGATATAAGTACCAGTGAAAAAAAAGATCTTAGCAGAATTTCCATTCTAGATAGTATTATATTTTAATCTAAAATTATTTTTAACAAAAAAGTGTCTGACTACACACCAGTTTACTAAAAGTTTGACCTTAAATAACAAAATGTCATGTGAGACTATTTTTTCAAGCTATTGTTTCTCACTATTTTAAGCAGAAGCGAAAAAACTGTTGTTTTGATCTGTTCCAGCATCCACAAAACACGCAATAACAGCATAAATACTTTAAGCAGCTGTACATGGAAAATATATCAGCATAAACTTCTTAGGCATTGCACTACTATACATACCTACATGCTGAGCCTCAATCTTTCTTGCTGAATTTTTCCTTTACTGTATCTTGCCAACATATGTATATCTATTAAGTTAAGGTTGTTTTCAGGCAAGTTGAAGGTGCAAAACATTCAAAGGATTCAAAATATTAGTAGGCTAGGGAATTTTACTTAGGTCTTTCTCTGTGTGAAGAAAGTAGAAAATAAAATTGGATAGCTTCATCAGTACTAGCAATTTATTATTAAGTATTCAAGTAGGTGTGTTTACATTATATATAAACAAGAGCCATACTCAAGAAGGAAGATTCAAAAGATGAATACATGTTTTCACCTGCTTGCAATAGTTTTTCCCAAAGATTACAAGGTGCCTTGCAATCATAAAGACAGAGGGTAAAAGCCTGTACCATCAGCTCTTTTTTTAGATCACTGCATATTAAATACTACAACTCAAACTGGAAAATAACAAATGTTACACTATGCTTTGTCTCAGAACAGTCCTTAATTAAACATTTCATAAGTAACATCTCTTGAAGCTTATGACTCAGACTGTCTACATCTCTTCTGAGAGAAGAAAGTATCAGGGTAGAGCTGTTAATGTTTGGGGGTTTTATATATATATATGTGTGTGTGTATACCTATATATGGTGTGTATATATATGTATATATCTCCTAGAGAAAACAGAAGGATGGGGATCAGATATAACTAATGGCAATAGTGGTGCCCCTGATACACAACTGTCCAGAGATTAAGCCTTTTTCAAAAAAAAAAAAAAAAAAAAAAAGGAAATGTAGGTTTTAAGCCATTTCCATACCAAGATGTTTGAAATCACATTTTCCACATGTCAGGACATCATTAGGGAGCAAAGAATGTAAGAAGCATAAAGGCAAAAGAAGAACAAATTAGAGGAAGTACAGCTTTGGTTTAGTAGTTGGGTCTGTCAGGTTCAGGAAAATTTTTTAATTTTTGCAAAGAAACACACATTGCCAGAATGTTTCTGGTGAAATGGAACTGGGCAGGTCCCAGGTGTATTTAACTAGCTTTCCTTTAGGTTAGAATTAAATGTAGCTCTTTGTGTGCGTGCATGTGTGTGTACATGCATATTTGTGATGATCATGTAAGTGTATATTTAAATATTAGAATCCAAAAAATGAACTATGTTCTGGGGCATATTTATTCACATAGCTCTACTTCTATTTTCTAGCAGTGGAAAATATAAAGGTTGTTTTTTTTATGGCCATCTGTCCTTGACATCATTAACCCTGATGGGTAAGAACCATTCTATCTCTACCTCTTAAGATATATTTACTGTTCTGCTCTTCCTGTAGTAGTGCTGGATACCCTGTGTATGCTTTTTTTTTGCTTTCCCCTTTGCTTGATCTGAGAGATCCTAAATCATTAAACAGAGAGAGAGAGAAAGAGAGGGAGAAAAAATGTTATGAACAGATGCAATTTCTGAAGGTTTGTGGGTTTTCTGGCCAATTGCTTCTGGTTTTCTGTTAAGCAGCAAGTAACTGCCTTTCAAGTATGAGTAATGCTGATTATGTTCATAAGATGCAGTTCCAAACATGACATGATATATGTTATTTAAACTTTGATTACCAGTCCTTTCTCCAAAGAAATACAAAAGGTACTTAAAAATATGAAGAGATTCTCTGTGTTTTCACAGTCGGAAAAATGCTGATTCACACAGGACTTTTACACACCTTCATTTGGTGAAGTCTTTATGACTTCTTTTTTTTTTTTTTAAATTAAGTCTATTTTAGAAAATAGCATGAGACAGACTCATTCTCTGTTACACAAGGAATAATGATCACAATATATCCTTCCCACTGCTAGGAAAGCATTGGCATTTCTGGATTAAAGAAACATGCCTCTTGCTCACCAACAGATTTGGTAGCCTTTGCAGTAGCCTAGATTTCTCAGAAGGGTTGGAAAAGAACCTACGACTGGAGGCTCGCCAATGTGACTCCCATCTACAAGAAGGGCCGGAAGGAGGATCCGGGGAACTACAGGCCGGTCAGCCTGACCTCGGTGCCGGGGAAGATCATGGAGCGGTTGGTTTTGAGGGCGCTCACGAGCCATGTCCGGGACAACCAGGGGATCAGGCCCAGCCAGCACGGGTTCATGGGAGGCAGGTCCTGCTTGACCAACCTGATCTCCTTCTATGACCAGGTGACCCGCCTAGTGGATGAGGGAAAGGCAGTGGATGTGGTCTACTTGGACTTCAGTAAGGCCTTTGACACTGTCTCCCACAGCATTCTCCTAGAGAAGCTGGCGGCTCACGGCCTAGACAGGTACACTCTTCGCTGGGTAAAAAACTGGCTGGACGGCCGAGCCCAGAGAGTTGTGGTGAACGGAGTTAAATCCAGTTGGTGGCCGGTCACGAGCGGTGTTCCCCAGGGCTCAGTACTGGGGCCGGTCCTGTTCAATATCTTCATCAATGATCTGGACGAGGGGATCGAGTGCTCCCTCAGTAAGTTTGCAGACGACACCAAGTTGGGTGGGAGTGTTGATCTGCTGGAGGGTAGGAAGGCTCTGCAGAGGGACCTGGACAGGCTGGATCGATGGGCCGAGGTCAACTGTATGAGATTCAACAAGGCCAAGTGCCAGGTCCTGCACTTCGGCCACAACAACCCCAGGCAACGCTACAGGCTTGGGGAAGAGTGGCTGGAAAGGTGCCCAGAGGAAAAGGACCTGGGGGTACTGGTTGACAGCCGGCTGAACATGAGCCGGCAGTGTGCTCAGGTGGCCAAGAAGGCCAATGGCATCCTGGCCTGTATCAGAAATAGTGTGGCCAGCAGGAATAGGGAGGTGATCGTGCCCCTGTACTCGGCACTGGTGAGGCCGCACCTCGAATCCTGTGTTCAGTTTTGGGCCCCTCACTACAAGAAGGACATGGAGGTGCTGGAGCGCGTCCAGAGGAGGGCAACGAAGCTGGTGAAGGGCCTGGAGCACAAGTCTTATGAGGAGCGGCTGAGGGAACTGGGGTTGTTTAGCCTGGAGAAGAGGAGGCTGAGGGGAGACCTCATCGCGCTCTACAACTACCTGAAAGGAGGGTGTAGCGAGGTGGGTGTTGGTCTCTTCTCCCAAGTAACTAGCGATAGGACAAGAGGAAATGGCCTCAAGTTGCGCCAAGGGAGGTTTAGATTGAACATTAGGAAAAATTTCTTTACTGAAAGAGTGGTCAGGCCTTGGAACAGGCTGCCCAGGGAAGTGGTGGAGTCACCATCCCTGGAGGTATTTAAAAGACGTGTAGATGAGGCCCTTAGAGACATGGTGTAGTGGGCATGGTGGTGTTGGGTTGATGGTTGGACACGATGATCTTAGAGGTCTTTTCCAACCTGTATGATTCTATGATTCTATGATTCTAATTTAAGCCTAACTTAGAAGGTGTAGGTTCTCCTCACAAGTAGGATTTGTAATTTGTCAAACTGAAGATTGTTTATACATGTGCATTTCCGTTCTTAAGGAAGTGTTCCATCCACTAAAGCATTGCGTAAAATCAGGAATAAATTCCTACTCCATTAGTATGATCCGAGCAGGTCTAATGTGTAAATTTATTCAGAGGAGAGCTTATTTTGAGAATCATAAAATCATGACAGGGAAAAACTTCTGTGCCAGAGTGTTTGCAAAGAAATAGAACAAGAGGTGCCCCTTGCTGTTTTCTCATGCAAACTGAAATACTTATGTTTACTGAGATGACTAAGGAGATTCCCATTTGAATTGCTTTGATAAAGTTAAACACCAAGGAGAAACTTAGACACCTTTTTGACATTTTGTGAATGAGTTAAGTGATGTTAGGAGCATGGCTGCCTCCTCCAGCCTCACTGGCCCAGGACCCTCCTGCCCAGGCACTGGAGCCCATCCCAGTGCCCATGATCCTGGGGTCTCTGTCCAGGCTGAGGGACACGGCTTCCCACCTGCAGGTTCAACCAGTAGCGAAGCTGAGCACATACCCCAGAGACACACAGACACACTCAGAGGACACTGACACAGCCACAGCTGTGGCTACACACATGGCCACAGACAAAGCGCTACCTTCAACAGCACCCACATACAGGGCTCAGATTTAATAAGATTTAATAAGAAGTTATAAGAAGATAAGACTGACTGCAGTGATCAAGTGTACTGACTGGCCCTGTTTTACAGGTGATCAGCCCCTTTTATTGTACTTTCTGTCTACGCCCACCCTTTGATCCTCTCTGCTCCCCCTTCCCCTGCACATCCCTGTACAGCTGTATCAATTCCTGCACCCCTCCTAGTCTGGGGTTCCCCTGGTTTACTGTCTTATGAGCTGCAAAGTCCAGGTTAATCTTCCTGGAAATGGCACCTGTAGTTGCGCCGATAGCCCATCGATTAGTGTGGCTGGCGAGGTTTGTATCTTGACATTGTCTTCATGAGTGTTTTGTCAGGTCTGTGTCTGTATATTTTGTTTCTGCTTTCCCCTTTTCCCCTCAATTTCCCAATTGACAAGACCCCCAATCAGATAACCTTGCTGGAATAAACATTCTCACAGTCTTACATGCCCTCATCAATTACTGCAACTGACCAGGTCTGGTTGTCATCGCTGCCTCCCGTATCATTTGTTGGACAGGTTTGTGTCCCTGTATGTTCTTGTTTATGGCTTCCTCCTTTTCTTATTATCCCTTGTTGCAGTGAAAAAGACCCTTGACCAGGTACCCTAAAAGGAGCAGACGCTCTCCTTCCTCATACTGTTACAAGTTCCATGAAATGAGAGAAGCTAGGACCCAACTTGGATTTAGGAATTTTACTAGGTAACTTAAAGCTAGATACAAAACACTCAGCCAGATCCCACTTAGTGGTTATAGGTTGAATCTGATTGTATTTCAGTGTTTTACAACTGACATATACCTTTGTTCCTCTGAGACAATAATACTTTGCATTTAGAGAATGCCTTTCATCCAAAGATCTCAAAGGACCTTACTAGCAACAATAAAGATTGAACTATTCAGTAACATCCTCTTTTCATTTTGGATATTGTTTTCTCACTCCTCTATCTCACTCAGGCTATTAAATTTATGTATGTGATTTTATTTTCCTTTACAAGCTGCACGGATCTTATCTACCTGACTTAGAGTTTATTTCTTTGTTCAGTGTTAACTTTTCAGGATTAACCGTAACTACATGCACACAAATGCACACATACGATCTAAAATACTATCTTACTCTACTGGACTCTTTCCATCTTAAAACAATAATCTCAACTGGATAATAATAAAGAAATGCAAACCGCAAGAAATATTATAGCAAATATAAAAAGAGTAAAAAGAGTGTCAGTGTGCTCATTCTGTTAAGACCAAGGAAAAGCAAAGGTAATCAGACTGCTGACTACAATCTAGCCAGGGGTAATAATCCCCATTTCATCAGGTACATTTAAAAAACTGTGTTTCACATTCCTCTAAAGCAGCTTTGAACATGCCACAGCAGAAATTAGTGAAGTCTAAATTTCAGCTCAAGGCTCTATGTGTCATTTAATAGCATACACTTGCTAACTGTAGCCAAAAAGCAGGCTTCCATCAGGGACCCTGAAACTCTTAATTTGCATAAGAATGGGAAGTTAATTGTGCTACAGATATTCTGGCTTCCCCAAGGAATTCATTAAGCATGCTGAACTCGCTGAGAATATAACTTAACTGTCATTTCTAGGAAATCAGGGAAATTCAACTTCAGAAACACCACCAACAGAAGTAAAATAAATTGTTTAATATTAATTTGATTCAAACCTTTCTGAACTGTGTCTGGAATACTTACTACACTCTCATTTCTGGAGTTATTTTCTAAATATAAGTAGTTACTTACAGTAACTATTACTTCCCTTTTCAGTGCAGGATCCTGAGCTGGTTTTGTTATTTGGCAAGAGGAATTATATTTACATTTAGCCCTGAGGGAATAAAAAAAAGAAAAGTAGGGTGACATTTTGCTCACATCGTTATGAGTAAGCAAGTATTCAGAATATTTATATAAAAGTGCAAAAAATTATTCAAGACATTTATTGTAGTCTTAAATAACTATATGAACTAGAAAAAATATAACACTAAAAATGCTCTTACAAATAACATGCAATCTCCAGCAACAGGTTGTAGCAGTTCTTATATCAAAAAAGCATCTGATTGTGAAGACACTGCTCTCATGAACCACCCTACAAGGGCTGTGGTCAATTGAAAGAGCTAGAAGAGATTCCAGTGTAATAACTTTTTTCCCTCACGAAGAACTTTTTTCTTTTTCCTCACAAAACCTACTTTTTTTCTTTGTGAATTTGTATTAGACAGAAACAAAATATTTATGTAATTAGGGGAAGCGGTCTGCTTATAAGTTATAGGCATTTTAATTAATACAAGAAACACTACATTTGTAGAGTTTTTAAGGTTTTGATTTTTTTCTGGATAATGGAGAAACTTTGAAAGCATGTTATTAATGATCTGTTCTGACAGAGAGACTAATGAAGAAGAGAGTTGCTAACTGATCACATCATGTGAATTGCGGGATTGCAAGGATGGAAGTCCTTGCAACTATTGCACGTTGTCTTCATTTGCCAGTGTACAGATAACTCTGGAGCTATTCAGCTAGCTCAGTGCTAGCACATTCAAAAAGACCATAATGGAGAAACTTGACGTCCAGTTCTAGATCTGATTACATTTAAGGCGGAGATGTCATAGGGAGTTATTAAGTTCTATACTTTTTATTAAGAAAAAAAAAACCAAAACACCAAAAAACAGGTTCTTTAAAAAATCAGAATATTAAAACTCCCTAAAAACTTATACTATAACATAATTTGCTTCATGTTTCCAAATAAGCTTTAAACAAATATAATAAAACTGACACAAAAGGAAAATTTAATATTAGGAGAATAAAATTTCAAAATTATCATCCTTTCTAAGCTTTGTTCTAAATTTTGAATGCATAAATATTATTTGTTTAAGCCAATAGGCTTAAATACATCACCAATCCTTCAACATAGATGACATTATTTAAATTGTAAATCAAATGCTAACTAAATGGTGGTAGCACTTTCGGAAGGTTGTTTCATGTTCCTTTGTAGAAACAGTTAGTGTTTATATCTAACCTCAGCTATTTATATTATGTAATAGACTGAAATACTTCCTATGCCTGTTTAGTCTGAAATGGGTTTGGCAGTACAAGTCAGACCCTGGTGGATCTGTGTTAGCAGCATGTGTGTCCAGTCCAGTACAATTCAATGCAAGCCTGTCTCTTTTCAGAAAAAGCAATATATTCTTAGCAAATAAATGCCAGGATGATATGCTATGAATGCACTGTGCATTATTTCGTAGTTAAATTCAAAGTAAAATTACTTTGCAACATAATGTTTATCACATCCTAGACCAGTTCCTTAACAGCTAATGCATTTTTCTCTCATTAAGCTTATTTATATATACACTATATAAAAACCATTTATATTTACATACATCAAAGAGTCTTTACCTATCGTCATTTAGTTTTATTTTATGTATGTTCATTCACTGATGAGAGTTTCTAATCAGCTAAAGATTTTTTCCTATGCAATACTATGAAGACAATAGTAGCAATTTGTTACTGTTATTCCATGCAATAAAATTTGACTTTTTTAACAACAGATGAGACATCAGCTTATTCTTTTATTACCTAAAGTTTCCAACTGTATTGTAAACAGATATGTCTTATAACGCACTGCAGTTTCACACCACAGTATGTAAACAAATAGAATAGTTCAATATAACAATAATATTTATTGTAATATTAAATTTCTGAACTAGAGCTTTTTTTGAAAAATCCTGTGACAGTGATAAATCAAGTGTGCCATATACATTTTAATATTTCAAAGACATTCACAGCTTATATCTGTAAACCTAAATAGGGGCAGCTGCAGTAGAAAAATAACAATATCCTTAATTTAAGGAGCAAGGGATATGGATTGAAAGATAGTAGAAGGACAATATTCAATACAATTCTGAAAAGGTCAGGAGGGAAATAAACAGCACAATAGCAATAAATAACATAGGCAAAATTAGACTGCCTGCAATGCCAGTTGACTAGCATGAACAATATTAAGTGGCAGAACAGAGGGAAGTCTTATGAGTCCTTTTCACTGGAGTTTAAAGCCTAAAAAATAAGATGGGTAGCCACAGTGTTTGGCATCAGTAAACAACTCTGAGAATACAGGTATCTCATAAACCTGCTAGAAGGAAGATAATCAATGGATTACAGTACTGCCAGGCTGTCAACTTTATAGGAGTGGTACAATAGGGATTACAGGTTGGGGAGCAACACTGTATGTGAAGGATTAATATAAAGTGGAACAGCACAAAAATATTACAGGAAAAGAGCAGCTCTTCGGAATCTTTGTGGGTGGCATTCGTAAATAAAGTGGAGTATTAGGATGGGGCAATCAACACCCTAAGCAGGGTGATGATTATGCTCAGGAAAAGTTAAGTGAAATTAGAGAAGCTGCAAAATTAGGATGGGCCTAAACAGTAGAGGTTCTAGCTAGCCACACGTAGGCTAGATTAATGCCTTGCCAGCATGAGACACAGAGATAAAAGTTTTGGAGGAAACAAATGGCTGCTTTCTAGAACTGGTCTTAGAACCCACAAGTAAAAATGCCATTCCGATCTGGTCTTGGGTTATAATATTCAAGATTCAGTCCAAAAGGTATTAGTGGAATACTAATGTAATAGCAAACACAACAAAATTAACCTTAAAATTGTAGCAGGAGACAGTAGGCAAAAAAAAAATTGAGAAAGTTTATACTTAATTTCAACTACATGAAGATTAGGAAGAAAAAAAAAAAGGCACAAGAAACTCAGAGGACCAGTCTAAATAGCAAGTGGTCTACAAGGAGCCAGCGGGCTGTTTTTATAGAACCAGGTAAAAATATGTACCACAAGAAGAAAGTGGAATCTTCCAGTCCTGTCCCCCCCCTCCAAAAGCAACACCCTGTCACCCAAATAAAAGCCCTCACACTGGCAGAAGAAGGCCTGCCCCAGCACATTCCTACACAGTGCATGTCCTGGCACTGTAGAGAATATCTGTGGGGAGATGTGGATGGATGTGAAAGGTGTGAAACTGGTGGTAGATGAAGAGCATTATCTCCCTTCCACCTGCTGGTAACTCAGGAAATATGTAGATACCTAGTATCTGTAGCTGTAAACAGAAAAAGTCCAGGATTTTCTTCTGTAGGTAACCAGACCTTTCAGGTGCCCAAAGGCTGTCAGGACAGCCTTTGCGGAGTGGGCAAAGGCTGTTGTACTAGCATCAACAAACGGACAAGTCTAGTGGGTGGGTAATGATGTGCAGAGTGCCATTATCAATTGGGAGTAGGACATAAATGCCTCAGTCCAAAAACCATGAGTGTATCAAGGAGGCGTCATTAGTTAAGTAATTAATTTCCAGCTTTCCACTGTATCCCCTGTTTCCTCCTGTATCTTGGGGTTGCTACCACAACGATCCCTCCTCTCTTTTCAATACTTGTACAAAAGTCTTGGAAAGATACGATGGCAACCAGAAGGCAACAGATGCCACAACACTTGGATCGGAGGAAAAAAAAGAAAACTGCAGATGGAGGAGATGACAGTGGGATGACCCTGCTGGTCGAGGTTGCAATTGTCTGGGTGCACACTCTGTGGAGGACTGTGCTCTTAGAACAAAAGGGAAGAAAAGCCCTTGTCTGGGGCCTGGGGCTGATGGCCAAGGCTTTGGTTAGTTTTCTCAGGATGGCTTCTTCTCTTGGCCTTTCTGCCAGGTGAGGAATTGGTAGTGAGTCGCCAGGTCATGGCAATGGAGTCTTCTCTTGTACTGCTACAATGGGAGAGTGTCCTGGTTTCAGCTGGGATAGGGTTAAATTTCTTCCTAGTGCTGTGTTTTGGATTTAGTATGAGGAGAATGTTGATAACACACTGATGTTTTCAGTTGTTGCTAAGTGCCCTCCTAGTCCAAGGACAGCTCCCGTGCCTACTGACTGAGCTAGGGACACAAGATGGGAGGGAACATAATCAGGACAGCCAGCCCTGCTGGCTAATGGGGTATTCCATACCATGTGACGTCATGCTCAGTATATGAAGGGTAGGTGTGATCCAGGAAGTACCGATCGCTACTTGGTTATCGGTCAGCGCGGGTGGTGAGCAATTGCATTGTGCATCACTCATTTTGTATATTTTATCATTATCATTATTATTTTCCCTTTTTTTCCCTGTTCTATTAAACTGTCTTTATCTCAACCCACGAGGTTTTCTCACTCTCACCCTTCCGATTCTCTCCCCGTCCCACTGGGGGGGTGGGGGGGAGTGAGTGAGCGGCTGCGTGGTATTTGGCTGCCTGCCAGGTTAAACCACGACAGAGAGAGACTAGCAGAGGCACAGGAGTCAAATACTTTCTCCTCTCACTTCTACATGCATAAGATTGTAGCAGTAGGTTTCTAAAAACAGAGGGCTTTTTTTTTTTTCTTTTATATTTTTTCTTTTTTTTTGGTCATAATGCTGCAGGTTCTGGGAATGGAACAATTCCTGGAGGGAGAAGCTGGCTAGGAACAAGGTGGGAGGGAGGGCCTTCCTGTGGTCTGACCCAGTAGAATAGCTCTTGCATTCTTAGGTGATACTTGAGGGAAAAGAGAGATAAAAAGATCTGGCACTGAAAAATCAAAGAGAAGGACTTTGGGTGCTAGTTGAGAATGAAGTTATTGAAACCAAAACCAAATAGAAAACAGTTGAGAGATATTTTTTTTTTTAACCCAGAACTGTGATCCTTAATTGAAGTGAGGCTATATATAGTGTAAGATACTGCTAGTATTGATTCATATAGAAGAAGGAAATACTGGAAAAATCTTGATATTTGAAAAAAGAATAATAAGATTTTTCTTCATTTGGGCTGAATTAAGGCAGAAAATATAGTATGAGAACAAGGCAAAACCAAAATAAAGGACAGTGTATCTATTCCTTAAAGCAGTTGTGGAAGTTATTCAAAAGTTCCTGAACGTCTCTTTAAGAAGGTGTGGAGAGCCACAACATTGTCTATTCCATTATTCTTTCTACTTATATTCAGTATATCTATATTCAGATATAGACATAGTCGATCCTTCCTCAGGTAGAAGTGGAGAGTCACTTTGCTGTCTTCCAACATCTTCAAGACAGTTACACAGCAAAATCTAACCCCTAGACACTAATCCAGACGCTTTAAAATAGAAACTGTAAAATATTGAAGCACTTTTCCATATTGCAACATAAAATTATGATATATTTCTGAGTGTGAAATTATGAGGTTTAATCAGTTTTATGTTTTATGCATTATGTGCTTATTTATGAAAACTATGCGAAAGGAAGTAATCAGCATTTCTTGCAAATTAAGCAAAAAATAACAGTTTATTTCATATTAAAGTGTCTTAAAAATGTCTCCTTTTTTAAAAATAACCTTTCAATCAAATTTTAAGCAACATGATTGACAGCCCCCAAAACTGAACTTTTCTTTAGTCATACAATGGCAGGGCAAATTATCATTGCTATTCTACAAGTAGACATACTGTTTTGATGACAGATGACTCATATTTAACTTGAAAGAATAGTTCTAAGCAATTTTTAAAGACCCTATACTTATTTTTTTATTTGTCTCATGAAATAATTCTTTGTGTAAGGACATCTTTATACACCTGTAAAAATTCTATATATGGAAGTCTCAACAGCATTACTTTATAATTACTTATTTATTTGCCTTTGTACTGATGTTGCATTGGAAATTCTACATGTCTATACACAACCACATAATTACACAGCTTTATCTGAAAAGTAACAAGTTATATGCACAAGGCATTTCTTTTGTGCACACAGGGTGACTTCCACTGAGCTACTGCTGAAATGGGTAAAAATAAGTCACTAATTTATACTCTAAATCATCCCTCTGGTACCACCTTTAACAGGAGTATTGATGAAAAATGGTGAAGAAGATAAAGAATTCTTAAACAGTAGTCACTGTAAGTGAATTTTTTATTTGTATGACTATACCGTTCTTGGATTCATGTATTTTATTATATCATACATCTTGTTATTCTCGTGGTTAGATTCATTATTGATTTTTTCATATTAATTTTTGCATGTTGTACAACAGCTTGATCTCTGAAGAGCTCTAATTTTTTCAGTTATATTCCTCATATGTTTCTAATGTCAAACCCATTTCACCTCTATACCAGTAAAGGAGTGATCACGTTCCTGTAATCCCTCCTCCTTTACATCAGTCAGCATAAGTAGATTCTGACAAAGAGTGTTATGATTAAGCACTAAAATCTGAAATAAAACACACTCCTTATTTTGTATTTGTACATTTTGGCCAGTAAAGTTGTTAATATTTATTAGAAACATGAAACTAATTCTCATTATACAAATAAGTAAGCATAAATATTTGAAAAGATAACCAATTTAGGTATATCTTAAAATAAAGCTGTTGTAAATCTGTCCCACAAATTTATTTTCCTGTATTTATTTTACACCAAAAAGGACATCAGTAGCTCTTAATCCCTAAAGCTATGTTTGAATTGTACACAAAAATAATAAGCTAGGGTAGGATAATTCTGTAAATAAAGAGAGCTCAAATCTTCTAGCTAAGAAATATTGAACAAATGGCCTTAAAATAAATCTCCTCCTTGTTTAATGTCAGTGAAAATTAGATCTTTCATCTTGTTCTACTTTCCTGACCAGAAACTTTCCTATTTTGAAACTTTTCTATTTTGAATAAAATCTCCAAAATCCTGGGTGCATCTGTACTGATAAATAGAAAAAAATCAGGGAACAATTTCAAACACTGGACTCCTTACTTTCCATGCTGCTTAATTGTTAACTCATGTCCTAGTTCTGGTTTAGATCACTACAACTATCTTTTTACCCAACAATTCTTCTGTAAAAACAGTCTTTAAGGTTAATGGATGTAAGAAGATCTGTACCATCAGCTTTGGAGTACCCTTTCGTCTTTGTCCCAACTTTTATTTAATAGCAGA
Organism: Calonectris borealis; assembly: GCF_964195595.1. Classification (NCBI taxonomy): domain Eukaryota; kingdom Metazoa; phylum Chordata; class Aves; order Procellariiformes; family Procellariidae; genus Calonectris; species Calonectris borealis. The sequence goes on from NC_134312.1 coordinate 180,512,552, forward strand.
GAAAGGCCAAATAAGAAAGTTATTGGAAAAAAGCCTGATATTCAGTGATTGAGTGTGAATGAAATACGATCTTTTCAAACTATGCTATTCTTAATTAAAAATCAAAATTAATGTATTAGAAATGTGTAAGAAAAACACTGGAGAGAAAATAAAGTTAATTGACAAGTAGAAGAGAAATATGATCTTCCAATCAACACACTACTTTATAATTGAAAAGTAATTAATATATAGTACTCTGAGCATCTGTGTAAACAATGCTGATTACTCATTCAGACAAAATGAACAAAAATTTTTTTTACAAAACTATGTAAACCGTCAGACTGCATGGTTTTACCGGATAAGATTGAAGAAAGAGTCTGAACAGATTTAATCAGAAAATTTCAGTCTCTCTTCAATGAAGAATCATTTAATAAGATGTCAAATGTGCAGGAAATCAGGTAACAGAAAAATTAAATGTCACTTCATGTTTGAGATACTCTTTTAACTAAATGAACAAGTAATGATGATGCATCTATAGAAATGCTGTGTTGAAATAGAGAGCTTAATGTGTAAATTACAGAACTATTTTATTATCATGATTTTTTTCAAGGAAATAAGGGGGAGAGTGAAACATTAGAATGATTATTCCAGAGATTAAACTTAAGTCCTATTTTGGAATAAAGGCATTCATGTTAGTGATAACAACCATGAATGTTACAGAAAAAGTTGACATATTAAAGAAAGAGAAAAAGAGGAGAATGAAAGAGAATATTTCCATTTTTTAAAATTGGATTTCAAATGACACTTTGTTACATAAGAGATTTTAACAAATTTGAAATGCCAAACTACACAGAGGAGACAAAAAAATATGACAAAGCATACTTTGTTGGTTTATTCCCTTAGCTATTTATTGGTTCTATTTTTGTCACAAAATAACTGCAGTATTTGTTTTACTTATATTGCAGAGAAATATGTGACTGTCTTCTATTTTGACTTCTATTGTTTTCTTTTTTTTGTTGTTTTATTGTTATTTCTGTAATACATTCCTCTTCTAAGTTGTTTCTAAGAAGCAGTGAAAATTAAATTCATGAGACAGACAAAAGAGAATTAGGAACCTAAATTTTTATGTTCACATTTTATATGTAAATATTGAAGATGGTTTCTTCAATACTGGCTGGACCTGGAGGCACTTTTTGTAGCTACCTTTTGATATGTAGACCTTTAGTCTGTGTCTACATTGCTAAAGAAAATAAGAACAAAGAAGAACTTTAGCAGTGGACCCAAATGACTGTTATCTAGTGCCTCTGGTCTACTCTAAGTCCTTTTGGATTGCTCCATCTCTCTCTCTTAAAAGTAAATTCCAGACACAGTTCTTAAGATAGTTTATTGCATTTACAGTTCCAGAAAGTGGTACAGATAATACTGCACTAACTACTTTTAGCCTCCTGTAAACTACTGAATCCGTATCTGCACTCTCAAACATCTCATCTGCCTTGAGACCACTCTTCAAGTTACTCAGCATGTATACTCAATTTCATACCACTCAGAGCAATACAGCCCTCAGAATATTTCATAAAGGTTGAACAGAAAAAAACATGTAAAATATGATTATCGTGTATTAGGTCACCTAAAGTGTCACTGAGGTGACCCCAAACACAGTCCTATATACTATGAATGTGACTAGTCTGTTTTAGAGGCTATTAATCCCAAATCATCTGAAAACAAGCCTGATTTCTGTTTGGCTTCAGAACTTCGAATATGTTCTGGAACTTCTTTTATTTAGAACTGTAGGCGCAACCTTAAAATCCAATTGGTAACATAGCTGTTGAACACAGAGGAACTGAAGGCTTATTAGTATGGGCTAATTAGGTGAGATATTTCAGTGTTTCTGTGTTGTGAAATGACACTTGGATAACACAATTTCCTCCTTTAATCCCTACCTTGTACAATAAATGTTGTCCTGTGAAAGCATTTACTTATATCTTGCTACTCCAATATATGTTAGAGATACTTATCTTCCACATAAAACCAACAAATTCAGACAAAAATCATACAGAGAGAGCTTTGTTTCAGTTTCCCACACACTTTCATTGTTTGAGATACCTTTTGGCATCCCACCTAACATCCAGCTGTTGTTCCAGAATAACACTGATCAGCTAGAGGTCTTGTGACATTTTTGTTAGTCCCAGATGGATATCTTTAATGCCCTAAGACATCTCAGTGTCAATAGGTGTGTATGTAAAGTCATTTTAACTGGGTCTTAAGTGTCTAGTTTAAGGCATTTAGAACCACCCTTTGGGATCCACTGGCAACTCTAGCTCCATTTCTTCTAAGTATAGTTGAACACCTAGGTGGCATGGGGTGGGGGGGGGGGAGAGAGAGGGAGAGAGGGAGGGACACGGACATGGACATGGATATAATTTAGGTGTCCTGAACTCAAACTGAATGACACCTGAAGTACCTCCAAGGCAGCTCCACACTGCCTATAGCATGGAAGCCCTTCCTTGGGAGGCACAGGTCATTGGGCTACTTGCCAGCCATCTGCTCCCCAAAATTATCCAACCCAGTACCCACAGTATGGTAACTGTAAATACATACGTCAGGACATAGTTCAGATTTCTAAGACCTTACTCCCTTTTTGCTAATTAGAAGACCCTAATAAAGTCAATTGGTAAGATTAATCAGACAGATGATTGAGTAGATTTACACACAGAAAATTTGACTCTAAACTTCATAGAAAATAAAATATGCTTATCTACTTATCAGATGAAGTTCATATGAAAATGATCAGAAATGGTTGTATTTGTAGAAATTTGACAGGATCTTTTATAATATAGTAATGAACCTGAATTTCAGAAAATTATGAATTGCAAACAATTTGTCATATAATCAGTGCTGGATCAAAATGTAGGCATTGAACAGTAAGACACTGTAGAATATTTTAAATTAAGGATACTACTTTTTTCTACCAAGTTGTTGATGAAATTTGCAGAGCATTCAAATATTGGGTTTGAAAAATTAGAACGACCTGATGCCACTATTACTTCAGCAAATTTCCTTGAAGATATTTTAAAAAATATTATTAAATCTTGTTTAAAAAAAAAAAAAATAAACAAGCAAACAAACACACTCCCCCAAACATAAAGAACTGTTTCTCCCTTACTTCACATATGATATTAAAATGAAAGGCACCAATAGAGAAAGTATGTCGAATTCTTTCAGTTGTTTCAGCATTTTATGTTATTGCCTACGATGGTATACAATGCTATGAAAATTGTATTTTAGATTTTATCTGTAATAATGTTTCCTGACTCAATACATAGAATTTAGATCAGGGAAATTTAAGTTCAGTGGTCTCTTTTTTGATTATTAAAAGCTTATAATTCTAAAATCTGAGCCATTATGGAGGTTTTTCTTCCAGTGAAGTTATATTCAAAGTTAGATGACAAAATATATAGTTTTTGAGCCCCCCCCAAAATTATTTCCTAATAAAAATGCTTTATCTGCCTCTGCACTTATACAATAAAGGTTTTTGAATTCAAGAAAATAAAATCCAATATCTCTGATGAGGAGTAGAAAGGATTTTTTTTTCTAGATTTTTTTCCTAAATTCTAATTTTATCTACTGCAACCAGAATCTTTTATGCAGTGATATATTTTTCAGTGTTGCTTTTTAAAGTGATGGTAACACAAATTCAGATCTTAAAAAGTTTCTGAGATTAATGAATACCCATATTGCTATGACCAGCTTTTAGATTTCCAGCTCTGGGAAGGAAATTCATAAGCCCAAGGCAAAACAATGAAACTTTCTGAATATTAGGTAGGAACCAGTTAGGCAGCTGATACTAGAATAGGCAGAATTCTAAGCTTTTCAGAATCTAGATTACAAAAATATCTGGGCTAAAAAATGAAACTTAAACTCTGCCTCTTTTTTTTTAATTTATATGGCTACCCACATTTCTAAGTTTGTGTGAAGCTGAAGTTCACAGCACAAAATCTCTTACAAATAGAAGCTTACATCATCTCTTTGGAAATGAAGTACCAGCTGATGTTTTCTTTGAAAACACAATTGATAGGAGAGGCAGCCACAAACATAGCCTTTCTCATAAAGGCCTAAACCAAAAAGATCTCTGCAGATATTCAAATCATGTCAAAGGGGCCAGGATTAACAGGCACACCAACGTGGGTGACATTGTGGGTTTCTGCTACTGACCACTTCATCAGGAAGGAGTAGTAGATGAGGCCTTCTTCAGACAACTGGAAGAAGCCTCATGTTTGCAATCTCTGGTTCTCATGGAGGACTTTAACCAGCCCAGTATTTGCTGGAGGGATAACACAGCAGGATAGAAGCAATTCAGGATGTTTCTGCAGCACGTTGATGACCACTTCTGACAGCTGACAAGTGATCAAGGAGCTGATGAAGGCACAGGTTGTGCTGGACCTGATACTTACAAACCAGGATGAACTGGGTGGAGATGTGAAGGGTCGAGACAGCCTTGGTTGCAGTGATCATGAGATGGTAGAGTTGTAAGGAGGGATCAGGGCAAAAAACAGGATCATAGATGTGAATCCTGGAGAGAAAAGGGACCAAGATAGATGGTTGACATTCAAAGACCACCTACTCCAAGTGCAGAAGTGGCCCAACCCAACAAGAAGGAAAATTAAGCAAAAATCACAGGAGGCCTGAATGGATGAAAAGGGATTTCCTTACAAAATTCAATGTAAAAAGGCAGCATGAAAAGAAGTGGAAGCAGGAACAACGGACCTTGAGAAATAGAGACACCCTGTCTGACCCTATCTGAATCTCACCTGGAGCTGAATCTGCAAAGAACAAGAAGGGCAACAGTAAGGGCCTCTACAGATATATCAGCAGCAAAAGGAAGAGTAAGGAGTATATGGGCCAGAGGAAGAATGGGGTAGGAAGCCTAGTGACAAAGGACATGGAAGACCAATGAACTCAGTGCTTTTTTTGTCTTAGTCCTTAGTGATACAACCAGCCTCCAGGAATTCCAGGCCTCTGAAATCACTGGGAAACACCTTGGTGGAAGAGGATCAGGTTAGGGAACTTGTGCAAACTGGATATGAACGGGACTGTGACAAATGATGGGATGCACAAGTACCGAGGGAGCTGGCCAATGTCATTGCAAGTAAATTCTCTATCCTTGGAAATGTCATGGTAATTCAGGGAAGTTCCTAAAGATTGGAAAAAGGCATATGTCTCTCCTACTTTCAAGAATGGTGAGAAGAAGGATCCAGAGGTTTGGATCAAGGCTGGTCAACCTCACCTCAGTTCCTGGGACAATAATGGAGCAAATAATCTTGGAAACCATTTCCAAGTACATGAAGGACAAAAAGGTGATTGGGAGTAGTCAGTGTGGTTTTATGAAGGGTAAACAGAGCTCAAGCAATCGGAAAGCCTTCTACGATGTGGTCATTGGCTTGATGGTAAGCGAACAACAGTGAATGTTGTTTGTCTCGGCTTTATCAAGGCTTTTGTCACTGTCTCCCATAGCATCTCATAGACAAACCGATGAAGAATGAACTAGATAAATGGACAGTAAGGTAGACTGAAACCTCACTGAGCTGCCAGGCTCAAAGTTTTTTGACCACCAGCCTAAAATCCAGTTGGAAGCCAGTCACTATTGGTGTGCCCCAGGAGTCCGTACTGGGAGCAATACTGTTTAATGTCTTCATTAACAATATGGATGATGAGACTAAGTACACCCTCAGAGAATTTTGAGATGATACAAAACTGGGAAGAGAGTCTGGTGCGCTGAGAGAATTGGAAATCTCTCAGTCTGGAGAAGAGAAGGCTCAGGGGGCGTCTTGTCAGTGTTTATAAATATCAAATGTGAAGGTGTGAAGAAGAGGGAGCCAGACTCTTCTCAGTGGTGCCCACTGACAGGACCAGAGACAATGAGCACAAACCGAAACACAGGAAGTTCTGACTGAACTTGAGAAAACACCTTTTCACTGTGAGGATGGTCGAATGCTGGAACAAGTTGCCCGAAGAGGTTGTGTAGTCTCTTTGGAGAAACTGAAAACTTCACTGGATGTGGTCCTTGGGTAACTTGCTCTAGCTGACCCTTCTTGAGCAGGGTTGTTGGACTAGATGATCTTCTGAGATCCCTTCCAACCTCCACTATTCTGTGATTCTGTCTACAACTTCCAAAAAAATGCAAATCACTTAGCCAGAGATTAGGTTATCTAAGGGAAGACTCCTCTGCCCCTCCCTATGTTGTTGTTGCCTTTGGGCTACTCTAATGAAAAACATGTAGGGATTTTACCTCTGGAGGAAATAAGAAGCAAAAGGAACATGACTTTCTTTAGAAGGAGTATAAATTCACAGCACTGCTTATGCATCTTATTCAATTGTTATAAACAGAAACCAGAACTTGACACTCTTTGCCGCTCTCATTCCTTGACTGCACAGTATCATTTCTTTTCATGTTCTGCTCTCCCATCTCAGTGAGTCTTGAATTACTTTCTATGCCATAGCACATTTTCAACAGTATGGGAAAGGAGCAATAGATCGCATACATCATCTCTCTATGATGCTCATACACATGTATACAAAACTTGCATTGACACCTCCTTCTCAAGAGAAGGTATGACCTTGGTCTTCAGCCTGGAACTGGGGACTTAAAGCTCTGACACTTTATTTTCCTATCAGGTTTCTTTGTTATAATTTATTAAGTGATATGGGACCAGACACTCATCTCCCAACTGTATTTAATGAAAGAAATTAACCATTATTTCTGCTATATGTAATAAAAGCAATATTGTTAGCTTTTGACATGTATGCTCTGAAAGATTTGACTCTCCATTTGGCTTTAATTAACATTTAATTTATAAAATTTATACGGTCTTAGATGTGACAAAAGATACTTTATCATTCAGGAGATATATTCACTAAAATACTTTTACTTTTTACTTTTTTATTTACTTTTCTGTAAAACAAACTTTTAGGTAGGTAATGGAATTTCTGATGTCTTAAATATTAGTGGACATTTTAATGAGTCAACATCACAGATTACGTGTGTAGATTCCCTTTAAGCTACATTGATGAAAACATGCACTTCAAGAAAGGTATGATTTCTCTGTCTTTTCATTTATATTTATTTTCTCAAACATGGGACTGTGAATTCTCTTACTGTAATCTGCATTTTTTGAGGATTCATACAAACCTTATGGAAAAAATTGATCATTAAATATTCTATAAACTGAAAGAAATAATGAAAAAGTAAATTAAAAGAAGTCAGCAGCTATATTGCAAAATTATGCCTTTAGTGTTTAAATTTTATCCATTTTGAGATATAGAGATATTCCCATAGAAATACAGAAAAAATAACAGATATAAAATAGGGAAAAAACATGGAAGGGAGCTCACTAACAATGTAATGTAAATTGGGTGAAAACATGCTTTAATATGAAAATAAACTTAGGAGAATTCTATTGCTGCACTGGATGATGGATTATAAGAATACCTAGAACCTACATGGGGAGTAAGATTCGTGCTGTGGCACTCCATACAAAATTAATATCACTGTTGTATTACTATGCCACTTACATTTTTCAAATACCTGCTGGGAATTAGAAAGGATAAGCATATCATCAATAAGAATGTTTTCATATTAGGTAACACTTGCTTTGGTCAGACATTTATTTCAATAGCTGTATTTCTTCCCCTTTTTACAGTCAGTGACTTCAGAAACAACACAGACAGGATTTTTTTTGACGAGGCTAACAGGATAAATGACTCTGAGTTCACGTATTTCAGTAAATTAAAACCATCATAAATATCAAAATCATCTGAGTTAGACATGGAATCACCTCAAAAGAAACATTCTTTTTTTTTTTTTTTTCACTTTGCAAACAATTTGGAGATCTTGTTTCCTGGGTATTTTCTGAGGAAAGAGGTTTAATTAGATTATACAAATTATGAGGGTTCAAACTGATAAACAAAAACAGAAGAAAAAACCTGACCGTTAACTAAGCTACAGCACCTGCCCAGTTGTGACTTACTGAAATCCTGGGTTGCAAACAGATTTTGAGAAGAACCCCTAAATAATGTAGAATACTGAGAAGATTGAGCTCCACCCTTGTCTTCACATAGTTTATTCTTTCCACCATGATTTGAGCCTTTTCAGGGCATCCACGTTTTCTGTCTGTATTAAACTATCTTACAGGTTTCACAGAAGAGTCCAGGAATTTAAACGAGGCAGTACTGAGTCAAATTATACTGGTTTTATCACTGCTTCCTCCCTTGGATTTTGGTTGGGAGACTCCCAAGAAGATGTAGGACTCTGTTTCTAGCTGATTATTTCAGCCTAAATACATCGCACATTTAATGTATTTGAGACTGTTAATGAAAAACAGCACTACAGTCCTGTCTCAGCCAGCTAATTTCACTTATGTTACTACATTCTATTGAATCTCACACACACACACACAAACAGAGAAAAAAAATCCATTCTGAAATCTTACCTTAGAATCAAGTTATACTTCTTTCCCAACTTGTTATGTTCAAAATTTTGTTATGGGCAAAAAGACAACACAACTTATGGATCCAATAATTTATTGCTAATCCAGTTAAAGCAAAAACTACTCCTTGTTCAGTTAAAATGAAAGTTATACATCAGAAATCCATAATCCTCCATTAAAATAAATAAAAAAAAAAAAGAAGAGGGAATTAATAATGCAATTAAAATTGTAATATACAGGCTGTGCTATCTTAATGTTGCTCCATTTTTCTGACTTTCTTTTTAGTCCTTCCAATCGTTGAGGTATCCCTGAGCAGTCTTTCTTAGGCAAAAGGGAGGAGAGAAGCCTTCATGGCTGGATGTTAACATTCCAAGTTCCTGGCAAGACGTTAATGCCAATGGTATCAGTATCTTCCTCTTCTGGTTTTCTTCAGTTTTGAGTTCATGTGGGGTTATCCTTTTATCATTGCTTGTCAGTTCATCAGCTTCTCTCCCATTACTCAGCAGTTCTGTATTATCTTACAGTGTTTTTGCTTACTCATGGTTGTTTCCTGGACTTAATAAGTCTAAGATTTACTGCCTGTGGTATGGATAAGCATTAGATCACACATTTAAGAAAAGAAATTCTCAGCAAGTTAAAAAAAAGTTCCAGTAAATTCAAGGCTTAGCAGTAACCACTAAAACCACTTAAAAAATTGTTTTTATTGTTAGACTTTTTATAACAAACTGCAAGAAAGACTATCTTTATTGTACTACAAGACTACACATTAATTGATGAAATGTTATTATTATATTAAATTGGGAAATAGAAAAGCACAGGTGCAAAATAACTTCCTTCAGTGATGAGTTGGCTCAAAATGTGAGACATTTATATCCATCAAGCTGAAAAATTGATGGCATTGAATACAGCTCATATCCACTAGTTTTGTTTTGGTTTGGTTTTGGTGAATGTTTGACCAATATAGCTAGCAAATAAATAGCTATTGAATTGGGCTTTACGATGGCTGAACACGATTGCACTGACACACACTATAAGTAATCAACTACTCATTGTCATACTATACTATTCCTAAAAGTTTATGATTCACATCAAAGAAATGGATAATGATGATCTACTTTATTAGAGCCTCCAGTCTTTGTCAAATGTCTTTACACACTTTTAAGAGCGTATTAGATAATGCTTTCTGTCATACCAGCACTCTGAGGAGTTTAAGAATGGCTTAAGGAGTGTGGAGGAAGGCAAATATGACTGTAGCTTTGTCTTTAAATAGCAACAATTTTCAGTGCTGTTCAGTGCCTGACTTCAGGCAGGATTTTTCTGTGGCAGGTATAGTTTATAGTGCACGAATGATATGCTCTTGGTGTAACATTAAAGCTGAAGTACGTAAGGCTACTCTGTTCTCTAGGTCTTAGAATGGTCAGGCCATCACAGGCTGTGGAAATGAAACCTAGCAATATTTACAGTCATCAGGTTATGGATTAAAAAAAATATGATGTCTGGAATAAACTTTTTTTACATTATCTATTCTCTATTTAGCCTGGAATTCCAGCAAACCATTTTTGGGTTGTCCAATTTGTTCCATTGTTCCTTATAGCAAATCATATTAGCAGACATGGTCATAAGTAGTTCGTCATTAGTCTCAGTAATCCTTATTTGAATCTCTCCTCTTTTTTTTTTTTAATGTTTTGTTCCCCGCCCCCCCCAGTGAGAACCTTTGCTTATGTATATAAAACTTTTCATATAGTGTATTGAGTTAGATTTTTCAGTTTCTGGAGTAATCTAATATATAGGACTGTTCACACATGAGTCATCACAGGAATGAGATTCTGGAATAGTGGAAAATAAAAACCAAGGTTTAATACAGATTTAGATACCTCTATGAAAGTGAACATCTGAAGTGGTTAATTAAGGGGGATGCAACTGGTGTATCTTCTCCCCAAATATGGGGTAAACTTATTCTCTGGAGGGCAGGCAGTGAGTGTACTATTTTGCATCTAAAATGGCCCTCATGTTTAGGAATATAATTTATTAATTTTGTGTGAATAGGTATTTCAGTCAGTGACTCAGCTCTGGACTCATAATTGAATTTCATTGTACCTAAAAAGACAGTCAGAGAATGATATAGTTTATTTAAAACAATCTTTAGGGAAAATATAACTACATTTATCTTAACCAGATGCAAAAGAAAGCAGTAATAAATCATGCAGGACTTCATAATTAGTTTGATTGAAACATTATATAGCATGTAATCATTGTATATGTTTTTAATGATACTAGCTTTTATATTATGCTTAGCAAAGATTTTGATGCCATCATCCATTAAGAATTCATGAATAATTAATTTTCTAAGAAAGTAGGTATATTCCCTAAGTATTTTACAAACATGAATATAAAAACATTTTAAATAACACCTTCATCTCTGTATTCTGCGAATGAATGGCAGTAGTGGAAACTGTCATGTCACAAGTTGGTTTTACCATTTTCCCTCAAATTCTTATATGTGATTAATAATTTGTGAACAAGCCAGTGCAAAGGGAATGTCCATTTTCCTTTGTTTGAATCAAGTTCTAAGATGTTGTCAGCACCTTCCTGGCTTGGCTCCGCATACTCTGAGACAAGAAATTATGAGAACTATGTAAAGTATATCTACATATGGTTTTCAACTTCTGCTTCTTGTGAAGGGTGACTATGCTTACATGTGAACACTGGAAACTCTTCATTGCGGGAAATACCAGGACTGAATACCATTCCTTTACAATTAGTGTTAATTCAAGCCTGGAGAAGAAGGAGTAGAACCCAGTTTCTGACAGTCACTGAGCTCTGAGGTAATTTATAAGGACTGTGCACCACAAAGGAATGCTTCACTTCAAGTAAAGGTCTATAATAACTCATGCAGGCTTCAGACGTCTCATTTTCTAGAATTAGAAAAGGTTTTTCATTTACTGACCATGGATACTCCTATTTTTTTCCAACTAGAGTTAGAAGGATATGTATACATACATACACATGAGAACACACACACACACACACCCCTCCTTGTAATTTCCTGCTGGAGAAAGCACTGTATCAATTTGTATAACTGAAAGAGAATTGACTGAGGATTTGATAGGGTAGGAGTCTTAGGTCAGACTGTAAGATCTGCAGTTCCCTCTATCATTACATAAGGAGATACCACAAAGAAAAAAGGAAAGAACCAATAGTCTGAAATTATAGAAGAGTGATCTTCAGTGTATGACGGTTAAAAAAAAAAAAAAAAAAAGGGCAGAAAAAGCTGGCCTTATGTCTTTTTGAGAGACTATGATCAAAGAGGTATTTTTCAGACAAATGTCCAGATTTGTTTGTTTGTCTTAATCAAATTTCTTTTAAGATCCTCCTATCATAAATTTGTACAGCAAAATCTAGCAAGACTTTGTAGACCTCAGAAGTGATTCATTTATGTATACATAATGGAATCTTAGCTACTGGGAACTGTTGATAACTTTATGTTAGTTTGCAATATGTTCCTCAATATTTTTTTCCAATGCTAGTGACTGCTAAAATGAAAATTAACTTATAATATTGAAAGTTAAGTATAAAATCAGCTATGTGTTTCCTAATAGTTTATATAAGTGTGTTTGTTTTTTTTTTTAAGAAAATATGACTACTAACCATAATTTCTGTGTATTAATTTCCTGTATATTAACTGTGTATTAGTTTTCACTTTTTATTGGATAGGTTTAATTTTAAGCACACAATTCTTAGTCTTATTTTTCTCAGAATGAATGTACCATAATATTTCTAGAGCAGGCACCTCATTTGCTTACCTTTGCTGATTTTGAAAGTTTTCTATACTTAGTGGTAGGCTGTACTACATCAGCAGTTATGTCCTAAGGCTAATGTTATGATCATATCTGTTTGTATTTGGGGGAACTGAACAAAAAGCTATACTCACACAATACTTGCTAAGAATTTAGTGTAAAACTAATGCTTTGTAGATCAGACACAACTAAATTTTTCTTGTTCTTCATACTATAATTGTGTAATGGAAGCTAAATTCACTTCATTCTTCCTCAGTCCTACAAAACACACATTTTTTCTGCCACAGACACTCTTACTGAACCAAACTCTTGAATTCGTACCCAGACTTCAGTTTGAGCCTGCATTAAAGCCAACACAAAGGAACATGCAAGTAAATTTTTAAATTGCAGGAAAAGTCAAGATGGAATTTAGGCATAAAACCCCCCAACTTTAAAATATTTATGAACAGGCATACATTGTGATTGGTATTATTGAAATCCAGTGGGATAATTTTTTAAATGGAATATTGAGATTACCAGTTAAAATTCCAAAGCAGGAAAATGGCACAAAGGGAAAATACATTGTGTTAGGGAAAAAACTAGGTGGATTTTTCAATACATATCAAACCACAAAAATTTTAAACTATTTGCATTCCTACAATGTAAACATCTACATCTGAGTTTTTTAGTTTCTATGTACATAAAGTCTCTAAGGTCCCATTATTCTCAGTTCAGTCAATGGATTCAATATTTATAGACTTCTAATGCATTTAATATCCTATCACATCTGCACCTACAGCTCTAGGGTGTTTTTCCTGGCCTGCAACTATGACTCCAAAAGAACAAAAGTATATCATCTGCATCATAACTGCCAGTCTTGTTGCACATTTCTCAGATAATCTAGGACACTGATATTTAACCAACTAATCCTGTCTCAAGTGTCTGAAAATTTTAAAAACAAATATCTAATAAGCTTAGATAACAATATGTTCTCCCACAGGACCCAGGGAACTATAGACCGGTTGGCCTCACCTCGATCCCTGGGAAGATGATGGAGCAGCTAATCCTGGAAAGCATTTCCCAACACATGAATGAGAAGAAAGTCATCAGTAGTCAGCATGGTTTCATTGGCAGAAATCATGCTTGACCAACTTGATGATAAACTTCCATGATGAAATGACTGGCCTGGTAGATGAGAAAAGAGCAGTGGATACTGTCTACATGGACTTCAGGAAGGCCTTTGTCACTGTCTTGAATTAGATTTTCATAGACAAGCTGTTGATGTATGAGTTGGATAAGGAGACAGTGAGGTGGATTGAAAACTGGCTGAATGACCAGGTCCAGAGGGTGGTGACAAGTAGCATGAATTCTAGTTGGAGGACAGCACAGTACTAGTGCTGTACCCCAGAGGTCAACACTGAGTCCAGCCCTGTTTAACATCTTCATTAATAATCTGGATGATGGGGCCGGGTGTACCCTTAGCAAGTTTGCTGATGACACAAAACTGGGAGGAGTGACTGATACACCAGAGGGTCGTGCTGCCATCCAGAGGGGTCTCAACAGGCTAGAGAAATGGGCTGATGGGAATCTTATTAAGTTCAAAAAGGGGAAGTGCAAAGTTCTTCACCTGGGGAAGAGCAACCCCAGGCACCAGTATATGCTGCGAGCCACCCAGCTGGAAAGCAGCTTGGTAGAAAAGGACCTAGGTGTCTTGGTGGAAACCAAGTTGTACATGAGCTAGCGATGTGCCTTTGTCACAAAGAAAACAAATGGTGTGCTAGGCTGCATTAGACAAAGTATTGCCAGCCAGTCAAGGGAAGTGATCCTTCCCCTCTACTCAGCCTTGGCAAGACCACACCTGGAGTGCTATGTCCATTTCTGGGCTTCCCAGTATAAGAGTCATGGACATACTGAAGAAATTCCAGTAAAGGGCCAAGAAGACGATGAAGGGACTGGAGCATCTCTCTTTCGAGGAAACGCTGGGACCGTTTGGCCTAGAGAAGAGAAGGCTCAGGGGGATCTTATTAATATGTATAAATACCTGCAGGGATGGCGTAAGGAAAACGGAGCCAGGCTCTTTTCAGTGATGCCCAGTGACAGGACAAGAGACAGTGAGCACAAACTCAGAGGAGGTTCCGTCTGAACATCAGGAAACAGTTTTTCACTGTGAAGGTGACTGAGTACTGGCACAGGTTGCCCAGGGAAGTTCTGGATCTCCATCCTTGGAGATATTCAAAAGCCATTTGGACACAGTCTTGGGCAACTGCCTTTAGGTAGCCCTGCTTGAGTAGGGGGGTTGGACAAGATGACTTCCAGAGGTTCCTTCCAACCTCAACCATTCTGTGATTCTGTGAATTTTCTAATTACACTTTTTGACTTTGAACCTCAAATCCTCTTAAGGTCTTTCTTAGATATCTAAGTCGCTTACTCTATTTAACCAGTCTTAGGTCCACCATTTATTTTGACATAATTTTCTCAATTTCCTTTTTAGTTTCAATATTTTCAAGGGACCACAGAGACTAAGATACTGTGTAATCATAGATAACTATGTAACAAATGCTACTTTCCAGTCTACGGGCATGGTCGTTGTTGCCTCCTGTTCCCCTTTTCCATAGCAGAACACAGGAAATAAAAAATAAAGACATGAGACTAAACATTTTGGTTCAAAATATTTTTAAAAACCCTAAAAAACTATGATGTACTATTGGAATACTGCAAAAGAGACAAGGTTTTAGACAGTGTTCTTTATGTCTGTATAATGGCAGAGAATTTTAAGGTGAAAATGTTTGGATGGATTAGGAAGTCAGCTATGTATTGTGGCATGGAGAAAGTAAAAAAAAAATCCTACAAACACATAACAGTTGTCATACTGTGGAAGGATGTGTGTATATACAGAAAATAATTTTTATAATGTTTAAAACAAATCAGAATTCTCTACAGGATCACAGTGGAGTTGCAAGTCTATATGGTATCGAAGAGGTTGGCACTCCTGAGGGAGGAAACATCTTGGTCATTCATATTTGTTAAAACTAAGGGATTTCACTTAACTGAATGACATTTAGCTCTTGTATCTTAGAATATTATCCTGTTGTTATTCACATCAACTGTCACTTTCTTCCATGAGTACCAAAATCTCAGTCTGAGTAAAGGTGTCCACCTAGGTCCTCCTACTACTTTTTTGCATAAAATTCTGTTTTATGTCTTACTGGCTGTGTTGAGGGTTCATTATCTTTATTTGTTTTCACTTTTTATTATAAATATATTGTCTAAAACACTTTTTTTTTTTTAGACCTATGTCATAAGCATCTAAAACAGCCTTTTAATTCCAAATGTAACAGGACTGGCCACTTCCTAATTAATTTGACATGCCTAATGCCACAATATGCTTGCTTTGTTTTCACAGCATAAATTCTAATGTCCTGAGATACCCAAGGCCTTTTCAATATGCTATATCATATGCATACATCAGGCTCCAGCAGCTGTTTTTACCCATAAACCAAAATGAAGATGATAACATAAGTAAATAAACTTAATTTCGTCCCAGTTCAAAGTGTCATTAACAGCTGATAATTTATTTTGATGGTTGACATGCTTTCTTTAGAATATCAGATATTATGCATTTTCCCATCAAAAGGCTTTTTAGAATAAAAAAGTCTATTAAAGACAGAAATGTTTTAGAAATCTTTTGGTTTATCATTAATTCTTGGTTTATACTTTGGCAATACAATGACTGAAAAATGAGTTATTGCACTCAGGCATACTTTTCACTACTATCTTGAGGCA
The DNA here is from genome assembly GCF_964195595.1 of Calonectris borealis. NCBI lineage: Eukaryota > Metazoa > Chordata > Aves > Procellariiformes > Procellariidae > Calonectris > Calonectris borealis. The sequence continues at coordinate 180,528,573 of NC_134312.1, forward strand.
GGACCTAGTGGCATTCTTACCACTCATTTACCAGCTTTCTGAATGACAAACAGGAGACTGGTTGCTGAGGCAACTTTGCCTAAATTGTTTTTAAGTTTGACCATGAAAATATCTTCAGAAGTACTACACCCTATGATTGGAGTGATTACATTCTTTATGAAGCTTTTGAAATGCAGAAAAGCTTCAGACTCTCATAAAGTTCAGATGCCTGACTATCTTCCTGAAATTCTCCCCATAATCTACAGAATATTTATGACTTCTAAGCTAAAATATGCTAGCACTACAGTTTGTGTTTCTATGCTTCTATACAGTATATTGTATATGCTGTCTAAAAAGAAACTGTCTATACAGTATATTGTATATGCTAATTTTTTGAATTGGAAATTGGATATTTTAAAATGTGGGAGGTTCCATAATATTCATGTGAATGTAAGGCCTCTTCTGTAAAGTAGAAAAAGAAATACATCTTCTTATACTTTCCAAAGATACAATTAAATATAATTTAAGTAAGTTTATTAAGAACATGATGTATAAAACTATGGGTCTATGACAATAGATAGGAAAAAATGCTTCTGACTTCAACAGAGCTGTGATCTTCCCTTTTTTACAGAAACCAGTGTGATATAGACAAGACTGTATGGACTATAAAGGTAGATGAAATTTGTACATTTTATTTTGATCTGTAAAGTACTGTTGAGGTAATACAGAAAGTGTGAGTATATGCAAAAATCATTCTATGCTATGCTGACATCAGAAAAAAAACTATTTAGCTTGTGGATCCCTACTACTCCACTGACATTTATTCTAGTGTAAATGTCACACACCTGTACAATTCTTGAGAAAAAAGAAAAAGATAGACATTATTTTCAGAGCCTCACATTTTCTTCAAAATTGTGAAGGACTCCCACAAGCTTTAGTTGAGGTGACCTAAATCTGTTTTTAAGGTGGGATAGAGATGACAAGAGAAATCTAATCTCTTGGGAACACCCATGTTATAAACCATACACACAAAATAAAAAAGTGCAGATCAAATACCCTAGTACCAGGTGATCCCAGGCAAATTCTTGAATAAGGATCTTGGGAGGTATAGGAGAGCAAAATGTCTGCTGTTCCTAGAAGAAGTTAAATTAGATGAAATATCATAGTAAGTTTGTGCTGTTCTAATAGTACCGTTGGGATCGTGATCTCCACAAGGAAGACACAAACTGGGAGGATACACAATTAGCGTAATTATGGATTCTCAAAAACTGGTTAAGCACTTTTTAATCATGCATGTATGTCGTGGTTTAACCCCAGCCAGCAACTAAGCACCACGGTGCGATGGGGGAGAGAATCGGAAGGGTAAAAGTGAGAAAACTTGTGGTTCGAGATAAAGACAGTTTAATAGGTAAAGCAAAAGACGCACACACAAGCAAAGCAAAACAAGGAATTCATTCACTACTTCACGTCTGCAGGCAGGTGTTCAGTCATGTCCAGAAAAGCAGGGCTCTATTGTGCGTAACTGTTACTTGGGAATACAAACACCATCACAATGTCCCCCCTTTCCTTCTTCTTCCCCCAGCTTTATCTGCTGAGCATGACGTCATATGGTATGGAATACCCCTTTGGTCAGTTGGGGTCAGCTGTCCCAGCTGTGTCCCCTCCTATCTTCTTGTGCACCACTGGCCTACTCGCTGGTGGGGTGGTGTGAGAAGCAGAAGAGGCCTTGACTCCGTGTAAGCACTGCTTAGCAGTATCTAAAACATCCCTCTATTATCAACACTGTTTCCAGCACAAATCCAAAACCTAGCCCCATACTAGCTACTGTGAAGAAAATTAACTCTTTCCCAGCCAAAACCAGCACAATGTAGCTCCATTATATTTTTTGCTTGTTTGTTTGTTTCTTTGTTTATTCATTTTTATCTAGCAACATCTCCTTATTACACAGTACATAAGGCCAGGATTTTAGGTTAACAGATCTATTTATTTTCCTTTTTCCCTCTTTTTTTTAAATAATTTGAAAGCATAACTGTTCTCATGATTTATTCAGAAGTGAAAAATAAACTAAAACTGAAATCCAAACAAAAAATTTATTTGTCTCAGGGACAGAAATAGATCTCCTAAATATTGGATGAACCTCTATTGCCATGCTTCTGACCTTACTGAATAGCTTTTTCTTGATGGAAGTCTGTCTGCTGGGAGTCTGTCCACAGGCTGTATGCATTTGCTGGTAAGCTTTTGTATTCTTGCTAGAGATTTTCTTAGTCAGAAGGTCTACCCTTCTCAATTCTTAGCAATCTTAAACCTCAAGAGGAGTCTCACAGCCGTCCTGAGCCTTCCATTGCTCAGACGTTTTTCCCAGAGATTCCAGTTCTAATTAAAGCCTTTGTGTGCAAATAATAGAGAGACAGTGAGAGCAGACTTGTAAAAGCATTTCTTAATCTCTAGTGCTTTCACCTTGTATGGTGCTGGACAGTTACAGGTCCAAGAAAAAATCAAAATCATTAATGAAGCTGATTGCTCTTCATAATCTTGATCTGTTTTTCCTCCATGTCATAGTGATCCATCCCTTGTTTAGAAAGCAATATCCCTAAATGTTTCCACTGGGGAAATCAAAGGCTCCACTCCAACCTCTGAATTTATACAGAATATCATTCCAAGTCAATGGTCCAGTCAAAAACTCATAGATCCAGGAGGATGAGTCATCCATCATTAATGCCTCTTGATTGTTCCATCATCTTTTCTCAGTCTTTTTATTTGGTGCAAAACTTATACTACAATATTGTTTTACCAAAACACAAAGGTAATTTTAACATGATGTAGAAATAGCAAATGAAGGTCACAACAGAATGTACAGCCTTTAAAACAAGATGGAATTCACAATCTGACAAATAATATTCCCAAACTCCTCAACTTTTCATCTTTTTTAAGCTATATTTTCCTTAAATTCACTATTTAATTTCAAATCCTTTTTTCATGTTTTCCCTGAGCAGAAAGTGTTATTCATAATACTGAAATCTGAACTGAACTTCTGAACTCATAATGCTAGTATTTTGAAGGTATAAAAATTAATCCCTAGTTGACTTGTATAATGTTAGTATTATGGGTTGAAATTGTAGGAAATTCAGGTAGGATAATTCAATGTTAATGGTATGAATTACTTTCATTAAAATATTACTTCAGAAAGAACAACATTTATTTTACTTAGTTTTAATTGGAAGCAGTAAAATTTTGTATAAATTTACAACATTGTTCGTTTTGAAGAACTTTATCATATTGCATTTAAACTGGAGTTAAGATTTCTTCTAGGATGGAAAACATTGCTCAGTAATGATTTTAACAGGCATACATTTGATAAAAACAGAATGAAAGTCAGCCCTTCTTTATGTAGATTTTTTTCCCTCTTTTTTTTTAGTATCACAGAAATATATACCATTATGGAGTATATGGAGGACTGTACCTTCATTGTCTGTGAATTAATCTCACAGAGCCTGAAAACTGGTTGTCAACTAAAATATACATTCGTATTCCATATATCCATAAGCATTGTATAATTTACTTAAATGATCATCTGACATTGCAAATTAAAAAAAAAAATTATAGACCTTATTTCTTTTCCTAGACACATTTGGTAGTTTTCAACACCAATGTAAAACTGATGTAAAGATCTACATAAACAGGATCATGGTTGCCTCTTTTTCACATCCTCTTTCTATCAACGAAAAACATTGCATGGAATATCTGACTATACATGTCACTGTACAATATATTAGATCCTTAAAATTATTGGTGGCAGCATAAATTTGGATGGAGAGTCTTCTGTTTTAAAACAAAATGAAAAAAACCTGCTGTACTTAATGTTCAGCTTTCAAGCTGAACATAATTTTTTGGTATTTGAGGACAACATTGTAATTGGCTCATTCACTGTATGAGAGCAATATTATCTCATTAGCATAGTTTCAACATAGAACATTTTTAGGTGTGTATATAAACAAAATTTTCTGTGGATTTTTAGTAAAGGATTTGTTAAAGTTGTTAGAATCATCTGGAAGAAATAAACTTAATGATAATTAATAGCTGGGTCTAAGGTGAATTGCAATAGAGGAAAAATTGATAGTAACTTTTTTTTTTCCTCCTGGATCTTAAATACCAATTGTTTACATACAAACCACTGGCACTAGCCACTGTTGTTAAACATGCTTGGGGCTTGTTTGACATTTTTCTTAGCTCCCATAGTGTTGCAGATCATTGCTTTTGAATAGACAATTCTTAAGTAACTTGTATCACTTTGCAAAAAAAGCAGATTCAGGTTAATATCTATACTTCATCAATCATCTGAAAGAGCGTTTCAAGCTCACTAGAAATGCTGTTTCATTGCCAGGGTAGAAGAATTGTGTGGCATATAAAAGGATGGAAAGTTCTGTAAATCAATTAAACTCTTACCAGTATAAATTTTGCTGGGGCATACTAAAAAAATCTGTAAGTATGCCAATTACTTGATTAAATAACCAATCCCAAAATAACTAAAAATTTATTTCTTGCATGTAACTTGAATTATGTGAGGTTTTTGACACTTTTATGTGAAACACTTTGTAACTTATTATCACAACAACTAAAGAGATTGATAAATTACATTAAGCTCCTAGAAAGGATTGTAAATAAGAACAAATTTTCTACAAAGCAAAGATCCTGATTCTCCTCTTTCCTCTGATACAGATAATGAATTATTCCATGCATTTCAGTGGAGTTACTTCAGTGTAAAAAAAGGAAAAAAGGGACAAAATTAAAAAAAAAAAAAGGGAGAAAAAGGAGCGAAAAAAGGGGAAAGGCAAGGGAAGGCAAGGGAAGGCAAGGGAAGGCAAGGCAAGGGAAAGGAAGGCAAGGGAAGGCAAGGGAAAGGAAGGGAAGGGAAGGCAAGGGAAAGGAAGGGAAGGGAAGGGAAGGGAAGGGAAGGGAAGGGAAGGGAAGGGAAGGGAAGGGAAGGGAAGGGAAGGGAAGAAGGGAAGGGAAGGGAAGGGAAGGGAAGGGAAGGGAAGGGAAGGGAAGGGAAGGGAAGGGAAGGGAAGGGAAGGGAAGGGAAGGGAAGGGAAGGGAAGGGAAGGGAAGGGAAGGGAAGGGAAGGGAAGGGAAGGGAAGGGAAGGGAAGGGAAGGGAAGGGAAGGGAAGGGAAGGGAAGGGAAGGGAAGGGAAAAAACAATGTGGGTGACAGTTCAGATAGCTGATTCAGACGGATGTTGGTTGAGAGTTCTTTCTAGTCAAATGAGATACCTATGAGGCAAGGCATATTATTACTACTGATTCTTATCAGTACCATCTTCACTGAAAACTATTGCTATATCCAGAAAGACACAGTTTCCCAAGCTATACCTGGCTTGCCATTTCTGTGCAAAACTATTCTGTCCAAAGAAGAGAGTTCCTTGCAATAAGACCCAATTCAGCACCAAACAAGTTTTGTCCAAAAAAACCATGGTAAGAAGGGAGGAGAAGGAGGAGAGAGTGAAAAAGTAATACTTCCTGTAAGACATATGAAGAAGCATTGCACTTATTTTAATCCTATAGTGGCTGGATTTCCAACACCTAACAGACTGACTGACTTAGTGATTCAGATTTTATTAGAAATTGAGGCATTCTAAGCAAATCGATACTGCATTCATTGAGGTTAAGGTCATCATGAAAAAAGTTTTTCTCATTAAACTACCTACTGGAATCTAATGAGTATGCAATCAGGGATTAAAAAAAAAAAATACAAGAAAATTCCACTGTCCTCGAATAAAAGACTAATATCACATAAAGGGGAAAAAAATTCTTGAGCATTCAGAACGATCCATGCAGAATGTTTGGGTTTTTCAAGTGCCTCATAATTGTACTTTCCTAAAACCAAAACAAAACACTTTTCTAATGTGTTTTTTAGTTGGTTTTAGTTGTTTTACAAATTTCCTGATGAAGTCCTCTTCAAGCTATTTGAAACACTTTGCTCTGAATAACTAAATTTAAATGGAATTAGATTTCTTATCTTAAATAGTATAAATAAAGCAGTCAGAAACTCTTCATGAAACAAAATAGAGCATGGCTACAAATGACTGAGACTGTCTAGAATATATTTAAAAAAAACCCAAACCAAAACAAAACAGAAAACCAAACCAAAAACCTTCCTTTTGGCTGCCAGACATCTCATAAAATCATAGAATCAAAGAATTATTAAGGTTGGAAAAGATCTCTAAGATCATCAAGTCCAAACGTCAATCCAAAACCACCATGCCCACTAAACCATGTCCCTAAGCACCTCATCTACACGTCTTTTAAATACTTCCAGGGATGGAGACTCAACCACTTCCCTGGACACACTGTTCCAAGGCTTGACCACTCTTTCAGTAAAGAAATTTTTCCTAATGTTCAATCTAAACCTCCCTTGACACAACTTGAGGCCATTTCCTCTCATCCTGTCACTAGTTACTTGGCAGAAAAGACCACCCACCTCACTACACCTCCTTTCAGGTAGTTGTAAAGAGCAATAAGGTCTCTCCTCTTCTCCAGGCTAAACAGTCCCAGTTCCCTCAGCCGCTCCTCATAAGACTTGTGCTCCAGACCCTTCACCAGCTTCGTTGCCCTTCTCTGGACACGCTCCAGCACCTCAATGTCCTTCTTGTAGTGAGGGGCCCAAAACTACAGTATTCGAGGTGCGGCCTCACCAGTGCCGAGTACAGGGGCACGATCACTTCCCTGTTCCTGCTGGCCACACTATTTCTGATAAAGGCCAGGATGCCATTGGCCTTTTTGGTCACCTGGGCACACTGCCGGCTCATGTTCATGTTAGCTGTCGACCAATACCTTCAGGTCCTTTTCCTCCGGGCAGCTTTCCAGCCACTCTTCCCCAAGCCTGTAGCGTTGCCTGGGGTTGTTGTGGCCGAAGTGCAGGACCTGGCACTTGGCCTTGTTAAACCTCATACAGTTGGCCTCAGCCAATCTATCCAGCCTGTCCAGGTCCCTCTGCAGAGCCTTCCTACCCTCGAGCAGATTAACATTCCTGCCTAACTTGGTGTCATCTGCAAACTTACTGAGGGAGCACTCAATCCCCTCATCCAGATCATTGATTAAACATATTAAACAAGACTGGCCCCAAAACTGAGCCCAGGGTTCACCACTTGTGACTGGCCGCCAACTGGATTTAACTCCATTCACCACAACTCTCTGGGCTTGGCCGTCCAGCCAGTTTTTTACCCAGCGAAGAGTACACCTGATTAAGCCGTGAGCCGCCAGTTTCTCTAGGAGAATGCTGTGGGAGACAGTGTCAAAAGCTTTACTAAAGTCCAGGTAGATCACATCCAAACCTTTCCCTTATCCACGAGGCGGGTCACCTGGTCATAGAAGGAGATCAGGTTGCTCAAGTAGGACCTGCCTTCCATGAACCCGTGCTGGCTGGGCCTGATCCCCTGGTTGTCCTGGACGTGGCTTGTGAGCGCCCTCAAGATGAACTGCTCCATGATCTTCCCCGGCACCGAGGTCAGGCTGACCGGCCTGTAGCTCCCTGTATACTCTTTTTGGCCCTTCTTGTAGATGGGCGTCACATTGGCAAGCCTCCAGTTGTCCAGGACTTCCCCTGTTAACCAGGACTGCTGATAAATGATGGAGAGTGTCTTGGCAAGCTCCTCCGCCAGCTCCCTCAGTACCCTTGGGTGGATCCCATTCGGTCCCATAGACTCGTGAGCATCCGGGTGGCATAGCAGGTCGTTAACTGCTTCCTCTTGGATTATGGGGGGTTTATCCTGCTCTCCATCCCTGTCTTCCAGCTCAGGGGGCTGAATACCCTGAGGATAACTGGTCTGACTATTAAAGACTGAGGCAAAGAAGTCATTAAGTACCTCAGACTTTTCCTCATCCTTGGTGGCAATGTTCCCCCCCGCATCCAATAGAGGATGAAAATTCTCCTTGGCTCTCTTTCTGTTGTTAATATATTTGTAAAAATATTTTGTGTTATCTCTTATGACAATGACCAGGTTGAGTTCTAGCTGGGCTTTTGCCTTCCTAATTTTCTCTCTGCACGACCTAACGAGATCCCTGTACTCTTCTTGAGTTACCTGCCCCTTCTTCCAAAAGTGGTAAACTATCCTTTTTTTCCTGAGTCCCAGCAAATGCTCCCTGTTCAGCCAGGCCGGTCATCTTCTCCGCCAGTTCTTCTTACAGCACACGGGGACAGCCTGCTCCTGCACCTTTAAGACTTCCTTCTTGAAGAACGTCCAGCCTTCCTGGACCCCTTTGCCCTTCAGGACTGTCTCCAAAGGGACTCTCTCGACCAGTGTCCTGAACAGGCCAAAGTCTGCCCTCCAGAAGCCCTTGGTAGTGGTTTTGCTGGCCCCCCTCCTTACTTCACCAAGTATTGAGAATTCTATCATTTCATGGTCGCTAAGCCCAAGGCGGCCTCCGACCACCACATCTCCCACCAGCCCTTCTCTGTTTGTAAACAGCAGGCCAAGCAAGGCACCTCCCCTGGTAGGCTCGCTTACCAGCTGTGCCAGGAAGTTATCTTCCACACACTCCAGGAACCTCCTCAACTGTTTCCTCTCTGCTGTGTTGTATTTCCAGTAGGCGTCCAGTAAGTTGAAGTCCCCCACAAGAACAAGAGCTAGTGGTTGTGAGACTTCTGCCAGCCACTTGTAGAATGCTTCATCTGCCTCTTCATTCTGCTTAGGTGGTCTATAACAGACTCCCAGAGGGATATCTGCCTTGTTGGCCTTCCCCCTCATCCTTACCCACAAGCACTCGACCTTATCATCACTATCATTGAGCTCTAGACAATCGAAACACTCCCTAATGTACAGAGCCACCCCACCTTCCTCGCCTGACCCTTCTGAAGAGCCTATAGCCATCCATTGCAGCCTTCCAGTCTTGAGAGTCATCCCACCATATTTTTGTGATGGCAAAGGAGTCATACCTATCCTGCTGTACAATGGCTTCCAACTCCTCCTGTTTACTGCCCATGCTGTGTGCATTGGTGTAGATGCACTTGAGCTGGGCTATTGATTTCACCCCCAACATTGGCATGCCGCCCCCTGGTTTTATTTCCTTCCCCCTTTGAACCTAGTTTAAAGCCCTCTTGATGAGCCCCGCCAACTCATGAGCAAGAATCCTTTTCCCCCTGTGAGACAGCTGAACTCCATCTGTTGCCAGCAGGCCCGGTGTTGTGTAAACTTCCCCTGGCTGTCCCGCTCACGAGCCATGTGCGGGACAACCAGGGGATCAGGCCCAGCCAGCACAGGTTCATGGAACGCAGGTCCTGCTTGACCAACCTGATCTCCTTCTATGACCAGGTGACCTGCCTAGTGGATGAGGGAAAGGTTGTGAATGTGGTTTACTTGGACTTCAGTAAAGCCTTTGACACTGTCTCCCACAGCATTCTCCTACAGAAGCTGGCGGCTCACGGCCTAGACAGGTACACTCTTCGCTGGGTAAAAAACTGGCTGGACAGCAGAGCCCAGAGAGTTGTGGTCAGCGGAGTTAAATCCAGTTGGTGGCCGGTCACGAGCGGTGTTCCCCAGGCTCAGTACTGGGGCCGATCGTGTTCAATATCTTTATCAACAATCTGGACGAGGGGATCGAGTGCTCCCTCAGTAAGTTTGCAGACGACACCAAGTTGGGTGGGAGTGTTGATCTGCTGGAGGGTAGGAAGGCTCTGCAGAGGGACCCGGACAGGCTGGATCGATGGGCTGAGGCCAACTGTATGAGGTTCAACAAGGCCAAGTGCCGGGTCCTGCACTTCGGCCACAACAACCCCAGGCAACGCTACAGGCTTGGGGAAGAGTGGCTGGAAAGGTGCCCGGAGGAAAAGGACCTGGGGGTGCTGATTGACAGCCGGCTGAACATGAGCCGGCAGTGTGCCCTGGTGGCCAAGAAGGCCAACGGCTTCCTGGCCTGTATCAGGAATAGTGTGGCCAGTAGGAGCAGGGAGGTGATCGTGCCCCTGTACTCGGCACTGGTGAGGCCGCACCTTGAATACTGTGTTCAGTTTTGGGCCCCTCACTACAAGAAGGACATGGAGGTGTTGGAGTGTGTCCAGAGAAGGGCAACAAAGCTGGTGAAGGGCCTGGAGAACAAGTCTTATGAGGAGTGGCTGAGGGAACTGGGGTTGTTTAGCCTGGAGAAGAGGAGGCTGAGGGGAGATCTCATCGCTCTCTACAACTACCTGAAAGGAGGTTGTAGTGAGGTGGGTGTTGGTCTCTTCTCCCAAGTAACTAGTGACAGGATGAGAGGAAATGGCCTCAAGTTGTGCCAAGGGAGGTTTAGATTGGACATTAGGAGAAATTTCTTTACTGAAAGAGTGGTCAGGCCTTGGAACAGTCTGTCCAGGGAAGTGGTTGAATCCCCATCCCTGGAAGTATTTAAAAGACGTGTAGATGAGGCGCTTAGGGACATGGTTTAGTAGGCATGGTGATGTTGAGGTGATGGTTGGACTCGATGGTCTTTTCCAACCTTAATGATTTTATGATTCTATGATCTGCAGCAGTGATCAGATAATATCATCTGAACCAGTCATTTTATGCTCCTTTTTTCGTTAATGAAGAGAATACTCACTATGGGTCCGATTCATCTGATTGGACATCTACTTTGTAATGAGTGTTCCTTTCTACTAGCAACAGGAGTCTAGAAGACTGCTTTGAATATATGGATATTTTGTGGGCATCCTCAATCCAGTGAGATCAAAATTTTACTTCTGATCTGTTGTTTGACATCATCCTGTAAAACATGACTTCACTCTGTAATTGAATTCCCTATCCTGCCCAGTTTTTCTCTGCAATTTACCAAGATTAGATGCTAGTGGCCAGGAAATTCTTTTACAACATGTCTTTGAATACTGCTTAATGGAAATAGCCTTAATCTAAATTACTGTTTCACATGCCACTGAAATATAATTTCTTCTATCTCTGAATATGTATCCTCAAAACTATTTCTTTTATAAGAACACTGTTTTGTCTGTGATATTGTTTTGTTGCGTGATATTGGGGGAGCTCATTTTTCTTGCTTAACTTTTTTTAGAACAGTGTATATTGTAATTTTCAAGATTCCACTTCTTATTTCCTACTAGGACAAATTCAGCATACAAATAAAGGTTGGGGAGGTTTTTTGTTTGTTTGTTTTGTTTTTTGTTTTTTTTTTTTTTTCAGAAGTCCTAGCTGCAACATAGCAGTCCTCTGACCCATTCAATTTAGAGTTTCAATCTGTGATGTAGCTGTGATTCAATAACATTTTAACTTTGCCTTCATAATTACTGAAATAATAAGAGCTGAAATAATAAGCTGACCTGTTGCTGAAATACTTCTCTAAATTCAGAAATAAATAACTGAATTGAAATAATATCCGCATATATAGCTGGTTTGTTTAAAATTCCCAAGATGTGTGTTCACTCACCCACATATTTATACATCTGCACTTTTTAGATGTGTTGTTCTACCTAATAAACTTTTTTTTTGTGATTTGTGATGCTAAAAAACATGACAAATAAACTAGCAAATTCACTTATTTAATTTATTTTACCTATTTATGTTCTGATTTTCTTTAGGGAAAGGATGTTCTGGGCTCTACTTTTGAACACAGTAAACATAATGATTAAAAATAATATTTTTCTTATCTTCTTTGCTTTCCAGGATACTAAACTCATAACATCGAAGGAATTAAAGGACAATGAAAAGGTATGGTGACCAGAAATATTGTTGCAGAATATCTGTCTCTTTCCTCTAAACAGTCTTTCCTTTCTCTGTCAGTTGCTTTTTACCTCTGATTATTCAAGCATATCGTTTATTTCTTTTTCTTCTATCTAGTGGTATTTTGTATAAGATCAAACAGGAGTGTAGCAGTTTAGAAACAGGCAAAGAGTACACAACAGATGATAAAAATAATCCATGTTAACCCTAGAGGAAATGAAACAGCCAGCTAAAAAAAAATAAGATCTATATGATGACTCATTGTTTCATCACACTCATCTCCTTGTTTTTTGTTTTGTTTTGTTTTGTTTTGTTTTGTTTGTTTGGGTTTTTTTACCATGTTTTTTTCATAGTAACAATTTAGGACAGTTTCAAAATACGCATAATTTGTCATCATGTATGCCAATGTATTACTTCTTTTTAATACTTTCATTACATTGGTAGTGAATAAATGCATTTCAAAATATTACAGTTTTTACTGAAAACTTGATTTCATTTTTATTAAAAAACAACAACAGACCTTCAATGTTTGTTTGGTTGTACAATTTTTTTTCTAAATACCCATCACTTCTTGAATGCTCATCAGCCTTTTATGAACAACTTTATGGAAATGAAGACTTAAAATGAAAAAGACAGTCTGTATTTCTCTCTCTTTTTTACCCTTATAAAGTATGATGGAGAATGATATACAAAAATATTAAATATGCAATGCTCATTATTCACAATACATTGAAAATCAGAATCCATAAATCTCTAGCACACAGCTGTTGTAAGTATTTAAAAATACAAACCTGAAATGAAATGTGTGTCAGCTTAATGATCGGTCTGAAGCAGAATGATCTTAAAAATACTCTCTGTGATTTTCACCCTGACAGTTTACCATGATTTATACTGAATATGTTAGGTCTTATTTCCATGAATTTGAACATAGATAAATAGTATGTCCTTGTGCTCTCCTTCAACAAATGGAACATTGTTGGACCCAAAAAACTTGAAATCAATCATAAAATGAATCTCCATTAACAGACTTTCCCTCAACATATTCAATTCTTGTTCCTGTCTGTCAAGTGTGGTTCCCAGATTTCTTAGTTCAGCCACAATTTTATTGGAAAAGGTCTTACTTCAGAAAACCATCCCTATTCTTCAAAGAACCTAGATAGACTCTTAGCATAAATCATGTGGTTAATTGCCACTGACTTCTGTGGAACTTAAATATGTTTTTATATTTAAGCTGTTAAATAAGTGTTTCAGTGAATCAAGACTGATTGAATAATTTCTTGAACTAAGACCCTTAAATGATATTTTGATAGCTCGCAAAACTCTCTTGGTTTGTACTGTTCTTCATGTTTATTTTACTGTTCTTTATATTATTACTGCTATTACCAAATACATCTATGAAAGAAGGAGTAGTTCAATAGCCAGCGTTGTCGCTTTTCTGTTCAAGATTCCCTTTAAGACCTTTACAAAGCTCACAGTTTAAATATTTAAAAGGATATATTGATATATTTGCTGTCTGTAGAGCGTTGAAATTCAGGGTCCAGTCTTCTTTCTTACAATTCCAGACAGACAAGAAAAATATTTATTCACTATGTGTATGTAACTATAAGCAGAGCTAGCGCTGCTAAGGGACATAAAAAAATATTGTTTTGGAACTCATTCTTCCTTCTGTCAAATACAAGGTGTGGAGCACAGCTGGGCAAAACCCAGTCTTTAAATTTCATTGGAAATTTCTGTGCAGATATATTTATTTTCAAATATGATACCTGCTTCCCCCTTCCCCATCTTATTTTTCCCACTGTGGCAAGAGAAGGAAAAATATATAGTTAGAGTCCACGTGTTGAAATCTTCTCATCTTGAAATTAAGCATGTTTGTCAACACAAGGTTTGAGAAGCTATTCCATCAATTATCAGTCAGATTGCATCCTGATATATAAAGAAAAAAATTTTTATTCATTATTGAACTTCTGGATCATTAACACTGCTAGCTAGTCGAAAAGAAATGGCAGAACAAGTGTGTCAAGAATAAAGTCTAGCTCACAACCCATTTTACACTAAGCCATAGAGAATTGGCTCACACCTCCAATATGCTTCACCCTCTAATGATTATACTTTTCATGCACATGCTATTTTTGGGTGTTCCCCTTGCCACATACACCTCTGTTAGGCCAGGTGTCTACATCGTATCCTGCCATAGTGATTTATGCGTTCATCATGTCCAGGTCAATGTGAGTGTTACACCTCATAGCACACTTCAGCCCCCACAAATGCCAACATTCACACTTGAGCAATCTTCCACACAACCTCGAGATTCACTATGTATGGGATGAAATGAAAGTCCTCATCATTACCTACATGTGAAAGGATTTCCTCCTTCTACATGCTCATTACATTCCCACCTACCGCCTAATTCAAAATGGAGTAACACACTTATATTCTAAATCCAAACATTAAATATTAGTTGCTTATGTTTAAAAGCAAAACTAAAAATTAAATATTACAAAAGTGCTGATTTTAATTTGAATTTTTTTCCCTTTCCTTCCCATTTTTAATTAAAACCAATAACAAATGTCATGTTTCGCCTAATCTGAAATGTTTTGTTTAATTTAAAAAAAAAAACAAACAACAGAAAACCAAAAAAACCCCACCTTTACTTAATATTCAGGCATTTTAATTGCTTAAGATATCCCAGCTTCAAAATGCAAACAATACCAGAATAAGTAATTTTTAAAAAATACAAACTTTTCAACTTCTTAAACATTATTTTTGTTATTTTTCATTTATTATTATTCCACCAGTTCTACTTAAATTAATAAAGATTTTGGTATATATTTGAGGGAATTTTTGCATGAGTTTTCTCATAGGCAAAATCCTATCTATGAAGAAACTTATTCATTTCTGTAAAACATAAGAAATTAAAAAGATAGGAGAGAAAACAGTTATTTTAAGCATATACATTTACATTAAAACCACATTGAAATAATTTAATTTCTTGTATAATATGTGGCTTTATCAATGTCTTATATGCATCTTTTTCCTTCATATAGCACAATCCCTGGAATTAAATTTCTTGTCAGCCCAGTGCCACAATGTTAATGTCTCCTTTATGTTCACCTTTCATCATGAATCTAGCTTGTATAGTAAGGCTGTGAATTTCAAGGAGCTTACTTGTCTGTTTTTGCCAGCTGGGAAAGCACTTTCCACAGTTTTGTGTATATTCAAATATTCTAATATGTGCCATTTATTTTCTCAAGTATTATGGTGTGTCATTGATTCAAGCCAGCTCCATCAAGTACAATATCCTGGTATTTCAAAAGAACCCCCCAAGTCCCATAATGCATCTGGCCAATCCTGCACTGCTATGCTACAGGGAAAAATCTTTCTTCAACAATGCCGAGACTAAGCTATACCCCAAAGCTTCAAATGTGATTGCTTTTATTTTAGTATGTGTGACTAACTATTGTTAGTCATAAAATTGGTAGTCTGTTTTTCAAATCCTGTTACCATTTTTCAGTGTGTGCCTTAGTGAACTCACTACATGCTTGTGAATAAACACTTCAATTGCTGTCCTCAAAATATATATATTATTCATTTACTTTAAGTGGTTTTGCTGCCTTTTTCCATATCCTTTTTTTTTCTTCATGAGAAATTGCTTTTATGAACAATTGGCAAAACATGTCTTTTCAAAACCTGTACATAAAACTAGAGTTTAATTACCTTATGAATTGTTAACATGACTTTTATAATATTCTACTCCTTCAGTCTAAAAATGAAAAAAGAATAAGGTCTTTGTTTTCACACTATTGCTGAAATGCTGTATATTTACTTTCCATCATGTGTCAGTGTATATTTCTGCATTTGTGTAAGTCTGTGAGAACAGGCTGAAGTCTGTTTTTCATGTATATTCCCTGAATTTGTGTTGTGCGATTATGAAAGCTCTTTATCAATAATAGTATTGTGGTCCAGTTCCATTTTAGCATTTAACATCTTTAGTGAGCATATATGGATGTCAATAATGTATGCTATGGCACCTGTCTTCATCTGGTGGGGGACTGCTCAAAGTGTGTATACTTGGTGTATAATAACATAGCAGAAAAAATTTATAATCCTACATCTTACACCATTTTTGTCCTACATATATATTAGAACATTCATTCAGGTAGACATCAAATTCCTGCTGTTTTGCAGATTATAATTTAAAAATGAAAGCCAAAATGAACTGACAAAGGATAGTGTGCCTGGTAGGAGGAAACACACTTTTAAATTCTTGGTAAATCTAGTCCTCTGCTCCTATTTACACATACTATGACTTCCCATCCAACAAAAAAATATCTAATGGAAAGCAAGCAGTGTAAGCGAATAGTGACTAACTGAATAAAGTCCTTTAAGAATAGCAATATGCAACAACTATTATCTGAAAAATCTCATACCTTTTGCAGTTTATAGAAAGTCTATAAAACATCACTGTGTATTCACGCAATTAACACTGCAATCCATCAAACAATTAATGGCTTTGTTGGTATGCTTTGGTCTACTGAATATTCTGCAACTGCAACACTTACGTGAATGTGACTTGTTTGGAAAATAAACACACACACACACACACACAAACAACAACAACAAGAACAATGCCACACCCCAAAAAAAAACAAAACACAAACCCCCACAAAACTAGATCTGAGCAAGCAGATTACTTTTAACTGAAGATTTTACTTTTTAGTTTCAAAACCTATAGTTCTGAAGAAGTCCAAAATGCCTATATCTTCTTATCCTCCAAATAAACTGCAAGCCAAACTGCAAACCCAAGAAGAGATGAATAAATCTCACTAAATGGATAGAAATCACTGAAATGCAAATTCTGAGTCCATTAAAGCATCACAGATAGAAGAAGTAAATCTTGTGGTTGCTTCTGCAAGCACTGGTTACAGAGCATTTACTGATTCCCAATGTTTAATGATATCTGCTTTGATTGTGTGTTTTCTTACCATAATCAGCAAATAAGAATCTAAAGATTACATACAATAAACATCTATCATTAAACCAAAATGACGCTTAGGCATGTTCTTGCTTGATGGGGCTAAGATGTCATGGTTAAGATTAAATGGAGATACTGAGCTGGAGACACAAAAAATCAGACAGGAGTCTAAATAACATCTTCATTGTATAACTTCCTGATGATTTAATTTGAAAATTCTGGGTCCTCCTGTAAGTTAGCCTTCATTAATTCTTTTAAATATTGTTGTATTTAATAAGTCATTATTAGATTTGACAAGATGGTATGTGGAATAGGGAGCACAGAGAACTCACAGAGATCCAGAAATTGACAATATTTAAAATCAAGTCTCAGTGTCATTTAAGTACTCTTTTTGTAGAGAGAGAAAAAAAGGATCCTTTTTATTACTTTATGATGCAATCCATTTATAATAAGAAAAATGACAAGGAGAAAAGACCTAATTTTTAAAGATAAAAAAGGTATCAACCTGTTCCTTGCTTAGAATGAAGACCATTATCTGAAGACATAAATAAATGTAGTACATAAATTTCTATGTGATACTGTTATTCAATTTATTATATTCTATTTAATATACAATTAGGCAGAAAACTGTTGTTGCTTTTCTAAATTTCAAAATTATTTTCCATTCTCTGTTGTCATTTTATAAATTAAACACAAAATTTCTGGAGCTGATTTTTTTTTTTTTTCCCCTGCAATATTAGATCTAAAATGATCTAAAAAATTGGAAATGACTGAAGGGATTCCATCAGTGTATTTTATTTATTTATTTGTTTCTCTTTTTTTCTTGTGGTCTCAGAAATATTTCTTGTATGCACAGGACTGAATCTGTACAGATTTTTTTTGTTGTTCACATTCTGCCTGGACAATACATTTACATTTAATTGTGTATTCCATCTATATACATGCCAGGCAGAATTGCATTCCTTTCACATACTTCTAGTGATAAATATGTTCTCATTTCACTTCCCAATAACAAATGAAGAAATGAAAGAGAGAACATCATAGGTCCATGCTTCTACTTTACATTTCTGCACAAATTCTCCTGTCTCCTTCGAAGAACAAGAATGTGAATACACAGATTTTATCCTTGTTTTTCAACAGTACACTGATGTGAATATTCAAAGAAGATGTGGGATAGCAGAATTAAATTTATTGCTCTTTCTGAAGAGGTTCAAGTTTGTTTGGGGAGAATATGTTTATCTGTAATGGTTAAAGTGTTCAACAGAAAGAGGTGGAGTCTTTGCAATAAGTATTTCCTGAACTTCTCCAACGTAGGTCCTTCTCACGGGCTGCAGTTCTTCATGAACTGCTCCAGAATGGTCCTTTCAATAGGGTATAGTCCTTCAGGAATGGATTGCTCCAGCATGGGTCGCCCATGGGCCACAGGTCCTGCCAGAAAACTTGCTCCTGCATGGGCGCCTCTCCACAGGCTGCAGCTTCTTCCAGGAGCTTGCTCCTGCGTGGGCTCTCCATGGGCTGCAGCTTCCTTCTGGGCATGTCCACCTGGTCCAGCATGGGGTTCCCCGTGGGCTGCAGTGTGGATATCTGCTCCACCATGATTAGTAGGGAGCAGATTATCCTTTGCTTGCTTTAACTGGTCTGAGCAAGAGCTATGGAAACGACAGCTTCTTTCAGTGCAAAATATCATGTTCTATATGGGCTTGCTTTGGCCTGAGCTGGCTTTAGCTTCTTGTAGCAATTACTGAATGGTCTAATGACACTGTGGACATCATAGTCTTCTAATGAAGACCTTGAGTCTGAAAATTTGTCTTCAACTTCCCCCATTCTTGAGGAGGAATGAAATCAGTCAAAGGACCCATAGAAACACTGCAAGGGTTAGATAGTACCATAGGAAATTATTAGATACTAGCAACATTTTTCAGCATAACAATTTCAACTGTATTATTCATGAGGTTTTATGTATTAATTAGATAAATTGGACTATTAGACTATTAGAGTGTTAATTGGGTTAACAATAAATGTTTGCTTTCATGTTTATGGTGCATTCTCTTTTGCCAGTAACATGATTCTGAGTACAAGCATTGTGATATTACAGGGACTTGTGTGCTTAATATTAATAAAACTTTTTGATATGCAAATAGAAAAGATATGCCCATGAACAGGACACAGACCTTTAAAATATAAAATTAATAAATTCATATTTTAAGAAATAATTTATATTCTAAATCCAATGCATTACATCAGAACACAATAAACAGTTATAATAAAAAAGTAAAGCCAGTTACATTATTGTGGATTTCTGTATATTCTCCCTTGCATTGGTTTAAGTCAGGACTATTGCCAATGAAGTTAATGTAATGGGAGTGTAACTAAATCAGATTGCACAAGTTATTGAATCATTATTTTAAAAATAAACTTGTTATTTTTAGATCATTTTTCATTAACATTTGTTGAGAATTATCTAGAATATTATTCTTTTGAATATTAGCATACATTTTAAAACTAGTTTGCTCTATAGGGTAGAAACACAGCAGAGCATTTGCCCCCCTTAGAATGCCCTGCACATTAATCTTTCCCATTTATAACTATCATTACCTTGTTTAATGAAGGATATACAGCTTCAGTAAAGGGTATGTAAAGATTCTTTAAAACCTTGCCTTTAGTTAAGTCATTAATGGTGTTCTGGAAGTCAGAAGATGTGAGTTTAAATTCCTTCATACTGTGAGGGTAGAGAGACCAAGGGTCTCATCTCCTGGGAATGCTTCAAATGTTAAAATACATAGAAACTTGTTAATTATTCCCACATCTATTGTTCATCTGTGTTTTAATAAGAAAAGATTAGCCCTGCTCTGTTCTTTTGAAAGATAATTGCAGACACCTACCCAGAAAAGGGTTTTGTGTCTGATCCTAAGCACTTTGGCAGCACTTGCCTCTAGTTATAACTTTGAGGACTAAGGGTCATAGAGGTGTAGGACTTATGACACATCTCTGTTCTCAGTGTTTCCTGCTACATAAATACAGGCAGATTCTGCAGGAGGTTGTGTTGAGTTTATTGGGAAGGTATTGGATAATTTTTTTAAAAGTACTCATCTCTGCCCAAATGGTATATGGGGAGAACACTTTCTGGTTTGGGATCCTACTCTGGGAGGAAGAGGCTAAAGATTAAGTGTCCAAAATTTGACAAAATTATTTCTCATGAATTGTTCTCTTTAGCTCCTCCTTGCATGTGCAGGACAATTGTTTTATTGGATTAGCAATCAAATAAGTGTTAATAGCATAACACTGTAAAATTTCTAAATTTTTACACGTTAATGAATTTGATATGACAGCAAAATATTATCTTGAAAGTGTACTTTTAGATGTAGTGTAAACACATATTTGTCTGAACATTAAATTACAGAAATTTATACTAACATTAAAATAAATATGATTTTCCTGTTCTTATTCTTCATAAAATTATAGACAGCTGAGAAACTCAGAATACCACTTTTTTCACCTGTTTATGGATAAAAAGCATTAAGTAAGATATATGTTATATAAATTACCTCATTTCCTCTCTGTGCAACTTCTGTAATCACTGCATTGCTTTCTTGCTATGGCTAGACTGAAATACTGTGTCTTTCATTGATTATATGGTTTGCAGTATTAGGAAATTAATAGTTTTAGTGTTCTAAGGGAGAAGCAAGATTCTGTATGCTGTTTCTACTTAGATGAACAGTTTTTCTTTAGGGACAGTAAAGAAGCAGCCTTCTTTCTTATCAGAAATTGACTATCTAAAGATTAATCTTTTTTTTCTGAGATTCCTTGGGCACAGCAATTACACGGGGGCCAATCTAAAGATTTAGAATGGATAAAAATCAAATTAATCATATATATTATATTTTAGACTTCACACAGTAAAAGAAAATCCATTTAATTGCCAAAATTGAGCCAGTATGAATTCTTTAGTACTCCATATTGGTGAATTATGAAACTACCTTTTGCTCCTAATAAAACTAATTTTGAGACAAATGATAGCAATTAAAATGTCAATCTACATGACTCACTGGATGACTTTAAAGTTAGTAGTAACATACTTATGTAAATGGGTGGGATGATGCGAAAGAGACAATGAAAAAGTAGTGAAAATACTGAGAATTATTTTTATGTATTTTATTAACCTAAAATAGCTTCAATTTCATCATATCCTTATTCCATTCAATTTATATTTGTCTTTTTGAAGTCGTTTTTTTTTGTTCTGTTCATAGAACCTGTTTGGGGAAATGCATGTACATCTCTCCATATATATTCTAGAGTTCACATTTATTCCTGATCACTTATGGTAATGAACTTTTATCTATACATCATCATGTGAGAAATATATTCACCCAGAGTATTTTCACCCATATTTCTCTGCTTGGGAAGTGAGGATGGAAAGAAGGATCTTTGATTGTGGATACTCAAAAGTTGACATTAAAAAAAGAAAGTAATTTGTGGCTCTGTCCCAGGAACCTAAAGGTTTAGAAATTGAGGTATAGAATGTTGTGGATTTCGAGTGGATTTCTGTAAAATCCTATATGTAGGATCAGGGGAAGCTGAAAAAGAAAAAAAAAGAAACAAAAGAAAAAAAAAAAAAGAAAACAAGAATATTGGATCTACGAATAAAATGTCCATCCTAGACATCGAATCAGGAAGGCCAAACCTTGGCTGAAGCTGAAACTGGTGACAGATGGCTAGTTCAACAGGGCCTTTAAAAAAAAAAATCAGTAGCAAAAAGTAGACCAAGAAAAATGTTGAACCGCTGCTGAATGAGGCTGATGATCTAGCAAAAAGTAAACCAGAAAATGTGAGCGACACGATGTCATCTTCACATGAGCTTTTGCTGGCAAGGTCTACTCGAAGGTTTCCCAGGACTGGAAATTTTGAGGAAAGATAGACAATCCAGAGTAGGATATAATCAAATTAGTGACTACTTAGGTACTATACAAGTCAACAGAACCAGATGAGATGCATCCAAATGTACTGACTAAGCTGGCAGATATCATTATAAGGACTTTTATCCTGTTTGAAAAGTTGTTGGTGGTTGGGGAGGTTCTTAATGGCTGGAAAAAGACACACATCACTCCCAATTTTAAGAGAAAGGATCCACAGAATTGTAAGTCAGATCCTACAGCTTCACCTTAGTCTTTGGGAACATTAGAATGTCACGTCCATCAACAAGAAAGGCCCAAAAGACACCCCAGAAAACTACAGGCCCATAAACCTTATTTCAATCTGTGGTAAAGTAATGGAACAAGTCCTCTTAGAAACTATTACAAGCCAAATGAAGCAAGTGATTGGGAAAAGCCAGCACAGATTTACCAAAGGCAAATCATGTCTGACTAACCTGATCACCTTGTACAACAAAGTAACACTTTCTGTCCGCATGGGGAGAGCAGTGGATATTGTTTACCTGGACTTCAGCAAAACATTCACTACCATTATCCACAGCTTGCTTCCTCCTAGACAAACTGGCAAGATATACATTAGATGGGTCGTCTGTGAGACGGGTGGAAAATTGGTTAACAGGTCACACTCAGAGGGTGGTAATCAATGGTTTTTACTCAGACTGGCAGCCTGTCACAAGTGGGGTCTCCCAAGAATCAATACTGGGCCCCACGCTGTTCAACATCTTCATAAATGGGTGGATGTTGGGATTGAAAGCACCCTTACCAAGTTTGCTGATGACACCAAACAGGGTGATGAGGTGGACATGTCAGAAGCGAGAGATATCTTACAGAGAGACCTGGACAGGCTGGAGGAGTAGGCTAGCAAGAACAGTATGGAATTTAACAAAACAAGTGTAAGGTTCTGCACCTGGGATGCCATAAACAAAGAACCCAGTACAGGCTAGGATCTGTGTGGTGGGGAGCAGCCCTGCTGAAAGGGACCTGGGGTTCCTGGTGGACAAGCTGAACATGAGTCAGCAGTGCACCACTGTAGCAACAAAGGCAAATCAAATCCTGGGCTGCATCCACAGGGGCATTACCAGCAGAGAGAAAGACGTGATCATCCCACTCTACTCAGCACTTGTCAGGCCACACCTGGAGTACTGTGTCCAGTTCTGGTCCCCACAATTCAAGAAAGATGTGGACAGACTGGAGAGGGTCCAAAGGAGGGCCAAGAAGATGATTAAAGGGCTGGAGAACCTGCCCTATGAGGAAAAACTGAAGGAGTTAGGTCTTTTCTCCCTGGAGAAGAGAAGGCTCAGATGGGACTTCATCAGTATTCCAGTACTTAAAAGGGTGGCTACAAAGGGGATGGAGGCTCTCTCTTCACAAGGAGCCACATGGAGAAGACAAGTGGCAATGCGTACAAATTGCACCTGGGGAGGTTTCATCTCGACATAAGAAATTTTTTTACAGCGAGAACAATCAATCACTGGAACAACCTTCCCAGGGATGTGGTAGAGTCCCCATTGCTGTAGGTTTTCAACATGTGATTGGACAGGATGCTAGATAATCTCATGTAGGCTCCCTTTCCCACAAGAGGTTGGGCCAGATAATCTTTCAAGGTCCCTTCCAACTGCTTTATGATTATGGAGCAAATCTTCATGGAAGCCATTTCCAGGCACAGGAAAAAATTAAAAAGGTGATTTGCTATGGCCAGGGGCATTACCAAGGGCAACTCCTGATTTCCCAGCATGGTGGTATGCTGTGAGGAAATAACTGGCCTTTTGGGCAAGGAGAAAGAATTGGCTCTCATTTACTTTGACCTTGGCAAGGGCGTTGTTACAGTCTGCCACCACTGTTCTTATAGCCAAAGTAGTGCAGTACAGACCTGAAAGCTGAAAAGTGGAGTATGGACCTTTTGACCTGAAAGGGCTGTAGTTAATTGTTCCAAGTATATTTGGCAGCTGACTATAAAGAATCATTACTGGAGTCATTACTGGAGTCAATACTATTTGACATCTTCATTAGAGACCTGAATGATGGGGTACAATAGGCAGAGGCTGAGAGAACTTGGACTCTGGTCTGGAGAAAAGAAGGCTCAGCAGAGATTTTATCAATGTGTTTAAATACTTGATGAGAGGGAATGAAAAAGAAGGAAACAGACTCTTCTCAGTAGTGCTTATTACTAGGACAAGAGGTCACAAACACATGAAATTCCATCTGAACATGAGAAAACACTTCTTTACTGTGAGGGTGGTCAAACAATGGAACAGGTTGCGCAGAGAAGTTGTAGAATCGCCATCTGTGGAGATATTCAAAACCCAATTGGGCACAGTCCTGGGCAACCTGCTCTAGCTGACCCTGCTTCAGCAGGGGGCTTAGATTGGACGATCTCCTTGCCAGTGACCCCTGTTGCTGAACAGTGCTTGCGCAGCGTCAAGCCTTTCTCTTTTTCCCACTCTGTGCCACTCAGCAACTAGGATGGGGATGGGCAAGGAGGTGGAAGGGGCACTGCTGGGTCAGCTGACCTAAATTTATCAAAGGGATATTCCATACCATATGATGTCATGCTCAGCAATAAAAGTTCAAGGAAAGGAGAAGGAAGCAGGGACATTAGTGGTTATGGTGTTTGTTTTCCCAAGAAAAAACATATGCTGATGTTATGCTTTCCAAGAAGTCATTAAACATCTGACTGTCAATGGGAAACAGTGAATAATTTTTTTTTTTATTTGTTTGTGCATGCAGCTTTTGCTTCACCTATTAAACTGCTGTTATCTCAATCTGTGTGTCTTTTCATCTTCCTTCAGTTTTCTCCCTGTCCTATGGGGGAGGGCAGTGAGAGAGCAACTGTGTGGGTGTATGGCTGTTGGATAAGGTCAATCTAATACCCACTTTTTGGCACCCAGTGTGGGGCTCAAGGGGCTGCAGATAATGATAGCCTTGATTGGAGCCTACTAGACTGCATTTATAGTTACAGTTGCTCGGTTTTTAATTGGCAGGGTCCTGGGTTAACCACAGGGCTTATTTGTTTTGCTGTGTATTGGAGTCTAGGGCTTGTTAGTGGCTGCTTTCAATTGTACAAATATAAGTGTACTAATGCCATTTGAAATGTTCTATTATATTCTAGGTGGCCTCTAGCTGCCAGTTCAGACAGGTGCAGGTTTCCTCTAAATCCTACGTCTAATTTGTCAGACTCCACATATGTCTCAGATATCATATGGTACCTCAAATGGCATAAGACAGCTTCATGTGGACAGATGAAGGAATAAAGCCTGAATTTAATTTGTATTTATTATACATTTTATTAAAATTGTCAAGATTATAATTTTTCTCATTAAACTAATATTAAAATATCACAGTCATGGTTTTGTATTTCAGTTAAATGTTATGTCCTGGATTCACTTCATCTAACTTCTGCTAGCTAAAAGTTCAGTATTGAGGATAAACGAATCATCTAAGCTCTCTTTATGATCCATGAAAAGAAATAGGCATTTCCAGAGGCAGTTCATCTCCTTTTAAGATTGATATCATACACATAAGTAAATTGCCCTATGGAGGAGACTATTTCTGTCCATGAATGATAAAAAAAATCTAGCAGACTACTTGCATTGGAGATCTTGGTTTTAGATGCCGGAAGACAGGCAAGATGAATCACCACACATCTTGCACCTACCCACTTATCCTCTGTTTCCTTTAGTTTGCCATTGGTAATATGGGCATACTTTGATTGACCTGCCTATTACAAATCTTGAGGTGATTTGAAACTTGCATGAAGGAAAATTATTAATTTGTCTAAAGTTAGGAAAACCTTTTTTAAAATATATGAAGAATAATTTTAACTGAAAAAAGCAACCTAACCACAACAAGCCCCCCCCACCTCCCAACAAGAGTTTTGTCCAGAAGGGACAATTTATTTTGCATCATTAAGTTTAGCAGCTGCTAGTGGACCACAGAAAGAATAGTCAGTTCTCAGCAGTAATATTGTGCAGGATAAAATATGGAACAATTACTCCATCCGTCACTGACAGAGTGATGAACTGACAGTTCTTAATCATGTACAGTCATTAGAATCTCTAGTATCTAGTTGGTGGATAAAATACATGATAAGAGTATGACTGAAAGAACTCAAAATGTCTTCAAAACATGAAAACAAATAAGAAAGGGAAGAGTAATGCTTCATACAGCAAATGACAGAAAATGGTTTGCTAATTGAGATTGACTATAGCTGTGGAACAGTAGAAACAAGACATTGCTCTCATATTTGTTTCAGAAGAATTAAAAATGATAAAAATATGAAAATAGTAAATCAGGTTAGTCAGATAACTTCTCCTTGATATATTTTCTTAAACTCTTAGAGATTGAGAAGTAGGCTGTATGTGCTAGCTAGTTTTCCTATTAAAGTCAAGAGAGATTTGCCCTTAATTTCAAAAGAATTAGAATTAAAGAATGAAGACTAGGATTCATCATTTACAGCTTTAGCTACCTGAAAACAAGCTACTTTTCTTAATTTCATGTAAGTTATGCAGAATTCCTACGAAAAGATTGATTTTTTAAAAATCTTGTTAAGATTCCTTTTCAAGATGGGATAAATATCACTTGAGAGAGACCAATTTCTTTCCAATGTTCAAAGAAGACTGAGTAACTTACAGAAAACTTAATTAAATAGATCCCACCTGAAGTACTCACAACAGACACGTAACAAAACAGAAGAAAAACAAAACAACAAAAAAAGCAGAAAAGTGAGATGGAGTTGTTTTTGTAACATGTATACAATTTTCTACTTTTTATCTATAACAATATTACATTTTTATGTCTGTAGTTTATGGTAAAAAACAATAGTGGAAAAAGCAAGAGATGTTGAGTGATCCATTTATGACCTGAAATGAGTGAAGTAGATACTAATAAGGTATAATTCAGAGATGTACTAAACAATTATTATCCATGGTTTTGCTGGTCCCAGTGAAGCCTTATGGAAGTGGCACTAATGGAAATGGCCCCCTGAGAATTTTCCACTGTGGAGTCTTATTGTAGATGACCTTGTAATGACTTAGCCTAACTGTTATGCTTGCATGAAAATCTAAAAAAAAGTCATAATTTCACTGCCAATTATTTGAATAAAAGTTCTCAAACTTTAATAGACTGGCAGCTACTTCAATAAAACATTCTTCCCCATTTAAAAAATCTATGGTAGTTTAATATTTAAATGCTTTATTTCATAATTTATTCATGTACTTTATCAAACCTTTAGTTTTCAAATTTAATGTTTATACTACATACATACCAAAGAGGCATCTTTGCTGTTTTTTAATACTATAGGACAATTTGTGATTAGACTTACATACAACTCAAGAAAACACAAGTGAGATTATTTCTAATACTTCCAAGTAATTGGAAGAAGATGTTGACCTTTTATCTTTTTAATCCACAGTGCCTCTTTGTAGGGAGAGGGAAGTTACCCTGACTAGAATGGTTTGGACTTGATGTGGTTAATAACACTTTCTAATTTGCTCAATTGATTTTATTTTAAACTCTGTCAATAGTTTAACTGAAGCAAGCAACTTTCCTGCAACTTTATTTCTTGCAGTTCTTTAAGAAGCCTGTCCTCCCTAGAGATTTCACATGTTTTCCAGCAGTAAAAGTGTTAGCAGTTTAAAGCGATGTGAACTCGAGGAATCAGAAAAATATATTGGATGATGCGGGTGCCATTATGGAGAGTCAGTGAAGGATGAGGGTAATGAATCAATATGATAAATTGTGATTGACCCTTAAAAAGACAAGGTAAAGAAGTAAATCCAAATTGATTAGGGAATGTTCATAGTACCAAATAATATTACATTGAGGCTGCCCCTGTACACCATTCTATAGACCTGATCTTAAAGGCAGAGTATCATCAGGAAAAACATTGTTAAAACCATAGATTAAAATGAAACCTAAAAAAACTCCAAACAAACAAAAAAATACCTCACAACTCTAAAATAATGTATCTCCACTGGTGATAGTGGAGAACCGCAGCACACATCTGTCATCTTTAAGTGTTTCATGTATATCCAAGTCATGAATCAGTCCAGGAAAATTCAAACCTAATTGAAGATGGCTAGGAAAATAAGTCCGTGGCTAGGGCTTTTGGATCACATTGGTAAGAAGGCTATAAAATGTGAGGGAGCCAGAATGTTGTAGCCAAGTAAATGTTGCTGAATAGACGGAAAATGGAATGTCCTCCAAGGCACCTGAGCATAAGATATGAAGGGACATTTTTGTTAATCAGAGGGAAAACCATGAAACTCCTAAGGGTCCAGGACTTTACAGAGTTAACAATGTTTCCTGCTTAAAGAACATGATCTATTTTTATCCTCTTTTCTGGACTAGGCTGTGCATTCTCCTGACATCCCCCGTCCTCTTCAAGTCTTCCTTGCTCCATTTCACTTTGAAGGAAGTTAAATGAAGAATAATACTTCATTATTTTTTCTGCCTTTTCTTTTTTTTACATCAGAAAATGTTAATATAAGTCTCAAATCATTGATAATCACTAATAATGTAAGATATAAGGAGCTTATCTCTATATATTATCCATTGTGACTGTTGCAGTTTTTAACAGCAATGGGGCTTGGATAAAATTCAAGAGCTCTTCCTTAAAAATACATAACAAAACATTATTCCACACCTCTGTCTGGAAAACTGTGAAATTAACTAAATTAAGCTCTCCAAATACACAATTAATATAAGAAAAGAAAAATACAAAGAAAGAAAAACATGATAGGCTTGATTTACTTAAACCAGAGAACATAAGAAC
Source organism: Calonectris borealis (assembly GCF_964195595.1). NCBI lineage: Eukaryota > Metazoa > Chordata > Aves > Procellariiformes > Procellariidae > Calonectris > Calonectris borealis. Next base: position 180,556,917 of record NC_134312.1, read on the forward strand.
CTAGTGTTGTTTACATGTCACAGATATTCAAGATTTCTGTGTGGGGAAGGCTGCTATAGCATGGGAGATTTGTAGGGGACCCATGCCCTATCTGGAGTGTCTGTTGGTTGCTAGGCTACATAACCTTTGATGTTTGAAAAGGCATTAGGCAACTATGGTAAAGCAAATGAATCTAGCCTATTGAATAGGTGTACATTTGATAGTAAGTCACTTAAATCTAAGTAACTATATGAAGGTTCTGTCAGATTGTCCTGGTTACAGGACACAGATGAGTCTTAATTCCCATTATAGTGAAAGGACATGAGACTTCATTTGGTCTTAGGCTAAAACAGACATTTTGTGTCTTTTGAGATAACACAGAATAACCCAGCTGGCATCTAGCTACCTCACTAGTACATGAAAGTACATGAAAATACATGAAAGTGTGTGGATTCTGTGTGATACCTGCCAACTTCATTCAGAAGTCTCAGATCTGAGACATTAAAGATCTGCTTCAGGATGAGTTAAATTCCTCCCCTTGGCTTCATTGATTATATCAACTAGGAGACAAACATATGTATCTAACGCTACCTTGTTGTGGTGCATCCCCCTCCTTTCTCCCCGCCTGCCCTGGGACGCTCCACGATCTCAGAAACTCCCGTTAAACCTTGGCCTTGGTGTAATGAGTCAGGCGGTGAAGCGTCCCTTTACTGAATCAGGAACTCTTCTGTAGCTGAGGTTGAGGAATGTACTGATCATACCAGAAACTTCTGCTGCCTGGCCCAAGTGGAAGACAAGAGCAGGGATCATTGTCATCCCCTGATACCATTATCTGAGTTGTAGCTCAAGTGGAACGATACTATTATTACTGAAACCTTGAGAGTTTTGACAGATGACTAAAGTCAATCACCTTGCAACCCTATAAACAGCAGTCTCAAATGAGACCCTTTGAGCTCTCCTGGACCGCAGTGGGCTGCGCCCAGCATCTCCCTCTGAGATGAATGCTCGTCAGAGTTTGCAAACTCTCGAGTTTGCGATATTCGGAGGACCGTCGCCGGCTGGCACAGGACCTGGGCTGCAATGCTCCTCGAGGCTCAACCCTTTGCCCATTGAGAAATGCCAAGACATTTTACGTGAGTATTTCACTGAACTCAAGGGGGATTTTTAACAGGTATATCTTTGTATATTTATCTATCTTTGCATCCATGTGCGTTTGTGTGAATCGATGGAAGTACCTGCTAGCAAATAGTAGTCTGCTAAAATCTCATGATCTATCTTAAGATCGTGAATGAACCTTAGACTGCTGCTAAACACATATAGTCCCTTAGACATATACCATTGACCATGTCTGGGACTAGGGGTAGATCTAGCTGGGTCTACTCTGAATCTCGTGACTCAACGGGAAGGTCTCCTTATCTTTTTCCTATTAGACATAAACCGCTGTCCAAGTCTGAGACTAAGATTGGATCCAGCCGGTCTTCTCTGAACCTCGTGACTCAACAGGAGGGTGTCCCTTACCCTTTTCATCCTTGACCTCTGTATAAATCATCCCAGCTCAGTTCTAACACAATACCCTGGTTTTGGATGGGATAGAGTTTTTTTTTTTGCTAATAGCTCATATAGTGCTGTGTTTTGGATTTAGTATGAGAATAATGTTGATAACAACTGCAAGTTGTTGCTAAGTAGTGTTTACACTAGCCAAGGACTTTTCAGCTTCCCATGCTCTTTTCCTTTGTATGCTTCTTCCGTGTAGCAAGTGATAGAGTGAACTTTGCCATTGAACTCTGTTAAGTTACGCTTTTATAAATTTCTATTAAAATCACTTTCTGCTAATACTTTCAACAGTGATTCTTTGAGCGGCCTCTAAACCACTCATTTGCAACACACCTGAAATGCTCTTGGATACTGGAGACAGCCACAGGAAGCAGGCAAACAGGATGGAGGAGACTCATGACCTAAGTAGCGGCAAGAAGGTTAGTAAAAGATCATAAGGCATCTCAAAGAGTGCTAAATGCCTGTTTAAATAATATAGTCAATGCCTTTTTAAATAACTCGATCAAAGCCTATGTCTTTTGTGATTTTAAAACATTCAGAGGCTCTTAGCTTCTGCTTAAGACACCTATATGTAGACACTTCAATTCTGGTGTCTTAATCTGGAGCTGAACTCCATTCAGTAACATCATTAATAGTTCTCAAAAAACAGACATTCATCTCATAGTGTACACTGGTGGTAATCAAAGTCTACATCTTTAACCTCTACTTAAGTGACTGATAAAACAACTTGTCTCTGCCTTTTCATCTGATAGTACAGATTTTTGTTTCTTACAATAGTGTTGAATTTTCAGGTTTCTCCAACCTCTTTCGGTTGGGGGCAATTTGGATAGTGAAGTTTCACGTGAATTACTGCTGATCTTGATGATAATACTTTTTTTTTGCCAGCAGCCACTCCTGTTAAATGTACACATTGCTGATCATGCTAGCGGTGGTCCCATTAATCATCATTAGCTGGTGTGCCTTTAGGTGCTTTTGCTAATTGTATTCTCATTTAGCAGTTCCCACTAACCTGTTTAGTGCTAGCTGTCACCATAGTAGTTTACATAATCCCCATGTATACATGTTGCTAACTGTGATTTGTTCTAATTTGTAAACTCTCAGGTAAAAGTAGCACAGGACTCCTCATGTGATCTGCTGGTCTATCTTTCATAGTAATTCCCTGTAATGTTTTAGAATGAAGAGAAAACACAAATCAGTTCAAATTCCCTCTAATAACAGCTAGATTTCCCAAGCCTCACCCCTAAAATGCAAAACAAGAAACTCCCAACCCAACCAAACAAAAAAAAACCCAAAATCCTCCCAGACAGTCCAAAATTTCAGAATCTTCAGTGCTGCAAGTTGTGATGATTCCCTTACCCTTAGAAAGCTGGGCACAGCTGTCACCCATGCTGTGAGCAAAATAACTTCATCAAGTATAATTTTCTCAGGTTAACAAAATATGTTTTTTAACAGAAACCTCTCTAAGCTATTACCATGTAATTGGCAATTAACCTTATCCATTTCATTATAGCCAGTGCCCCAACTTTTCACTGCAGGCAAAAATACTTTTAACCCAGTGGGATGTTATCTCAGTCTTCATCTGTAAGTAGCAAAACACTATGTTTATACTACTTCATATATTTTCATTTGCAGGTGGAATAAGTTTTAAAGTAAATGCCCCTGAGAAAATAATTTTGGAATATGTAATATAGGTAGAATTAGTTTGCAGGATGTTTTGGGCACAGGTGACAAAGTGTTGGCAGCAGGGTGCTGCAGGGGTAGCTTCTGTGAGGAGGACCATGGAGAAGCCACACCACAAGAGAATATTTCCTGAAGGACTGCAGCCTGTGGGAAGGACTCACAGTGGAGCAGGGGAAAAGCATGAGAAGGGAGGAGTGGCAGAGAGAAACTCCTATGGATTGACCACAACCCCCCATTCCCCATGACACTTGCACTGCTCAGAGATGAGGAGGAGGTAGAGGACTCTGGAATGAAGGAGTAATATTGAGCCTGGGGAAAAAAAAGATGGGGAGAGAGGAGAAAGGATGAGATGTTTTAAGTTTTGTCTTTGTTTCTCTCTAACCAAATCTATTTTATTTGGCAATAAATTAAATTAATTTTCCTCAAGTCGAGTCTGTTTTGCCTGCAATGGTAATCGGTAAGTGATCTCCCTGTCTTTATCTGAACCCACAAGATTTTTCGTCTTATTTTCTCCCCCTGTCCTGTTGAGGTACAGGAGTGAGAGAGCAGCTGGGTAGGTGGCTGGAAGCCAGCCAGGGCCAACTCATTACACAGGAATATAACATATTCTAATCTACCAGTAACCTGAAAAAATAAATATAAACTTGCTGAGACCTTGTAAGATGTAAGTATAACCATTTTAGATTAAAGATTATTATAATATCAAGAATTTTAAAAAATTGAAGAGGAGAACCTTTTACAATAACTGTGATTCATGGATCTATAAATAAGAATCACAACCTCCTGAAATCCAGATCTTGGTTTTAGCTGTTATATTATTGTTACGATTGTAATATGCATTGAGGTTTTTTACATTTCCGTAGTGATATTAAACAACACATGACAAGGTTAACATGATCTGACTTTGTTTTTCTTTTAGATCCTGTAAAGGCAAATCATTCTTTTTCTCTGTAAACGTGTGGCACTTTCACATCTTGATATACAATTTATTTCAGAAATGAATGGTCACTGATATCGGGATTTGCTGCCTGCAGTTTAACCAGGCAACAGCCACATTTGCTTTATTTTATTATTTACTAATTAATTTATGTGTACTTTTTATTCACTGAAATAAGTTTTCTGGCGTATTCAGAATCACATTGTGATTCTCAAATAATGGATAAAACTAAATGAAACTTCAATTTTTGTAATGGAATGACCAAGTATAGCATTTAATAACCATATAAAACTCCAATATCTTGTTGGATCATTACTTCAGAATGTGTTCACAGATGAAGAGACAAAGAGAGGAGCTTAAACTGATTCAAAACTATATTGTTTTCCCTAAGTAATTTATATTCATCAGAGCCAGGTATTTAAACAGTAAAGAAACTAATGAAGCACTGGTGACTGAACACCTATTGGTATGTTTCTTATTATTTTTCTCCTTAAATCTTAATGAGGTGTAATTACAGTTTCTCGTATTTTGTCTGGAACATGCATTATTCTAACAGAATAGTGACAAGTAGCTGTGTCTGACTTCATGAGCAGCAAACTTAATGCAAATATGTAAATGAGGAACAACAAAGAAGAGCCTGGAGATATTAACATCTGTGTGAATGAAGGAACCATTTCACAACTCAGTGGACCTTAAACAAAGCAGACATTGAAATCTGATCAGCACACGGGGTGGATTTTTAAATATGTTCAATTACTGCTTGTTGCACAGCTGTCACTAGAGCACAGCTTCAGTCACACTGGGGATTCTGATTTGACATTACCAGCATATAAAAATGGCGTTCATGATAGATAGTTTTACAGCATAGTAAAATAAACATTTTTCACCCATGTCTATGAGTTAGAGATCCACTAATACTTCCATATCTCTAGCGATTTAGATGAATAGAGATGCAGGGGCATCTGCTAGGAGCAAAAGAGCTGTTTTACCAATTGACCTAGTAACTATCTGATTAACTATCTCATTTCTGTGTAATATTTAAGAAAATATATTGCTTTTGAGGAGAATATGAATTTTGAATGAAAGATAATTCATTCATTTATGAGGAAGGGAAGGAGAAAACCACTCTTCTGCTCTCTGGAAAAGTAGATTTCTCTAGTCAACTTTTTCCACAGAGTGAAGCAGAGGATAATATAAGAACTGTTTTGTGTCTTAGAATATTTTCCTTTAAAATAAATAGAAACAGATGCTACATGTCGGTTGGAAGAGGAGCTTGAAGATTTAGTTAAATAATCTTTTCAAATAATTATAACCTTTACCTACTACTCAGCTGTATTATTAATTTAACTGATATTATCTGTAATACTTTTATTACAGGTAATAATACTGGTATTCATCATAGGGAATTACATAAATCTTATTTTATATATGAATGCCATAAACAAAATTTGTAAATATAATTTGCTAGAATATTTCCAGTGTTATGTCATTTAATTAGAATAACTGAAAGGCAAACAGTATTTTCTGGTAATACTTTGGTAACCCTTATGCTCACCAGATTATCTCATTTAAGGACCATTCTTAGATATTGGACAAGCAGTTTGAACATGTATTATAAGAATTCCTGATTTAGGCTAACTAAATCCAGGCATAATTTATTTCTATATCTGTCTGATGGTTTTACTCTTTTACTGACTTACTCCTAAATATCTAATATCTTCACCCAGTACTTCACAAAGTACTTCAGTGTCACAGCATTGCAGTGCCTGTCACTTAAACATCCAATACTAAAATCAGCTTTGACTAAAATGTCTAAAATCTGCATATGACACATGGAGAGAATTTGGACACCTCATAGGGAATCACAGAAGCTATCACACCAAGGGAGGAGCTGCTTGGGGAAACAAGGAAGTGCACACACAAAATTAGTGGAGATGAATCTCAGTACATAGCTATGGTACTCTTTCTTTTTTCTCTCTTTGACCCAATGAATCAACAATACTCTGCTTGAACACCTTTTTAGCTTTGAAAGAATGTTCCTGTGTATCATAAAATACCACACCAAGAGATTGTGATCAACCACTCATCCAGCCAAACTCATTATGTGATGTTTATAATCAGTCAGTTGAGTCAGATGGGATAATTTCTGTTCTATTTATGTCTAAAGCAGGAGGAAAATAGCTAGAAACAGTAAAAAATACTAAAATATAGTGGCACTATTCTGGTTTGTGGATTAGTATGTCATTTGCAAATTTATGCATATAATCACTTTAACTGTAATTCAGATTTCATAAATAAATGTTTGCAAATGCGGAACTAGAATCCGTAGTTCCCTGGGGTCACATTTGCCTTTTTAATTTTCAATCACCACTGTACATGTTTTTGCTCTGGGAGATCTCTAGTGATGCAAGCCTGGATTCAGTCTTTCCTGTACTGAACTCTGCCTGAATGCTGCACAAAGTGGAGGAGAAGAGATGTAATAAAAGAAATTCCATACAATTCTGGAAGACAACCTACTTCTCTTGTGTAGGTCAAGCTCTCCTTTGCTTAACTCCATCTTTAAATTGCTGTAGATTCTGTTGGAAGGTACTGAGAAAATTATATCTTTATCCCTGACAGCCCCTTTCCTCACTGAGTGAAAATTAAACCAATACCAGGCTGTGAACCAGATCCAAAGATCTCTCATCAAAAGAAAGGCCCTTTTGGATGCAGACTCATGCAATCTACACTTCTCATAAATGTAATTTAGATAAAAAAGAACCTATAAATAGTCCCTCCCTTCTCCAATTTTAAATAATAGATGAGGTGAAATAGAAAAAAACATTAAAATAAATGTTTTGATCTGGCGTATCTATATCTCTTGAACTGCTTATTATCATCCAAAGTGTGTCAATGTTGCATTTCACAAAATAAATGAAAACACAACTTCTTCTTCACCCTTTCCCTTATCTTATGGCACTTGCTAGAGAAGAATAAGCAGACTTTGAAAATATGATCAAAAAATATATTCAAAGGTTTGAAAATAAGCAGCTAAACAAGAAAATAATTAATTTTCCTTTCTATAAAAATGTCGTGGTTTAATCTGACAGGCAGCCAAATACCACACAGCCGCTCACTCACTCCCCCCGCCCCCCTCAGTGGGACGGGGAGAGAATCGGAAGGGTAAGAGTGAGAAAAACTCGTGGGTTGAGATAAAGACAGTTTAATAGAACAGAAAAAAAGGAAAAAAATAATAATAAATAATGATAGAATATACAAAATGAGTGATGCACAATGCAATTGCTCACCACCAGCGCTGACCGATAACGAAGTAGTGATCAGTACTTCCTGGATCATGCCTACCGTTCATATACTGAGCATGATGTCACATGGTATGGAATACCCCATTAGCCAGCTGGGCTGGCTGTCCTGATTATGTTCCCTCCCATCTCGTGTACCTAGCTCAGTCAGTAGGCGTGGGAGCTGTCCTTGGACTAGGAGGGCACTTAGCAACAACTGAAAACCTCAGTGTGTTACCAACATTCTTCTCATACTAAATCCAAAACACAGCACTAGGAAGAAATTTAACCCTATCCCAGCCGAAACCAGGACAGTATCCACCCCTTATTCCATACCATTTACGTTATGCTTAGGTCTCACATTTTTCGACATATTTCAATTAATCACCACTATCTTTTTTTATATATACGTATATATATGCACACACAGATATCATTCCCTTAGTCTATGGACTATCTCTTTAAAATGTCCATTGAGTTCATTTAGTCCACAACTTTGGGTTCCATCTGTCATAACAGTCTTTCAGGGCCAGAGAGATGGTGTGTGGTGTTGGGCTGTTGCATCCTGAAGCCAGTTCTCATTTCGGTACTGCTGCACTCGTTCGGTACTATCATCGTTGCACTTTGCTCGGTTTCATCAGAGTTAGTTTATTCTTCGTTACTATGGGTGATTTTCACTGCTATACCATTGATAGCAACCACAGAAATAATTATATACAATATCATACAACAATTGACATCATAAAATTCAGTTCATTGGGTATTTTCACCCAAAATCAAATCCCCTTGAGGTACACACTGGACCTCCCCATTCTTTCGCGTCACCCACCAAGTGCACCCAGGTCCTTGAGCAAAAGCAATCCCACGGATGGGTTTTCCCTTGCCAGAGGCAGGAGTAACCCAGACTGTCTTCCCCAGCATATTTCTTATGTGCACAACAGGGACTTTATCTCCATCTACAGTACGTAAGAGTCTTGATTGGGCAGGGCCAGCTCGATTAACAGACCCCCTGGTGTTGACTAACCAGGTGGCTTTTGCTAAATGTGTATCCCAATGCTTGAATGTCCCACTACCCATTGCTCTCAGCGTAGTCTTTAGCAGCCTGTTGTATCATTTGAATTTCCCAGAGGCTGGTGCATGGTAGGGGATGTGATAGACCCACTCAATGCCATGCTCTTTGGCCCAGGTGTCTATGAGGGTGTTTCTGAAATGAGTCCCATTGTCTGACTCAATTCTTTCTGGGGTGCCATGTCGCCATAGGACTTGCTTTTCAAGGCCCAAGATGGTGTTCCAGGCAGTGGCATGGGGCACAAGGTATGTTTCTAGCCAGCCGGTGGTTGCTTCCACCATGGTGAGCACATAGCGCTTGCCGTGTCGGGTTTGTGGGAGTGTGATATAATCAATCTGCCAGGCCTCCCCATATTTATATTTCAACCATCGTCCTCCATACCAAAGAGGCTTTACTGGCTTGGCTTGCTTGATTGCAGCGCACGTTTCACATTCATGGATAACCTGTGCAATAGCGTCCATGGTTAAGTCCACCCTTGATCACGAGCCCATCTATACGTTGCATCTCTTCCTTGATGGCCTGACGCGTCATGGGCCCACCGAGCTATAAATAATTCACCCTTATGTTGCCAGTCCAAATCCACCTGAGTCACTTCAATCTTAGCAGCCTGGTCCACCTGCTGGTTGTTTTGATGTTCTTCAGTGGCCCGACTCTTGGGTACGTGAGCATCTACATGACGTACTTTTACAGCCAGATTCTCTACTCGGGCAGCAATATCTTGCCACAATGCGGCAGCCCAGATGGGTTTACCTCTGCGCTGCCAGTTGTTCTGCTTCCACTGCTGCAACCACCCCCACAGGGCATTTGCCATCATCCATGAGTCAGTATAGAGATAAAGTACTGGCCATTTTTCTCGTTCAGCAATGTCCAAGGCCAGCTGGATGGCTTTCACCTCTGCAAACTGGCTCGATTCACCTTCTCCTTCAGCAGTTTCTGCAACATGGCGTATAGGACTCCATACAGCAGCTTTCCACCTCCGATGTTTTCCCACAAGGCAACAGGACCCATCAGTGAACAGGGCATATTGCTTCTCATTTTCTGGTAGTTTGTTATACAGTGGGACCTCTTCAGCACGTGTCACCTCCTCCTCTGGGGATATTCCAAAATCTTTGCCTTCTGGCCAGTTCGTGATCACTTCCAAGATTCCTGGGCGACTGGGGTTTTCTATTCGGGCCTGTTGTGTGATCAATGCGACCCACTTACTCCACGTAGCATGGGTTGCATGATGTGTAGAGGGGACCCTCCCTTTGAACATCCAGCCCAGCACCGGCAGTCGGGGTGCCAGGAGGAGCTGTGCTTCGGTACCAACCACTTCCGAAGCAGCTCGAATCTCTTCATATGCTGCCAATATCTCCTTCTCAGTTGGAGTGTAGCGGGCCTCGGATCCTCTGTATCCCCAACTCCAGAACCCTAAGGGTCGACCTCGAGACTCCCCTGGTGCTTTCTGCCAGAGGCTCCAGGTAGGACCATTCTCCCCGACTGCGGTGTAGAGCACATTCCTTAAATCTTGTCCTGCCCGGACTGGCCCAAGGACTACTGCATGAACTATCTCCTGTTTAATTTGTTCAAAGGCTTGTTGTTGCTCAGGGCCCCATTTGAAATCGTTCTTCTTCCTGGTCACTTGATAGAGGGGGCTTACAATCAGGCTGTAATCTGGTTAATATGCATTCTCCAAAAACCCACAACGCCTAAGAAAGCTTGTGTTTCCCTTTTGCTAGTTGGTGAGGACATGGCTGTTATTTTGTTGATCACATCTGTTGGGATCTGACGACGTCCATCTTGCCATTTTATTCCTAAAAACTGGATCTCCTGTGCACGTCCCTTGACCTTACTTTGTTTTATGGCAAAACCAGCCTTCAGAAGGATTTGAATTATTCTCTCCCCTTTCTCAAAAACTTCTTCTGCTGTGTTGCCCTACACAATGATGTCATCAACGTATTGCAGGTGTTCTGGAGCCTCACCCTGTTCCAGTGCAGTGTGGATCAGTCCATGGCAAATGGTAGGGCTGTGTTTCCACCCCTGGGGCGGTTGGTTCCAGGTGTACTGGGCGCCCCTCCAAGTGAAAGCAAACTGTGGCCTGCACTCTGCCGCCAAAGAGATTGAGAAGAATGCATTAGCAATGTCAATTGTGGCGTACCACTTGGCTGCCTTTGACTCCAGTTCGTATTGAAGTTCTAGCATGTCCGGCACAGCAGCACTCAGTGGCAGCGTGACTTCGTTCAGGCCACAATAGTCTACTGTTAGCCTCCACTCTCCATTAGACTTTTGCACTGGCCATATGGGACTGTTGAAGGGTGAGCGAGTCTTGCTGATCACTCCTTGGCTCTCCAGTCAACGAATCAGCTCATGGATGGGGATCAGGGAATCTCAGTTGGTGCGATATTGCCGCCGATGCACTGTTGTGGTAGTGATTGGTACCTGTTGTTCTTCAACCCTCAACAACCCCACAATAGAAGAGTCCTCCAAGAGACCGGGCAAGGTGGACAGCTGTTTAGTTTCCTCTGTCTCCAGGGCAGCTATACCAAAGGCCCACCAGTACCCTTTTGGGTCCTTGAAATTCCCTCTCCTGAGGTAGTCTATGCCAAGGATGCACGGAGCCTCTGGGCCAGTCACAATGGTGTGCTTCTGCCACTCATTCCCGGTTAGGGTCACTTTGGTCTGCAATACAATTAACTCTTGGGATCCCCCTGTCACTCCAGAAATACAAATGGGTTCTGCCCCTTTATAGCTTGATGGCATTAGGGTGCACTGTGCACCGGTGTCTACGAGAGCCTTATACTCCTGTGGCTCTGATGTGCCAGGCCATCGAATCCACACAGTCCAGTAAACCCAGTTGTCCCTTTCCTCCACCTGGCTGGAGGCAGGCCCCTCTAGTTCTGGTCATAGTATCCGCTTCTCGCTTCTTGCAAACATGAGTCAAGTATTCCTTCATTACAATCCAAAGTAAGATCAGCCTTTCTCCTCTGTTTCGGGAACTGTTCACTGGAAACTGGACCATTGTGAGATAGATTTTTCCTGAAAACTGGAGCAGCATTTTTCCTGGGAGAAACCCCTTGTGTGATTGTTTTTCCTTGCAACTCACGTACCCGTGCCTCTAGGATGAAGGTAGGTTTTTCATCCCACTGCCTCATGTCCTCTCCGTGGTCACACAGGTAAAACCACAGGGTGCCCCGTGGTGTGTACTTTCTATATCCTCTCTCTTGAGCAGAAGGACGCTGACTCTTAATGGCTGAGATACTGGTCCATACAGGTGGAGAATAGGACCTATCGTCTTCAAGTTGCTGGACCTTCTGGGACAGTTTCTTCACAGCTGAGACAAGGGAGGAGGAGACACTTTCTTCGTATTCCCAGAGATTGCTAACCGTGTCATCTACCCTTGGTGCTTCTTCCTCTTTCCAGCACAGTACTGCCAACGAATTGGCATACGACGCTGGTGCGCTCCGTACTAATTTCCGCCACATGGGTCGCATGCACTGGACTTCATCTGGATCTTTGGGTGTTCAGACATCATCCAGGTCACTATAAACTACCTCCAGCATGCCTAGATCTCAGGTACTGGATACCTCTCTCCATAGTGGTCCATTTGCTTGGGCGATATATAACATCTTCCTTGAAGGGATACCTTTCCTTCATGCCTGACGGCAGTCGCCTCCAGAGGCTGAGGACCTGTGTCCCTTTTCTAATTGCTTTGTCAGTGCCCCCTTCCCTAGCAAGGGATCCCAGCCGTTTGGCTTCCTTCCCCTCTAATTCCAAGCTACTGGCCCCATTATCCCAGCATCGGAGCAGCCAGGTAACAATATGCTCGCCTGGATGACGGCTGAAATCTTTCCGCATATCTCGCAGCTCACTCAGGGATAAGGATCGGGTGGTTTCCATCTCGTTTATGAGTTCTTCCTCTTCCTCCTCCTCTCCTTGTGATGTCCCTGCTCTTTCATCATCCCTTTCTAAACGACCTGATCTCCACTTCCAAGATTTCCTTTTCTGTACAGGGCCAAGGGATACCAGCAAGGGTTGGTCCTCTGGTTCAGCTGTAGTGCCTGTTGCTGGGGTTTGGGTAGCTGCAGTGCTTGTCATGGGGGTTGGAGTAACTGTAGTGCCTGTTGCTGGAGTTTGAGTGGCTGCAGTGCCTGTTGCAGGGGTTGGAGAAGCTACGGTGACCGTTGCCGGGGTTTGAGTAGCCTCAGGGGTTGTCGTGGGGGTTGAAGTAGCTGCAGTGCCTGTCGTGGGGGTTTGAGTAGCTACCGTGTCTGTTGCCGGGGTTGATCTCCTGCTGCCCACCGCCCCTGAGACTCGCCGCTCCGCCCGCCCAGACGAGGCACCGCTGCTTGCCCTCCCTCTTTTCTTGTTCCTGAGGGTTGATCTCTGGACAGTATTCCTGAATAGTTGTTTAACCCTAAACAAGGCCTGAACCACATTCAGGAGACATAGCAATATGAACATGCTTGTTTGAACATCCCAAGGATATTCAAAATTCTCAGGGAATATTGTGGACATCTTTGTGAAGAGGATAGAAGAAAAAGGAGTTTCTGACAATAAGGAAGGGAAGATGAACAAGTGGGAGAGAGTGTCCCATCCTGTCTCCCCCTTAAATTCATTCTCCGAGGAGAAAAAAGTGCAATTACTAATAATTTCTAAGAGGTGATTCCCGAGGTACAGAAATGACAGCAGTGCCGAGTACGGATACCAGATTAGACTTATGACCAATGATTTTATCACCTCATAAAACAGCAGCAAAATGATAATCTTGGCCCAGTTCCGACTGATGATAAACAGCACAAAAGGGAACACATACTGCAAGCAAGGTATTACATGACCCAACATTGAGAGCCAGCCCCATAACTTTGACAGCCAATACATCAACATTGTGACCAATCAATATAATGGATGCTTATACCAATTTTGCCTTAACACACTTTGGTCAGATCTATCGTTATCTCAACCCTTCAAGCCCCACATTGGGCGCCAAAAGGACTGTTGTGGTTTAATCTGACAGGCAGCCAAATACCACACAGCTGCTCACTCACTTCCTCCCGCCCCCCCTGTGGGACGGGGAGAGAATCGGAAGGGTAAGAGTGAGAAAAACTCGTGGGTTGAAATAAAGACAGTTTAACAGAACAGAAAAGGGAAAATAATAATAATAAATAATGATAGAATATACAAAATGAGTGATGCACAATGCAATTGCTCACCACCAGCGCTGACCGATAACCAAGTAGCGATCGGTACTTCCTGGATCACGCCTACCCTTCATATACTGAGCATGACGTCACATGGTATGGAATACCCCATTAGCCAGCTGGGCTGGCTGTCCTGGTTATGTTCCCTCCCATCTTGTGTACCTAGCTCAGTCAGTAGGCATGGGAGCTGTCCTTGGACTAGGAGGGCACTTAGCAACAACTGAAAACCTCAGTGTGTTATCAACATTCTCCTCATACTAAATCCAAAACACAGCACTAGGAAGAAATTTAACCCTACCCCAGCCGAAACCGGGACAAAAAATAATTAAAATTATTTTAATTGATATTGCAATGGGCCTTCAGGTCAGATCACATCCCAAAGAACTTTTAGTAGACCATGTCTGTGACACACTGATTTTTAAATTACCAAATTATTTATTTTAAATATGGACTGCACAGCTCTGGGAAAATGGTATCTCATTTTAAAATGTGCTTTACTTAACTCTGAAATCTATATTTAAATCTGGGACAGAAAATATCAGAAAACTAGAATAATTCTGAACATGACTCTAAAGCAGTATAAATCAAGCATTAAGTACAATTTTGAATGCAAATGTAGCCTGTCTTGTCTTCTATAATAGTCACTTATAAACAGAGTCCAATAAATTCTAGTGTTAATAACCTAATCAAATATAGTAATGTAATCTCTCTTGAAAGGCCTTGCAAAAAGTTATGTACTTCTAGATAAAGACATTTTTTCTTTCTTTTGTTTATGAAGCAGGGTTAGATGACTAAGACAAAATGATTAATATTAAGATGTTGCTAATAGAAGAGATAACACTGATCTAAACACCTGAAAATGTATTCACAAAATAACTTCCAATTAACAGTTTGGTTACTAGAACTTTTTTTTTTTTCTCTGTAATGTATTGAAACCATTCATGACCATATTGTTAAAAAGCTATCTTAAAGTTGTCAGAACTATCTGCATAGAGTTACTAACAATGGCTGCGTGTTTTCTTTCATATCTATTAATTTGAATCCTTCATTAGATAACTATCTCCTCTCCTGTCCTCCACTTTCCTCTTCTCCCCTCTCCATTTCTACGTGGAGTAATGACTAATGAAATTTGGGTGACAAACAAGGACTAAAATATCCACATTTTATGACAAAATTTTTGAATGGATAATCTTTTTGAGGCTGAGTTTGTTAGAAGGCTTAGTATTTTGAGCTTCAATCTTCATATGGAGACTTTGGGGCCTATAGTGACAAAAGAATAAATAAGTAAATAAAATGTAATAGCAAATCATGAACTGGACAGATTCTAAAATTCATGTATACTATTTCTTAATTGACATGCTTTTGGCTTATAATAGACAGATATTATGATTCTAGTGATGTGAAACATTTTTATTTTCAGCCTTTTGTGGATTGTTAAATTAAATGAATTGGTTAGTGGCAAATTATTTGGAATTAATCAGTTGAGTAAAACTTTGGGGAAGATGTGTAAGCAGTGCCGGATTTGAAAGGATTTCTATTAACCATAGTCTGAGAGCTGCAGCTGCCACCTGTGTGTGCTGTATGATACAGCTGATGAACTGCTGATTTGTGAGACAACCAGGCAAAGGTGTAATATGGAAATACTATTCAGCTATCAATAAACGTGGTACCAAAAGAAATATAACACTCATTAGAAGTAGTCCATGAAATATTTGTGCTTGTTGTACAGTTTCAGTACTTTCTTACAGATAAATTATAATAAAAGTTCTAATTTTTCAGTTTGTAAGGGGGCAATCAGTGGTTCTGAAAATGCTTAATGTTCTCAGTATATCACACAAAAGTTACTAGCAACCTGCGGCACTCTGTACTCAGATGCAAATACATACAAATTAATTTCGTAATATTTATATTAAAAATATCTAAAAATATTCTGTTGAAACATATTTTAGACTAAATAGTCCAGTAAATTTAAGATAATGAACAGCTCTTTATGTCTACTGAAGGTGGAGGAGGCTATCTGCATCTTTCAAATGTTAGCTGGCAACCAATGAGAAAGAAATAGACTATATTAGGAAAACACATAAAAAGAAACCCCTTGTGGACCTGAAAAATGGGGCTAAAGTGGGCCGAAGAGAAACAAAACCTCAATATCATGCTCCTCCAGCAAAGAGGAGGAAAAAGTCACCACTGTAAACATCATACTTCTAGTGAAGACCTAGTTCTTGGTCACTCCTTGAAGAAAGCTGAAGCTCAATCCTAGGACCCAGAGGAACACTGGAAGAGTGAACATAACACCGAAGAAAAGGAGTAGGTATTAGGAAAGAGTTGGTTTGTTTCGGTTTTTTTTTTCCTATTTTCGTGTATTTATTAAGACGTTAATGTCGTAATTTGGAAATAGTACATACTATTTTAAATAGAGCAATATATTAACTGGACTATCATTAAATTCTTAGCTCAATATATATAGTGTGCTAACTCTTGCCCAAGGCAAGACTTTGAGCCTAACGTTATAGCAGATTTCTCTGGAAAAGAGTAAGCTGACATAGTCCAAAATACAGCCAGGAAATGGTCTAATAATTAATCAATGTAAATTAATTAGGTTTTAGTGTTTACACTCAAATTCAAGTTCTCCTGGCTTTAGCAGAAAAAGGTTTACCTCTATGTATGTCTACACCGTCATTTAAAACAGGACCAGACACTGTTCTCTGTACTAAAGATGAGGTAGCCCAGACTGAGTGCATTCATGCTGCATAGTATTTGGTCTTGTGTACATGCCCATTTGACACGTTTTTTGTAAGTTGTTTTTTATGGTGTTTTTGTTTGGTTGTTTTTTTTCTTTCTTTTTTCTTTTTTTTTTTTTCCTAGGCATCTGAACTATTGTGAGATCTCTGCTGAAGACCCTCACAGTTATAAAATTGTGAAATAAAATTGAGGGTGTTTGTGACATGCTCTGGGGGCATAAGGACTTGCACAAGTATCTGTAGGAGTATCTGAGGTTGCAAAGCCTTTTGGGGAACTTCTGAGGACTGTGTAGGTCAAAGGGAACCAAATATGGTGCAGTCTTGCTCACACTGTTTATTATGAACTTTACCTGGCATACATTATCTTCCAAACAGTGGAAGATAGTTCCACTACCTACAAATTTTTCTGAAATCTCAAATGTTCCTTTCCTTAATTATTTTGAATAATTAGTAAACACTGACTGGCAGAAAACTTCATACAAATGCATCTGCAATGTTTCTAAACACATTATCAAAAGTAACAGCAAATTCAGGTTATTCTACAGGTTCTGTTTCATCCCTTAATGCCATGCCTGCTTGAATCAACAGCATTGATGAAATACAGAATTTACAAAGTAAAGAAAAAGTTATAAACATCAAAAAGAGTAATTTAATTTAATTTGTTTGGAGATGGATAAGCTCACAGCAAACCAGCAAAACCAGAAAATTTAGCAAAATGTGGAGTTTTCTCCCATCAAGTAGGAAATATTTTGAAGCAGAGATTGAGGAAGCAGTATAAATTTCACAGATCATGAAGAGTGTTGTGTTGACATTGGCATGTTCCTTTATTATTTTTCACCAGCAGACATTAAATGAAAATTATAGGGTTTAGTGTTGCTAGTGTAAAATATGACAATTATTGGCAGAGCAAGAAATAATGCAATGGACAGTTCTTGCTTTCCTAATTCAGCCTCTGACTTTTATGATACTGTCCTCCAAAGTATTATGAAGGGACTAGCCAGTAAGAACCTCGTGAAAAAAACAATTCTGTCAAGGTGGGTTGTTTTCAGGTTCTGCTAGGGGAAAAAAAAATTCTCTCAATTGTGTGAGCAAAGGGGTAAGTCTTGCATTTGGCTAGACATGAGAACAGACTAAAGTAATCTACTGAAAGAGAGCTGTGCTTTTTGATGATGACACATCTACTTATAATTTAACAAAAGAAAGGGGAAAAAAGCTTCTTTGAAGATTCTTCCAGAAGCCTCTCATTTGAAAAACTACTCAGATTTAATTACAGAGAGACTCAAGAGAAGATTATGCGTTATTGGAATAATGTGGAGAAATCAATACAATTAAAAAAAAAAAGTGAATCACAATGTTGAACTGTATGCACATAATCATCAGCAAAATCACAGCAAATTCAACACAATTTGTGTCCATTTCATTCAGAATTTAAATTTCAGGATCTGAGTATCCTCCTGTTGAGAAGATAACTTCTGTTTTTGTGCAAGTTTCTCTGACTGTCCATTTACAAAGGTCACTAAAAAAGGGAAGAAGTTCCATCCCTTGGCTCATAAGTGGAGATCTAATATCAAACAAACCACTATTTTTCCATCTCTGAAAATATCTGTGGCTCAAACATGTAACAACTTATTGTACAAATGTATAACAAATAATTTAAAAGCAATTTGAATGTATGGAAAACACTAGGAAAAAATTGAAAATACTTCTGAAATCTTCATAAAATTAAATCTTAAGTGCTAATTTCAGCATTGTGGCAAATAGCTGCTGAAGCGTAGTTACATACAGGTCCTTATTGCTCAATTGCAATGCAGGAAGAACTGAGATTTTTGCTACACAAAAGCAATCTCCACCTGGCAAAAATCTATTTGCTTATAGAAAGGTTCTGAACTTTATTCTATTGTTCCCATTCTCCTTAGCTGTTCTCTACTTAACATAATGCTATCACTGTTTTCTGCAGAGGTACTCATTAAAAGGACAGAAAATATGTGAGCATAACTTTAGATTAGTGATTCAGACATTATGTTGGGTGGTTTTCAACAACCTAATCCACTGATTATTTCAGCACATGATCCCAAATGTACATCCAATAAACTCTCAACTTCTCATTATATGGAATAGCTCACAGGTTGTTCCTCAGCTGATTTACTCACAGTGCTTGTCCTGCAGACCCATTCTTTCAATGACACCTTTTGCCTGCTTTGATGTTTAGGGCTGTCCAAGGATACCATTCAGTTCTTGGTTCTTCATTTGCATCTTGCTGTTCGGTGCTGGTGGTCTCCTCCTCTAAGACCAAGGTAGAAGCCTCTCATTCTTGCCTGTTATCTTCTTTTCCCCTATGGCAAGATAAAACAGGCTCAGGAGACACAATGTTAACACCGTTCTTGCCTCCTTATTTTGAAGGTGTCAAAGGGTCAGTCTACATGGCACAGATGGCACAGATTCTCTGCCTGACTATATTTTACTTCTATTTGATAAAATTTAAGTAAACACCTTGAGAGTACATCCATGGAAACATAGAGGTGTACAGCATCATGACAAGTATCTCTCATTGTGTGCCTCCTTATTATTGCTTCCTGCAAGCGAAGAAGAAAGTATTTCTGACAGGCAGCTCAGTAAAGAGCCAGTTGAAGAGATCATTTTAAGCTCCCTACAAATCTCTAAAGCTGAGGAATGTGCAAATTCCTGCCAGAAAGTAATGGATATCTGGATAAGACTTCAGAAAAAATAATACAAATATCTTTGAAGCTTGGGTGTACAAAGTACACTGCCATCATGCTCATGACACATATCCCATCCTCATTTCTCCTTCCTCTTCTGGAATGACTGAAAATGAATTGACTTTAGAGTATATTTTACTTTGATTTAGGTACCACAAAGTACCACGCAATACACTGTAAACATAACATTCAGAAAAAATAAAATAAGATTTCAGTCATGTCAAACAAAGTACTTTTAACATTTGACTTTAAAGAAGTCTACCACTACTAGCATATTCCCATAAGATTTTTTGTTTTGTAAAGTTCATTTTGTGATAGAAATCTGCGGCACTAAAAAAAAAGTACACCTGCTCTACTCAACACATTGGTAGTCTTTGATAAGGAAAGGTTTGAGCTTAATTTTATGACTACTATACACTCAACAATAACTGATTCTGTTAGGTCACAGCATTTGTATTTCTTGATCAGTTTGCAAGTGTTAATGGTAAGTTAATGGTTAATGTTTTTATTTAGTTGTATATAAATATACTATAGTCTTTAGGAAAGTTCAGTAAAGAGAACAGACTGAATGATTTATGAACTGTGTTCTTTGGATCTTATTTTACCAGAAACAGAATGTTACATGGTGCAAATGTATAGAGATGTGCAAATGTATAGAGATGTGCAAAGAAAACTTTAGATAAAGCCTCATACAAAAAAACTGGCTTCTTTACTTCACATAATAACAAAAATTATATCTTCCTCATTCCTAAAGGTTGTGGATAGAAGATTGTAGTATTTATTTATTTATTTATTAAATTATATGTTGGAGAAACAGGAAAGGATGGAAGACTAAAATTATTTCTCTTGTCTAATGTTGCAAATTGTCAACATGAAGCTGTTCTGTATTGAATTTGTAAATACTCTCAATTTACTGAATAGGCATGCAACCATCATGCACAAAACAGCTGAGGACTACAATAACTTGTAGACCAATGTTTAACATTACAAAATGATCCCATTTTTCCTTGTAAACAATACGTGTATTCAGTAGCAGTCAATCAACATTTGATATGTTTTATGGATGTTATCTCTGTAAGCATTCTCTTCAAAGAACTTTTCATACAATCTGCAGTCCTTGAAAAGAATTATAATTTTATTTGTGAGAGCATCAGAAAAATATTTTCAGTTCCTACCTAATAGTAGCCATTAATGTTTACAATTTTTTCAAGGAATTAACATCCTTCATGGCTCATTATTTAATCCTGTAGATTTAATTGCATTAATATTTCCATCTAGGTGGCATAGCGTAAGATTTGATTCTGTTTGAATGCAGCTGTTGCACTTGAAGATGCTGCCTAGCTTTTATACATAATTAAAATCAATATGTGAGTCTATGCCACATTTTAAAATCATACTGGATGCTTGCAAGGGCATTGAAGCAAGATAGATTGATCTACACACATAAATATGTGCACACACACACAAACACACACACACACACACAAACATTCTCACAAACACATAATTTCTCTCAAAATAGAAGTAAATCATTGGAAAAGTATTTCAAAACACTAGGTTGTGTCATCACATCAGCTTTTGAGCAAAGCTCCCTATTGAGAATTCTGATTAAAAATTGATAATATTATATATAGTAGCTTTCAAAGTTAATCACAAAAATTCAAAGTTTTAAATGACTTTGCAAATAAGTACTACTCTCAGGGCCCTGAGGAACCTAATAAATCCTGACCAATCTCTCCTGAGGCCTCCAACCACACCTATGGGCTCAGAGACTCCATTTCAGCTCTACTTGGAGCCATCAGACCCTTCCCGAGCTATGTTGGGGGAGTGTTAGTCTCCAGCTCAGCCACAGACATGCCCCTGCTTGGCCATGGAGTCCCATCATCTGGACCTCAACCCATGGACCCCCAAATCCTGCTGTGCCCTGACAGTGAGCTTAGGTCTTCTTGAGTGCTGAATTGAGGGCCATAGAGCCATAGTCCCTGGCCATGAGACTACAAACCCTGCTCAGGGACCAGCCTTTCCCTGTGCTTTTATCTCCCCACTGTGCTGACCCTTCATTCAACCCCAGACTCTGAAGTCAATCCCTCTTTTGCACTCAGGTCTCTGGGGCTTATCAGGGATGGCCTCAAATCTTCTGTGCCATAGCCCTTTCCTTGATTGTTGTCCTTGCTCTTACTTTGCTCCCTGAAACCGTCCCCTGACACACCCATCCTGCTCACAGCCCAGGACCCCATTTCAGACCCTCAGGGCCATCAGTGATGTCACAGCAGGGCTGGTCTCCACCTTCCCACAGCCATACCCTGCTCAGTCATGGGCCCCTCCAAGCCAACATCACCTGTGGGCCCACATCCCATCCTGGCCTTTGCCCATCCCCTGGGAGGTGCCTGGAGCTGGGATTGTCCCTGGTGCCCCCCTGGGACAGCCCCCTGGGGAGCTCCCATAGCACACAGTCCCCGGCCCACAGGGAACAGCCAGCCCTGTGGTGCCCTGACATCCAGATGATATTGGGATCCATACACACAAAGTCAAGAAAGACAGAACACAGTAATTAATATAATAATGTATTCATAACTGCAACTTTTAAACCTGTATATAGGTTAATTGCATCATCATGTGGGGGTTAACATAAAATATTTTGACTGCTTCTGAATCTGGCCAGCATATATGATGAAACAATGAGATGAAACAATTCTTTGTGTATTTCTGTCAGAGTTGTATTGCTTTATCAAAATACATTCTATTGTTGTATTAAATACAAACTATATGCTGATAGAAATCTGATAATCTAATTTGATGATTTCTGTAGTCTGACATTGTCCTACAGGTATTTCTTTCTTTGGGTTTATTTTTTTGTTGGTTTGGTTTGGTTTTGGGGTGTTTGTTTGCTTGTTTGTTTTAGTACCATCCGTAAGGTTTAAGAGAAGTTGTAGACATACACACATGCACACACACACAGAAGGTGGTAGACCCCCTACCTTAAAGTTTTTACAATTTACAAAAACTACTGAAAACAATGAGAGAAAAAAAACACAATATCAACCTGAAAATATTTGAGATTCTATCACTGTCGTGGTTTAACCTGGTAGGCAGCCAAATACCATGCAACCGCTCATCCACACACCGCCCCCCCGCAGTGGGACGGGAAGAGAATTGGAAGGATAAGAGTGAGAAAAATTCGTGGGTTGAGACAAAGACAGTTTAATAGAACAGAAAAGGGAAAATAATAATAATAATGACAGAATATACAAAATGAGTGATGCACAATGCAATTGCTCACCACCAGCGCTGACTGATAAGCAAGTAGCGATCAGTACTTCCTGGATCACACCTACCATTCATATACTGAGCATGATGTCACATGGTATGGAATAGCCCATTGGCCAGCTGGGCCAGCTGTCCTGGCTGTGCTCCCTCCTAATGCTTGTTTTGTTTTTTTTCTTGAGCTAAATGTCCTTGACTAACAAGGTACTTAGCAACAACTGAAAACATCAGTGTGTTATGAACATTCTTCTCATACTAAATCCAAACCACAGCACTAGGAAGAAATTTAACTCTATCCCAGCTGAAACCAGGAGTATTCATGTCTGCCAGGGAAAAAAAAAAAAAATCTATTTCCTAATTTGCACCAGAGTCCCAAATTATTATCGTATTTTAATTTACGTGATTCTTAGTTGAACAAGTTGACTTTAATATTGACTATTTCCCTTGATATCCTTTCAACTTCACAGTGAATTGTAGAAAATTTGCTACCTGCCCCAGTCAGGATTAAAATAACTCTTTCAGAAAAGCTAAAATCAAGGAGAAACATAGCCCCAATAAACCTTATTTTAAATAAGAATATCTGCAGGTTTGAAGTGAATAAGGATAATTTTAGGACACACAAATACCATAGCAATGGTAATGTAGCACTAAATTATTGACACAAAATTGCCTCAAGTACCCCCAGAGTAAGAGTTGTATGTCACACTCCGTAGATTTCAAGTATAGTGAAGTTTGATATTGTTTCTTTAGCATGAAGGATTCTTGTCCACCCATATTTATAGTGTGTGAAATTAAGAAACTACTGGCAGACACACCAAGAGCTTTAAGTTAATCAATTACCTGATTATGTTGAATTTTACAACATATAATTTTTTAAATGGCAGTTCCAAAATAAACTATTACAATCTGAGTGTTATTTGGGTAGCTATGGCTATCTTAGCTATTGCTGATAACTTACCTTAGCTGTGTATTTGAAAGAAAAAAATAACTCAGATTAAGAATTTTCCAACAGTATTACTGACACGTCAGATTGAAGCAATTGTTAAAAGCAGTGATAAATCCTCAATAAAAGTTGTCTAACTCCCAAGAACCTTGAGAACTCTGAAAGTGACATTTATTTCTTTTTTTTACTGTGAATACTTTCTAAATAAACTCACATTCAAAGAAGTTTAATGAAAGAAAGAAGTTGAGAAAGTCAGAGTAATGGAAATGTGATGTCATTAACTTGAGATTAATTAAAATTTAATATTGTCCTTCTTTTAAAAAATTCAAAGTAATGATTTCTGACACATACTCCTTATCAAAACCGTCATTGAAAATAAGTAAAAAATACCTTAACCTAAAGTTAATCTCTATAACAATCTGTTTCCAAGTCTGCAGCCTCAACAAAACTGAAAAATTCCATTCTTCCACTTAAACTTTTTTAATAATTGTCTCTAGAAAGGACAATATCAAATATTGTACAATAGAGTTTTTGAGTGGCAATATGGAAATGATTAAAACAAAACCATATAAACATATATACAATATCAGTAGATCACAATATTTTATTTTAATGTTGCGGCTTTCTTGGTTTTTTGTTTGGGTTTTTTGGGTTTGTTTGTTTGTTTGTTTGTTTTTTTATATTATGAAATATAAATGATGATAGAACTTCGTTTGAGATCGTGAGTCACTATTTGTGATCATTATTTTTGAGTTATGGAAATATCAAGTTAAATAAAACAATTTCTTGGATTTTTTCTGAATAGGTATCAAAAAACAAGTCTTTTTAATTAACTATGGAAATACTGTTGACGTTTCCAATTTTTCAAAAAAATAAATATTCAGACTCTCTGACTTTATGAACACTTTTCCCCTAAGCATTCTCTAGCTTATTACTTTCTTCTAATTTCCCAAACAGAAATTTCAATACAAAACCAATTAAAAATAACTTTGTTAACATTTTTATTGCTTTCTTTAAAAATATACTTTAAAATGTATTCAATGCTTTGAGTTATAATTGATTTTAACATTTTGAAATTTTTGCAGAAGTAAGCTTCAATTTTGATCACGAACGATGTAAACATTCTTCCCTTTTATTCTCCAGAAATGAAGCAAAAAATAGAAGGTCTTAAGAATTTTAATTGAGGGAACTGGTATGTGGTTTAGGAATGTTACCTGTGTAGAAATATTAATTATTTTATGACGATCAAGATAAGAACTTTTATCCTATAGATGGTAGAAAATACACATTTGCAATGTAAAACTTTGGAATTTCCAAACGCTCCAGTTCTGCTAAAACCATAAAAATCAAATACTCTTGCTCTGTGGGTATCAGAGGAGTTTACAGAAAGGCAGCCTTTATCATATCATTGAAATAGCTGGCTCAGAGATCTAAATATAACAAGATTCTAATAGGTTAAAAAAAAAAAAGAAAGATAGTATATAATATACCTGCTATGGTATGCCTCTAATTAGCTGATATTAAGCCTCCAATATCTAGGACATGGTAATAAGATGTTAAAAACTGTATCTGATAGATACTGTGATATAAGAATGAATTAATATTTTAAAAAGAATGAGAAGATAACTGATTAGGTTTATCAGTCTCGCCTACATTCAGTACTCCATCTCAGACAAATTTTAAGTGTCTGAATAAGCCATAAACCCCAAAGATTAAGGTTTTAAGTATTGTGAGAACAGCTTACTGCAGTGAACATTACTCATGAAAATTAAACTACTCTTTACTAGAAAAAGAAATGTTCTGTTAAGCAGGAAAGGATTTACTGATGGGACACTCACCTATTTGGGTGTTAGCCTTTTCAGTGACTTGTATTTTTCACTCATTGCTTCACTCTAGGTTGAAGAGCATGGGAAATAATCTTGTGCCATGTGCCTCTCATCCTTAAATTAATCTAATGTTTATGTTTGCTCCTGTTTTGAAAGCAAACATCACAACTAGGCAGTATATTCTAATTCACAGGGTTTCGTTAGCTTTTCAATTATCCCAAAATATCTATCATATGGGTTCCAAATAAACAATGGTTTAATATTTTTTTTTTTATGTAAGACTCAATAAAAGAGAATCACATTATCCTTTTATTCTAAAATATTTGTGAAAGTAACTTATATGTTAATAACAAGGTGTCTGGGAAGTAAAAAAATATTATTTTATAAATTATATAGAAGACTCAAGAAGGGATTTAGAAGAGGTGTTTTGACTTTAACTTTTTGGGTTTTTTTAAAACATGATTTACTTCTCAGTTTTCAAACAAAAAGTTATTTTAGAGGGATAGTGAAGCTGCATACAAATAACTTAGAAATCCACATCTATTGCACGTATGAATGTTGATATAGTGTCGAGAAAGAAATGTTTTCTTATGCATTTTAAATTGAAGGAGTTTATTCTTACCTGGTCTTGGTTTGTGCTTCATCCTTACATCAAAATATTCAGGGCAAGCTCTTCCTGTCTTCAGAGCGTAGCTTGCTGTTGTGTTAAAGAGAACGGCAGCTCTGATGCTTACAGAAATTTTCCTCTCTTTATTCCTCCATTTCCTGATGCAACATAGACAGCAGAAGCAGCAGGCAGGGCGGAATAGGGAAAAAATTTATAAAGAGATATAAATGGTGACACATTTTGTCTCTTGGTCTGACATTTTGGAAAGGTAATATTCTTTAAGAAGGGTGAATCTTTCTCCCTATTGTGGTAATGAGCTTCCACCTCAACCCTTAATCTCTGCTACAACTAACAAGGGCAACCTATTAGTTCATTCTGCAGTCTCTGCTGCGATTAAATAACTGGTTATAGGCTTCTGTGTAGGTGTGGAGTCTTACTGCTACAACATTTTTATTTGCTGTCGAACTGCAGAGTTGACTGAATGTTATCATTGGTTTTTGTGCTATAATGCAATAGATGACACAGTTATTTTTTCCATGCATCACTCAACAATATTCCTGACAAATTATACGGTTTAGCCTGTGGTTTGGCATAGATTTAGCTGGCAGCTACTTCTTGCCTAAAATTGATGATGCAAGTTTTTTGCAGCATTGTATTTCTGTTATCAGAACATCCTGGTAAAGTAGCAGAGGGTTTGCACAGAGGCAAAATTGTTCTCATATTCATTATGGTCCTTTAATTTGGATTTCTTTTATTTAAAAGAACGTAGAACAGTGTACGTTGCTAACATAAAATAATCCTGAGTATCTGTGGAGAGAGTGTGAGACACTGGCAACAGTAATCCCAAGCGGACAAAATCTAATTCACATGCATCTTCAGTTGTAGACACACTGCAAGCTGATTGCTGTATCTGAAGGTTAAACCATAGGTACCTCTTTATTATCCATTGATGTTCTATGCAACACCTGTTGCGTCTCCCATGGATGCTGGCAGCTGACCTGAAAAGAGTTGCAAGCACAGTCGGCAGACCACCAGCCTGCATTCTATTCTCAGCTCCCATAGTAATCAAGATAACCTCAGGTGGTACCACATATGCTCTTTCTTTAACAGAATGCGGAAAAGTAGGGAGAGGAGACAGATGTAACAGGTAGGTTGGAAAAAGAAAGAGCACACACATATTCTCTTTTTCATATGCACACATACTTAAATCAGAAAGTAAAACAGTAGGAGAGAGGTAATGGGAAGAAGAGGAAAAAAGGAAAAACAAAACAAGACCAAGACACAACAGAGATGGGTATAGACAATATGCATAAAAGTAAAAGGCACCTTGGATTTATCAAATCTACTTAGAAAAAATTATGTGCTGGAAACATTTTATGACATGTTTCAAGATCAGCTTTTGTAATTCTAGTCTTTGATATCACTGGTTTATCATTTTTACCTTACAGGATTAAAGTCAGGCCTTTTAGAGGTAACTAGCTTAACTTCTTCAGCTAGCTAGATTGTTGACAACACAGAGTGCACTTTGAAGTTCCTGACGTAACACTTCTGATATTTTGCTAAGAGAGCATGTGAGGTCACTAATTCAGCAGCTCTGATGTAATCAGCTGTAGAAAAGACACATATGTCAGTTTGCTGCCTTAGATCTTCTACACACTGGGAAGTTGACCAGAATCAGGCTTTTAGGTATACCTCTAGCTTACTAAGAAGAGGACTCGTAAACTCACTAATAGAGAATTGCTAGTAGATTGGTTGCAATACCAAAGTACAAATACATAGAATTCCATATTCTTAAACTGGGGTGGAAGAGAAAAAAAGAAAAAAAAAGAAATTTGTCATTAAATGCTTCTGAAGAGCTACATTAATGATGGCAAGTCCTGGCTTTTCATTAAAGGTAGAAGCCTATATAGCTCTGATTATCTTAAGTTATTGATAATTTTAGCACACTTTCTGACGTAAAAATGTAGTTCTCTGCTGAGATTATTAGTACAATTTTTAAATTATTATTTCCAGTTAATTGTAACGTGAATTTGTAAGGTGAAAGCACTGATAAGATTACTGGTTTCCAGAGAATATTTTTGTAGTCACTAGAAAAAAATATTTAACATCTTTGCCATTTTCTCTACTAATTTAAAGACAAAGATCCTTTAGTTATTGGTCAGCACTTTCTACCTATCTGAAACAGTTCAGCGGATTATTTTCTTCAAAATTACTACTTCTGCCTGTATACTTTTTCAGAGCATATGTAAAATTGTAGACCTTCATTAAACACCTAGTTCAACATTTCCAATTCACCATACTGGGGAAGAAATGAAGAAACCATTCTTTTACTTTAAATCACAAACGAAAAATTAGATGTCTAACCTGAACTAGATGTCAAGTTAAAGTCACATAAGATCTTGCAATACCTGGAAGAAAACAAGCAGTTGTTTATCTCATTTGAAGTTAGGTATCTAAAATACAAAACAAACAAACAAACAAAAACAAAACCAAAAAACGTTTGTCACCTCGATCTTCCTTTTCTCCACTGTTTATAAAAGGAACATAGGGTAAATCAATGCAAATTATACTTGGATAACTTTAGGTTCCTATGGTAAAGTAAAAGAATCCCACTCTAAACTTCAATTTCTCACTTTCTGTATCTGATGTGCTAGGTTCATATAAAGGAATGAATAGATTACTGAGCAAAATTAACTCCTAGACTACTAGTGGAAAGGTCGGAAGGGCTTTATGTGAGTCAGACATCTCATCCTCAGTGCTGTGCCTGATAAAGTCAATGGCTTTGTTAAATTAAACGTTGGCATCCAGTGAAAACTGAAAATTCTGTAATTAAAAGAAAACATAATTTCTTAAGTGTTTCACAGGGGAAAGAACTCTAAATCTTTTTCTTGTCTTGTAAGGGGCTGAAAGATGTTTTATTGATAATTTGTTTCATCCATAAGATCTGTAGTATCAGGAGAGAAGTCTGCAGCTTTTGTATGTCTTCCAGCACTGACATAAAATGAAGAAACAGAAGGCATAAAAGTAGCTGAAATACTCTGAGTTTGAGAACATTTTTTTTTTTCATTTACTTTAACAGTTGCATTGTAACAGAATTGTTTATGGATATATAGTAATTACAGTACTGAGCCAGACATACAAACCACATAGTCAATATTCTATCTATAACAAAGGCCAATAGCAAATGTTTTAGAAAAATGAAGAACACTACAGAGGAAAGATATGGAATAATCTGAATCCCATATTAAGTATCATCATGATTTCTAATTGGAATATAATATTTTAATCTCTGAAATATGAAATGTAATAACCCTTTCAGTTTTTAATTATTAATTACAACTGTGAATATTCTTGCATATAAATTTGCAGTGATGTTGGTCAGAAGAAAATTATGATCTCTTGAGTTTAAAATTATTCTCAAATAATCTCAGGTTCATTTAACTTTCTTTGTTGATCTTTGTCAGAATAAAGCATATTCAAATTATTTATTTCTTAAACTATACAGAAGAAAATTTTAAGCTAAACCACTTTAAAATATAAACATAAACCAAGCTCAGAGCCTTTTTATGGAACTCTTAATATTCAGCCCAATATGCATTCTGAACACAGACCTTTCCCTACAGTCTGCACTTTTATGTGTATGAAAATGTGTATGTAAATGAAGTTTCATCTCCACTTTTTTAATGAATACAGAACTATCTTTCCTGATCTAATATCTTTTGGACATTTTTGTAGATAATTATTTTTTAGACTCTTCAGACTCTTTTAAGCTGTTTGAGTAAAGTTTCCATTACTATGTCTGGCTAGAACTGAAGACTGGCCATTTTTTTTGTGTTGACTTCCTGTGGTAATGAATTTTATACTTAGTTAAAAACTGAATGAGGTAGTATCTTTTTTAACTGCTTAACTCTTCAGATTTTAATTCCACTTTTTTGGTTTTTGTTCAGCTTTGAGACAGGTAGAAAAAATACTCTGGTATATCTTGTCCATACAGCTCATTTATGATTTATTTTTATAATGTTATCTCTGTTTTATTGTTCTAAGACATATTTTAAGGATAAAAAACAATCCTTCAATGTTTGTTTGGAAAGATTCCTCAGCTCTTTGGTCATGTCATTATCCTTTTTTTGAATGTCTTTTAATTACGAATTGTCCGATATATCACAAACATTTTAAAACTTGTAACCACATTTAAATAAGGGCACCATAATATTCTTTGCTTGATTCACTTCTCCATACCCTATACATCCCAGTGTCTTGTAAGAGATATTTCACCATATTTGTACAAAGAACAGTGGTTTCTCCTGTGCTGTCAACACTAACTCCAAGGTTATTTTCATGGTGAGTGTTGTTAATTGAAATTCTCGTAGGCTGTATGAATAACTTCAGTTCTCACCCAGTGTGCTTTTCTTCATTTTTATTGGTATTAAAATTCATTGGTCATCTTGTTATCCATTTAACTGCTGCTTTAAATATTTCAGTTTTCTCAAAATTGTAACTGGTCCTAAGTAACTACATTTTGTGTCTTCTGTAAAGCTTGCCGAGTAGTCTCCTAACTTTCAGACTCTTAAAAAATATATTATCAAAAAAAGGCATAACATTGAATCTCAATATTACTTGCTTTTAACTTTTTACAGTGGTGAAAATGGATGGTTCACACTCCATCTTGATTGTTGAAATTTAGGACATCTTACTCCATAATACTCTTCCTGCTGACTCTGCTTTCATTAAAGAGCCAGACTTCCAAACTTGGAAGAATTACTCAAGCCCTAGCATTTGTTATGTTTTGTACATTTATATTATCTCACAATATGTCACGACATACTAGTAAATGTGTTTACTGAAAGTCATCGAGTTTTACAGATACAATATGTTAACAAAATGCAAGATTTGCTATACAGACTAACCATGATTTTATGAAAAATACAATGTGTAGAGTATCAGTGTTCTACTACAGTAGTGAAATTGTATATTTTCTATTTCTGCATGAAATCCACTAAAAACTTCAAAGTGGTAGATCAACTGAGAAATAAATCAGAAGACAATAGAAAAACCCTATAAAACTCTAAGTAGGTTATCTAGTTAACAAGCCTGTACTGTACTGACATGTTTTTAAGGCATTGTTATGTTTTTTGTTTTGTTTTGTTTTGTTTTTTTTAAATAGGCTTACTAGTTGTGACAAAGATGTTAAGAAATATTAACATAGCTATTTGTTTTTACAGTATCTCCATTCTTTGAGTGCTCACCACATTAGATAGGAAATTATTGTAGTATGTGCTATTTAATTACAAGACACTAGGAATTTTACTGGATTAGCTGAGCAGGAGGGATTTTAAAAGTTGTATCTTGTGAATATAATGACTGGGGCCATTTTAAAATTAATATTTGCTGACTCTGATAATGTGATGTACTGTAGGTCAATTGCATCATAAGTCTTTAGCAATGTGTAGTAATTACTAATTCTATGTTAAACCACATTCTGAGCTATCTAATATGTAAGGACCTTCATTAGGTGATGCCCTCAAGAACATCCATGGACTGTTAGAAGATTATGGCT
Organism: Calonectris borealis; assembly: GCF_964195595.1. Taxonomy (NCBI): domain Eukaryota; kingdom Metazoa; phylum Chordata; class Aves; order Procellariiformes; family Procellariidae; genus Calonectris; species Calonectris borealis. The sequence continues at coordinate 180,588,246 of NC_134312.1, forward strand.
TGAGGGTAGATATTTTCTGTTCAGATGAAAATGTTTTGGGATATTTTACACAGATGCAGTCTTGTACATATGAAGATCACAAAGTTTGTTGTGAATATTCATTAATTATGCATCTTAAAATTTCTACTAGGTAGAGAGAGCAATTGACTTTAAAAGATCAATATAGTACATTACTATTACACTAAATATTACTTTCATTTTTAGTTTCATTTTAGTTTCATTTTTACTTTTACTCATCATTTTTACTTTCTCTCAGTACTTCTCTAAACACATATAGGTTTTTTTAGAGTTTTATCTATATGTTTTAAAAAAATTGTGAATGTATTTTAAAATAAAGGGTAACATAAAAGAAATGAGAAAACTTGAGCAAAACTGAGTTTAAAAAAAAATCAAGATAAGATATAAAAGAAAATACACATTATAGTACCTTTGTTGTTCTACATCCAAGAGCTTTTTTAAACACAATAAAGTGTCAAAAGCTGGTCGTATATTTTTATAGATTACACATTATCAGAAATAGAAACAATATGTTAGAAACACGGACCTTGCTAGTAGAGATTCTATATAAACAGGAAAACCTGTCTAAAATTACATACACCTAATAGTACCTTATCAAACAGATTTTTGAAAATTGGAAGCAGTTTGCTGAAAATTGAAAACATTTCCTATGATTTACAAAAATCATATGAATACCATTAAATTTTTGTAGTTTATTGAATATTTATAGAGAGTTGAAACTAACTGTATCAGAAAGGATGTTTTGCTGCTTATAGGCATTTAGGCACTGAAATACAAATACTTTGTGTTTAGCAATATTTTTTTCAAAGCAGTTTCAGTCCACCAGTTTCTTTAATGCTTTCACAGTCCATTTTTCCAGACAGAGCACTTAATTTCTGAGCTTCTCTCCGGAAGCCTTGGCATGCAGCTGACCCTTTGGTAGTCATATCACTGCTGCATTGAGCTGCCTGATAAAGAGTGAAAGGGACTGAAGACTTGATTGTACGACAAAAGACTATATAATGTTAAAGCTGTCAAGAAGCTGAAGATTAAGTCAATCTCTCTCTATATATATGCTATAGTAGCTGAAAATGAGAGAGAATGTCTCTTTCTGTTTCTATATATACACTAGTAAGTATATACACACACGCTAAAAGCTTCACCATATACTTCTGTTCCTTCAGGAAAAAGTGCAAAGATGACATAAAGCCAATACTTAACCTATGGAACTGGATAAATAAGTATAAAATATGAAACAGATAAACAAACAAAACCAAACTTTCTGTGAAAACTTCATCTTGACAAAATCAGTATCCTCATTTCATTTTTGATGTCTTGGTATCAAACTTGGAGAACTTATGAGTCATAGAATCTAAGCCCCACTAGATGAAATCCATAGATAAGTAAAATGAGTAACGTCAATATTGATTCAATTTGCACCTTCTTTACTTTTGTCATATTTTGTCACTCTATTTTTTTAAAGAATTACATTTTTGCCAGTTTTATTGTAAAATGGAATGATATATTAGTTATAATACCAAGAATCTTTCAGTAGAAGTCTAATGATTAATAACAAAAATAAAAATCAAAGGAGAAAAATTCAAATATTCAAAACTTCTGAACTTTGAATGGTGCAATATATGGTAATGAATGGTTATTAATGCCATCCACAATGCCATATAATACATATCCAATAAAATGTAAGAATATATTTGTAGGAGTATACTTTCTTAAAAGTATGTGTTCCTTCATGAAGAAAAGGGATTTCTCTCCCCAAACAAAATGTTATTCTATTGCACATTGCTGTACAGTAGAAACAATGCATTATTCTATCAGTTTATCAGCAAATAGTTTTCTAAAAAATGTTTTTTTTTTTCTTTTACCAGTGTTCAACAAGCTTGATGTCCATTTTGCTAAGTAAGAGGATCATCCCTTGCACGATCCCTTTTACTTTGACCACGTATTATTAGTAGTTTTCTTTCCACGGTGCTTAAGAGTTAGCACCTTCTAAGGCAGATTCATTTTGGAGTCAGAACTAGTTGAAACACTTTCAAAAAGGGCCATCAAAAGACTTAAAATGAAGTAGAATGCATGACCAAGCTCACTCTCTGCCCCTCCTGTGGTTTAAGCTGGTAGATTGTCGTGGTTTAACCTGGCAGGCAACCAAATACCACGCAGCTGCTCACTCACTCCCCCCACCCCCCACAGTGGGACGGGGAGAGAATCGGAAGGGTAAAAGTGAGAAAAACTCGTGGGTTGAGATAAAGACAGTTTAATAGAACAGAAAAGAGAAAATAATGATAATAAATAATGATAGAATATACAAAATGAGTGATGCACAATGCAATTGCTCACCACCAGCGCTGACCGATAACGAAGTAGTGATCAGTACTTCCTGGATCACGCCTACCCTTCATATACTGAGCATGACGTCACATGGTATGGAATACCCCATTAACCAGCTGGGCTGATTGTCCTGATTATGTTCCCTCCCATCTCGTGTCCCTAGGCTCAGTCAGTAGGCATGGGAGCTGTCCTTGGACTAGGAGGGCACTTAGCAACAACTGAAAACATCAGTGTGTTATCAACATTCTTCTCATACTAAATCCAAAACACAGCACTAGGAAGAAATTTAACCCTATCCCAGCCGAAACCGGGACATAGATGTATGCATGCTTAGTTATTCTTTACTTTTGCTAGAATGCTGCTTTTACATTGGTAAAAGGTTTACAGTCTTCCTCCATAGCACACTAATCCACGTTACACTTCAGTCAATGACTGAGTTCACAACATGAGATGGGTGAGACAACAAAAGTGGGATTTGCACTAATTGGTAAGCAACTTTTTGAACTAGAATCTAATTGGTAAGCAACTTTTTGAACTCATGTTGTCTTGCGAGATGCTAAGTATCAGTATTTGTTTTCCTGAGTGGAGTAGAAAGTTCTTGGACTAAGATCTTGAGGGAAATAAGCCATGGCTCAGTCAATAATGCAATTAATGACTTAGGTTATTTAGCCTTTTATATTTGAGTTTCTTCATATGGGATAAGAGGAATACTAATTTATCTTGTGAACACATCATGTTATTGTTTATTTGTTTTACTCACTGTAAAGTTGGGAGATATCATAGAGTTGTATATTGTTCTTAAATATTTCCTTAAGACTAGTCTATGTATTTGCATTTTGGTGAGCCATTTCATTTGCTTCAGAAGGAACATTTATTTTAGTTATCAATAATTTATAAGTAAAACAAAGATAACTGAAATTATATAATATAACTGGTGTAAAATTCCAACATCAAGTCTACTTGTAAACATTGACAATGAATTTTCATTCTATTTTGTGAACAACGATTGACTGACTTTTTTTTTCAAGATTTTCATATCTTGCTCTCTAGCATTAGGGACAATTAAAATAGAAATTGGTTAGTAGAAACAAAAGTAATATAGCATAGACAAAAGTTTGTTCAACAAATTATGTCAGTACAAAACTCAATTGTAGTGGAACATCCTGAAAAATGCCTGTATAAACACATTTTGAAGCATGTCCTGGAGGTCAACAGAATAGGCTGCCAGCTGGATAATCTGGAGAATCCTCCAGTGGAGGACTCGTTATTGAAAATTTCCTGATTCCATTTGCTAGGCTAGGTCAGGAGCAAAGAGCTTATGACAGATGGAGTTTGCATTGTATCTGGGACAGGTGGTCTGTGAAATTTAAGAAATGTTATGTGGACAGCTATTTTTTTAATTCAAAATTTGTAGTGATCTTCAACTCTAGCATACTAAATCATATATCCAAGGAATAATAGAAAGAGTAACAGAATCAACATGTATCTGAAGTTTTACCCTTTGTTGCTTTTGTATCAACGAGAAGCATAAGAGAACAAATTTTGGTGTTATTTAGGAAACTTTCAAACCAAAAGACAGTAGGGACATGATTTCTTATGAACCCATAGAGTAGAGAGTTATATCTGTTCTTTTCTATCCATGTAAGCAACAGTATTTTAATCATGTATTCTGTATGTTATTCCATTCAAGCAGCATCTATGTATGTTATGTTAAGTATACGTCACACCTGCAAAATCTTAACTTTCATGCAATGTATTGTGGCTGTGGATACATATGCCACTAATCAGTCATCACAAAGATGAAAAATATTAGTACTGAAGTCTCACACTTCTACTATTTGAATAGTGCCATCTTGAATAAGCTCATGGTCAGCACTTTGCAATGCCCTAGTATCTAGGAGTTCCTAGTATCAGGATTTCAGCATTCTAAGAGCAGAATATAAAAACAGGAAGAAAAAGGTCACATTAAAAGAACAATAAAGTTTCAGTTGAACTGAATAAAATGGATATTATGTCAAACATCTTAATAGTATACAGCCTCCTTGAAAAATACATGTTCAAATGTAATATGTTGACATTCCATGTAACACTAAAATGTTTTAGTAGGTAATGAATAAACTGAGAGCATTAATAGTTCTTTTTTTGCTTAATGTTGGATACCCAGTAATATGGTAAAATGAATTTTAAGTATTTGGTAAAGGAGTGTCGAAGTCTTTTGGATCAGTTTAGATTAGGAAACTTTTTCAAAGAGTATGTGGAATGAAACCCAGTGTAATTTTTTTGATGTGGTTTTTTTTTTTTTTTTCTTAACTTTCCTTTAGAGTAATATTGTGGCTTTGAGTTGAAACTTTGGTAGGCAGCACGGCAAGTCACTTGAAAAGTCCTGTCAGCCATCATATGGGTTAGGGTTACAAAATACACAAACATTCATAGAAATATGATCAACTATTTCTAATGCAGAAAAGAGGAAACCGTCTAGGAAGTTGTCAAGCATTGGAACAGGCTGCCTAGGGAAGTGGTTGAGTCACCATCCCTGGAGGTATTTAAAAGACATGTAGATGTGGTGCTTAGGGACATGGTTTAGTGGTGGACTTGGAAGTGCTAGATTAACGGTTGGACTTGATGATTTTAAAGGTCTTTTCCAACCGAAACGATTCTATGATTCTAATTCCTTATTTTGCTTTGTTTGAGTGCGTGGCTTTTGCTTTACTTATTAAACAGTCTTTATCACAAACCACAAGTTTCCTCACTTTTACCCTTCTGATTCTCTCCCCCACCCCACCAGGGGGGAGTGAGCGAGTGGCTGTGTGGTGCTTAGTTGCCGGCTGTGGTTAAACCACAACAGTCCTTTTTGGTGCCCAATGTGGGGCTCGAAGGGTTCGAGATAACGACAGGTTTGATTGGAATGTGCTAGATCGAATTTATAGCTGTTATTGCTGTTTAGCTATTAATTGGCAGGCTCCTGTGCTTGCCATGGGGCTTGCTTGCCTTACTGTATGTTAGAGTCCAGTGCTTGTTAGTGGCTCCTTTTTGCTTTCGCTGCTTGCTATAGTGTTGTACTGCTGATCATCTCACTGTGCTGTGCCTGGGAACAGTTTGATAACAGCAATGAAGATGCGCCTGGGCTGGCAGATGGCCAGGGCATCGCCACTGTTTCTGTGCTGCTGTATTTGACAGGCTGGAACGCCAGTATGAACTCGAGTTGAAGGGACTGTGACCTGTGGATGAATCCACACTGGAACAGGACACCCTGAAGTGTCTGTGGCCGTGGATAAATCCACACCAGATGTATCAGAGCAGGTACATCTTGAAGCATCTGTGGCTGTGGTTATGTCTGTGCCACCACAGGTATACCTCTGAAGGGATTGTGGCCTAAGGATAAGTCCACGCTGAAGAAAGTACACCTCGCAGTGTCCGTGGCTGTGGTAGGTCCATGCTGCAGCACGTACACCTTGAAGCGTCAGTGGTTGTGCATGAGGTCATGCTGTAGCACCTCAAAACTTGTGGCTGTGGATAAGCCCACGACAGAACAGGTACGCCTCTGGAGGGACTGCAGCCATGGGTAAGGCCATATTGGAGCAGGTGTACTTCTGAAGGGACTGTGGCTGTGGGTAAGGTCACGCTGGAGCAGGTATATCTCTGAAAGTGTTATAGCCCATGGAGAAGGCCACACTGGAACAGGTGCACCTCAAACCGACTGTGGCTGTGGATAAGTCTATGCTGCAGCAGGTATACCCCTGGAGAGACTGTGGCTCATAGATAAGGCTCCACTTGGAGCAGGTATACCCCTAAGGGACTGCAGTCTGTGGACAAGTCCAAGCCAGAACAGGGGCAAGGGGATGAGTTCACTGCAATGTTAAACCCTATGGTCTGGTCCAAAGGGACCAGGGGTGGAGATTGTAATGGAAATACCTTTAAATTGCTGTAACCCATATTTGAGTTGCACGCTATAGGAATTACTATAGCAGGAACCACCTGAACCAATGGAGGACAAGCCTTACAAGAAGCAGTGCAAGTGCAGCAGTGACCCGTCCTGAGCTGGCTTTGGTGCCCAATAACTCCACACAACACACCACCTCTCCTGTCTTGAGTGACCATCATAACAAATGGAGCCCCAAGTCATGGACTAAATGAGCTCAATGGACGTTTTGTGGACATCTGTGGACGTTCTACAGACATTTCAGAGGGGTGGTCCATAGACTAAGGGAATGATATCTGTGTATTATATCAAAGGATGGGAAGGGGGGGAGGGTGGTTAATGAGGTTGTATTAGATAGTGTGGGACCTGAGCATGACGTAAATGTTATGGAATAAGGAGTGGAGAATGTGCTGGTTTTGGTTGGGATAGAGTTAATTTTCTTCATAGTAGCTAGTATGGGGCTATGTTTTGGATTTGTGCTGGAAACAGTGTTGATAATATAGAGATGTTTTTGTTGTTGCTGAGCGGTGCTTACACAGAGTCAAGGCCTTTTCTGCTTCTCACACCACCCCACCAGTGAGTAGGCCAGAGGTGCACAAGAATTTGGGAGGGGACACAGCTAGGACAGCTGACCCCAACTGACCAAAGGGATATTCCATACCATATGACGTCATGCTCAGCAGATAAAGCTGGGGGAAGAAAGAAGGGGGGGACGTTGTGATGGCATTTGTCTTCCCAAGTAACAGTTACGCACAATGGAGCCCTGCTTTTCTGGAGATGGCTGAACACCTGCCTGCCAATGGGAAGTAGTGAATGAATTCCTTGTTTTGCTTTGCTTGTGGGTGCGGCTTTTACATCACCTATTAAACCGTCTTTATCCCAACCTATGAGTTTTTTCACTTTTACCTTTCCGATTCTCTCCCCCATCTCACTGGTGGGGAGTGAGCGAGCGGCTGTGTGGTGTTTAGTTGCCAGCTGGTGTTAAACTCCAACACTGTGGCAAACAAAGGAAATAAAGACTGTAAAGCCTAGAGTAGGCTGAGGAACTAGAGAATGTCAAAAAACTTGTAAGTCAAACTTGACTGAATAATATAGTTTCCAAAAAGGCTGTCTCTATTACTCTTTCATTTTGGTTTTTCCACAGACTAGCAATAACCATCATTCAAGTGCCAAACATAATGTGTCTACTGAAATTATAATGTCGGAATTATGCACAACAGGGATTCACAGCCTATTCTATTATGATGTTATACTGCTACTATGAACATAAAAGACATTAAATTCAGTTGTAGAGAGAATACATCCACCCAAAATTCCTTAGAGGAATTTTCATACTGAGAAAGTCATCATTCTGGGACGAAACTTTTTGAACTGAGGAAGACATAACTGTTGTATGTACAAGTTTTCCTGGAAGCAAGCAGCATTGCTAAAATACTAGGAAAGATGCAATCCTCCATGCTGTTGTATTAGGAAGCATTAAAGCTTTGAACACCTTAATGCCCTTTAATGTATGTCCGTTCTATCAACTGTCAGCTGTCAGGCAAAGTAATTTCCACAAAACCTCTACAGCTTGAGTTATTAAACCCAACAAATTCAGAATAATTATACAAAAATGATATTTAAATAATCATACATCAGAACTCCCCCATGAAAATAATGGGCTATCCCTGATCTATGCCAAAAGACAGGAAAGAAAAAAAAGAAGATTGTTTTTATTCCTTATCATATTTACTATGAGTACTATATTCAGTTCTACTCAATTCTTTTCCAAACAGTAGCACTAAAATGACTATCTCCACAGAAAAGTAAATACGAAAGATTTGACTTGACTTTAGTGGCAGTAAAGGAATCATTGTTAAGCGCATCATGGCACGCATAACAGTAGTGACAGAGCACATTTGGATGCAGGTCAGCAATGCTTGGACTTATCTTCAAAACCAGCAAGTGGGCCCAATCTGATTTGAAGGCTAGACCTTCTAGCCAGTCTTATAGTGTTAGGGTCATGAAGATGTTGTGGATAAAACAATTCATTTTCCAAATCTATGAATATTTGTCTTCATTTTCTTCTGCACTTTTTTAAACAGGAATAATTAAAATTTCAAAAAGAAAAACACAGAAAAATCCTGTTTATTTACTTATTCTGGAATACAAATGTTTTCCCCCTTATTTCAGTCTTACAACATACTCATCATGAACATTACCGAAGCCTTACAAACTATAGACTTCATTCCTTACTTATTGGGAGCAAGTAATAATTTTTACATATATTTTTCTAATAGATGATTTATAACTGCTGCATTAGTGTTTACAGGCTAAATCCACAAGGAGAGACTAAATTTTTTTTTTTATAGTTCTCTTTTTAAAACTTGGAGATTTGATGTTTTTATGAATATTTGCAACCATTTAGGCTATAAATGTCAACATTAAATTTTATGGATATTAATAAAAAAGCAAAAAGAAAACACATGTTATCCCAGTGGATGACATAAAAATATATTCCTACATAGTGACAGACTATTCCCATTTAACAGCACTAACTGTTAAAGAGCATATACATTCTCACGAGAACATAAAAATGCCATTTTGTAGCTATACATAATGATATAGATGTATAATATATTGTATTATATATATGTTATTCTTATGGTATACATGCATATAGAGGCATACACTTATGTATAAATGCTGTATACTAAGCTACTGTGTATACACACATTTAATGCTATATGGCATATATGTACAGTATATTTTTTATTGTATCTTTGGTAACTTCACTATTTTTAAAACATATTCTAAACATCTGTTCTTAGTGGACTATATTTAACTGCAGGCAGCATCAATATTTCATTAAAATGCATCACTGGAATTAACCAATGATTTTGATTATCTGTGCTTCCTCAGTGCTTGATAAAATTCCTAATAGGCATTGTTCATGTTCACTGGAAATGATTCAAATTAAAGTTTTTTTTCTTTCTAAATGGAATGTCCCCTAAGAAATTGACATAATCAAGGTAAAGAGCATAGCACAACAGTGAGGGTATTCCCGGAGGGATCAGCCCAATTATTTGTAATTACTGGAACAGGCAGCTATTCAGAGGAAATACATAGAAAGCACAGGTACCCAAAGAACTTCTTGTTACTTATGTAGTTCTTGAATTAAATATACAGTTTCCAGCTTGGAAAGTATTTTTTAAATTTATATTTAGATAGGAAAAATGTCATGTATCATATTGCCTGAAAGAGCTACATTTAATGAAGCAAAATGAGTAATAAGACAGTGTTTCAATGATGCCAGAGATTATAGGCAAAGCATCTGCCACTGTAATTTCCAAACTTGGAACTGGTTGAGATAACCTTCAAATCTTCACACTCATTTTGTTGTTTTCTAGTCTTTCTATTAGAAGCACTGCATGTGGCATGCAGGCTGTACACTTTGCCACCTTTTATAATAGGTGTTTGGGGAAATTAGAATAAATGCTCCTAATGGAAATTTAAATGTTCTGTGTATCTTTTCTGTACTGTTATATGCATTTCTGAAAGAAGTAAAATTAATTTAAGGATGAAATCCTGAATGTTTAAAGAGGAATTGATACTGATAGTATTGTGCTACAATGTGTAAACAGGTTAAGAATATACGCCTGCACTGGATACTTGTGCAGGCGTATCCAGTGAAATATATGACAACAAAATAAAAGATTATCAGCACTGCAGGACATTTTTAAACTGTATCCATGATAAATTCAAACTTTTTTTTTCATATTCCTTAGCACTATTTTATTTTCCATTCCTCATCTATTTTACAAGACAGTGAGAATTTGTCTTTGTACCTTCCTTGTGCTTTTTGGGCCAAATTCTGTTTTCCATTGACGAAATGGAAATTTAAGGCCACGAAAATGATCAGGGAGATGGAATACCTCTCCTATGAAGAAAGGCTGAGAAAGTTGGGGTTGTTTAGCCTAGAGAAGAGAAGGCTTCGGGGAGATCTTATTTCAGTCTTTCAGTACTTAAAGGGGGCTTATAAGAAAGATGGAGACAGACTTTTTAGCAGCGCCTGTTGTGACAGGACAAGGGGGAATGGTTTTAAACCAAAAGAGGGTAGATTTAGACTAGATATAAGGAAGAAATTTTTTACAATGAAGGTGGTGAAACACTGGCACAGGTTGCCCAGAGAGGTGGCAGATGCCACATCCCTGGCAACATTCAAGGTCAGGTTGGACGGGGCTCTGAGCAACCTGATCTAGTTAAAGATGTCCCTGCCCATGGCATGGGGGTTGGACTAGATGACCTTTAAAGGTGCCTTCCAGTCCAAACTATTCTATGGTTCTATGATTCTATGAAATTGCTTGCACAAACATCAGACAAAGGAAGATAATTGTTGTGGTCATTGCATAATGTTGCAAGTAGAATGAAGTTTTTATACCTGCATAGAAGGCATAGGAAAATATTGCCTTTTGTTACCTCTGCTTTGCCTTACATAAATCTTTTTCTATTCCCCATGTAAAAAAAAAAAACAAAACAAAAACCAATTAAAAATCCATTTTCAAGAAAGATATAGATTTAAGTTAATAGTGATTTTCAAATCATGAGTTTTCACCTTACTCATTTACTTAGGGGTTACAAGTATAATGTTCTTTAGAATCATAGAATCATAGAATCATTAAGGTTGGAAAAGATCTCTAAGATCATTGAGTCCAACCGTCAACCCAACACCACCATGCCCACTAAACCATGTCCCTAAACACCTCATTTACACGTCTTTTAAATACTTCCAGGGATGGTGACTCCACCACTTCCCTGGGCAGCCTGTTCCAAGGCCTGACCACTCTGTCTGTAAAGAAATTTTTCCTGATGTCTAATCTAAATCTCCCTTAGCGCAACTTGAGGCCATTTCCTCTCGTCCTATCGCTAGTTCCTTGGGAGAAGAGACCAACACCCACCTCGTTACAACCTCCTTTCAGGTAGTTGTAGAGAGCGAAAAGGTCTCCCCTCAGCCTCCTCTTCTCCAGGCTAAACAACCCCAGTTCCCTCAGCCGCTCCTCATAAGACTTGTGCTCCAGGCCCTTCACCAGCTTTGTTGCCCTTCTCTGGACATGCTCCAGCACCTCCATGTCCTTCTTGTAGTGAGGGGCCCAAAACTGAACACAGCATTCGAGGTGGGGCCTCACAAGTGCCGAGTACAGGGGCACGATCACCTCCCTGCTCCTGCTGGCCACACTATTTCTGATACAGGCCAGGATGCCGTTGGCCTTCTTGGCCACCTGAGCACACTGTAGGCTCATGTTCAGCCGGCTGTCAACCAGCACCCCTGACAGGCAGCTTTCTAGCCACTCTTCCCCAAGCCTGTAGCGTTGCCTGGGGTTGTTGTGGCCCAAGTGCAGGACCCGGCACTTGGCCTTGTTAAACCTCATACAATTGGCCTCGGCCCATCAATCCAGCCTGTCCAGGTTCCTCTGCAGAATCTTCCTACTCTCGAGCAGATCAACACTCCTGCCCATCTTGGTGTCATCTGCAAATTTACTGAGGGAGCACTCAATTCCCTCATCCAGATCATTGATAAAGATATTGAACAATACCGGCCCCAACACTGAGCCCTGGGGAACACCGCTTGTGACCAGCCACCAACTGGATTTAACTCCATGCACCACAAGTCTCTGGGCTCGGCCTTCCAGCCAGTTTTTTACCCAGCAAAGAGTATGCCCATCCAAGCCATGAGCCGCCAGCTTCTCTAGGAGAATGCTGTGGGAAACAGTGTCAAAAGCTTTACTAAAGTCCAGGTAGACCACACCCACAATCTTTCCCTCATCTGCTAAGCAGGTCACCTTGTCATAGGAGGAGATCAGGTTAGTCAAGCAGGACCTGCCTTCCATAAACCCATGGGTTGACTGGGCCTGATTGTCTGTTTGTCCTGTACTGCTGTGTGATGACACTCAGGATGATCTGCTTCATAACCTTTCTCAGCACCAATGTCAGACTGACAGGTTTATAGTTCCCCGGATCCTCCTTCCGGCCCTTCTCGCAGATGGGCATCACATTTGATAACCTCCAGTCAACTGTGGCCTTCCTGTTTGGCCAGGACTGCTGATAAATGATGGAAAGTGGCTTGGTGAGCACTTCTGCCAGCTACCTCAGTACCCTTGGGTGGATCCCATCCAGCTCCATAGGCTTGTGTGTGTCTAAGTGGTGTAGCAGGTTGCTAACCATTTCCTCTTGTATTATGGTGGCTTCATTCTGTTCCCCTTCCATGTCTTTCAGCTCAGGAGGGTAGGTACCTGCAGAACAACTGGTTTTACCATTAAAGTCTGAGGCAAAGAAGGCATTAAGTACCTCAACCTTTTCCTCATCCTTTGTCACTATGTTTCCCTCCGCATCCAATAAAAGTTGGAGAGTTTCCTTAGTCCTCCTTTTGTTGCTAAAGTATTTATAGAAACTTTTTATTGCCTTTTACAGCAGTAGCCAGATTAAGTTCTAGTTGGGCTTTGGCCCTTCTAATTTTCTCCCTGCATAACCTCACGATATTCTTGTAGTCCTCCTGAGTTGCCTGTCCCTTCTTCCAAAGGTTGTAAACTTTCTTTCCAAAGCTCTCTGTTCAGCCAGGACGGTCTTCTTCCCCACCGGGTCTTCTTTCAGTACATGGGTAGGTCCTGCTCCTGTGTCTTTAAGATTTCCTTCTTGAAGAATGTCCAGCCTTTCTGGACTCCTTTGCCTTTCAGGACTGCCTCCCAAGGGACTCTGTCAATCAGACTCCTAAACAGGCCAAGGTCTGCCCTCCGGGAGTCCCAGGTAACAGTTCTGCTGACCCCCCTCTTTACTTCTCCAAGAATTGAAAACTCTATCATTTTGTGATTGCTATGCCCAAGACGGCCTCCAACCATTACATTACCCACAAGTCCTTCTCTGTTCATGAACAACAGGTCCAGCGGGGTGCCTTCCCTAGTTGGCTCACTCACCAGCTGTTTCAGGCAGTTTTCTTCCACATACTCCAGGAACCTCCTAGACTGTTTCCTTTCTGCTGTATTGTATTTCCAGCACACACCTGGTAAGTGGAAGTCCCCCATGAGAACAAATGCTAGCAATTGTGAGACATCTCCCAGCTGCCTATAGAATATTTTGTCTGCCTCTTCACTCTGGTTGGGTGGTCTATAACAGACTCTCACCATGATATCTACCTTGCTGGCCTTCCCCTTGATTCTTACCCATAAACATTCAACCCTATCATCACCATCATCATGTTCTAGACAATCAAAACACTCTCTACAGGGTTACCCCACTGCCTCTCCTTCCTTGCCTATCCCTCCTGAAGGGTTTATAGCTATCCATTGCAGGACTCCAGTTGTGCGAGTCATCCCACCATGTTTCCATGATAGCAACTATATCATAGCTTTCCTGCTGCACAATGACTTCCAGCTCCTCCTGTTTGTTGCCCATGCTGCGTGCATTGGTGTAGACGCACTTCAGTTGGGCTACTGATCTCACCACCTTTTTTTGGGGACAATCCGTAATTCCTATGTGACCATTTTCAGGCACTTCCGTGGTTTTTAACACATCCATAACCCTTGCATCTTTGCTGCCACATGGATCTCCATCCCCTTCCTCCACTGAGATGGCAGACCAAAGGACCTCGCTAGCATACCGTCCCTCAAACATTAGCATGCCAACCCCAGGATTATCTATAGCGAGCCTGGTTTTATCCCTTTCCCCCTTCAAATCTAGTTAATTCATTCACTACTTCCTATCAGAAGGCAGGTGTTTAGGGCCATCCCCAGGAAAGCAGGGCTCCATCATGCCTAACGGTTACTTGGGAAGACAAACACCATCACAACGTCCCCCCCTTCCTTCTTCTTCCCCCAGCTTTATATGCTGAGCATGATGTCATATGGTATGTGTTGTGGTTTAACCTGGCAGCAGCCAAATACCACGCAGCTGCTCGCTCACCCCCCCGCCAGGTGGGATGGGGGAGAGAATCAGAAAGGCAAAAGTGAGAAAAACTTGTGGGTTGAGATAAAGACAGTTTAATAGGGAAAGCAAAAGCCGCGCACGCAAGCAAAGCAAAACAAGGAATTCATTCACTACTTCCCATCGGCAGGCAGGTGTTCAGCCATCGCCAGGAAAGCAGGGCTCCATCACGCCTAACAGTTACTTGGGAAGACAAACGCCATCACTTCGAACGCCCCCCCTCCTTCTTCTTCACCCAGCCTTATATGCTGAGCATGGCGTCATATGGTATGGAACAGCCCATTGGCCAGCTGGGCCAGTCGTCCTGGCCACGCTCCCTCCCAGCCCCCTGCACATCTGGCAGGGCATGGGAAGATGAAAAGTCCTAAACAATACCTAGCAACAACCAAAACATCAGTGTGTCATCAACATTATTCTCACACTACATCCAAAACACAGCACTATACCAGTTAATAGGAAGAAAAGCAACTCCATCCCAGCCAAAACCAGGACAGTATGGAATATCCCTTTGATCAATTGGGGCCAGCTGTCCTAGCCGTGTCCCCTCCCAAATTCTTGTGCAACCCCAGCCTACTCACTGGTGGGGTGTTGTGAGAAGCAGAAGAGACCTTGACTCTGTGTAAGCACTGCTCAGCAGTAACTAAGACATCCCTGTATTATCAACACTGTTTTCAGCACAAATCCAAAACACAGCCCCATACAAGCTACTATGAAGAAAATTAACTCTATCCCAACCAAAACCAGCATACACAGAAATAGAAGCAATCTCCAGCTTTTCTTTTTTCAGGCCTACCAATACATCAGCAGGTTTTTTTAGTTTTCTATATGAAATATTTTTTCCTTCTCTCCGTCAGAAAAGTATCTTTTTCTTGAAGTTTTACTTCTAGGCCTTTTGTTAGAATATATCCTTCTTTTTCTTAATAAATACCTTTTAATCTTCATTTTCATTCTTAATATGTAAGAGAAATATTACAGTCTTGAAAATCACTTGAAAATCACAGTGTCAATACATAAACATTTTACTGACTGCTCAGGAATGTTCATGTTCCATGCTGAAGCCAAGCGAGGCCAGTCTTCAGTTCTAGCCAGACGTAGTAATGGAAACTTTACTCAAACAGCTTAAAAGAGACTGAAGAGTCTAAAAAATAATTATCTACAAAAGTGTCCAGAAGATATTAGATCAGGAAAGATAGCTTTGTATTCGTTAAAAAAGTGGAGATGAAACTTCATTTACATACAAACTTTCATACACATAAAAGTGCAGACTGTAGGGAAAGGTCTGTGTTCAGAATGGATATTGGGCTAATAGTTCAGCTCTTCCTGTTCTTTTGGGGACTGTGGATTCAAACTTCCTGAAGTGGAACTAAATCCAAAGTCTCCATTTGACTGTGCAAGTTCTGAATCATCAGGAAATTGTGTAGAAAGTTCACAATGCTCCCTTATTCTCTACCTGGGTTTTTAAGAGGAAAGTTATTTTAATATCTAAGGATTCAAATCAGCGTCAGTCTCTAAAGTGCATTTCACAAAAATGTAATATCCTATGCAAGAGGTCAATTTTAAATACACATTTTTGAGGCAGAGTTGAGTGATACTACTAGCTGGTTCAGCATGCTATCTGCAGTGGATCGCAACACAGGTACCTTGCTTGGCATTGTAAATTCCTCTCCTGCAGCTGTGTGCACAATTCCAAAACATTAAGTAATGGCTGACTCATTGTTTACAACCCTTGACTCTCTATTTCTTTGAGAGGAGAGTTGGTCCTTGGAGCTGGATCATATTAATTTAATTGCAAATCTTTTCTATTGCTAAAACTGTTCTATCCACATTCTCTGACACTGAGCAGTCATATAAAACTGACATGTGTTTATGGATGCTTGTTTAATGTTTACTATGTCTAGTGTTGTCCCTTGTTTCTGTTCATCCTTAAGAAATAACCTATTATTCCAAAGTGTTTACTTGCTTTTGTTTTAGTTTGTTGAGTAGTTGGGAAGTGAACATTCTCATTCTGACTCCACTCCCTTAACATTACCCATATTTTGGGATATACTGAATTGGGTTGTTGGGTCACAGGATTGTTTTATGCTATCCACTAAAGACCATTGAATTCTCCTGAAACACATAGATTGCTACTGAATAGTGTGCGGTACCCACATTTCCCTTCAGTTCATCCTGTTGTTGTCCCTACCTGTATGCCTCCTACATACAGGACACTAGAAAGTGATGGAACTGGGTGAAAAAAATAACAGGAGAGTCCCTGGATTTTCATATCAGCTTTGAGTCTATTTGTTACCACTTATAAAATATAAAGCAGCTTAGAAGATAATATGGGCCAAATCCATACAACCATTTTTTTCAGTGGGCATAAGCTTTTAAATACTTTTGTGGACCTGAGTTTTGGATCCTACGTTTGTAGGAAATAATTTTATTACATTGTCCTTATTGTGGCTTTTAACCATAGTGGCCCGATCATGGTGCAGTCTGTAGCATGAAACTGTGCTGTATTATGACTTACTAAATTCTCATTCATTCATGAATGAGAAATAATTGGGAAATTACTTTTCTCTTCAAAAACATATAACTGAGCCTTTGAAATATGCTTTTCTTTTGACGCTAATGCTTTTAGTGATGATAAAGAATAAAAGACCGTTTCCACAGTGTATTAGAGTATTAGAACATTTGGCTGATGTTACTTTTTCCCTTACTTGGAATAAAGACTTGAAATTCATCCTCCTATGTCCCACAGAAAAACAAACAAAATAACAAACAAAAAACGTAGCCAGCAATTTCTTGTGATTTATTCAGTAATTTGTTAATAAAATGAAACAGTTCCAACAGGAGATACTGAGGAAGTGTAATATTTTGTTTTTGATTGAATAAACTTCCATAATAATAATAAATGTTTTCTGTCATTACTCTTTATAAGTTCATGAACTTCCATTGTAAGTTACCATATGTTAAAATAACAAAATGGAATTGTTAATTCAAAACAACAGAGAAAAACATTATACCAGTAGATTTTTTTAAAAGTTACTGGATTGACTCTTAATAATAATTCAGATAATTTATTATGTCGTTCAACTATGTTGTAATGTAAATATTGGATTGCTTCATGTTCTGATTTGGAATTTTTCTTAATCTGTATTAGAATATACATTCATTAATTACACAGAAAATATGTAATTTTTGCGTAATAGCAAGAAAAACAAAAATTTGGTAATGTTATTTAGTGTAAATTTTTCCTTTTTACTTGACATGTTTACCATTTTTGGTTATGTGAGAAAACATAATTATGTTAAAATACCTTACAGCTGGGAAGAGTGAAGTGTAAATTGTCATTTGCTAGTTTATCAATATTTTTTCTTCTTCCGTGAAGAATGGATGGGGTTTCTAAATATTCCCCAAGCCCATTAGACCTTTTGATCATCATCACCACTGCTTGCCATCTGCTTTGTCATATTTCATGTCCAACCTTTTGGGCTTGGGTATAATATTATTGAACAGATGGGCATCAAATGGTATCATTGTGTTCTGATTGGTTAGCAGTTTCAGAGGCTACCCTAACATCTTATGGCAATGATAGTCTCAAATACTGAAAAGTCTCTGTAATGTGAGAGCATCTGCTTCATTAAAGTTATCAGGTCAAAGACCATTTCAGTTCAAAAGCAATAAAAAGTGACAGGGAAAAAGGTAAACAGAACACAGAGACACAAACCTGATAAGGAAGACAATAACAATGACGAAAACTCCTCAGCCACTAATTGATGGGCCATTAAGACACTACTTGCACAGCTTTGGAAAGAACCAAACTTGGTTTTATAACTGATAAGACTGGGGAAACGAGGTGAACATGAGCATTATGAGTATTTGAGGGGAACCTGTGGGACTATGCAATACACACTAAGGAATGCTTAGGGGAAGGGTCAAAGGTGGGTAAAAGTGAGGATGGGAAGAGAAAAAGGAGTTGGGAAATAGAGAGGAGGAAGGATAAAAGAGGTCTGGTCTGTTGCGTGTAAGCAGGCTGCTGGTCAGTGTGTTTGCCTGGCTGAGCCCTGAACCTGATCACCACAGTCTGTCCTCATTTTTTGTTTAAATCCTTTCTTAACTATCTGTCTGATTTCACTTTCACTGTCTAATTTAACCATGTGTGAGTGCTGCAAGGTCTTGGTGTCAGCAGCTGGAGGAACCAGGGTAAGTGAAAACAAGAGCCTGCAACTGGAGTGGGACCTTGGGCCAGAGGGACTGTGAATCTGCCACTGGATGGACTTGGGTGCAAGAGAGGTCTGGGTACCTGCACCTTGAGAAAGGGCCATGTGTCACAGGGTTCACAGGTGTATGTGTCAGCAACTCTAAGGGCCAGTAATCAGAGGGATCTCAGAGTGCTTATATTTACTGCTTACATATTATATTTATGAAGATTTACCACTGATCAGCTGCTGACAGAAAAGAGATTTCTTTCTACAGATAATGTCTAGAATCTAATTCTGAATTCTGCCAACTGGACTTTCATCTTAGTTCAATGCATCAGATGAAATCCAGTTCTGTGATCTCTACATTTTAAGGCACAGTGACTAAGTAATTTTAATAAGGTGTTTGGGTTTTTTTTTCACTTATAGGTAAATAAAACCTTAACTTCACATCTAAAATACATTTTAATTGAATTGTCATTAAGAACATCTCTAAAATATGATACTAAGATGTCAGAGAATTTTCAGAATATGATACATTTTATTTTAAATTAAATCTTGTTGCTTATTGTTCATATTATTATTGTCTCCTAGGGAATATCTCTTTAAGGTTTGTTTTGTATAAAATATTTAATTCAAAATTATGATATTGCTCACAGCTGGGACAACCATTCTCTATCATGACTGTTTTGAAATAAGAGAAGTGGCAATCTTTCTGGAGAAGAAGATGTAGCAACTACCTTTGGAGGGAAGAGTTTCAGGAAGGTACAGTGTCTGAGAACCAATTTTTTTTGCGCAGTGGGGTTGCTATCAGCAGTCACAATCTTTTTGTAAGAGTGCAAAGGACAACAGAGGCAGCTAACACACACTGTATTTGTTGCAATAGCACAACAGGGGTGGAGAGAGGTCCAGAAACTCTGTTCAAGATGGTGTGGGGCTGTGCAAAGGTCATGTCAAAATGACTCAGACCATAGTCTCCAGGGAAAAATCTACCTTGATATGTCAGAGGACTTGACCCAGATAGAGTTCTGGAGGGAGGATGTCATTGCAGATCTTGAGCTCCAGGAACTGACTGGCCTCACATGGGGGAGGTGTGTTCTGGTGGAGGTGCTGAATTGCCATTGAAGTAGCTGTAGGTGGAGGTGAGCAGATCATCCACCAATAGAGGACAAAAATTGATAGGGTCTTCACAGAGAGTCAGCAGAGGCAGGAGCCTGAGTCCTGTGGTGTAAGGAAGGAAAGATGGACAAAAATATGCCCAAAGATAACAGTGGATGTGGACTTCCAAAGTGGGGGTGTCTGGAAACTTGTGACTTCTAGCAGCAGAATGAAGGATTCTTCTCCACTTGTAGCTCTATTTCTTCAGGACTGGTATAGTGGAGTGGAAATCCGTGATGGATAACAAAACCTGTCATGGAAGGCATAAGAGTCAGAAGATCCTCAACCTAGTGTCTGCATAAAGAGAAAAAGCCGTGTGAAAGTCACTGGAAGCTCCCTCCTCAGGGAATGAAGTAAACCATCCACCAACCTGACTTATGTGTTTTGGGCAATCTGATACTTGTGGGCAGCTCAGACCTAGGATGTTGCAGAAAGACTCAAGATCCATCTGGCTCTTAGAGCATTATCCCTTGCTGCTTACCCATGATGTGTACCAATTACACTGTCAAGGCAGACATGGAGTGTATCAAGAGTGATTTCAAAGCTTTTGGGATAAGATTGAAGAGTGTGGGAGTTCTGGTGATATGTCTCCTCAATCACACTATAGCAGGGGAAAGGAGGAGCTAATGTATCCAGTGGATTAACACTTGATGCACAGGTCATGTCTCAAATTGGGCTTTGGCTTTTATGAATATGGGACTCTGACTGAGGAACAAGGATTGTTGGGAAGGGACCAATGCATTTGACAAGGTGGGGCAGGAGTATATTTGGAAACAGGCTTGCTAACCTAGTGAAGAGGGGTTTAAATAAGTTGCACCGAGGAATGATCTCGTAACCTAAAAGCAGTGAAAGCATGGCAGGCAATGAGGAAGTGCCTGGGAACACTGTGATGGGCGAGGTTCTCACATTCCCCTTGTGAAATCAGCACAATGGGCAGTCCAGTTCAAGTATGCATGCAGCACAGGAAACAAACTGTGAATTAGAAATCCATGCACAGTTGCAGAACTTTGACCTCTTTAAGACTAGAGGGACATGGTGGACTTCCTTGCATGACTGTAGTGTAGCAGTGGGTGATTATAGTCTCCTTAGGAAAGACCAGCTTTGGAAGTTGGGCAGGAAGAGGTGCATTCAGTGCAAAGCAGTGGCTGGAGCGCAAGCAGCTTTGCGCTGGGACAGGTGATGAGACATTCAAGATCCCGGGTGTAAGGATCCTAGGGTAAACAAGGGCGATTAAGTAGTGAACAGCTATTATCAACTGCCTGATCTAGGGTGGAATTCAATTCACTTAACTGTTGATGTATAGAAGGTAGATATCTCCTGAGCTAATCCTTCTAGTTACTCATTTTCAGATTTTCTTATTCCTGTCTGTATTAATACTTGGTTAGACTGAAATCTAACAAGTCACATACTGTCTATTATAACTTTTCTGCAATGTTGCTTATTTGCAAGCTGTTCAGTCAAGTTATTGTCATGTCTACTGATACATGATCAAGGCTTGATGCACCTCATCAAAGGGCTTACGTCTAAACCAGGTTGTATAAATGGGTTATCTTCTCTTCACTTATAACAAGCATACTCTAAATGATTATTTTAGCTGTAGGCATGTATATTGTAGATACTTACACTATAATGAGATTAATCTCACCCACACTGTTCCCCTAAATTCATGAGCAGCAAGTGACACACAAAATGGACGGATACAATAGTCAGTCCAGTGAAGTAAAATATGAAAATAAAATAAAAATAAAGCATTGTCCATCTATAGAGTAAAGGAGATCAAGGTTGTCAGACAAATAAAAAAGCATGTTATGAGGTATAACCTGTTTAGCATTCAATTATAAAAATCTACTTTGTGTATAAAACTGACTAAGAGAAAAAAATCTCAAGTAATAAATGTATGGCATTTTGTTTTGTTTTCATTCTCTTGTTGTGATAAGAGCATGAAAAGCAGAAGAAAAAAACCCAGACACTTGTATGTGAAGACAGTTCTGCTATACATACTACCCTGAAATATAACAACACTAATATTCAGAATATGTATATATTCTCAAGGAAACAGAAAAAGCAGCTAAAAATACAGATATCAGTCCATGCAGTGAAGAGGACTAACAAGAATTCAGACTGAACCTTTATTACTAACCCTGATTGTCTGGGAGATAAAAACACTAGGTAAGATATTTTTGTCTTTCTGAAAGGTCTTAATTTTCCAGAGTACCTAAGCAGATAATGAGGTAGCAGCATAACCAAGAAAATCAAATGAAATGCTTACTGAGGAGAAACAAAGAATAAGTCTGGTTTTCAAAGTAAGAGCTAATACCTCCTCTCCTTTTCCTTGCCAAGAAAAAATTGTTCAAACCCAAGACTTAAAATGCATTTAGAATAAGTAAACTCCTCTTCCATCACTTCTGTGATTTTAGTGAACAAATTGGAATCAAATTAGCTTTCTCTCAGGGGAAAAAAATTCTTCCTTTTATTTTTTACAAAGGCCTATGTGATTTACATATCTCTCTTCAATGTATGTAATGTTCTTCTGTCAGGTGGTAGAGATAAATTTATTTCACTATCCCCAAAAACCCCAAAACTCTCATCCCTGAACACCTGGAAGAAAAATGTAGACATTTCTAGAGTTCTAGAATCTTTGAATCACTTGTCTGCCTTTCCAAGTACAAAACTGTTAATATTTTTGTGCTTTTAATCAGTTTTTCCCGACATTTCAGAAATGTATGCGATAATCCTCAATATCAGGTTGTATTACATATGAAGAACACTCTTTAAGATATTTAGTTGGCAATTGCTCTGAGAAAAAGGTATATGTCCAAATTTGTTAGATCCTTTCCCTAAAAATAGATCTCTGCATTTAGTCATAATTCATCTGTCCCTGAAGAAAAACATTGATTCTAAACATTTATACAGTGGAAGGCATTCAAAAGAAATAAGTTCTCATCACTGATATCTTATTAGGATGTTAAAGCAACAGCAGCAGGGAGAGATACCCCTACAGCAGATAGCAATTCAGCACACTCAAACCTACCTACCTGTCGTGGTTTAACTTGGCAGGCAGCCAAACACCACACAGCTACTCACTCACTCCCCCAACCCCCGATGGGATTGGGAGAGAATCGGAAGGGTAAGAGTGAGAATACTTGTGGGTTGAGATAAAGACAGTTTAATAGAACAGAAAAGGAAGGGAAAATAGTAATAATAACAACAATAATAATAATAATGATGACAAAATATACAAAATGAGTGATGCACAATGCAATTGCTTACTACCTGCCGAACAATGTCCAAAACAACGATTGCTACTTCCTGGATCACGCCTACCATTCATATACGGAGCATGATGTCACATGGTATGGAATACCCTGTTGGCCAGCTGGGCCAGCTGTCGCGGCTATGCTCCCTCCCAGCCTTTTGTGCATTTGGCAGAGCATGGGAAGCTGAAAAGTCCTTGACTATGGGGTACTTAGCAACAACTAAAAACATCGGTGTGTTATCAACATTCTTCTCATACTAAAACCAAACCACAGCACTAGGAAGAAATTTAACTCTATCCCAGCCAAAACCAGGACACTACCCATCTCCATTTCACTTCTTCATTATAATTGTTACTATGTCACTGCTCTCTTTTAAAAAGATCTCAGAGCTGCACTCTCTCTCTGCCTACCAAGACCTCTGTCCAAAACTAGTTTGGGGGGGGGGGGGGGTGGGCGGGAAAAGTACCCTATAAAGACAGAAAAAAGAAGTCTCTTTCAAGCTGCACTATAGGTAGAAGCACAACTTCCTATACCTTTAGGTCACTGTAGCAGAACATCTGCCACCTCTGTCCCAGAGGGCAGTTTGGAAGCATGGCCAGCTGTGGAGTCGGTGCAACACACAGAGCACTTCTACTGGCACATGGCAAGCTGGGAACATGGGACAGGAGGCAAAAGAATGGAGATGGGAAGAAGTAGGGGTAATTGGAGTTGAATGAATGTTCCAATTAATCCTATCCATAGTGGTGCTGTTTTCCCACTGACCAAGATTGCAAGTGTTCCTTTTTCCTTCTTTTTTTTTTTTTTCCTCTGCAGGGGTACTCTAATATATTAATTTATATGGCCTTCTATGAATGTATATTCTGGTATAACTCAATTTTATGAGCATTTGGAGGCAATGAAGACAAAAGTAATCCAATGAATTGAAACATACAGAATGTTTTAGAGAATATTCATTGATATGTATATATTTATTTGTAGCACTCATTTTTGTGCGGACACTGGTTTCAGTTTAACTAAACACTTTGCTGGCAATATCTGCTTGAAAACATAGCAGGTATTCAATCTTATCTTCTTTAAAATAATAATCTGTACAGAGAGCCTACCTTTTGTATTATTAGTTTCTCATACTTTTTTATCTTGAAAAATAATGATACATTTGGTGCTTTACATGATCGCTGGTGTTACTTCTTGTGCTCTGAACTCTTCAAAATACTTTGCATAACAGCCAACAATGATCAGAGAGTCATCTTTGTCAAACAAATTTAGAGAAAATATTTGTCCTTGAAAGCAGGAAGATTGATTAAAATATTTCTGCTTTGGACTATTGTAGAAGATGTTAGCATTTAAAACCAGTGTCTGTTGTTTGGAGAGTAATCTTTTAGTAACTTTTTGGTTTTCTTTTTAAGAATGTTACTCCTCTCCACCTCCTTTCCACTTCTCTCCTTTGTTGCTGTTTTTTTTTTTCTTTATTCAATTAATTTTGATTATGTATTTACACACTTTTATAAAGTACCTTCAATTATATGGCTATAGAAGTACTGTGTTAAGGAAAAGGAGTGAGTTCTGCCCAAAGGAATGAGCCATTTCTCCCCTGCAGGCCAGATTGTTTTATATTCCAGGAAAAATCCAGACATGGTGCCTTTTGGTCCTTTTCCTCTCTTACAGGGAAACCATGATCCTTGTGATTAATTAGGCCTGTTGTGTCAGAATCTTTCTTTACACCAAAGAAACAGACTGAGTTTAATTGAAATAGCACTGCCACAGTATTTTCTTACTGCTGCATCTTGTAAATAGCAGCTTTAGGACTGCTTGAATCTCTGGAGATATTTCAAGTGGAACAATCCAAACTTGCATGACACAAAATGTTATTGAAAATGTTTGTAGTATTTCTGCCAG
Source organism: Calonectris borealis (assembly GCF_964195595.1). Classification (NCBI taxonomy): domain Eukaryota; kingdom Metazoa; phylum Chordata; class Aves; order Procellariiformes; family Procellariidae; genus Calonectris; species Calonectris borealis. The sequence goes on from NC_134312.1 coordinate 180,612,956, forward strand.
TCCACTAAATCTATACTTATTTTTTTACATTTTTAAAAAATATGTTCCTACCCAGCTAGGCATTTAAACATATGCTTAGCTTCAACTATGTATGTAATTCTCACATAAATGAGTTCAGTTAATCTCTTGGATTATATATATTTTTAAGAGTTCCACATTTTCCCAGGTTTAATAGAATAAAAAACAAATCTATTTTGATTTTTCTATGCCACTGTTCATAAAGTTTCACCTAAATGCCCTAAAATAAGCACAGTATTTAGTTATTAGAACAGTCTTTCAGTTATGAGTAGAGTAAACTTTGTGCCACAGGAAGGGAGCATGAGAACCCAAAATATCTTTATCTTGGTTTCAGCATTCAGTGAGTGGAGACTCATACAAAGACAGTAAATTTTGATTATGTGAAACATACCTGGATTATGACACCAATGCCTATGTTATCCTGTCAGGTAAATGATATTTGCATATGGAAGAGGATAGATGCTTTTCTCAAAGTCCCTTTTGAGTTGAAGAAAAAGTATTTTCCCAACCCAAAATGTATGCGTTAGTTGGCACTTGAGCTGATGGGCAAGATAGGGTAGCCAGTGGTCAGAGAGGATTCTGTGTACTGCTGAGGAAACATATCTGCTCCTCTTGTGTGTCACATTATATAACCTACATTCGATGGTCAGAGGGAAGCGCTGAAAAATGTGAAAACTTACTGTGTCAGTCTTCACGTCTGAAGGGAGAAGACAGGATGGGAGAAAATCATCCTGAAACATATTACCTGAAATGTGCTTGTAGTCATTGTCTCTCATAGATCTGCAAATATTAAGGACAATACTTACGATCTTGATCTGCTCAAAGGTAAACAAGAAAGATATGAACAACTGCCTTACACCATCACAAATTTCAGTGCCAGAAAGGACCATCCTAAACACTCAACTCTGGTCCTTCCCTTTCAAGTTCATATCATGCATAATGTTTATCTGAAAGACGATTAAAGCATTATACTTTTAAAGACAACTAAGCTCATTTTTAAGACTGCAAGCACTAGTTAGTCCATTGCCTTCTGTGGAAGCTTTTCCAGTGTTTAATTTCCATCACAGCTAGGAAAATACACCTTATTTCAAGGCTGATTTTTTCTGATTCCAGTCATTGACTCTTCTACTTTTGTTCATGTCAGCAATGCTCTACCATACTGGTATCACATCACTTTTCTATATCTGTCTATGAAGAATAAGCAATTCTCAACATGCTCTTTTGTAAAAGGAGCATTTTAAGCATTTAGGCTCCACATTGTAAACCTTATTTCCTGGCTTTGAATGATTTGCTTAATTAATGCATTAGACCACAAAACGCTTTCAGCCATCACCATGTTGTTGTTACAGTTAGCCTTGACATGGGATATAAATATTAAAAAATGAAAGTGGCAGCATTGATCTATAGGGGAATTCTATATGGGAAAGCATTTTATTAACAAGAGGCATTCATCCTGCCTATTTTGAACTGACTAGTCAGAAGTAACCTGAATAGACCTAACAGGAGTCTTTCTGTCCCTGCTAGGCCATGTTGTAATGCTAACATACTAACTTTTGATGTATGATAGAATTTTTTGCTTTGTAGTCAACAAGAGACAATTAGCTTTTACTATTACTACTCAGTCCTTCATTTGATTGAGTACTTTCAATAATCTCTGTCTCAGACTTGGTCAGATAACATTAAATAAAGAAAAAACAAAAAAAGAAAATTTTATTCAATATATTATCTCATAGTTGCTTTCCCTCCTTTGCTATTTAATGACTTTTTAGTTCTTCATTACATATATTCATTGGTGCTTTAGGAAATATTGAGATGTCTAGAATGGAGATTGAGGAAATGGACATTTATTCTAAACTGCTGTCACTGATACTCAATGGCTTTTTTATCACAGTGACACTTTTGTTCCCTCATGGATTGACACATTCAGAGGGTGAGGTGAGATTTCTGCTATTACTGCATAATAAAAATATGATATAGAAAAGTGCTGGTTCGAAAGTGATTGTTCTTTCCTGTCCGAGTTCTATTACAATTAATAAGCTTAAAAGAGGTTATATATCTGTTACATAGCAAGAATTAGTTTCCTTAATTCCAATCTACAGTTACAGTAGGGAGGGAAAGTTCAAGGTTTTATCCTTTCAAGAATAAAATCAAAACTACAAACATTTAAAACTATCGATGGTCAATCTAATTTTACACTACTGCAGCTTTCCATAGAAAGTTCAAATGAATCGTTCCTTTCTTTCTTTCTTTCTAAAGTCTTCTTTCTAAAGAAGACTTTTTACCCAAGGCAATATTATTTTTCTCTTATGATTGCAAGCTCACATAACAAAAAGCTATTTTTCTGCCCTTTTAAATATGTTGACACTTACAACTTAGATAAGACTTTTAAGAGATTTATTTCTGAATTAAGAGCTGTACCTTTGAGTTATAATAAAACCCACAAAGATATGAAAATGAAAATTAATTTCACCAATAAACAGGACTATATTAAGGGTAGTCCAAGTAGTCTGCCTACTAATATTTCCGCGAGGGTGTCAATCCACCCATATAAAAGATAGAATCTCATATGCACTGTCCTGTACATTCTAGTTCAAATACTGTAGTTTGACAAGATGTTATGTCTTGTTATAGAGCATTTGGTACTGAACTAAAAATGTGATAACCATACACTATGATTTACTGAACTACTGCAAACATTCTTTAACAGTTAAGAATATTTTAAAAATGGTGCTCACATTTTCCTCTTGACTATGGAGGAAGAACAGGAAACATTTTAGAGTAGAACTATCAATTTAGAGTAGGACTATTTTTGCTGTAACAAATTCAAGGATTAATGTTATATCATTTAGCTAATAAAAAAAAAATTAGACATCTATGTATCTATACCTATACCTATCTCTAGACATATACCTATACCTGTATATCATGACACTTTACATATCTTCATTACACAATAACTTGAGAACACAAAGTATCTTCTGAAAGGGATTTTAACATCCCATTGACTTTCACAGTAACCCTTCCAGGAAACATAAGCTTACTCATCTATTTCCAAAAGTAGTGGAAGATTTTCTTGTTCCTGCTTTTTCTTTTTTTCTTTTTTTTTTTTTTTTTTTTTAATATAGAGTCTTATCTTTAGGTCACTTACCAAATCAGCATTGAAACCTTTTCAGAAAGGATTGTTGACAGTATATATTCTATTCACTTTTCTCTTATTATTTACTTAGTGACTAGAGGAAAGCTTGATTAGTATTGAAGGAGTGGGAAATTGGTCCTTCCCTTATCATCAACTGAATGTGCTAAGAAACAGAAGTTTCCATGTAGTAGAATGAATTAGGCAGAGAAAAAGAGTCTTTGTCTCTCTAATTAAAACATATAGGTCAAGCAAAGGCGCTTCTGAGAAGACCAGAAAGCTGACAGTCAGAGCTCAGGGAGACCAAAATCAAACTTCATAGGCAGCATAAGGGAGGACCATGTATATAGTAAGGGTATAGTTTGTAAGCCTTTTGTTTCTGATGTTTTATTGTTAATTTTGAGGCTTCTCTCCATAAAGAATTAACCACTTGAGTTAACATTCCAATAAAAGTTGGATTCCTATATATTTATCTTTTTAACTTTTGTAATACTTACTTCAAGGAAATAGTTTTGGTTTGGACAGATTCAAAGAGTGGGCTAATTTGGTGTTCTCTCATAATAAGTCTTTTATCAGAAGTAAAAGATTCCCTATTCCACCCATATTCCACCAACAAAATGATACTTTATTATTATTGTATTTTGCTGTGTTACTCTAGGCCTCTTCATGGTCATAACTTTTTCAGTACAATTCTTTTTTTCTTTTTTTCTTTTCTAATTGATGTTTTATGTTTCTCAGGTATTTGGGGAACAATATTTCCTGAAAACACACTTTATTTGCCTAAGGACAGTGAATTGTCCTAAGGACTATCAAACAAGGGTATTCTGTGAGATCCAGCACTCAGAATGGTTGAACTAATACTTATTAGTCTTAGAATTAAAAGAAATTAATAGGTAAATATAAACATTTATTTGTTCAATTAAATTACCATTTCATGCCACCTTATTATTATTTCTTTGCTGGAAATTTACCTGTAAATAAGAGTAAAGATTCATCTTGGCTAAATACATTTACAAGACATTTTAATGTATAAAATTATTGTTATGACTGTCAAACAATATGTTGTAGCATGGTTTTAAATATAAGTTGCCTATAAATATGCATAGCCTTGTACTTTATATGAAAAGTGTTTGAATATTGGCACCTGTGGACAATCTCTTTTTCTCTTTCTTTTTTAACTTTAGAAGTGAGTTAATTTAGAACAAGAGACAGTTTTTATTTTTTTTTCTATTCAAGACCACATACAGTGGAACAGATCTTCTTTGGTATAAATTAGCACAGCTTCTTGAAAAGCCATTCTTCTGCTAATGTGCAGTAGGAAATAATTTCTATTATGCACATCATTTAAAAGAATTTTTCAATGTAGAATTTAAAGAACACTTCAAAAGATGTATTTTTAAGGTCTGTATAGGGATGCTTTTGAGGACATTCCTTATGCACGTTATAAATGTGTCTTTGTGATTAAATATCTTTGAGATATTTTATTGCCAATATAAAAATATATTGATCAAAAGATTTGAGTCATAGGTTAAGCTGGAGCTGCTTAGATGCATTTGCATGTATAGATAGTGTCCATGGACATTTTTAATGTTATCTTTAAAAAGATAAAACTATAATCAGGAAAATATTGAGCTCTTGAAATACTCACAATGAAAGGAAATGCTGAATTATATAGTAAACATTGTCATTATTCCTCCACATTGTGTATAGCTACTGAGATGAAAAGAATAAATGAACTTGAATACTATATAAGCTGCAGTTCATAAGCATAAGGAGGTAAAGTAAGTATGGTTTCAAACTTAACTTCAGTTTCACTGTTTTTATGGATTTAAGACTGACCATTAATGCAATTTTTGTGATTTAATTTCTTCCACAATCATACTTAATTGGTTACCATGTCGTATAATGTTCAATAAAGCAAAGCAACGAAGCAAAAAATAGCAGGACCTTTTACAAAGGCTAAAATGAAACTCTTATTAAGGCAAGAGTGAATAATGCCTCAGTGTTAATTACCATGGTATGGCCAGAGCCTATAAATAGTGAGAAACCTCATTAAGCTCTATTAAAATGTGTGCTTAGAATTTATCTGGTCAGGTAGATGAATAAAAATGTATAGTTATATTAGCCCCTATTATCAACTTTTGCTTCTCAGCAGGGAGTATTCTCAAAGAGTTTGGTTACTGAATCATGCAATGAATAAAGGTTCACTTTCAAGCTTCAAAGTGTAACAGACGTTCTATATATAGAATACAAGAAAAATAAAATGTGTTTTGATGTTCATATAGCTTCACAGAAAAAAATGTTATTAAAAATAATGTTTGCAATTTAAAAAAATAAATAAATAAACCGGAAATATTGAGAGACATATTAAGAGTGTTCCAGAAGAAATCAGGAGTTTTGTTGTTCTTTGGTCAAGTCATTTCTGTATTCTCATCTCTAAAAATAAACTTCTAAAACTCACATTGTTCTGTCAGTCACTGTAAACTATATCCATAGATCAAAATCATTACACAAATAATAAATGTTAATTAATATTATTATCATTCTTTTATTTAGTAACCAGGTGGCTCAGTTTCCCTGGGTGCATTAGACATATGTTAGAACTATTATGACTGCTTTTATTAATAATACATTACTGTGCATTTAACAACTATTTCTTCATTTAGTAAATGTGATGGGATACTGAGAAAACAGGCCAAGGCCAAAGGAGATGGACATGTTCTCTGGTAAATATAAATGAGAACACTGATGGCAACAAAATAGGGGTAGTAAATCAAGTACATATGTCCCCATCTGGCAAAGTCATAAGCATATATTTAATTTTAAATAATCAATAATTCCACTGATTTTAGCAAATGTAGATTACAATCTCTTTTGTACACCTTCCCCACTCTTCTAAGAGCTAACAAAACAGCTGACTCACTTTGTGGAACTGACTACACTTTGTGGACAACAGCAGTGACTTTCTTGTCTTTGAGACAACTTGTCCAAATCCTTCAACAATGTTATAAAGAGTGTAGAAGAGGCCAGTGCTGCTCTGAGCTCTGGTAGTGATTTTACAGGGATTGGCTTCCTACTAGCTCCTAGAAACTGAGTGTTCTCATTTGTTCAAAACTGCATTAAAGGTTTTGATATCTGGATCAGTCTGGATATATCTGCTGGGACATACCTTAACTCTCAGCTGACCTCTGTGCTTTACATTTATTTCTGTTTAAACTACAGTGTGTGAACTTATGAGGGCTGGAGTGAACCTGGACCTTGCCCTGGTTAGGGTGCAGATATGACGTGAATATGAATATGGGAACTAGCCAAGTAACCAAGACATTTAAGGGCAATTCTTTTTGTGACAATACTGTTAAATAATGCTGAGTCCTGTAAAAGCACACAGATGTATTTTAGCTTTATATTAATTTCAACCTGATCTAAACCATGTTTTGAATATAATTAGAGCAATACATTTTTTATATTTTTTTTTTTTTTGAATGTTTTGCCTCTGGCTAAAATAGTATCTTACTCTTCTGAGCAGTAAGGAATGACTCGCACAAGAAGCTTCAAGCTCAATGTACATTCAAAGGAGATCAGAGTGTGAGTACAAGGTATAGCTTTGCTATATTAACATTAAACCTTTCTTGACTCAAGAATGACATTCCTAGTATTTTACACTTTGTTTTATACAGTTTTGTTGTACACACTGGGAAATAAACTTAATGTGTAAAGGATAAGACTTAACAGTTACTTTTTTTTCTTTCTTTTTAATGGCTTTATAATAGAGATTTAATTTTTTTAACATCCCTTTTAACAAAGTATTCAGGGCCAATAATTTTAATAAGGACAAAATGATTATAATCGGTACTCAACAAGTCTGCCCAAGACCAACTAACTTTCAGAACAGTAAAAGTCTGTAAAGATATCTCAATACTTATATAAAAATATATTAAAAATACATACATGGATATTAAAAACTCTCATGCACATATTTTTGGAAAACAACAACATTAGACTGCAGTTTACTCAGTTTCTGGATCCCCACTAAACATGGCTAGGAACTTAGAAGGCAGTCTGAGGATGTATTACATGAAAACTGCCTAAGGAACTTTCAGATCAAAAAGGGTGATACACATTGACATTAAGTTTTTCCATAGTCATGCAGTTGCTGAGTCACTGCCACCTATACGTTTCAAAGGAAGGAGAAAACAAGGTGAAGGAAAATAAAACTACTAATCAATCATTGGAAGCTTAGCTATAGATAAAAAAAACATCTCCCAGCACTGCACAATACACTCTTATTTTGATTTAAGATTAATCAGTCCTTTCATCAATAAAAAGCACAAAAATAGTTGAGAAACACTACTTTAAAGGATTTCTTTCTTTCTTTTTTCAGATTTCACTTTTTTTTTTTTTTTAAACACACTGCAATATCTCATTATTTAGGGTACTGAAATCTAACATCTACACAGTGCCCAGAGCCATCATATTAACATTAAGTTGAGCTCACACCTACTGTTTGGAAGACTGGAGTCTATGAATCTTCTCATCTCTCTCCTATAGTGCAATTCAGTATTATATGTTCTTCCTGTTTTGTAGCTGTGCATCTCATGAGTAAAAGTTCTGAATTTATTTATGAGATAATTTTTAATATATATGACTCTTTTTTAGGTGTTGTTTCCTATTACAATTTAGTTTCCAGTATTTTGCCTGTCAGTATTCAAGTTGCTATTTTTAGGTATGCTTGTTCATTTTTAACAAATGCCTTTGCCAGTAAAGAATATTAACCTCCTTTAAAATATTTATGCTGTCAACATTTGAAGCTGCCATCTCATAGCATTAACCATATTAAAAAAAAAAAAAAGAACTTAACTTTCACCTTAAAGTGCTTTAGCACCAACAATGGCAGTTGAAGCGAAAGACTGCAGGAAAAGGAGTCTACTCTTTTGGTAAATGGAGAAAAAAGAATCCGGCCTCTGTACTATTACTCTGTGTTAAATGTGTGGGGAAAACAAGACAGATGGAAACTAGAAGGTTTGATCTTGCAGAGAGTTGAACAGCTTCTCAAGCTGCTGACTATTCCCTGTTGCTATTCAGGACGACAGGATTTAAGAGAGGTCTGTAAAAGGGTTCTTGGTTGAAAGCACTGCATTTCTAAAAGTTACTGGCAAGCTAACTCAAGATAATGAAATTTTTTTTTTTTATTACATTTGTTCCAAAAAAGACTGCGCTGACCGATAACCAAATAGCGATCGCTACTTCCTGGATCACACCTACCATTCATATACTGAGCATGACATCACATGGTATGGAAAACCCCATTAACCAGCTGGGCTGGCTGTCCTGATTATGTTCCCTCCCATCTTGTGTACCTAGCTCAGTCGGTAGAGCATAGGAGCTGTCCTTGGACTAGGAGGGCACTTAGCAACAACTGAAAACATCAGTGTGTTATCAGCATTCTCCTCATACTAAATCCAACACACAGCACTAGGAAGAAATTTAACTCTATCCCAGCCGAAACCAGGACAACTGCAAAAAGTAAATCTGGGTTCTTTCGTTTTTTCTTTCAAATTTTTTCTGCTTCACAATAAAACCTTGAAAGTATAAACAGTAAACAGTGGCAAATTGTGTCCCTTTGCATACAGAATCTCGAACATCAGTGCAAAGAAATGTTTGGCTCTCACTTTATCATCTCAGTTAGGATCTGGATGAATGCCTACACAATCAATGCAGACCATTTCAAAACTTCTGTGTGAACTGTGTCAGTGCCTTAATGTTTAATAATGAGACCAAAACATGAAAAGTTATGTCAGTATCATTAACAGTGTCACTGATGATTGATTTGCAGATGCTGTATTTATCTCACCATCACAGGCAATCCCCACATTCCTTTCTAATTTCCTCACTCTTTACTAGTGTGGAGGATCAACTGACTCTCAAAGTTCCTGCAATAGAGTACTGGGCAGCTCAATGAAAAATTATAATTGAATTTCAGGAAAAAATGAATAGCAGGTGCCTATACTGTAACATTTGTATTATTCATTTTTATTTAATTAACAATATGTTTAATTCATACAGTTAAAGAACTAGAAAATTGATACCACTAGTGTTATTGATGTTCTCAGTTTTAGTTTAGGTTGTTAGCTCCTGCACCTTGCTCTGTGAAAACAGAACAAGAAAACCTATTGCATAGTTTAGACTTTTTTTGCCATAGAGCATTCAGGGCAACAGTGAACTTTGGTGGTGTGTTTGGGGAAACGGGACATTTCTTTTTGGATCTGAATCTACCTAGCCTTCCTGTCATTTGGAAGAAAAAGAATCTCTGTGATTGCATCTCATCCGTGACCTTTTCCCATTCTCGTGACACATTCATTACTTTTTGCTATCTCAGTACAACCTTAGCAAGTATAACTAAAACTTCCTTTTTTTTGTGTGAATATAATATGTGGTAGGGATAATGCCAACCTGTTTTCCTATAGTCATTTTTAACATGTGTAAAGATGTGTATTAACAGCTAGAATTTTTAATCCAGTCAGGGCAATCTATTATTATTTCACAATAAAAATGGGTAGAATTTTATATGTTTTTTTTCTTCATGAAAAGTCTGTATTTGTTTAGAAGTGAGCAATAGCACTCCTGTAGCTTTATAGAAGAGGTTTGCTTTTTTATTTTGTTTTGTTTTGTTGTTTTCTTTTTTTTCACAGAAACAGCCTTTAGACCACAGTTTGCAATCAGTGAATATTTATATTAGCAGCAATTATACTCAACTAATTATCTTATCACAGAGGAAAAGGTTAAAATTAAGTTTCTTCATTGGACACCTGCTGTGTAGATAATTAAGTATCTCTATGGTTTCTTTCATTACTGCATTCAATAATAGCTAAATACCAGGGAATCTAGCCATAATCAGACATGATTTGATGAGATAGAGGGGGGAAGAAAAGATAGAGACAAAAAAATATTCGCAAGGGGCCACCAGGGCCTAGATTTTCCATCTTAAACACAAACTGTCTAGGGGAGAACTGTGGAGAGAGTCAAATAGTAATATCATCAGGTAGGAGCAGCTTAAAACAATACATAAACAAGAGCATTCTGTAAAGGTACCTCAGGTTACACTGGATTTCTTTTTTCTTTTCTGTCATGTCTTGCTCTGCCCCTGTGTTCCTTCCTGGTAATCAGCCCAGCAGCAAAGTCGGTGTCATTGCCCATGCTCTTGTGCTGTACCTCCAAAATAATTTTTCGTTCATGCCTTCATTTAGATTAATAGCTTCTAATTAAGCTTCCCACCTTCCCTGCAGAACTGAACTGAGATGACATTTGCTGTAAAAATGTCATTTACTGTGATTGTATATTACAGAATTTTTCCCATCCCATCGTCATCTAATATGCATTGATTTTAAGCTCTTTGGAAAGGCGTCTATCTGCTATTTTGTACTTACATGGAAGGATCCAGCCTACTTAATGTTGACACCAGCTAGTACCTACAGCTCAATTCAGTTGTCCAAACATAGGCACATAATGTGATTAGAGATGGCTTATAATATCTCACATGGTCCCCAGATCCTGATCTCACAGGGCATGGATCTTGAATGTCAAGGTCATGCCAAATAACACTGTATACTTATGCACAAGCAAATGAATTGAGTTCCTAAGGTTATGGAGATATAAGGCTCTGCTTGAATCACACACACACAGACATGTGGTGTCATTTGTCTTGCCCTAGGGTGTTTAAGGAGCAATGAAGGTCAGGTGAAGGATCCAAAGTTGTCTCAAATGGCACTACTTGCAGGAAATTGGTTTATTTTGTCAGTGCATATAGTGAGCAGAACATGAAGGTCTGTCCTGTTTACTCTAAATAAGACACCTATGTTCAACTACTCAAAATGAGGCAGGTCTCACTAAGTATCATAAGCTTCCTGCATGGTAAATGGAGATCAGCAGAAGTTTTTGAAAGTTTCTAGAAAGTGGATCTTCCTGCATAAACTCAGGCCTCAAAGTTAAATAGATGAGGATTTCTTCTGATAGTTTTCAAAGACACCAACACCTTTCCATTTACTGTGCAATCAAAACCAACATTTAGAATGGCTTGCTTGCTATACATCTGAAAATTAGGTTTAGGGTAAGTTTCTGAAGTATGCGCATACTCACACAGAGTAACCAGAGCAATGTAGCATTGTTCTAAGCTGGACTTTTAGTCTCCAGCATTAATATATATCATTAACAATAATAATTCACAAAAATCACTAGAAAAAATAGGAAGTGTTTGCACGTAACAGTAATATCACCTGATAGCTTAAGAGTGGATTCTGATTATTTTGCTTCCTCATTATTATAAATGTTTTCTTAAAAATATCCAAACTGAGTAAAAAGTTTAGGAAAAATCTGCAAGTTCAGGATACAAATAAATGTAGAATTAATTTATTGCACTCCTACAAATATATAACATCATAGTTTATTTATATCTAATGAAAAAAACCCATCTGATATTTCTTACTATCAATCCATCATAATGATGTAAAATGAATAAGAGAGAGTGACCTTTGAAATTTTCCACTCTTAGATAAAGATAGCTTTGCATAATGTTAAAAAAAAAAAACAAAAACACACCAACATAATCTCATTAGATTTGCAGTCGGAAGCACTTCCTTAAAAAGATTAAATATAGCCAGAAGCTACTGTGTGATATAAATTCCATAGAAGACAGAAAAAATATAAGGTCAAAACTTTCAAATCATAGTTTCTAACATAGACTCCTATAAAGTCAGTATTTTTACATCCAAAAGAAAATCACCTGTTTTTTAGTAATGTTCCAATAAGTTTAATAAATCAGAATAAAATAGAATTATGTTTTCAGTTACTTACCTGTTCAGAATGCACAATTTTAGTGTGTCCCTTTTGTACATATTCAGAATAATACAGCTTCATTTTTGTACAAAATGTGAACTGGACTCAAAAAATGACACACCAGTTTAACATTTTGTCATCCATATTTAATAGCTAACACCTATATTACTTGTTCTAACTGCACTTTTTTTAGTTTGATAATCAGTGTTGTATCTGAGGGTCTCAAATATGTCCCCACTATCATTCCCACTATCCACAAAGCATTACATAATTTTTTTCAGGTAAGAACTCTATATAATTGGCCAGATCTTCCCTCTCCCTGAAGTGCTAACTGGTCTGGAATCATGCAGAGATACCTGAATTCCTTCAGAATTAAATAGGTCTGTTCATGAAAGGTATATGGACATGCCATTATGATCTTGCATGCAGTGAAGTGTTTTAAAGATGAAGATAATTTGCCTTAAACAGTTCCCTGATGATGCAAATTTGTTATTTTCATGTTCCGAATTAATATCTGTCTCCATTTAACAGCTAGTTTGGAACAAATTCAACTACTTCTACGGAGCCCTTAGGCACCTAAATTGGATCTTAGGAAGTAGTAATGTGCAAGAGTACATAGTCATGATTCTTAAGTCCTCCATACATCTGATACTGCAATTCTAGAAGTGACTGAAATTTTGACTAGTTTTTCAAGGATTTATTTCAGTTCATTCTCAGAAACACCAGCCTTGAGAGCAACAAACATACAGCTACTAGATCAAAATACACGTGAAGATGTGAGAAGATGATATTCTGCCTATTCCACAAGAGTTATCTAGCCTGATGAATGCTCTAGATCACATGGAATGTCTGACATCCATCACTATTTTAGGCACTCCCATGTACAGCACTCCCATAAGAGTCACGCTTTGCCCAGGGAAAGGTGAGTATGTACAACTGAAAGATTTGAATGACATTAGTAAGCATCATAGAGATAAATCATAAAATGGGTAGACAGGTACAAATAATTACTCTTTCCAGAGGAACACAGCTATACCACAAAAATTTCAGCCTTCTTCATTACTTAGTCTACTAAAATGTATGGTCAGGGATCTGGGATAGAAAGAGTTACTACAAACTCAATAGAGTTTATACCTGTTCCATACTCCAGACACTTTAAACTGAGTCCTAATTTTGTCTTGTTCCAACAGACTATGTTCACAATCTTGACCATGCATGGACCTTTTATTTTCCTATGAGTCTGTAATTTCTTCTGTATGTACTTTTCTTTTTAGAAATCAGATGATGTAGATAACTTAGTAACATCTTCATTCTTTGAACACTATCTTCTGTGAAACATGACAGTTTTCAAACATTGATATATGAACCAGTGAAGGGAATTTTAAAGGATAAAGACACAGTTTTTCCCTGATGAGTTTTAGTTGACTGATGTCATTAACAAGTGTGATACAGCTCCCCTCAAAAGATCACCAAATGTCTTTTATATTGAAAAAGTATTATCCTACTACCTGTTGGAGGTCATTATCAGTTTCTACAAGAACAAAGACTCTTAGATTGTTTCCACTTCAAAAAAAAGCTAAAAGGATAACAGTTCAAACCTTATGTTTCAATTAATGGAGGCAAACATGTTTCCTGGGGAAAAATATAATCAATCTCCTGCTGAGAAATGGAAACCAAGAAAATATAATGCAAATGTGCTGTACAACAGCTATTATAGGACATCTATATCTGTAATCCTTCCTGGTTACCTACTTCATGTTCTGAAAGTGTTTTATTACTAAAACAAAATAGCAAAATGTGTGGAATTACATCACTTTCTCTGGAGTTCTGGAATTTTCTTTGCCAATATGCCAGTTAAATAGAAATGAGACTTTTAGCTTCTATTTGTTTATTTTTATTATGCAAAACATGTTTTGTCATGTTACTAAACACATTTTAAAAGTTCCTAGACAGTACAGTTAAATCACTCCACATACTATGATTCAGTGTTTTATCAAATGTACTAATCAAGTTGAAAAAAAAAAATCCCATGATGAATGTTTTCAGACAGCATTTGCCATACTAGCAGATAGTTATGAGGCCTGTTTACCAGTATTTCCAATAATCTTTTCCAATCAGTAATTGAATTTCTTTGTATTCCTACATAGGAGAAAAGACCTCAACTCAGATATCTTTTTTTTTTCCTATTGAGGACTGAGTAGGTACAAGGTCTTGAGAAGCAAAAATTTAGCAGTGTAAAAGGTGAAGGACAATATGATTTGATGAGCAATGATCTGACAAACTTAAATTCTATCCTGGAGCAACAAAAATATAGTCTTTCATAAATTTCAGATGAAGGATATTCTTGATGGCTTCCTGATCTGCACTTTGAATCTTCTACTCTTTTGAAATACACTGGTTGAAAGATGTACAAGAATACATTGGTTGAAATCTTTATTAATTCACTACTATCAGGCAGGTAGAAAAGGGATAATTTTATAGGGACTGTGTATTACATTTGGGTGAACAATCAATATATCTGTGAAAATGCAGAACTATTTGCAATGGAGTGTATCCCTGTAGGACCTGGCTGTTTTTGTGGTGGTGGGGGGGGTAGTGGTGTTTTTTTAAAGTTCTCAATGACAGCAAGGTTTGAACTCAGAATTGAGTTCAATGTTCAGTATTAATCCCTTTAACGGCCCTGGGTAGAGAATGTTTTGAATCTGCAAAGTCACTTGCAAAAAATAACATATAAAAGTAGATTTGGCATTTTATTATTGCCAGGAAAGCTTTGTACAAAGAGACAGAAGCACAACCAAATCTGTTTTTGTCATTTGGAACATACAGTCACATTACGGGAATGTGATACATTGCATGACATAAAGAAAATTAAAGGGATTTGGCACAGAGTACAAATTAACTTGCAGAATACTCTAATCTACTGGGAGCGATACCAAAGAAAAACATTTAGATTTTTATTTTCAGTTGAGAATATTTCCAGTTTTGGATTCCATACCAGATCAGTATATACAAGTGTTACAATGAAACCTAGAATCCTTGTGCCCTCAATCTGAACAAGGCTAATACGAGCTCTAAATCAGCAGACACTTAGTAGTACTGTGACTGATACCATATGGCCTGACTTTCATTTTCTACCATTTAATATATAGTACAGTTTTGAAGTGAACTTTTAAAATCTTCATATGTTCACATTTTCTTTCCCGATTTTCACAGTACAAAATCTATGTGTGTGTGTGATCCATTCTGTTCAACGTTTCAGAATTCCCTGAATATGTTAGAACACTAACATATTCCTTTTAGATTGATCCCCTGTGAGTCTCAGTAATTTACTGAAAACATAGTTTTTTCTAAACTTTCCATATAAATAGCGGAGAGAGGCAGTCCACTTAAAATCTGAAGTTCTCCCTAGAGATTCCCAACATTTGTCTGTCAATAATATCATGAATCATGGGTGGTTATGTTCCTAACTTAGGTGGTTCATTAAGTACCCTAAAATGGGTAGGTTCAATCTGTATTTAAAAGCGGTAATGAAAATAAGACTTTTATTTAATTATGATTTGTTCCATATTTTCCACGGGGAAAGATGGAGTTCAAGCTCATGAATCATGTGAGGAATGATGATGTTAACTGCCCTTTCATCAAGGTCTTTAAATAAGCAGAAATTTACATAAGCAAAAATATCTCTGAGGGATAAACATTCAAATCTCTGCTTTTTATAGCAGATTTAATCATATTTGAGGGAAACTTTGTTTTATAAATTTATGGATTTAGTCTGTGATCTTGAAATAATAAAATGTTTAACATTTATCTAGAATAACTTCTGGAAGTACAGGCTATGTACATTATGGGTGTAAAATTTCAGCCATCTTTCAAAGTAGTACCGATAGAAATATATATAATTTAGAAAATACTTGCTTTCTGAGAGCGTAAATCATAGGAAAAATATTTCACTGAACAACAGAAAAAGCAGCAATTCCGAGTTCACTTAAACATTTGGGCAAAAGAGATTGCAAGTGAAAGCAGAAGTAGACACCAAACTGATATTAGACTTCACATTTCTAGAAGAATTCAAAAAAGACCTTTCACTAATGAGAAAAGAAGAAAAAGAGGGAAGGGAAGGGAAGGGAAGTGAAGGGAAGGGAAGGGAAGGGAAGGGAAGGGAAGGGAAGGGAAGGGAAGGGAAGGGAAGGGAAGGCAAGGCAAGGCAAGGCAAGGCAAGGCAAGGCAAGGCAAGGCAAGGCAAGGGAAGGCAAGGGAAGGCAAGGGAAGGCAAGGGAAGGCAAGGGAAGGGAAGGCAAGGGAAGGGAAGGCAAGGGAAAATAAAAATCAAGTATTCCTGCAAAAAGGAAAAAGAAGGAGCATGCTAAGTGTGTACATTCTACAGTAT
The DNA here is from genome assembly GCF_964195595.1 of Calonectris borealis. NCBI lineage: Eukaryota > Metazoa > Chordata > Aves > Procellariiformes > Procellariidae > Calonectris > Calonectris borealis. Next base: position 180,629,323 of record NC_134312.1, read on the forward strand.
TTAGGATATTTGGAAAGTATAAAGAAATGTTTTACATATCATAAATGAGTACCAGAAGACCAGAAATGGTAGTTCCCCCTGGTATGGATCATTCAGTACCATGAGGTCCCAGAAACTAAAATGAATATTTTGAATTTGCCAAAGAAAGCAACTTACTTTTACTACTTGCTGCTTATTACAGTGATCTTCTAAAACAGTTTTCACAACATAAAGCATTAAAAAAATGACAGCATGTAAGGATTGATTAAGGACAATGGGGCTTGAATTGTTAAATGGGGCTTGAATTGTTAAATGTGCAGTTTCAGGGTCTCCTGAAACATGCTTGAGATTACTGCAGTATCTCCTATTCAATCAGAGGGGTTAGCCAGCCACACAAGCGACCTGTTCAGGCTGATATGTGATACACAGAGTTTCCAAATAATATTTTGGGAATACAATCACATTGCTTGACATTGTGAGTTGACCCTAGCTAGCAGCCAAGCACTCACACTCAGTCCTCACCCCTGCAGGACAGGGGGGAGAATAGGAAGAGGAAAAGCAAGAAAACTCATAGGTCGATATAAATGTAGCTTACTAAGTGAAGGAAAGAGAAGAAAAACAAATGATCACTCACCACTTTCCACAAGCAGACTGATGCCCAATCCTGTCTTAGAGCAATGGCCACCTTGGAAGACAAAATACCCCCACGACCTTCTTCCTCTACCCCAGTTTTTATTGCTACCCCAGTTTTTATTGCATGATGCAACACAACATGGAATATTCCTTTGGCCAATTCAGATCAGCTGTCCCAGCTGTATCACCTCCCAACTTCTTGCCCACTTCCAGCCTATTGGCTTGGGGTGGGGGCAGAGCCTTGATGTTGTGCAGGCATTGTTCAGCAGTAGCCAAAACATTGCTGTGTTATCAACACTGTTTTAATCACAAATTCAAAACACGGCACCATATGTATGGGCTGCTATAAAGGAAATTAACTCCATCCCAGTACAGCCAGACCCAGTACCTCTGATCAAAATTTGAAACAGCAGAATGGAAAATAGTGCAATGCACCTAAAAGTACCACAAATTACCCCTGAAGAGTCAAGGAGTAATTGAGTACCTATGAAGAACTACAGGAGATGTTCTGGTCAGATTTTATTCCCGCATGCCCCTTGATGAAGTCTGACATCTCCATCTCCTAATGACTTTTTAAAAAATCAAGAGCTAAGGCTAGATATTTCAGTCATGTCAGATCTAGTTCATGCAAACTATTCTAAGACTAAGCAGGGTTAATCAACATATCGCTCAAGAGGATGTATGTGGGGGTTTGTTCCCTGGTTCTCTGAATATGTAAGAATTTTATATTTTACATCATAGAGTCAGTCAATCTCTCCTTCCATCTCTCTTTCTCTATATATGTTTATGAAGTTTAGAAAATAAAAACAAACAAACAGAAACAAAGCTCTGGTACTGTGGGTCTTCTCCCATTCAAGTGTTCAAGCTAGACTCAGAAGCTATCATGTTTTCCTTCTGTTCTTATGTCTATAGTGTCTCACTCACAGTGACGCAGCCTGAAGGTGATGGGAGACAGAAATCCTGATCAATTAACAAAAAACAACATTCCCCACATATCATACAAGATTCTAGTTCATACTTAGGACATAAAATTTTGGTGTCCACTTTTGCATGCATTAGAGCACTTAACTCCCACATTTATGGGATTTAAGTATAATCAGTATCACAGTTTCTAACTGTGACTGATTTTTTTTTTTTAAATGAATGCAAGAGGGATTAGTTAGAGTAGAGATGACAAACCTTTGCTGGTAATAATAATTTATAGGTGGAACTTTTTATAAAATACTTATGGAAGCATATGTAAGATGAAGGATGATATATAAACTCCCTACTATTGGAACAATAATCTTAACAACATTGCTTTTCTCCCTGCCTCAAGCAAAACAAAGTTTTAAATATTTTTTCTTTAGCATAGTGAGCACAAGAATGTAAATCTTTAGCATTTTTTTCTCACCAAAACACTGAAGTAAAATAAATCTATTTTATATCTTGTCTCCTCCAAATTTCTGAAAAGGTCTTTGCCAGCAACCACCTTTTGTCTCTAAAATACTTTAAATACTGCATGTCTTGTCTGACTGCTTATTCATCTCACTTTGTCATTTTTTGCTGTTTCAAACACTTCACCATATTCTTTTTATTCTGCAAATATATTTATCTGACCTAGTCACCTTAGAAGAGTAGAAAATACCTTAAAACATGCATTCTGAAGAAGTGTTTCATATAAACCACTTAAAGCAACTGTGTTGGAGTGAGATGTTTTCCACTGACACTCCAGAGTTCTACTCTAGAAAGATTTACTTTTTTCTATTGACCATACAGAGAGGCTAAATTGACTGGCTCAGAGGCAGTCCATGCCTAGCTGTAGCTCTTTAAAGCTGTTGAGGTGAATCTCCCCTCTCTCAAACGACTGGCTAACTCCGATCTCCACAAATGGAAGTACAGGAAGAAGATTAACACTACAGTGACTGGCAAAGATAAATGAGAATGAAAGAAAAATAGAACCTTTGAAAAACAGGTCACGGCATGACAAAGGTGAATGAAAAGGGGAAAAGAAAAAAAAAAGAAAAAAAAAGAAAAAAAAAGACACATGTAGAAAAGCTGATAGTGAGCCAAACCTTTCTCTGTGGCTATCGTGATTCTGTAGAACTGAGATAGAAAATTAGTTCAAATATGTGTTTAAATGCTTAGTATTTTCTCTGTTCTGGACATAGACACCTATAAGAGCAATCTTTCTCATCCTATTTGTTTGATGAACCACAAATATGCAGAGGTGCAAACAAAAAAGCAGAAATATAGGTAGCATTGTAACAGTTTATCCAGGCTCTTCAGTTCTTACCCAGGTTAACAGTTTGTGTATGTTTTATTTTGTCACTGGAACTTATTTCCCTGACGAGTTGCAGGCAAATCACTAAGACTGACCCAAAGCTAAACCTGGAAGTCAGGTCCAAAGGGTAGAGCTCTTTAGGCAAGTGTTGCACATCTATACCTTCAGATGGACATGGCTACACTGCAACCAATTATTAGTATATTTTCAGCACTTTTATTTGCTTCTAATTAGTTAAAAGCTAGGTAAGGGTTACCTATCTCCAAACAAACTAATTAAAAATGCTAAAAAGTTTTGAAAATCTAGACACTTCTGTTAGGTCCTTACATGGCAGATGATTTTTTCTGCAAATTTGGTTTGAATGTTGCACCATGGGCAGGGGGGTTGGAACCAGATGATCTTTAAGCTCCCTTCCAACCCAAACCATTCTATGATTCTATGATACTATGAAAACGTGCCTTCTAAAAGGTGTATCACTTTATAGTTTAAATGGCCTTCAAGACAAATAGGACAGAACCAACTTCTATGTAAGAATAAATAAAAAAATTAGGAAAAATGATCCCTATAACATTTGGCTAGCATTTATAACATGCTGTACTCTGGTGTTATTCACAAAGAAAACGAAATAGTAAGTTTTATTAATTGCAGTATTATGTAATGTTTTTAAATTAACTAATATAGTAATTGCTTTTAACTTCTGTTTTTAACTGCCTTTAAGTGCCATATAATTTTTACAGTTATGTGCAACATTAAATGTTCTAAACTGCCTGAGTTATGAAATAATAAATATGAATAAAACCAAAATAAAAATAAAATGTTTCTAAACTTTTTTCATGGAAATTGAGGAGCATGTCTATTATACAGTGTCTGTATAATTGTTATGAGAGAAGAGGGAAGAGGAAAACACAAAAAAGAGGGGAAGGAGGAAATAGGGAGTGAAAAAAATACAAGCCAAAAGACTATTATGTAATTAATTTAGGTGTCTGAACTCAGACCTATACATAGTTCCTCCAAATATTTCTTTAATCACATAGGAGAGATTATTAAATGTCATTGCTATAGGAATTTAAGCAGAAAGCTCAACAATACAAGGATTATCAGACAAAATCTTTGGGGCTGGTAGACCTTGGAGAATTTCGCTCCCCTGTCACTACATCACAGCAAACTCTGTTGTGTATGCCCTCTGCCAGTGTAAAATGTGACTTACCACTACCTGACTTGTCCTGGAAAAAATAGTAATTTTTGTATCTCATCAAAACAAAATATTTGCACCTGTGCTGTTTCTAGCACCACTACAACACTGCAGTGGATAAGCTTTAATTTAGAATTAGGTCCTGAATGATAACACAGCAGCCCATATAAGTATTTTATGCTTTCAAATAATTCTTAAATATGCATGGTATATGCACAACTACCTTAGAAGCTTAAAAAGTAAGACCCATAACTGCTCATCTCTTTCTTTTTGTTTGAAGGGGGGCTCAACTACCACGTATTTTTACTGTGGTTGCTAGGAAAAAAGTAACAAACCTTCTTGTCTCCTCTACGATTCCTTCTTGTTCCTGTTACAGCAAAGCACAGTAAAAGCCTGATGGCATCTCTTCTCTCCCACTCCATGTCAAATATAAAGAAAGATGGAATTCTTGTTACTTTTAGCCTTTTTAATCAAAATTAAAGTTTGTCTGATTTACCTCGATTTTCTGTGTAGCTCACACTGAACTATCACATTGCTTACCCTAAAGGTTTTTGGAGAAACTATCCTAAATTTGATCCCATTAATCTTAACACCTCATCTATTTTTCTTCTCCCCCTCCCTCCACTTCTTTTTTTCCTGCATGAACACAGATCTGAATGTGTAAACTATTGATAACTGGTAAACAGATAGGAGCATCCCTCATTGTCTCTCAAACTTGAGTATCTAGATGTGTAAAATACTTTTATGCGGTATGGTGATTTATATCCCCATATCCTTTCTGCAATTAAGGTCTTGAATTGACCAAATGAAATAGAAGTCCTTTATTTTATAGAAGTACTACAACACTCATACAAAAAGAACGTAAACCTATACCCTTCTAGAGAGTTCCCAAGCCATTAGAATAGCCATCAGATACAACAGGACAAACTCCAATTTTCTCTTTGAATCTGACCAAATTCCAAGAGAGAAGAATAAAAGGCTCTGGTGTTAAATAAGGAGGAAACAGGATAGAGTATAATGTCTTAGTTATGAATCCTCTGGTAGCAGAAAAGAATTCTAGATCTTCTTCCCTGCTCCCCATACTGTTTGATCAATGGTTCTTCAGTGCCAAAATAGTTAAATTAGTCCTTAATCAATTCCTCTAGAGAAGTCAGGTTTAAAAATTATCTCTTGGCATTTCCTGTTGGCTGGTTTCTTGTGGCTCTGGGCTCAGTATGTTAATCTTAGCTGTTTCCTTATACTGATTGCTAGGAATCCTGTTATGGTGCCTCTTACTGTCTTCATGCACTCTATATGAGTTTAAGTGCTTCACTCAAAATTTTGGATTTTATTCAGGAAGAGTAGGATTTGTTTGACTAAAAATGTATTTGCAGAAGCTGTGTTTGACCTTAGGCTCTCAACAGAGAGAAATATACTTCCAAAATTAGCTGCAGGAGTTGACATATGCCTATATGAACTTCATGAGCTTACTGTTGGCCGATTCTCAGCCTGTCAAGGTCACTTTGCATGGAAGCCTTGCCCTTCGGCATACTGACCACTCCCCACACTTTGGTGTCATTCAGAAATTTGCTGAGAGTGCACTCCATCCTATCGTCTAGGTAATTAATGAAGACATTGAACAGTATTGGGTTCAGTATTGATCCCTAAGGAATGCTACTTGTTGCTGGTTGCCAGCAGGGCTTTGCACCACTAATCATAAGGCACGATACTGGGAACAATACTGTGCTGAGGTCAATATTGTTTAATATCTTCATTAATGACTTGGACAGTGGGATGATGTGCACTTTTGGTGAGTTTGCAGATGATACTAAACTGGTAGGAGTGTCTGATACACCAGATGGTTGTTGCCCATCATTCAGAGGGACCTGGACAGGCTGGAGAACTGGGCAGAGAGAAATGTCATGAAGTTCAACCGAGGGAAACGCAAAATTCTGCATCCAAGGAGGAATAACCCCAGGCACCAGCACACATTGGGAACCAATAGTCTGGAAAGCAGATTTGCAGAAAGGGTCCTAGTGAACAACAAGATGAACATGAGCCAGCAATGCATCCTCAGAGGAAAGAAGGCCAACACTATCCTGAGCTACATTAGGAAAAGCATTGCCACCAGGTTGAGGGAGGTGATCCTTCCCCTCAACTCAATACTGGAGAGGCTACATCTGGAGTGCTGTGTCTGGTCCTGGGCTGCCCAATACAAGAGATGTACTTACTGAAGCAAGGCCAGAGCAGGTCTTCAGGGATTGAAATAACTTTCATGTTAGGCTGAGAGAGCTGGGACAGTTTAGCCTGGGAAAGAGAAGATTCAGGGGGCTCTGATCGATGTCTATAAATACCTGATGGGAGGGTGTAAAGCCGATGGAGCCAGACTTTTCTCAGTAGCGCCAAGTGATAGGACAAGAGGCAATGGGTGTAAACTGAAACACTGGAAATTCCATTTGAACATAAGAAAGCATTTTTTTATCATGTGGTAGGTCAAGCACTGGCACAGGTTGCTTAGGGAGGTTGTGGAGTCTCCATCTGTGGAGATAATCAAAACCTGGCTGGACATGGCCCTGGGCAACCTGCCGTAAGTGACACTGCTTGAGCAGGGGGGTTGAACAAAGTGATCTCAAGAGCCCTCTTCCAACCTAAAAGATTCTGTGATTCTTTGAGCCAAGCGGTCCAGTCAATTTTGTACCCACCCTATCACTTACTTATCCAGCCAATTTGTTACTAATGTGATAATAATGCAAGTGAAAATTAAAAATACTTGTTTAATAACTGTATAAAAATAGAGTGATAAAGTATGTACATTTTGTAGAAGAGAAGGAAATGTGATTTTGTGTGAATGATGTTTCACAGGCATACATGTGTTTAAACTTTTGTTAGAATTTGGAGTTGTGTCTTGTAAAGAATAAAACTAGGCAAATCTTAGTCATCAAACTCAAATTATAGTAATGCTATCTGAAGGAAAAGCTAGCATCTCAAGATTTTGAATATACTGTTACTAGGGTTTCTGAGATCACAGTGTTGACACCCACACATGTACAAAAACAGCAGACAGCAAAAGTGTCCAAGAATAAACAAGCAATAACCACTGACACTTATATTTACTAACTTTATGTCCTTTATTTACTAACATATGTTCTGGCCGGGACAGAGTTAACTTTCTTCCCAGTAGCTTGGAGCGTGTGCTGTGTTTTGGATTTAGTGTGAAAGGAGCGTAGATGGCCCATTGATGCTTTGGCTGTTGCTGGGTGGTTCTTGCACTGGGAGCGGGGAGCACAGCCGGGGTGGTGGACCCAGCTGGCCAATGGGGTATTCTATACCATGTGACATCATGCTCAGTATGAAAACCAGGTGTGTGGGGGGGGCTCGCCCCGGTCGTGACACACGGTCGGCGGTCGGTGAGCAGTTGCATTGTGCATCGCCTGCTTTGTGTATTCTGTTATTGTTGTTCTCATTGTTATTATCACTGTTCTACTTCGTTTTATTTTAATTATTAAACTGTTTTTATCTCAACTCAGAAGCTTTCCTACTTGTGCCCTCCCGATTCTCTCCCCCATCCCACCGGGGGGGGGGGGGGAGGGGGAAGGTTGAGCGAGCGGCTGTGTGGGGTTTATTTGCTGGCTGGGGTTAAACCACGACACTTTAGCTCTGAAATATTTCTCGATATGTTAAACAAAGCATCCTGTGAGAACAAATTCCCAATTTTCCTTGCTACAGAAACAATCATGAACCTAAGAGAAAATTTTCTACACATATTTAGTATATTGACATACACGGGAGATTTAAACGTGTTCAGGAAAAAAAAAAAGAATTAATATTCATTATCAACTTCTGGCTCTTCATAATCTAACTAATGACTGACATTAGGAATGTGACTTTGAAAAAAAATTTATAAAACAGGTATCACAGTGCAGCAACAATAAATTCTCCTGGAAATTTTGTAATTATTTCAAGTACATTGAAATGGCTGATCATAAACTTTTATTCTTTTGTCTAATTCAGACCTCATTAAAAGCACGAGCTTGCAAGTTTCAATATTATGTATCTTATCACCAAGTGTAGCCATGGAATTTTTATGATGTATGTAATCCTACAACCATATAGCAGAGAAAATGAGATTACTCAAATATATTCTTCCACTTCAGTAAAATTCACATGAATATTACATATATACTTACAGCCATCCTGTAGAGATAATAAGATTACGATTACTCTACTCCCTTTAAGGATAATAAGAAAAAATATAATAATCTACAGGATTGTATTTCTTAAGTCATTGTAAAAGACAAAGGAGACCATGATTTTGTATAATAATAAAAATGCAGAAGTGTTACTATTAGTTCTTCAGAGAATTAGCTCTTACAATATATTATCAACACGTGTAAGGAGGATGATGAAATTCCCTTTTATTTTTACTAGCCAAATTAGAAAATACATAGTGGGAAAAAAAAGAGGCTTTAATTATATTGAAAGAAAAAGAACATGGGGAAATAAATTGAGTATGCTTCTATTAACTAAGATAAGTCTTTTTTTCCTTTCTGTTTTTATTGTATATTTTTATTTTGTTGTTGTTGTAGTTGTTGGGCTTTTTGTGGGGTTTTTTTGTTTGTTTTTGGTTTTGTTTTTTTTTTTTTTTACTTAACTAATTCTAAAATAGAATTAGCTAACCTGTTCCAGTTAGAAGGAATTGGTCATGGTACAATTATTTTTTTTGATGCAGTACTACCTATTATAAAAAATATATAAAATCCCATTCCCATGAAAGCAGCAGAAATGGAAAAAAAAAAAAAAAAAAGAAAATTTCTTTCCTACAATG